>NW_027507789.1:227567374-228167374 GCF_037356315.1 Lithobates pipiens | reverse complement strand
TCAGTGGAAGGATTGGTAGAGAGGGGTGGGGGACACTGAATGGAGGTCAGTGGAGGGATTGGTAGAGAGGGGTGGAGGACACTGAATGGAGGTCAGTGGAGGGATTGGTAGAGAGGGGTGGAGGACACTGAATGGAGGCCAGTGGAGGGATTGGTAGAGAGGGATGGAGGACACTGAATGGAGGTCAGTGGAGGGATTGGTAGAGAGGAGTGGAGGACACTGAATGGAGGTCAGTGGAGGGATTGGTAGAGAGGGGTGGAGGACACTGAATGGAGGTCAGTGGAGGGATTGGTAGAGAGGGGTGGAGGACACTGAATGGAGGTCAGTGGGGGGATTGGTAGAGAGGGGTGGAGGACACTGAATGGAGGTCAGTGGAGGGATTGGTAGAGAGGGGTGGAGGACACTGAATGGAGACCAGTGGAGGGATTGGTAGAGAGGGGTGGAGGACACTGAATGGAGGTCAGTGGAGGGATTGGTAGAGAGGGGTGGAGGACATTGAATGGAGGTCAGTGGAGGGATTGGTAGAGAGGGGTGGAGGACACTGAATGGAGGTCAGTGGTGGGATTGGTAGAGAGGGGTGGAGGACACTGAATGGAGACCAGTGGAGGGATTGGTAGAGAGGGGTGGAGGACACTGAATGGAGGTCAGTGGAGGGATTGGTAGAGAGGGGTGGAGGACATTGAATGGAGGTCAGTGGAGGGATTGGTAGAGAGGGGTGGAGGACACTGAATGGAGGTCAGTGGAGGGATTGGTGGAGAGGGGTGGAGGACACTGAGTGGAGGTCAGTGGAGGGATTGGCAGAGAGGGGTGGAGGACACTGAATGGAGACCAGTGGAGGGATTGGTAGAGAGAGGTGGAGGACACTGAGTGGAGGTCAGTGGAGGGATTGGCAGAGAGGGGTGGAGGACACTGAATGGAGACCAGTGGAGGGATTGGTAGAGAGAGGTGGAGGACACTGAGTGGAGGTCAGTGGAGGGATTGGCAGAGAGGGGTGGAGGACACTGAATGGAGGTCAGTGGAGGGATTGGTAGAGAGGGGTGGAAGACACTGAATGGAGACCAGTGGAGGGATTGGTAGAGAGGGGTGGAGGACACTGAATGGAGACCAGTGGAGGGATTGGTAGAGAGGGGTGGAGGACACTGAATGGAGGTCAGTGGAGGGATTGGTAGAGAGGGGTGGAGGACACTGAATGGAGGTCAGTGGAGGGATTGGTAGAGAGGGGTGGAGGACACTGAATGGGAGGTCAGTGGAGGGATTGGCAGAGAGGGGTGGAGGACACTGAATGGAGGTCAGTGGAGGGATTGGTAGAGAGGGGTGGAGGACACTGAATGGAGGTCAGTGGAGGGATTGGTAGAGAGAGGTGGAGGACACTGAATGGAGGTCAGTGGAAGGATTGGCAGAGAGGGGTGGAGGACACTGAATGGAGACCAGTGGAGGGATTGGTAGAGAGGGGTGGAGGACACTGAGTGGAGACCAGTGGAGGGATTGGTAGAGAGGGGTGGAGGACACTGAGTGGAGACCAGTTGAGGGATTGGTAGAGAGGGGTGGAGGACACTGAGTGGAGACCAGTGGAGGGATTGGTAGAGAGGGGTGGAGGACACTGAATGGAGACCAGTGGAGGGATTGGTAGAGAGGGGTGGAGGACACTGAATGGAGACCAGTGGAGGGATTGGTGGAGAGGGGTGGAGGACACTGAATGGAGGTCAGTGGAGGGATTGGTAGAGAGGGGTGGAAGACACTGAATGGAGACCAGTGGAGGGATTGGTAGAGAGGGGTGGAGGACACTGAATGGAGACCAGTGGAGGGATTGGTAGAGAGGGGTGGAGGACACTGAATGGAGGTCAGTGGAGGGATTGGTAGAGAGGGGTGGAGGACACTGAATGGAGGTCAGTGGAGGGATTGGTAGAGAGGGGTGGAGGACACTGAATGGAGGTCAGTGGAGGGATTG
The DNA here is from genome assembly GCF_037356315.1 of Lithobates pipiens. NCBI lineage: Eukaryota > Metazoa > Chordata > Amphibia > Anura > Ranidae > Lithobates > Lithobates pipiens. Next base: position 228,165,426 of record NW_027507789.1, on the reverse strand, counting down.
GCAGAGAGGGGTGGAGGACACTGAATGGAGGTCAGTGGAGGGATTGGTAGAGAGGGGTGGAGGACACTGAATGGAGGTCAGTGGAGGGATTGGTAGAGAGAGGTGGAGGACACTGAATGGAGGTCAGTGGAGGGATTGGCAGAGAGGGGTGGAGGACACTGAATGGAGGTCAGTGGAGGGATTGGCAGAGAGGGGTGGAGGACACTGAATGGAGACCAGTGGAGGGATTGGTAGAGAGGGGTGGAGGACACTGAGTGGAGACCAGTGGAGGGATTGGTAGAGAGGGGTGGAGGACACTGAGTGGAGACCAGTTGAGGGATTGGTAGAGAGGGGTGGAGGACACTGAGTGGAGACCAGTGGAGGGATTGGTAGAGAGGGGTGGAGGACACTGAATGGAGACCAGTGGAGGGATTGGTAGAGAGGGGTGGAGGACACTGAGTGGAGACCAGTGGAGGGATTGGTAGAGGGGGGTGGAGGACACTGAATGGAGGTCAGTGGGGGGATTGGTAGAGAGGGGTGGAGGACACTGAATGGAGGTCAGTGGAGGGATTGGTAGAGAGGGGTGGAGGACACTGAATGGAGACCAGTGGAGGGAATGGTAGAGAGGGGTGGAGGACACTGAATGGAGGTCAGTGGAGGGATTGGTAGAGAGGGGTGGAGGACATTGAATGGAGGTCAGTGGAGGGATTGGTAGAGAGGGGTGGAGGACACTGAATGGAGGTCAGTGGTGGGATTGGTAGAGAGGGGTGGAGGACACTGAATGGAGACCAGTGGAGGGATTGGTAGAGAGGGGTGGAGGACACTGAATGGAGGTCAGTGGAGGGATTGGTAGAGAGGGGTGGAGGACATTGAATGGAGGTCAGTGGAGGGATTGGTAGAGAGGGGTGGAGGACACTGAATGGAGGTCAGTGGAGGGATTGGTGGAGAGGGGTGGAGGACACTGAGTGGAGGTCAGTGGAGGGATTGGCAGAGAGGGGTGGAGGACACTGAATGGAGACCAGTGGAGGGATTGGTAGAGAGAGGTGGAGGACACTGAGTGGAGGTCAGTGGAGGGATTGGCAGAGAGGGGTGGAGGACACTGAATGGAGACCAGTGGAGGGATTGGTAGAGAGAGGTGGAGGACACTGAGTGGAGGTCAGTGGAGGGATTGGCAGAGAGGGGTGGAGGACACTGAATGGAGGTCAGTGGAGGGATTGGTAGAGAGGGGTGGAAGACACTGAATGGAGACCAGTGGAGGGATTGGTAGAGAGGGGTGGAGGACACTGAATGGAGACCAGTGGAGGGATTGGTAGAGAGGGGTGGAGGACACTGAATGGAGGTCAGTGGAGGGATTGGTAGAGAGGGGTGGAGGACACTGAATGGAGGTCAGTGGAGGGATTGGTAGAGAGGGGTGGAGGACACTGAATGGGAGGTCAGTGGAGGGATTGGCAGAGAGGGGTGGAGGACACTGAATGGAGGTCAGTGGAGGGATTGGTAGAGAGGGGTGGAGGACACTGAATGGAGGTCAGTGGAGGGATTGGTAGAGAGAGGTGGAGGACACTGAATGGAGGTCAGTGGAAGGATTGGCAGAGAGGGGTGGAGGACACTGAATGGAGACCAGTGGAGGGATTGGTAGAGAGGGGTGGAGGACACTGAGTGGAGACCAGTGGAGGGATTGGTAGAGAGGGGTGGAGGACACTGAGTGGAGACCAGTTGAGGGATTGGTAGAGAGGGGTGGAGGACACTGAGTGGAGACCAGTGGAGGGATTGGTAGAGAGGGGTGGAGGACACTGAATGGAGACCAGTGGAGGGATTGGTAGAGAGGGGTGGAGGACACTGAATGGAGACCAGTGGAGGGATTGGTGGAGAGGGGTGGAGGACACTGAATGGAGGTCAGTGGAGGGATTGGTAGAGAGGGGTGGAAGACACTGAATGGAGACCAGTGGAGGGATTGGTAGAGAGGGGTGGAGGACACTGAATGGAGACCAGTGGAGGGATTGGTAGAGAGGGGTGGAGGACACTGAATGGAGGTCAGTGGAGGGATTGGTAGAGAGGGGTGGAGGACACTGAATGGAGGTCAGTGGAGGGATTGGTAGAGAGGGGTGGAGGACACTGAATGGAGGTCAGTGGAGGGATTGGCAGAGAGGGGTGGAGGACACTGAATGGAGGTCAGTGGAGGGATTGGTAGAGAGGGGTGGAGGACACTGAATGGAGGTCAGTGGAGGGATTGGTAGAGAGAGGTGGAGGACACTGAATGGAGGTCAGTGGAAGGATTGGCAGAGAGGGGTGGAGGACACTGAATGGAGACCAGTGGAGGGATTGGTAGAGAGGGGTGGAGGACACTGAGTGGAGACCAGTGGAGGGATTGGTAGAGAGGGGTGGAGGACACTGAGTGGAGACCAGTTGAGGGATTGGTAGAGAGGGGTGGAGGACACTGAGTGGAGACCAGTGGAGGGATTGGTAGAGAGGGGTGGAGGACACTGAATGGAGACCAGTGGAGGGATTGGTAGAGAGGGGTGGAGGACACTGAGTGGAGACCAGTGGAGGGATTGGTAGAGAGGGGTGGAGGACACTGAATGGAGACCAGTGGAGGGATTGGTAGAGAGGGGTGGAGGACACTGAGTGGAGACCAGTGGAGGGATTGGTAGAGAGGGGTGGAGGACACTGAATGGAGACCAGTGGAGGGATTGGTAGAGAGGGGTGGAGGACACTGAATGGAGACCAGTGGAGGGATTGGTGGAGAGGGGTGGAGGACACTGAATGGAGGTCAGTGGAGGGATTGGTAGAGAGGGGTGGAAGACACTGAATGGAGACCAGTGGAGGGATTGGTAGAGAGGGGTGGAGGACACTGAATGGAGACCAGTGGAGGGATTGGTAGAGAGGGGTGGAGGACACTGAATGGAGGTCAGTGGAGGGATTGGTAGAGAGGGGTGGAGGACACTGAATGGAGGTCAGTGGAGGGATTGGTAGAGAGGGGTGGAGGACACTGAATGGAGGTCAGTGGAGGGATTGGCAGAGAGGGGTGGAGGACACTGAATGGAGGTCAGTGGAGGGATTGGTAGAGAGGGGTGGAGGACACTGAATGGAGGTCAGTGGAGGGATTGGTAGAGAGAGGTGGAGGACACTGAATGGAGGTCAGTGGAGGGATTGGCAGAGAGGGGTGGAGGACACTGAATGGAGGTCAGTGGAGGGATTGGCAGAGAGGGGTGGAGGACACTGAATGGAGACCAGTGGAGGGATTGGTAGAGAGGGGTGGAGGACACTGAATGGAGGTCAGTGGAGGGATTGGTAGAGAGGGGTGGAGGACACTGAGTGGAGACCAGTTGAGGGATTGGTAGAGAGGGGTGGAGGACACTGAGTGGAGACCAGTGGAGGGATTGGTAGAGAGGGGTGGAGGACACTGAATGGAGACCAGTGGAGGGATTGGTAGAGAGGGGTGGAGGACACTGAGTGGAGACCAGTGGAGGGATTGGTAGAGAGGGGTGGAGGACACTGAGTGGAGACCAGTGGAGGGATTGGTAGAGGGGGGTGGAGGACACTGAATGGAGGTCAGTGGGGGGATTGGTAGAGAGGGGTGGAGGACACTGAATGGAGGTCAGTGGAGGGATTGGTAGAGAGGGGTGGAGGACACTGAATGGAGACCAGTGGAGGGATTGGTAGAGAGGGGTGGAGGACACTGAATGGAGGTCAGTGGAGGGATTGGTAGAGAGGGGTGGAGGACATTGAATGGAGGTCAGTGGAGGGATTGGTAGAGAGGGGTGGAGGACACTGAATGGAGGTCAGTGGTGGGATTGGTAGAGAGGGGTGGAGGACACTGAATGGAGACCAGTGGAGGGATTGGTAGAGAGGGGTGGAGGACACTGAATGGAGGTCAGTGGAGGGATTGGTAGAGAGGGGTGGAGGACATTGAATGGAGGTCAGTGGAGGGATTGGTAGAGAGGGGTGGAGGACACTGAATGGAGGTCAGTGGAGGGATTGGTGGAGAGGGGTGGAGGACACTGAGTGGAGGTCAGTGGAGGGATTGGCAGAGAGGGGTGGAGGACACTGAATGGAGACCAGTGGAGGGATTGGTAGAGAGAGGTGGAGGACACTGAGTGGAGGTCAGTGGAGGGATTGGCAGAGAGGGGTGGAGGACACTGAATGGAGACCAGTGGAGGGATTGGTAGAGAGAGGTGGAGGACACTGAGTGGAGGTCAGTGGAGGGATTGGCAGAGAGGGGTGGAGGACACTGAATGGAGGTCAGTGGAGGGATTGGTAGAGAGGGGTGGAAGACACTGAATGGAGACCAGTGGAGGGATTGGTAGAGAGGGGTGGAGGACACTGAATGGAGACCAGTGGAGGGATTGGTAGAGAGGGGTGGAGGACACTGAATGGAGGTCAGTGGAGGGATTGGTAGAGAGGGGTGGAGGACACTGAATGGAGGTCAGTGGAGGGATTGGTAGAGAGGGGTGGAGGACACTGAATGGGAGGTCAGTGGAGGGATTGGCAGAGAGGGGTGGAGGACACTGAATGGAGGTCAGTGGAGGGATTGGTAGAGAGGGGTGGAGGACACTGAATGGAGGTCAGTGGAGGGATTGGTAGAGAGAGGTGGAGGACACTGAATGGAGGTCAGTGGAAGGATTGGCAGAGAGGGGTGGAGGACACTGAATGGAGACCAGTGGAGGGATTGGTAGAGAGGGGTGGAGGACACTGAGTGGAGACCAGTGGAGGGATTGGTAGAGAGGGGTGGAGGACACTGAGTGGAGACCAGTTGAGGGATTGGTAGAGAGGGGTGGAGGACACTGAGTGGAGACCAGTGGAGGGATTGGTAGAGAGGGGTGGAGGACACTGAATGGAGACCAGTGGAGGGATTGGTAGAGAGGGGTGGAGGACACTGAATGGAGACCAGTGGAGGGATTGGTGGAGAGGGGTGGAGGACACTGAATGGAGGTCAGTGGAGGGATTGGTAGAGAGGGGTGGAAGACACTGAATGGAGACCAGTGGAGGGATTGGTAGAGAGGGGTGGAGGACACTGAATGGAGACCAGTGGAGGGATTGGTAGAGAGGGGTGGAGGACACTGAATGGAGGTCAGTGGAGGGATTGGTAGAGAGGGGTGGAGGACACTGAATGGAGGTCAGTGGAGGGATTGGTAGAGAGGGGTGGAGGACACTGAATGGAGGTCAGTGGAGGGATTGGCAGAGAGGGGTGGAGGACACTGAATGGAGGTCAGTGGAGGGATTGGTAGAGAGGGGTGGAGGACACTGAATGGAGGTCAGTGGAGGGATTGGTAGAGAGAGGTGGAGGACACTGAATGGAGGTCAGTGGAAGGATTGGCAGAGAGGGGTGGAGGACACTGAATGGAGACCAGTGGAGGGATTGGTAGAGAGGGGTGGAGGACACTGAGTGGAGACCAGTGGAGGGATTGGTAGAGAGGGGTGGAGGACACTGAGTGGAGACCAGTTGAGGGATTGGTAGAGAGGGGTGGAGGACACTGAGTGGAGACCAGTGGAGGGATTGGTAGAGAGGGGTGGAGGACACTGAATGGAGACCAGTGGAGGGATTGGTAGAGAGGGGTGGAGGACACTGAGTGGAGACCAGTGGAGGGATTGGTAGAGAGGGGTGGAGGACACTGAATGGAGACCAGTGGAGGGATTGGTAGAGAGGGGTGGAGGACACTGAGTGGAGACCAGTGGAGGGATTGGTAGAGAGGGGTGGAGGACACTGAATGGAGACCAGTGGAGGGATTGGTAGAGAGGGGTGGAGGACACTGAATGGAGGTCAGTGGAGGGATTGGTAGAGAGGGGTGGAGGACACTGAGTGGAGACCAGTGGAGGGATTGGTAGAGAGGGGTGGAGGACACTGAGTGGAGACCAGTTGAGGGATTGGTAGAGAGGGGTGGAGGACACTGAGTGGAGACCAGTGGAGGGATTGGTAGAGAGGGGTGGAGGACACTGAATGGAGACCAGTGGAGGGATTGGTAGAGAGGGGTGGAGGACACTGAATGGAGACCAGTGGAGGGATTGGTGGAGAGGGGTGGAGGACACTGAATGGAGGTCAGTGGAGGGATTGGTAGAGAGGGGTGGAAGACACTGAATGGAGACCAGTGGAGGGATTGGTAGAGAGGGGTGGAGGACACTGAATGGAGACCAGTGGAGGGATTGGTAGAGAGGGGTGGAGGACACTGAATGGAGGTCAGTGGAGGGATTGGTAGAGAGGGGTGGAGGACACTGAATGGAGGTCAGTGGAGGGATTGGTAGAGAGGGGTGGAGGACACTGAATGGAGGTCAGTGGAGGGATTGGCAGAGAGGGGTGGAGGACACTGAATGGAGGTCAGTGGAGGGATTGGCAGAGAGGGGTGGAGGACACTGAATGGAGGTCAGTGGAGGGATTGGTAGAGAGGGGTGGAGGACACTGAATGGAGGTCAGTGGAGGGATTGGTAGAGAGGGGTGGAGGACACTGAATGGAGGTCAGTGGAGGGATTGGTAGAGAGGGGTGGAGGACACTGAATGGGAGGTCAGTGGAGGGATTGGCAGAGAGGGGTGGAGGACACTGAATGGAGGTCAGTGGAGGGATTGGTAGAGAGGGGTGGAGGACACTGAATGGAGGTCAGTGGAGGGATTGGTAGAGAGAGGTGGAGGACACTGAATGGAGGTCAGTGGAAGGATTGGCAGAGAGGGGTGGAGGACACTGAATGGAGACCAGTGGAGGGATTGGTAGAGAGGGGTGGAGGACACTGAGTGGAGACCAGTGGAGGGATTGGTAGAGAGGGGTGGAGGACACTGAGTGGAGACCAGTTGAGGGATTGGTAGAGAGGGGTGGAGGACACTGAGTGGAGACCAGTGGAGGGATTGGTAGAGAGGGGTGGAGGACACTGAATGGAGACCAGTGGAGGGATTGGTAGAGAGGGGTGGAGGACACTGAATGGAGACCAGTGGAGGGATTGGTGGAGAGGGGTGGAGGACACTGAATGGAGGTCAGTGGAGGGATTGGTAGAGAGGGGTGGAAGACACTGAATGGAGACCAGTGGAGGGATTGGTAGAGAGGGGTGGAGGACACTGAATGGAGACCAGTGGAGGGATTGGTAGAGAGGGGTGGAGGACACTGAATGGAGGTCAGTGGAGGGATTGGTAGAGAGGGGTGGAGGACACTGAATGGAGGTCAGTGGAGGGATTGGTAGAGAGGGGTGGAGGACACTGAATGGAGGTCAGTGGAGGGATTGGCAGAGAGGGGTGGAGGACACTGAATGGAGGTCAGTGGAGGGATTGGTAGAGAGGGGTGGAGGACACTGAATGGAGGTCAGTGGAGGGATTGGTAGAGAGAGGTGGAGGACACTGAATGGAGGTCAGTGGAAGGATTGGCAGAGAGGGGTGGAGGACACTGAATGGAGACCAGTGGAGGGATTGGTAGAGAGGGGTGGAGGACACTGAGTGGAGACCAGTGGAGGGATTGGTAGAGAGGGGTGGAGGACACTGAGTGGAGACCAGTTGAGGGATTGGTAGAGAGGGGTGGAGGACACTGAGTGGAGACAAGTGGAGGGATTGGTAGAGAGGGGTGGAGGACACTGAATGGAGACCAGTGGAGGGATTGGTAGAGAGGGGTGGAGGACACTGAGTGGAGACCAGTGGAGGGATTGGTAGAGAGGGGTGGAGGACACTGAATGGAGACCAGTGGAGGGATTGGTAGAGAGGGGTGGAGGACACTGAATGGAGGTCAGTGGAGGGATTGGTAGAGAGGGGTGGAGGACACTGAATGGAGACCAGTGGAGGGATTGGTAGAGAGGGGTGGAGGACACTGAATGGAGACCAGTGGAGGGATTGGTAGAGAGGGGTGGAGGACACTGAATGGAGGTCAGTGGAGGGATTGGTAGAGAGGGGTGGAGGACACTGAATGGAGACCAGTGGAGGGATTGGTAGAGAGGGGTGGAGGACACTGAGTGGAGACCAGTGGAGGGATTGGTAGAGAGGGGTGGAGGACACTGAATGGAGACCAGTGGAGGGATTGGTAGAGAGGGGTGGAGGACACTGAATGGAGGTCAGTGGGGGGATTCTTGGGCCTCGTTCACATGGGGTGATTAGCTCTGTCCCTCCTTTCCTGGCACAGGATGTATAGGTGTTGTGTGCATCCTCTATACCAACGTCCCATTGGTGTCTATGGGGCCATGGATACAGCCATTGTGTCCCAATATGACATGCTGGTTGGGGTCCCCGGACGCACACAGGGTGAGTTCTGTAACGCACATGTAAGGCACATCATCCATTAAATAGACGGTCGCACACACATTGTAGTTTAATTACCGTTATATTTTTTTATTACTTTTGTATCATTCATTTTGGTAACTTTGTATGTAAAAGATGCACCAGAAACAATAGAGTTCTATTAAACGCACGAGCCGGGGGCGGGGGGAGGGGAGGGGATACACTTGTACTTTTTCTCTTCTGTAAGATAAGTTACTTAAAATGTATCTAAACTCAAAAACAACGTACTTGAAGCGGTGGCTGCATTAGTTTTATTTTTCTTGTGATCTGACCAGTAACACACTTGCTGTCCTGTAGGGGTCGCTCGCTGTTCTGTATCTATGGCGGAGCTGTTACACTAGTCTGCTTCCCCGATGCGAGGTTATCCGGAGAGTCCTGGCCTGCTGGCAGTAGCGGGGTCGCTGTGGTGTGTGTTGATGTGCGATGTCTGTCCCCCCGACAAACCTGCCAGCTTTCATTTCTTACGGGGCTGTCATATAAAAACGAATTACATCCTGAAGGTAGCCCCTTTCTGATTGGCCTTCCCCCCCCCCCCCCCTCCCCTCCCCAATTCATCTCGGTCACACACTGTGTTCTTGTGCTGTGTTTTTCTTCTATCAGTGGAGGTTGATCACGCCGGGATCAGGAATTCACCGTCTCCTCCGCCAGATCCCATCTTTATGTCATAGCGGAAAATGAAAGGACGAGCCGTGTCGGGTGGGGTGATTGTTACCATTGCTTGGATAACATGACATATTGTACCCACAGGGGGGCGCTATTCCAATCTCATACTACAACCCTAGGTCCAGAAAAGTTAAAAAGGTATTTAATAACGAAGTCTTCTAGACGCACCCGCAGGGTAGAGCCGTCCTCTCTTGAGCATCTCTGTATCCTCCACACAGGACTGAGGACAACTCTCAGATACGTCTTCTGCTTGTCGAGATCCCTGAAGAGCCATTTGGGTTTTGTTTTCCTTTGGTTGTCAGGAAGTTTATATGATTAATCAATTCAGTGATATTGATTACAATATACAATAGTGCCTCCATCCTTTTGGCATAGAAAGAAAATAATAGATACAGTATCTGACAAAAGTAAGTACACCCCTCACATTTTTTATAACGCTGAGCGCGCGACCTCTGGTGGACCATGGCGAGGCCTGTTCTGAGGGGAACCTGTCCTGTTATACCGCTGTATGGTCTTGGCCACCGTTCTGCAGCTCAGTTTCAGGGTCTTGGCAATCTTCTTATAGCCTACGCCAGTGATGGCGAACCTTGGCACCCCAGATGTTTTGGAACTACATTTCCCACGATCATGCACTCTGCAGTGTAGTGGAGCATCATGGGAAATGTAGTTCCAAAACATCTGGGGTGCCAAGGTTCACCATCACTGGCCTAGGCCATCTTTATGTAGAGCGACAATTTTTTTTTTTTTTTCAGATCCTCAGAGAGTTCTTTGCCATGAGGTGCCATGTTGTACTTCCAGTGACCAGTATGAGAGAGTGAGAGCGATAACATCAAATTTATCACACCTGCTCCCCATTCACACCTGAGACCTTGTAAAACTAACGAGTCACATGACACCGGGGAGGAGGGAAAATGGCTAATTGGGGCCCAATTTGGAGATTTTCACTTAGGGGGTGTCCTGACTTTTGTTGCCAGCGGTTTAGACATTAATGGCTGTGTGTTGAGTTATTTTGAGGGGACAGGAAATTTACACTGTTATACAAGCTGTACACTCACTACTTTACATTGTAGACAAGTGTCATTTCTTCAGTGTTGTCACATGAAAAGAGAGAAGAAATGTCACCGAGGGGTGTACTTACTTTTGTCACACACTGTGTAACTAGTCAGTCAATTATTTTTTGAATTTTTTTACTCTATGTAGCTATTTTTTAAGCACAATAAAATTGTATAATAGTGTGGACCGCGGAAAAAGAATAAAAATGTATTTAATGATTAAGTCACTAACAATCAGGTATATTATCCATATGGTTAATGATAAGACATAAACACGGGTGAATTCGTGTCTTAAAACTAAAACGATAATAAATATGGCTAAAGATCCACCCGCTGTACAAAGTACCAACTAGACTAGCAGACAAGGTCCGCCATCAGACTGCCCCCCTTGGATTCTTCTGCAGCAGAATGAAGGGGTCTCCCGGGTATCTGCTATCTTACCCGGAGTGGGTACCTGTCAAAACCAGGAACCCCCTCCCCCCCCAAAAAAAGAAAGTACAGATGTGGCGGGTGAGGGGGTGAACAAACAAAGCTTCCCCATTTGGATGGAGCTCCTCTTTAATCCCTAGGGGGGTTATCATCCCGGGAATGGAATAGAAAGTCATAAAATAAAATATCAAAGAAAAGAAGAAAAGTTCCCTCGGTTGGACTTTATTACACGTGTAAAATGAATATCAACATGGTACAGTAAAAAAAAGTTTGGTTATATTTATTAAAGTTTAAACACAATAAAAAATTAAACTTTGATGTTACTGTACACAGACAGTGGATATCACCGTAGCAAACATGAGCATAATAAATCCTCCCAACACCAAACGCGTTTCGGGGAGTTCCTTCTTCAGGGTTGCAAAAAAAAGAAAAAGAAAAGGAGGGGTTGATATATTGATGATAGGTGATATATATCTCAATGTTAGACTAACAAGCATTAAAAACGAAGAAATGACAACATTTATTTTATTTCAGCTACTTATATAGCGCCATCAATTTACGCAGCGCTTTACATATACGTTGTACATTCACATCAGTCCCTACCCTCAAGGAGCTGACAATCTAAGGTCCCTAACTCACATTCATACATACTAGGGACAATTTAGACAGGAGCCAATTAACCTACCAGCATGTCTTTGGAGTGTGGGAGGAAACCAGAGTACCCGGAGGAAACCCACGCAGGCACAGGGAGAACATGCAAACTCCAGGCAGGGGATGTCGTGGTTGGGTTTCGAACCAACAACCCTTCTTATTGCTAGGTGAGAGTGCTAACCACTACACCACTGTGCCGCCCACATGTGGTTGTTGCGTCAGTGGGGCTGATGTCCCAAGGCAGAAAGCATCAACAGTACTGGACTTATGAAAAGTTAGTCACCGGGAGGGTCGGACCAACAATTCCCATGCCATAAGATCAAAGGCCGGCCATATGAGCAGACTGAAGCCAAAGATAGGGATCCCTGGGAGCAGAGAGTATATTGGATCACGATGGGGGTCGGGAATTGCTGAGGACACCTAGCATCCGCTTAAACATCAGCCCCACTGACGCAACAACCACATGTTGTCATTTCTTCGTTTTTAATGCTTGTTACTCTAACATTGAGATATACATCACCTATCATCAATATATCAACCCCTCCTTTTCTTTTCTTTTTTGGCACCCCTGAAGAAGGAACTCTCCGAAACGCGTTGGGTGGATTTATTATGCTCATGTTTGCTACGGTGATATCCACTGTCTGTACAGTAAAATCAATGTTTCATTTTTTTTTATTGTGTTTAAACTTTAATAAATATAAACCAAAAACTTCTTTACTATACCATGTTGATAATCATTTTACACATGTTGCCTATAAAGTCCAACCGGGGGAACTTTTCTTCTTTTCTATTCTATATTTTGGACGTGGTACACATTTAGCGTTACATTTGCCATTCGCCCTCTTCTTTTTCTTAAATTAAAATATCTATCACAGCAATAACAACACATAGTTTGTCGTTTTAAAAAAAAAAGAATACAAATAACAAACGTTCTTATACTTACCTGCTCTGTGTACGGGTTTTACACAGAGAAGCCCCGATCCTCCTCTTCTGGGGTGCCCCGCCAGCGCTCCAGGCCCCTCCTCTTCCGGTGCCTCCACGGAAAGCCGATTTCCCTCAGGGCAACCAATGCGGGCACGCGCTCCTGAATCCCGCTGCTGCGCCTATTGACACAGACAGTGGAACTCAACCCCACCCCCCCCCCGTGTCACTGGATTTGATTGACAGCAGTGAGAGCCAGTGGCTCCTGTTGTTATAGAGTGCGACTGGAGCCGCTGCACTTGTGCGCATCTCTGGATCGCTTTGGGCTAAGGTAAGAAAACGGTGGGGAGGGGGACTGTAGCACAGAAGGTTTTTTTGTTTTGTTTTTTAACCCTAATGCATTCGTGAGGCTTTACAACCACTTTACATTTTAGTCTTCTAGTTTCCCAAAGTAATTATCAAATGATAGTTTACCAATCAGCAGGGGCGGACTGACAACTCAAGGGGCCCCGGGGCAATAGGAGATTAAGGGGCCCCAGGCAATCGGAGACTATGGGGCCACACAGTATACACAAACACACACACAGTATACAATCACACAGGTTACACAGATATGTTTCTATTGGCTTAGAAGGTATTGAAGAGGTGGGGCAGCTATAATCTCAGGATTTTTAGACCAATAGCATGTCGGCAAGGGACATTTCAGAGGCAGATGTAAAAAAAAACATAGATTTTTACATACTGTCCCTGGTTTAACTAAAACTGGAAACCCTGATGGGGCCCCCTAGTGGCCCGGGGCCCTCGGGCAGTGCCCGAATGGCTTAATGGTCAGTCCGCCCCTGCCAATCAGGTTATTTGTGCTGAGTTTGGAGCCAGACGTGGGGAAACGGGATCGCCTGTAGAGTGTGTGTGTCCTGATAATCTGAAGGTCATGAGAATGCGATCGATGGAGGGGTGACGATCAGCAGATCTATTATGATCTGTGGTGGGCTGATGTTCAGAAGAGAGCGCTCCATCTTCTCTCTGAACTTCCCCCTTTTTATTCCTAAAATTCTTTTATCTAAGGACTAGCCTAGAAGGTGTCATTTAAAATATTTCCTCGTACCTGATTGGGGAGTAATATTACCAATTAATTGCATGTTTACAGAAGCAGCGAATTCTCCTGTCCACTAGATGGCGATATAAGACTAGGAATCCTTATATTGGGTCTTCTGGGAAAAAAAATGGATTTATTCAAGTCAATCTATATGGGATATAATATTTTATCCTTAGAATAATCTAGATATCTTATTTCTAGGATGCCTTGGTATATTCCTCGGGTGTGATATTACTTTTTAATGTACTATCATTTTAGTCGTGTGATTTATACGTAGATCGATTCATTATTCCTCATCCAAGGATCTCTGTATGAATCTTCCACCGTCATTTCTCCATCCTCCGTCTGAGTCATTTATATTGTGAAAACGCAACAAACTCCCATCTCCAAAAGAACCGCAATACTTCTGTATCTACGATAAAATCATTGGATTATAATATAATCTGTTACTTAAAGTTCCTTCTTCAGGGGTGCAAAAAAAATAAGAAAAGGAGGGGTTGATATATTGATGATAGGTGATCTATATCTCAATGTTACAGTAACAAGCATTAAAAAACGAAGAAATGACAACATGTGGTTGTTGTGTCAGTGGGGCTGATGTCCCAAGGCAGAAACCATCAACAGTACTTATTACTATTACAGGAAGTCAATTGAAACGGCTCAACATTGTATATATGATGACAGAGAGGCCATCAGGTTTCTGATCCAAATTATTTTGATATGATTCCTGAGGGCAGAAAATCCCTCCCTTCACCTTCTCGTATCAGATCTTCCGGCTGCCAATTCACCGAATATCCCTGGACAAGGCAGGAAGCCGACACTATAGAAGAAACTCAGTATATGGATGGTGGGAACCCCTCATAATGGGCACAGCGGGTGTACAGAGCCGGGAACTCAGCACAGGGATGGTGGGAACCCCTCATAATGGGCACAGCGGGTGTACAGACCCGGGAACTCAGCACAGGGAGGGTGGGAACCCCTCATAATGGGCACAGCGGGTGTACAGACCCGGGAACTCAGTACAGGGATGGTGGGAACCCCTCATAATGGGAACAGCGGGTGTACAGACCCGGGAACTCAGCACAGGGATGGTGGCAACCCCTCATAATGGGCACAGCGGGTGTACAGAGCCGGGAACACAGCACAGGGATGGTGGGAACCTCTCATAATGGGCACAGCGGGTGTACAGACCCGGGAACTCAGCACAGGGATGGTGGGAACCCCTCATAATGGGCACAGCGGGTGTACAGAGCCGGGAACTCAGCACAGGGATGGTGGGAACCCCTCATAATGGGCACAGCGGGTGTACAGACCCGGGAACTCAGCACAGGGAGGGTGGGAACCCCTCATAATGGGCACAGCGGGTGTACAGACCCGGGAACTCAGCACAGGGATGGTGGGAACCCCTCATAATGGGCACAGCGGGTGTACAGACCCGGGAACTCAGCACAGGGAGGGTGGGAACCCCTCATAATGGGCACAGCGGGTGTACAGACCCGGGAACTCAGCACAGGGATGGTGGGAACCCCTCATAACGGGCACAGCGGGTGTACAGACCTGGGAACTCAGCACAGGGATGGTGGGAACCCCTCATAATGGGCACAGCGGGTGTACAGAGCCGGGAACACAGCACAGGGATGGTGGGAACCTCTCATAATGGGCACAGCGGGTGTACAGACCTGGGAACTCAGCACAGGGATGGTGGGAACCCCTCATAATGGGCACAGCGGGTGTACAGAGCCGGGAACTCAGCACAGGGATGGTGGGAACCCCTCATAATGGGCACAGCGGGTGTACAGACCCGGGAACTCAGCACAGGGAGGGTGGGAACCCCTCATAATGGGCACAGCGGGTGTACAGACCCGGGAACTCAGCACAGGGATGGTGGGAACCCCTCATAATGGGCACAGCGGGTGTACAGACCCAGGAACTCAGCACAGGGATGGTGGGAACCCCTCATAATGGGCACAGCGGGTGTACAGACCCGGGAACTCAGCACAGGGATGGTGGGAACCCCTCATAATGGGCACAGCGGGTGTACAGACCCGGGAACTCAGCACAGGGATGGTGGGAACCCCTCATAATGGACAAAGCGGGTGTACAGACCCGGGAACTCAGCACAGGGATGGTGGGAACCCCTCATAATGGGCACAGAAGGTGTACAGACCCGGGAACTCGGCACAGGGATGGTGGGAACCCCTCATAATGGGCACAGCGGGTGTACAGACCTGGGAACTCAGCACAGGGATGGTGGGAACCTCTCATAATGGGCACAGCGGGTGTACAGACCCGGGAACTCAGCACAGGGATGGTGGGAACCCCTCATAATGGGCACAGCGGGTGTACAGACCCGGGAACTCAGCACAGGGATGGTGGGAACCCCTCATAATGGGCACAGCGGGTGTACAGACCCAGGAACTCAGCACAGGGATGGTGGGAACCCCTCATAATGGGCACAGCGGGTGTACAGACCCAGGAACTCAGCACAGGGATGGTGGGAACCCCTCATAATGGGCACAGCGGGTGTACAGACCCAGGAACTCAGCACAGGGATGGTGGAACCCCTCATAATGGGCACAGCGGGTGTACAGACCCGGGAACTCAGCACAGGGATGGTGGGAACCCCTCATAATGGGCACAGCAGGTGTACAGACCCAGGAACTCAGCACAGGGATGGTGGGAACCCCTCATAATCACTGCAGGTGGCAGCGATTGTGAAACTATCAATAGAGTCCTCAAGAGATGGAAGTAATTGATGGGGTTGAACACTGAATTATTGGGCACTTATGTCTGATGGTTGTTCTGTCTCAGCCACTGACTGTCCTTGTTGTTGTCCTTCAGCCGCTCTCCCGGTGCTGCTCTGATGGTGGATTTTACTCAGGAAATCTAATAAACGTTGAGCTGTATTTACCATTATCGTGTTTGTCCACAAGGTGGCAGCACAATACAAGCAATGTGTTGTGCATAGAATAGATAATCCCAGTACAGCCAGTATCTGGATTATGGTCCATTAACTGGTCCTTTATGTCAATCGGCTTTACAAATGACTGGAGTAATAAATGTGTATCCTCCGGCCAGACTCTTCCCTCTCCCCATCCTCACTCTGTTGATTAATTTCTTTCTGTGAATCTGCAGCTACAGTGTATCCATCCAGTCACAATCCGAGTCGTAGCTTTTGTCGCATGACTTTCAGATTTCCAATATTTCTCTCTATAGTTGTCCTCTGTACATAAGGCAGTGCAGTCAGTATTCCCGTTGAACGGATGAGATGCAGACCGCATGCAATGATCATATTAAGCAGGATAATTTCGATTTATATTGGGGGGGGGGGGGGGCAGCCAATCACAGTGCAGCATTACTGGGCAGGAAATTGAGTCAGAAAACACACATACAACATAAAAGCATTTTTAGTATTGTGGGGGATGGGTAGGAAATGTCTGTAACTTCCTGTCCTGGTGGCACCTGCTTTTTCATTTCTTATTGGTGTCACAAGGACAGGAAGTGAGGGGAAATCCTCCCAAATAGGGTCACAGGCAGAGAGGAAAACCCTTCCATATATCCATCCAGTCTTATTGTAGTCGAGGCTGATTTTCTCTGTTCCTCTCTCCGTCCTTCTATCACTTCATCATTGATTTGTTGCTAATTGCTGACATTTTTTGTGATGCCTGCAGAGGATTCTGGGAGGTCGGTGATCTGGTTACCATAGACAACACTTGTTTTGCTAATTCTTGCAGTGAAGTAAAGAAATCATCCAGTAATATAATAATGTGTATTATTAATTTGCCTTTACTAAACAAGAATACAAGAATTGTATACAAACGATTTACAGTTCCAGGAATAAGATACAAAACATACAAAGTGCTACAAATCTACAACATATAATACCGCTCCTTTCCTAGCGCATGCTCAGAGCAACCATCGCAATGTGACCCCGGGGCATTTTGTGCCATTTGTATGGAGCAGAATCGCATGTTTTTGGCCCCATAGACTTTAACCCCTTCAATAACGGGTACTCCCCATGCCCCCCCCCCCCCCCCGTCTTCAATACCAGGTACTCCCCATCCCCCCTTCAATACCAGGTACTCTCCATCCCCCCTCTTCAATACCGGGGTACTCCCCATCCCCCCTCTTCAATACCGGGGTACTCCCCATCCCCCTCTTCAATAACGGGGTACTCCTCTTCCCCCTCTTCAATACCGGGGGTACTCCCCCATCCCCCCTCTTCAATACCAGGGTACTCCTCTTTCCCCCCCCTCCAATACCGGGGTACTCCTCATACCCCCCTCCAATACTGGGGGTACTCCCCATCCCCCTTCTTCAATACCGGGGGTACTCCCCACCCCCCCTCCAATAAAGGGCTACTCCTCATCCCCCCTCCAATACCAGGCTACTCCTCATCCCCCCTCTGCAATACCAGGCTACTCCTCATCCCCCCTCTGCAATACCAGGCTACTCCTCATCCCCCCTCTGCAATACCGGGGTACTCCCCATCACCCCTCTGCAATACCGGGGTACTCCCCATCACCCCTCTGCAATACCGGGGTACTCCCCATCACCCCTCTGCAATACCGGGGTACTCCCCATCCCCCCTCTTCAATACTGGGGTACTCCCCATCCCCCTCTTCAATACCGGGGTACTCGCCACCCCCCCTCTTCAAAACCGGGTCTAGTCCCCATCCCCCCTCTTCAATACCGGGTACTTTGCCACCCCCCTCTTCAATACCGGGTACTTTGCCACCCCCCCCCCCTCTTCAATACCGGGTACTTTGCCACCCCCCCCCCTCTTCAATACCGGGTACTCCCCATGTCACCCTTCTTCAATACTGGCTACTCCCCATGTCACCCTTCATCAATACTGGCTACTCCCCATGTCACCCTTCTTCAATACTGGCTACTCCCCATGTCACCCTTCATCAATACTGGCTACTCCCCATGTCACCCTTCTTCAATACTGGCTACTCCCCATGTCACCCTTCTTCAATACCGGGTACTCCCCATGTCACCCTCCTTCAATACTGGCTACTCCCCATCCCCCCTCTTCAATACTGGGGTACTCCTCATCCCCCCTCCAATACTGGGGTACTCTCCATCCCCCATCTAATACTGGGGGGCTCCCCATCCCCCATCTAATACCGGGGTACTCCTCTCCCCCCCCCTTCAATACCAGGGTACTCCCCATCCCCCTCTTCAATACCAGGGGTACACCCCATCACCCCTCTTCAATACCGGAGTACTCCCCATCCCCCCTCTTCAATACCGGGTACTTTGCCACCACCCCCCCTCTTCAATACTGGCTACTCCCCATGCCCCCCCTCTTCATTACTGGGTACTCCCCATGCCCCCCTCTTCAATACCGGGTACTCCCCGTGCCCCCTCTTCAATACCGGGTACTCCCCATGTCACCTCTCTTCAATACCGGGTACTCCCCATGTCACCTCTCCAATACTGGGTACTCCCCATGTCACCTCTCTTCAATACCGGGTACTCCCCATGTCACCTCTCCAATACTGGGTACTCCCCATGTCACCTCTCTTCAATACCGGGTACTCCCCATGTCACCTCTCTTCAATACCGGGTACTCCCCATGTCACCTCTCTTCAATACTGGGTACTCCCCATGTCACCTCTCTTCAATACCGGGTACTCCCCATGTCACCTCTCTTCAATACCGGGTACTCCCCATGTCACCTCTCCAATACTGGGTACTCCCCATGTCACCTCTCTTCAATACCGGGTACTCCCCATGTCACCTCTCTTCAATACCGGGTACTCCCCATGTCACCTCTCTTCAATACCGGGTACTCCCCATGTCACCTCTCTTCAATACCGGGTACTCCCCATGTCACCTCTCTTCAATACCGGGTACTCCCCATGTCACCTCTCCAATACCGGGTACTCCCCATGTCACCTCTCTTCAATACCGGGTACTCCCCATGTCACCTCTCTTCAATACCGGGTACTCCCCATGTCACCTCTCTTCAATACCGGGTACTCCCCATGTCACCTCTCCAATACTGGGTACTCCCCATGTCACCTCTCTTCAATACCCGGTACTCCCCATGTCACCTCTCTTCAATACCGGGTACTCCCCATGTCACCTCTCCAATACTGGGTACTCCCCATGTCACCTCTCTTCAATACCGGGTACTCCCCATGTCACCTCTCCAATACTGGGTACTCCCCATGCCCCCCCTCTTCAATACTGGGTACTCCCCATGTCACCTCTCTTCAATACCGGGTACTCCCCATGCCCCCCTCTTCAATACTGGGTACTCCCCATACCCCCCTCCCTTCCTTCAATACCGGGTACTCCAGATCATTTTTTATTATGATTGGTGTGAATGGGAGTATCTTAAAATGACGCAATTGCGGTTTTGAAGCAGTTTTCAGGTGCTCCCATTAAATTCCATGTGGCCAAAAACAGAGGATTCTGCCCTGAAGGGGCTCATGTGTTTCTGTGAGAGTCACGTGACCAGAAGACTCAGCGCTCCGGTGTGAACTGCACCATCAGGAATAATGGGATTCTTCATCTTGGGTGACGTTGTGCTATGGGAACTTCAGGTGTGAATGTGGGGGGGGGGCGCCTAAGTGTGAAGGGGTCCAATAGGAAAGGGAAATCTTCCACGGCCCGTGGTCTCCACACACAGGTAAGGCTTGATGTGTCGCTCCGCCATTGATTAGGTGTAGAGCTTCACCTAAACCACAATCAGAAACCAAGATGGTCTCCCTATGGTTGCAGGGCAAAAGGCCGACCCAAGATAAGGTGCGTCCAATCGGCAGGAAGTAAGCTGGATTGCATGCTTTACTGTAACCCATTTCTTGTGAGTCCCACAGGACGATCGCTGTGTGCCGTGACCTCCCCTCCCTTGCAGCGGCTGCGGAGGGGTTAATTCCTGGCATGCGCCACCTGCTGACAATAATAATCAAAACGCAGCTTGCGCTGGAGCCGAGAGCAGTGTGCGCCGGGGCTTATGCACACTGGCCGCTAACACACCGGAACCGCGCATGCGGACTAAGCATGGCCATAATCAGCCATTGTCTTTATTATCAGAATTTCTCTGCTAAACCTGATTTCTTGTGTTCTTCATCTCCAGGGTCCAGGTCTTTATATTTTGGGAGGGGGTCATGCTTTGTCCCTGTAATTCCTGATGTCCCTACAATATGTGGAGCAAAGACCGCAATGACATTTCCAACTTCCCCCCCCCCCACACACACACACTACTGTGTCCCCCTTTCCAGAGATTCCCTCACTTCCTGTCCCAGGATGCAGCTGTACAATAATTTTACTGGCTCCTGGGCTGCTGTGTCTTTGTACCTGAGCCCACCTGCCCAGGCAAAGATAATACAAGAGCCTGTGCTGGTCCAGGAACGCTGAAGGGCAAGTCAGAAAGATCTAAAACTGGAACGGAGACAGGAAGTTCCGGCAAATCTAAAATTGGAACTTAGATGTGAATTGTAGGCAAATCCAAAATTGGAACTGAGACGGGAAGTTCCGGCAAATCCAAAATTGGAACTGAGACGGGAAGTTCCGGCAAATCCAAAATTGGAACTGAGACGGGAAACGCCAGCATATCCAAAATTGGAACTAAGAGGGGAAGTTCCGGCAAATCCAAAATTGGAACTGAGACGGGAAACGCCGGTAAATCCAAAATTGGAACTGAGACACGAAGTTCCGGCAAATCCAAAATTGGAACTGAGACGGGAAACGCCGGTAAATCCAAAATTGGAACTGAGACACGAAGTTCCGGCAAATCCAAAATTGGAACTGAGACGGGAAACGCCGGTAAATCCAAAATTGGAACTGAGACACGAAGTTCCGGCAAATCCAAAATTGGAACTGAGACGGGAAACGCCGGTAAATCCAAAATTGGAACTGAGACACGAAGTTCCGGCAAATCCAAAATTGGAACTGAGACGGGAAACGCCGGTAAATCCAAAATTGGAACTGAGACACGAAGTTCCGGCAAATCCAAAATTGGAACTTAGATGGGAAGTTCCAGAAAATCTAAAATTGGAACTGAGACAGGAAGTGCCGGCAAATCCAAATTTGGAACATCAAAAATTGGAACTTAGACGTGAAGTTCTGTCAAATACAAAATTGGAACTAAGACAAGAAGTTCCGGCAGATCCAAAATTGGAACTGAGACGGGAAACGCCGGCATATCCAAAATTGGAACTAAGAGGGGAAGTTCCGGCAAATCCAAAATTGGAACTGAGACAGGAAATTCCAGCAAATCCAAAATTAGATGGAGATGGGAAGTGTCGGGAAATCCAAAATTGGAACTGAGGTGGGAAGTTCCGGAAAATCCAAAATTGGAACTGAGGCGGGAAGTGCTGGCAAATCCAAATTTGGAACATCAAAAATTGGAGCTGAGACAGGAAGATCCGGCAAATCTAAAATTCAAACTGAGAGAGGAAGTGCCGGAAAATCCAAATTTGGAACATCCAAAATTCGAACTGAGACGGGAAATGCCGGAAAATTCTGGTCCCGGTGGCACCTAAGAAGAGATTTCATTTTACTTCCTGTTGTGTCTTTGCTTTGTTTGTACTGCTGGCCTTGTTGTAGAATGAGGCTGATTTTCGCCATCTTTAATTCTGATTGGTGTTCCTCACCCCCCAGAGCTGGGATGGATGGTGGCCTGTGAGATGAGGGAGATGATTGATGCATTGCGGGCTGACAGGCGGATTGGGTCTTCCATCAGGAAGCAGGACCCCAGGACAAGGGGTGGGCATGAGGGTCTGCTGCCCTGGGTGCACAGTGGTTTGTTGCAAGGATAAGGGTGCTTTAACCCTAAATTTAATGGAAGGGGAGGGGTGCAGCTTGGCATCTCTGCCCTGGGTGCCCTTGTCCCGGCACTAATTAGAAGATGGCGGTCTGCCAAGGTCGGCGATATTTTCTCTAATACGTGGTCATTCGTTGCTAAAGAAAGACACGAAGGACCCGGGTGTAGGGAGAGGTTTGGATGAGTTATGTTATGTTGTCAGCTCAGTAGCTGCGCTGTGACCCGGCTGGGGGGGGTGGGGATGGGTGATGTCTCCGGCAGCCATGATTACGGTGGTAGTGTCCGGCGCAGGGTGATGAATACCTGCAATATTCAGCGCGGTGACAGTGCCGATCACCCCGAGGACAGGAATGAATCACGTCTTCCCACACATTCTATCATAACATGGAGAATTAATCACGAGCGGACGGAGGAGGGGGAGCGCTTTTTATGTAATTAACAAACTTGTGTCTCCGCTTACAAGGCTTCGTCTCCCGGGGGCGCCGCATTCACTAGTAAGTAACCAGCTTTGCCGCGCTCCACCGCGCTCCACCGCGCTCCCCTACAACCTACTTTCCTCGGATAACGAGGGATTTCCATAGCAATGCAACTCTGTCGCCATTTGACTCTGCAATGGAGCCGCTGCGATTCGTAGAGACGCCGCCGCCGCATGTGAATGTCACATCAATGCCGCCTTTCCGGTGATATTGTGAGCCAGCAGTGGGTGTTCTGGTAACAGTTCTTACCACTAGTCTGCAGCAGGCTCTTGAAGTATCCACCAATGAGCTCTGTCCGTTCTTCATAGATCCGGTGCAAGAAAACCTCCAACATTGGAAAGAATGGATCCTTCAGCAGAACACACGGGGGGAGGGGCTGCAAATAAAGAATGTTCTCTGTGATTGATTGATTTTCCTGTATCTCAGGATGTCTTCCATTCCACCACACCGGATCCGTCACACCAACAATGTATCCGAGCCGCAGGAAACAATGTTACTACATACCAGAGATACAGATCTAAGTCCAACCAAACCGCCTGCGTGCTGCAAATGTACCCCCCCCCCCCCTCTACGTGACCCCATCACTGTGCAATCTATATATGATCACCATCAATGTTACAGTGCCTGGAAAAAGTATTCATACCCCTTGAAATACCCCCACATGTTCTCATGTTACAACCAAAAACATAAATGTATTTTATTGGGATTTTATGTGATGGACCAACACAAAGTGTCACATAATTGTGAAGTGGAAGGAAAATGATAAATGATACAAATAAATCTGTGAAAAGTGTGGGGAGGGGCATTTGTATGGCGCCCCCCGGAGTCAATACTTTGTAGAACCCCCTTTCTCTACAAGTCTTTTTGGGGGTGTCTCTACCAGCTTTGCCCATCTAGAGAGGACATTTCTGCCCATTCTTCTTCTTTGTAGAATATCTCAAGCTCTGTCAGATTGGATGGAGAGCGTCTGTGATCAGCAATTTTCAAGTCTTGCACAGATTCTCGATGGGATTTAGGTCTGGACTGTGACTGGGCCATTCTAACACATGAATATGCTTTGATGTAAACCATTCCATTGTAGCTCTGGCTGGATGTTTCGGGTCGTTGTCCTGCTGGAAGGGGAACCTCCGCCCCGGTCTCAAGTCTTCTGCCGACTCTAACAGGTTTTCTTCTAAGATTGTCCTGTATTTGTCTCCATCCATCTTCCCATCACCTCTGACCAGCTTCCCTGTCCCTGCTGAAGAAAACCATCCCCACCACATGATGCTGCCACCACCATGTCTCACGGTGGGGATGGTGTGTTCAGGGTGATTTGCAGTGTTAGTTTTCCGCTACACAGGAGGAATTAGTGCAGATGCACACAGACTTTGAAGATTTACTATTAAATAAAGGGAAATTGTTGCGTGTAGATGTTGGAAGCTGTCCCGATCGGTGGTTGTGATCTCTGGGATGGATCAGGTTGTGATCTCCGGGATGGATCGGGTTGTGATCTCCGGGATGGATCGGGTTGTGATCTCCAGGATGGATCGGGTTGTGATCTCCAGGATGGATCGGGTTGTGATCTCCAGGATGGATCGGGTTGTGATCTCCAGGATGGATCGGGTTGTGATCTCCAGGAGGATCGGGTTGTGATCTCCAGGATGGATCAGGACGGATCAGGTTGTGATCTCCAGGATGGATCAGGACGGATCGGGTTGTGATTTCTGGGATGGATCAGGACAAATCGGGATGGATCAGGACGGATCGGGGTGTGATCTCCGGGATGGATCAGGATGGATTAGGACAGATCGGGTTGTGATCTCTAGGACGGATCGGGTTGTGATCTCCAGGACGGATCGGGTTTCTGATCTCCAGGACGGATCGGGTTGTGATCTCCAGGACGGATCGGGTTTCTGATCTCCAGGACGGATCGGGTTGTGATCTCCAGGACGGATCGGGTTGTGATCTCCAGGACGGATCGGGTTGTGATCTCCAGGACGGATCGGGTTGTGATCTCCAGGACGGATCGGGTTGTGATCTCCAGGACGGATCGGGTTTCTGATCTCCAGGACGGATCGGGTTGTGATCTCCAGGACGGATCGGGTTGTGATCTCCAGGACGGATCGGGTTGTGATCTCCAGGACGAATCGGGTTGTGATCTCCAGGACGGATCGGGTTTCTGATCTCCAGGACGGATCGGGTTGTGATCTCCAGGACGGATCGGGTTGTGATCTCCAGGACGGATCGGGTTGTGATCTCCAGGACGAATCGGGTTGTGATCTCCAGGACGAATCGGGTTGTGATCTCCAGGACGGATCGGGTTGTGATCTCCGGATTGGATCGGGTTGTGATCTCCGGATTGGATCGGGTTGTGATCTCCGGATTGGATCGGGTTGTGATCTCCGGATTGGATCGGGTTGTGATCTCCGGATTGGATCGGGTTGTGATCTCCAGGATGGATCAGGACGGATCGGGTTGTGATCTCCAGGATGGATCAGGACGGATCGGGCTGTGATCTCCAGGACGGATCGGGTTATTATCTCGTACTCCTAGAATCCTGGCGAGGTCGCAGAGCGGTTATCAGTGTCAGGCTACAATGCGGCTCATTAATAAAATGCATGCTAGGGGGGTGGGGGGTCACGGTGCATGGTGTGTACATCAGGGAGCTAAACCCAAATAATCAGAGCGAGAGTCTCCACCACTAATCACTTCACCAGGTCTGGCTTTCCCTGTGCTGATCAGAGATGTTTGTAGTGGGGAGGGATTGATTTGTGGTGTGTGAGGAGGGGGGCTTGATTTGTGATGTGTGGGGGGGTTGATTGGAGGTGTGTTGGGGGGTTGATTTGAGGTGTGTTGGGGGGGTTGATTTGTGATGGGGGGTTGATTTGAGGTGTGTTGGGGAGGGGGGGTTTGATTTGTGGTGTGTGGGGGGGGGATTTATTTGTAGTGTGGGGGGATTGATTTGTGATGTGGGGGGGTTGATTTGAGGTGTGTTGGGGGGATTGATTTGTAGTGTGCGGGGGTTGATTTGAGGTGTGATGGGGGGGTTGATTTGAGGTGTGTTGGGGGGATTGATTTGTAGTGTGCGGGGGTTGATTTGAGGTGTGTTGGGGGGGTTGATTTGTGATGGGGGGTTGATTTGAGGTGTGTTGGGGAGGGGGGGTTTGATTTGTGGTGTGTGTGGGGGGATTTATTTGTAGTGTGGGGGGATTGATTTGTGATGTGGGGGGGTTGATTTGAGGTGTGTTGGGGGGATTGATTTGTAGTGTGCGGGGGTTGATTTGAGGTGTGATGGGGGGGTTGATTTGAGGTGTGTTGGGGAGGGGGGGGGGGGTTTGATTTGTGGTGGGGGGGTTGATTTGTGGTGGGAGGGGGTTGCGGTTTGAGAGTGGTGTGGTGACATTTTCGGGGTATTTTGCACCCGTCTTTTATTATCGGATAACCGTGTACCGTTCTCTCCATTTACAGAAAGCCAGACTGGGTCCGGCCGGCAACAAGGTGATCAGTCCGATCGATGACCGCAAACCGTCAAACAACATCGACAACGTCAAACTGACGGATTTCATCTTCCTCATGGTGCTGGGGAAGGGCAGCTTCGGAAAGGTAGGAGAATGGCGGCCGCCCTTTCATTACGTCACATGTCACGATCTGCATGAACTCCAGCTGATTCGTTGTAAACACTTTGTGGAAAGAGATGAGAAATAATCTACAATCTGCCAATCCTTAGATGTGACGGCTGCATTCGTTTTCTGTCTGGATTTTTTCCCCCTGCCAGTAACGCACTCCCGCCCTCGGGGTGACAACACTGGCTCTATGGGGGAGCGGCGTTGTCACCCTAGGACATCCCCCATACCATAGAGGAGGAGCGTTGTGTAGTCCACAGAGATAGCTGGGAACTGATCCCTTCCTGTACTCTGTGTGGTTATTGGCTGGCAGGATCGCCGAGTATTTTTTGCACTCATTGGCCGG
Source organism: Lithobates pipiens (assembly GCF_037356315.1). Taxonomy (NCBI): domain Eukaryota; kingdom Metazoa; phylum Chordata; class Amphibia; order Anura; family Ranidae; genus Lithobates; species Lithobates pipiens. Next base: position 228,139,193 of record NW_027507789.1, on the reverse strand, counting down.
GTATAACTTGTACCTTCTGTCAGGTGATTCAGGGGGAGCCCCCTCCCCCCCACATTCTCTGATATGGGGGTACAAGAGTTCTCTGATATGGGGGTACAAGGGTTCTCTGACATGGGGGTACAAGGGTTCTCTGATATGGGGGTACAAGGGTTCTCTGATATGAGGGTACAAGGGTTCTCTGATATGGGGGTACAAGGGTTCTCTGACATGGGGGTACAAGGGTTCTCTGATATGAGGGTACAAGGGTTCTCTGACATGGGGGTACAAGGGTTCTCTGACGTGGGGGTACAAGGGTTCTCTGACGTGGGGGTACAAGGGTTCTCTGATATGGGGGTACAAGGGTTCTCTGATATGGGGGTACAAGGTTTCTCTGACGTGGGGGTACAAGGGTTCTCTGACGTGGGGGTACAAGGGTTCTCTGACGTGGGGGTACAAGGGTTCTCTGACGTGGGGGTACAAGGGTTCTCTGACGTGGGGTACAAGGGTTCTCTGATACGGCGGTACAAGGGTTCTCTGATACGGGGGTACAAGGGTTCTCTGATATGGGGGTACAAGGGTTCTCTGATATGAGGGTACAAGGGTTCTCTGATATGAGGGTACAAGGGTTCTCTGATATGGGGGTACAAGGGTTCTCTGATGTGGGGGTACAAGGGTTCTCTGATTTGGGGGTACAAGAGTTCTCTGATATGGGGGTACAAGGGTTCTCTGATATGGGGGTACAAGGGTTCTCTGATTTGGGGGTACAAGAGTTCTCTGATATGGGGGTACAAGGGTTCTCTAATATGGGGGTACAAGGGTTCTCTGATACGAGGGTACAAGGGTTCTCTGATACGGGGGTACAAGGGTTCTCTGATACGGGGGTACAAGGGTTCTCTGATACGGGAGTACAAGGGTTCTCTGATATGGGGGTACAAGGGTTCTCTGATATGAGGGTACAAGGGTTCTCTGATACGGGGTACAAGGGTTCTCTGTTATGGGGGTACAAGGGTTCTCTGATATGGGGGTACAAGGGTTCTCTGATATGAGGGTACAAGGGTTCTCTGATATGGGGGTACAAGGGTTCTCTGATATGGGGGTACAAGGGTTCTCTGATATGGGGGTACAAGGGTTCTCTGATATGGGGGTACAAGGGTTCTCTGATATGGGGGTACAAGGGTTCTCTGATATGGGGGTACAAGGGTTCTCTGATATGAGGGTACAAGGGTTCTCTGATATGGGGTACAAGGGTTCTCTGATATGGGGGTACAAGGATTCTCTGATATGGGGGTACAAGGGATCTCTGATATGGGGGTACAAGGGATCTCTGACATAAGGGTTCTCTGACATGGGGGTACAAGGGTTCTCTGATACGGGGGTACAAGGGTTCTCTGACGTGGGGGTACAAGGGTTCTCTGACATGGGGGTACAAGGGTTCTCTGATGTGGGGGTACAATGGTTTTTGTGCTCCTCTTGCAGGTTTTGTTGGCGGAGAGGAAAGGCAGTGATGAACTTTACGCTATAAAGATCCTGAAGAAGGACGTTGTTATCCAGGATGACGATGTGGAATGTACCATGGTGGAGAAGAGAGTGCTAGCTCTGCAGGACAAGCCGCCCTTCCTGACCCAACTGCACTCCTGCTTCCAGACAGTGGTAAGAACCCCACATGGGATGACTGGGGTATCAGGAGGGGGAAGGGGGGAGATCGCTGCTTCCAGACAGTGGTAAGTGCCCCACATGGGATGACTGGGGTATCAGGAGGGGGAAGGGGGGAGATCGCTGCTTCCAGACAGTGGTAAGAGCCCCATAGGGGATGACTGGGGTATCAGGAGGGGGAAGGGGGGAGATCGCTGCTTCCAGACAGTGGTAAGAGCCCCACATGGGATGACTGGGGTATCAGGAGGGGGAAGGGGGGAGATCGCTGCTTCCAGACAGTGGTAAGAGCCCCACATGGGATGACTGGGGTATCAGGAGGGGGAAGGGGGGAGATCGCTGCTTCCAGACAGTGGTAAGAGCCCCACATGGGATGACTGGGGTATCAGGAGGGGGACGGGGGGAGATCGCTGCTTCCAGACAGTGGTAAGAGCCCCACATGGGATGACTGGGGTATCAGGAGGGGGAAGGGGGGAGATCGCTGCTTCCAGACAGTGGTAAGAGCCCCACAGGGGATGACTGGGGTATTAGGAGGGGGAAGGGAGGAGAGACCGGAGAGGATGACGTGGAATGTTCTGTATTTCCAGGACCGGCTGTACTTTGTGATGGAATATGTGAATGGAGGAGACCTCATGTACCACATCCAGCAAATCGGGAAGTTCAAAGAGCCCCAAGCAGTGTAAGGATTTAATTTTACAGGGGGTCTGTTGCTGCCCTGTGTGGGGGAATCTGTTGCTGCCCTGTGTGGGGGAATCTGTTGCTGCCCTGTGTGGGGAATCTGTTGCTGCCCTGTGTAGTGGGATCTGTTGCTGCCCCGTGTGAAAGGATCTGTTGCTGCCCCATGTGGGGGAATCTGTTGCTGCCCCGTGTGGAAGGATCTGTTGCTGCCCAGCGTGGGGGATCTGTTGCTGCCCAGCGTGGGGGGATTTGTTGCTGCCCAGCGTGGGGGAATCTGTTTCTGCCCACGTGGGGGAATCTGTTTCTGCCCAGCGTGGGGGAATCTGTTTCTGCCCAGCGTGGGGGAATCTGTTTCTGCCCAGCGTGGGGGAATCTGTTGCTGCCCAGCGTGGGGGAATCTGTTGCTGCCCAGCGTGGGGGAATCTGTTGCTGCCCAGCGTGGGGGAATCTGTTGCTGCCCAGCGTGGAGGAATCTGTTGCTGCCCAGCGTGGGGGAATCTGTTGCTGCCCCGCGTGGAAGGATCTGTTGCTGCCCCGCGTGGGGGAATCTGTTGCTGCCCCGCGTGGGGGAATCTGTTGCTGCCCCGCGTGGGGGAATCTGTTGCTGCCCCGCGTGGAAGGATCTGTTGCTGCCCCGCGTGGAAGGATCTGTTGCTGCCCCGTGTCGGGGGAGACTGTTGCTGCTCCGTCTGGGAGGATCTGTTGCTGCCCGGTGTGGGGGAATTGGAGGGATCTGTTGCTGCCCCATGTGGGGGGGATCTGTTGCTGCCTTTGTGGGGGGAATTGGAGGGATCTGTTGCTGCCCGGAGTTGGATTCTTAGTGATACATTTCACATGTTTTAGTGAATTTCTTTATAGGGAATATTGAGCGCCATGTAGAATCAGCTGGTCTGTGCTGAGCTGCCGTCTAATGCGCGGCGTGCGGGGATGGTCACAGACCGCATTAGAGGGAAGTATATTCATCCATCCACAGGCACGTCTCTCCCTGAGACCGCCACACAGGTGCCCCCTGCCTGCTCTCTAATTGGCCGTGGGCAGGACGCGCTCTTCCCCCACACGGAGTCTGGCGGTAGAATCTCAGAGCCGTGATTCATAGAGAAGATTCTGATGAATATATAGAGATTCGGGTTTAGTGCCAGAACACAGGAGCGGGGGAGGGAAGAGCGGAATGACGTCTCTGGTCATAGACGGTGAGGCAACGCCACCGCCGCAATCCTCCACCCGGACCCCACCGCTCTCCTGACCATGCTAATCACTGCTCTGAAGAGGACAGTCTGAGACCTCCAGTCGGGGGGTGGGGGAGGCGTCTGATTAATGATTGGAACCAAACAGTTTCATGAACCTTCCCCTAGAGGCCTTCCAGCACAGGTCACAAGGAAAAGTCATGGCCGCCTTTATACCCAAAACCAGAAAAAGTCACATATTTCAGAACTCCAAGCAAAAATTAAAAAGGACATGGGGGTCCCCCCCAAAAAATCCATACCAGACCGTTATCCAAGCATGCAGCCTGGCAGGCCAGGAAACGTTGGGGAACAAGTGAGCACCCCCGCCCCCCCTGAACCATACCAGACCACATGCTTTCATGAGGCATGGGGGGGTGCTTTTACTTTTTACACTTTTTTGGTGAATAGGTAGGAGTACCCCATACTGAAACACATAGGGGAGGGTGGGATCTGGGGACTTCCAGATTCCATTAAGCCCCCATCCACAGACCCTCACAACCACCGTCCGGGGTTGTGGGGAAGAGGCCCTTGTCCCCAACAGGAGGACAAGGTGCTCTGGGGCCCCACCCCACAGCACCAGCCCCTGCCCCATGTTGAGAGCATTTGGCCTGGTATGGTTTAGGAGGGGGGGCACTCGCTCTTCTCCCCCCCCCCTTACCAGGCTGCATACTTGGATAAGGGTCTGGTATGATTTTTGGGGGGATGGGGACCCCCCTACCCCACAGCACCCCCCCATGTTGAAGGTATGGGGCCTGGTATGGTTTGGGGGGGCACGCGCCCTTCTCCCCCCCCAACCATACCAGGTCACATGCCCTCAACATGGGTGGGTGCTGTGGGGTAGGGGGGTCCCCATCCCCCCAAAAATCATACCAGACCCTTATCCAAGAATGCAGCTCTGTAAGGGGGGGGAGACAAGTGAGTGCCCCCCCCCCAAATCATACCAGACCACATACCTTCAACATGGGGGGGGGGGGGATGCTGTGGGCATCTGAGCAATATTTCATGTGATGTGATACCGCCTACAAACCCCTGCTGATTAATATCGCATATGTTTTTACTTTCTGTTTGTGAATTGGACTTAACCGATTTTTGTTTTTGCAAAAGTCATAATCCCAACATTTTTCATTTTGGATTAAATACCGCATAGTAGTTTTTATTTTATAACGCATGTGATAATTTATGCAAATGAGTCACGTGACCGCGTTATCACATACGGTAATCTTTAGTGAATTGACCCCAATGAGAGCACAACCGTTCATCATCAATCACTCAATCAATAAACAACGATTGCTGCCCTCCGCCCGGCGCGCCTCCATGGTGAACTGTGTGTGTGAACTCCGGTGCGCTGTATTAGCCCCACCCTCTGACCAAAATGTACTCGTCCAATCAGTAAAGAAGTTTGGTTGTAATAAACAGAGGCGAGATCTGGTCACATGGTGTGTGAATGTGGAATTGATGCCCCATGTTTTGTTCTTTGTCAGGTTCTACGCGGCGGAGATATCGGTGGGATTGTTCTTCCTGCACAAGAAAGGGATTGTGTACAGGTGAGTGTGGAACTTGCACTAGGCAAAAGAACGCAGGTTTGCTTTCCAGTTGTGAAAAGGGTTCTTTACTGTAACAGCAAGGAGAGGAGAGAGGGGGAGAAATGGCTTTCACTGGGACTGCTAGTAGCAGATGTGGCAGATTGGTTCTCCTCTGGCTCACAAGGTCTTCAACATAAATGGTGACTTGTGATGCTAAGAGAACGTGTTCTATCGCAAATTACCTGGGGGACTGGAGACCAGTGCTGTGGCCCAGATATCTTTAAATTGTAGTAATAATCCTCTAATGCAATGAAGCCAGCTACTCGGTAACATCTAATTGCAACAATTTTTAATTGACCACTTTCCAGGATACAGCAGTAGCGACTAACGCGTTTCATCCAAAGAATTACTCGCGTAAGTCTTTGGCTGAAACGCGTTAACTTGTTACTGCTGTATTTTGCCATGTAGTAAAGAATTGTTGCAGTGGATGGTTTGCGTCAAATGAATCTCGGCTGCTGGGACGACACAAAGTGGGGGAAGTAGGACAGACCAAGCTTGAGGAGTCTGCATAAACAGAAGGGACCGAGTGCCAGGCAATCAACTCAGAAGTCCATATCTTCTTTATTATTGTGATTTAAGTCGCATCCAGTTGAAAGAAAGTATCTCATGTGTTTTGAGGGCCAAAGTATCCTCCCTTCATCAGGGCTCAGATTTGGTTGTTAGAGTTCCAATCTGGACTTTGGTATAACCTCCTATAGGGAAAGCGGGTGTGTAGAACCCATTGTCTGTATAATGGCATTTCCTTTTAACGCATCTTTCCAGGAGATCACACCTGTGCTGCTATGGCTATTTTAGTGATTATTTTATAGCATGGATATATGGGACAATACATTTTATTCACCATGTATTGTTTTTAGAAGCTGGGCTTCCTCTTCATATGCTAATGAACTTGTTTCGCTGGTTCATATGCTAATGAACTTGTTTCGCTGGTTCATATGCTAATGAACTTGTTTCGCTGGTTCATTAGCTAATGAACTTGTTTCGCTGGTTCATATGCTAATGAACTTGTTTCGCTGGTTCATATGCTAATGAACTTGTTTCGCTGGTTCATTAGCTAATGAACTTGTTTTGCTGGTTCATTAGCCAATTAACTTGTTTCGCTGGTTCATTAGCTAATGAACTTGTTTCGCTGGTTCATATGCTAATGAACTTGTTTCGCTGGTTCATATGCTAATGAACTTGTTTCGCTGGTTCATATGCTAATGAACTTGTTTCGCTGGTTCATACGCTAATGAACTTGTTTCGCTGGTTCATACGCTAATGAACTTGTTTCGCTGGTTCATACGCTAATGAACTTGTTTCGCTGGTTCATATGCTAATGAACTTGTTTCGCTGGTTCATACGCTAATGAACTTGTTTCGCTGGTTCATATGCTAATGAACTTGTTTCGCTGGTTCATATGCTAATGAACTTGTTTCGCTGGTTCATTAGCTAATGAACTTGTTTCGCTGGTTCACATGCTAATCCACTTGTGATATAGAGACTGGGAGCCTAATCCCCAACCAGGCTACCATGGAAATATGGGTGCAATTTGGACTATTACGGTACAATAAAAGCAATACAGTAAATAATATAGCAAAAATATAAAGATTACAGATGATTTTATTGATGCCAGAGACCAAATCATCATTTACATATAAAAACATAATAGCGATACACATTATGTCACCAGTGAATAGTCACAAAACAACAATTGATCACAGATGTCATTTCCTCGACTCGTTTCGCGGACATTTACCGCTTCATCAGGAGGTTATATGTGATTAGATCGTTTCGCAGGTTCATGGAGCTCATGGAACAGGAAATGATATTGGTAGGAAGTAGGGGGAGGGAACAAAGGACTTCCATCTTGGAACTCTTAACAACCAAGTCTGAACCCCAAATAAGGGGGGTTCCTAGGCCCCCAGAACACATTGGATACTTTCTTTCCACTAGATGTGACTTCACTGCCAATGACAAAAGATACATAGACTTTTACATTGATTGGTGTTTGGTCCCTTCTGTTCAAGCAATAAATACCTGGCAGAGGGTCTAACCCCACCAAACCTAAAAAGAATGTTTATCCTGGAGTTGGTGATGCAGCTTCCTTATCCAATGATATGTCACGATACAGAAAGGGGTCACTGAGGCCCCCGTAATAAAGATTAGAAGCACTGATTGGCTGTCCTCCCTCCACAGGGATCTGAAGTTGGATAACGTCATGTTGGATGCTGAAGGTCACATAAAGATCGCAGATTTTGGAATGTGTAAGGAGCACATGGTGGACGGAGTGTCAACCCGAACTTTCTGTGGGACCCCGGACTACATCGCCCCCGAGGTAACCGCCCCCCCCCCGCCCTATTGTGTGCACACTGCATGTGACTGTCAGTATTCACTACACATCACACATTTCTCTCCACATCCACTGATTACCCCTAAACTAGTCACCACACCTGGGCGTAGATCGTGTTTTCTTACACGGGGGGGGGGGGGCTGTGCTGGTGATGACGGGGAAATCATTATTAACATTGGAGGATCATAGAGACCTGTCCATTCACTTCTCTATACTATGCACTAGGAATGCACCAATAGTTATTGGTGCTTTGCAGATAAAAAAAAAGTGCCCATAATGGAATGCTGCGTCCCATTGACTTCAATGCAAAAAGGGCCCTGCTCTGTACGGGCCCCGGAGCCTGCGTTCTGCCTGCTCTGTACGGGCCCCGGAGCCTGCGTTCTGCCTGCTCTGTACGGGCCCCGGAGCCTGCGTTCTGCCTGCTCTGTACGGGCCCCGGAGCCTGCGTTCTGCCTGCTCTGTACGGGCCCCGGAGCCTGCGTTCTGCCTGCTCTGTACGGGCCCCGGAGCCTGCGTTCTGCCTGCTCTGTACGGGCCCCGGAGCCTGCGTTCTGCCTGCTCTGTACGGGACCCGGAGCCTGCGTTCTGCCTGCTCTGTATTTCAGCACAGTCTGTGCCATTATCTGATCCCTCAGGAAGAGCTCTGCTATTAATCATGAGTGTCACCGTCACCTATAATAGATCCTCCAGTGGGGGAGGAACCTCTCTGGAGATGGGGGGGGAGGGGGTTCTATAAATGTAGAGGGGGGTCAGAGAGATTCCCTGTGCTCTGGGGGTCCCTCGTCTGAGGCGCCTGTCATACCGCCACCATCTAATTACTTTACTGGGCGGTGCAGGCTGTGCTCAGGATCTGTACATCTCTTGGGTGGGGGGGATTGGTAGGGGTGGGGGGGTTGTGAGGGATGGGTGTGTGTGTGTGGGGGGGGGGGGATTGGTGGGAGGGTGAGGGATGGGGTGTGTGTGGGTGGGGGGGATTGGTGGGAGGGATGGGGTGTGTGTGTGGATTGGTAGGGGTGGGAGGGATGGGGGTGTGTGTGTGTTGGTGGGGGGCATTGGTGGGGGGGGGGGGGGGTGAGGGATGGGGTGTGTGTGTGTGTGTGTGGGTGGGGGGGGATTGGTGGGGGGGGGTGAGGGATGGGGTGTGTGTGTGTGGGTGGGGATTGGTGGCAGGGTGAGGGATGGGGTGTGTGTGGGTGGGGGGGATTGGTGGGAGGGATGGGGTGTGTGTGTGGATTGGTAGGGGTGGGGGGTGGGAGGGATGGGGGGTGTGTGTGTGGATTGGTGGGGGGGATTGGTAGGGATGGGGTGTGTGTGTGTGGGTGGGGGGGTGAGGGATGAGGTGTGTGTGTGTGTGTGGGTGGGGGGGGGGATTGGTGGGAGGGATGGGGTGTGTGTGTGGATTGGTAGGGGTGGGGGGGATTGGTAGGGATGGGGTGTGTGTGTGTGGGTGGGGGGGGGATTGGTGGGGGTGGGGGGATAGGTGTGTGTGTGGGAGGGGTATGGAGGTGATCACTATACAGGAAGAGGAAATAGATTTCCCGGTAGATCTCACACACGGAGGATGGAGCGTCTTCTTCCTCTCGGTAACAATGTATCCGTTTGGTTCCTTTTCTGATACTAAAAGAATCCGAATCTCCTGAGAACCTTCCAATGTGAAGGCAGATGGGTGACCTGATCAGAATATCGGGGGGGGGGGAGGGGTGTATAGAGGGGTCCGGTAAGGTGGGCCTGTCTAGGCATACATGTTTATACAGATCCTCCGGGGTCCGATCCATTCTGAGGACATCGGAGTCTTCTGCTCATTCTGTTTGTATTTGGAATTATTTACCGGCCGCCATGACATGCGCCACGGCGAATTCTCCCGACTGCGGCTCTTATTGGGTGAAACAATCGTCACTCCCCTATACACCCTCCACCCCCTTTCTTGGGCCCCCTTCCTAGTCCCGGGTTGGACCCCCTTTGGCCTCCATTCTTGGTGGTGTAGATACAACAAGGTGTTGGAAACGTTCCTCAGAGATTTTCCTCCATAGTGACATGATGACATCACACAGTCACTGCAGATTTGTCAGCTGCACATCCATGATGGGAATCTCCCGTTCCACCACATCCCAAAGGTGCTCTATTGGATGAGATGTGGTGAGTGTGGAGGCCATTGGAGGACAGGGACCTCATAGTCCAGTGGTGAGATGATTGGAGCTTTGTGACTGGTGCATTATCCTGCTGGGAGGAGCCATTACACCCCCACCACCAGCCTGAACCGGTGATACCCCATCCCCCCCACCATTACACCCCCACCACCAGCCTGAACCGGTGATACCCCATCCCCCGCACCATTACACCCCCACCACCAGCCTGAACCGGTGATACCCCATCCCCCCCACCATTACACCCCCACCACCAGCCTGAACCGGTGATACCCCATCCCCCCCACCATTACACCCCCACCACCAGCCTGAACCGGTGATATCCCATCCCCCCCACCATTACACCCCCCACCACCAGCCTGAACCGATGATACCCCATCCCCCTCACCATTACACCACCACCACCAGCCTGAACCGGTGATACCCCATCCCCCACACCATTACACCCCCACCACCAGCCTGAACCGGTGATATCCCATCCCCCACACCATTACACCCCCACCACCAGCCTGAACCGGTGATATCCCATCCCCCACACCATTACACCCCCACCACCAGCCTGAACCGGTGATACCCCATCCCCCACACCATTACACCCCCACCACCAGCCTGAACCGGTGATATCCCATCCCCCCCACCATTACACCCCACCACCAGCCTGAACCGGTGATACCCCATCCCCCACACCATTACACCACCACCACCAGCCTGAACCGGTGATACCCCATCCCCCACACCATTACACCCCCACCACCAGCCTGAACCGGTGATATCCCCTCCCCCACACCATTACACCCCCACCACCAGCCTGAACCAATGATACCCCATCCCCCGCACCATTACACCCCCACCACCAGCCTGAACCGGTGATATCCCATCCCCCACACCATTACACCCCCACCACCAGCCTGAACCGGTGATACCCCATCCCCCACACCATTACACCCCCACCACCAGCCTAAACCGGTGATATCCCATCCCCCACACCATTACACCCCCACCACCAGCCTGAACCGGTGATATCCCATACCCCACACCATTACACCCCCACCACCAGCCTGAACCGGTGATACCCCATCCCCCACACCATTACAACACCACCACCAGCCTGAACCGGTGATACCCCATCCCCCACACCATTACACCCCCACCACCAGCCTAAACCGGTGATATCCCATCCCCCACACCATTACACCCCCACCACCAGCCTGAACCGGTGATATCCCATACCCCACACCATTACACCCCACCACCAGCCTGAACCAGTGATACTCCATCCCCCACACCATTACACCCCACCACCAGCCTGAACCGGTGATACCCCATCCCCCACACCATTACACCCCCCACCACCAGCCTGAACCGGTGATACCCCATCCCCCACACCATTACACCCCCCACCACCAGCCTGAACCGGTGATACCCCATCCCCCACACCATTACACCCCCACCACCAGCCTAAACCGGTGATATCCCATCCCCCACACCATTACACCCCCACCACCAGCCTGAACCGGTGATATCCCATCCCCCCACCATTACACCCCCACCACCAGCCTGAACCGGTGATACTCCATCCCCCACACCATTACACCCCCCACCACCAGCCTGAACCGGTGATATCCCATCCCCCACACCATTACACCCCCACCACCAGCCTGAACCGGTGATATCCCATCCCCCACACCATTACACCCCCACCACCAGCCTGAACCGGTGATATCCCATCCCCCACACCATTACACCCCCACCACCAGCCTGAACCGGTGATACCCCATCCCCCACACCATTACATCCCCACCACCAGCCTGAACCGGTGATATCCCATCCCCCCCACCATTACACCCCCACCACCAGCCTGAACCGGTGATATCCCATCCCCCACACCATTACACCCCCACCACCAGCCTGAACCGGTGATATCCCATCCCCCACACCATTACACCCCCACCACCAGCCTGAACCGGTGATATCCCATCCCCTGCACCATTACACCCCCACCACCAGCCTGAACCGGTGATATCCCATCCCCCACACCATTACACCCCCCACCACCAGCCTGAACCGGTGATACCCCATCCCCCACACCATTACACCCCCACCACCAGCCTGAACCAGTGATATCCCATCCCCCGCACCATTACACCCCCACCACCAGCCTGAACTGGTGATATCCCATCCCCCACACCATTACACCCCCACCACCAGCCTGAACCGGTGATACTCCATCCCCCACACCATTACACCCCCACCACCAGACTGAACCGGTAATATCCCATCCCCTGCACCATTACACCCCCACCACCAGCCTGAACCGGTGATATCCCATCCCCCACACCATTACACCCCCCACCACCAGCCTGAACCGGTGATACCCCATCCCCCACACCATTACACCCCCACCACCAGCCTGAACCAGTGATATCCCATCCCCCACACCATTACACCACCACCACCAGCCTGAACCGGTGATAGAAGGCAGGATGGATCCATGCGCCAAATTCTGACCCCACCATCTGAATGTTGGAGGTGAAATCCAGACTCAGTTTCCTGTTCTTAGTGGACAGGAGTGGCATCCGGTGTGGTCTTCTGCTGCTGTAGCCCATCCGCTTCCAGGTTGGATGTGTTGTGTGTTCAGAGATGGTGTTCTGCATACCTCGGGTGTAACGAGAGGTTATTGGAGTTCCTGATGTCTTTCTATCATCGGGAACCAGTCTGCCCTTTCCCCTCTGACCTCAACAGGGCATTTTCCTCCACACAACTGCCGCTCACTGGATATTTTCTCTTTTTTCCCACCATTCTCTGTAATCCCGAGAGATGGTTGTGTGTGAGAATCCCAGAAATCCTCAGACCGGCCCGTCTGCCACCAACCACCATACCACATTCAAAGTCACCCAGATCCTCCCCCCCCCCCCCCCCCCCATTCTGATGCAGCAAGTCGTCTTCACCACACGTAGATGACTAAATGCATTGAGTTGCTGCCGTGTGATTGGCTGATACCGAGTAGCTGAACAGGTGTGAGGTCATGAAGTCAGGAGTGTATTTGGGAGAACACCCTTCCCCCACCTTCGCTGTACACCTCACCCGTAATGAACGATCCTCTGTGACGGGTTTATGTAAAATACATTTTTATTTGGCGTTTTTGTACAAATGTTTATTTTCTCGCTGACGGTGTAAACATTTTCCTGTAATGAGTGGCGCGGCGGCACTGACGGCTCCATTGTACGGCGGTAATCCTCTGGAGATAAGGACTACTTGTGGCCAATCCTTTGTGGGGCGCCATCAGTCGAGCGCCGGGCCCTGCGGACAGCGGCGGCTCTTTTGAGGTGCCGTAATCCGCTTTAATGCTTTCAGCGCCATCAGACGGCCTAAATAACATGGACAAATCGCGGCGGATGATGCGGCGACTCACCTGAGCCCCGCAGGAAGGGCTCTTATTAAATATTACACAGGAGAAGAAATCGCGGGCAAAGCCGGCGCCCACAAAAGGAGGATTGCGTGCGGCGGTGTGGGGGGGGGGGGGGGGGCCCCGTAAATCCTGCAGTATTTCCCAGTGGTGCGTCCGTCACACAAAGCCGGAATCCCCCGGAGAAATTAATTTTCTGCAGCAGAAAACAGCGGAGAGAAGAAAATAAAAAATGTGCGACGCTTAAACTCGGAGCGCTGCAATACGCAAGAGCCCACCGGATACGACCCACGCCAAATCATCAACTGTCTACAGGCCGAAGGTCCTCCCCTCCCGGGATCAGAAGATTAATATTCCTGAGGACTAGAGGGCAGAAATACGGAGAGACGCATCCCAAAAATTACTATATATATATATATATACACACAGTGCTGTGCAAAAGTCTTAGGCAGGTGTGATGCTGTAAATGAAGAACGCTTTCAGAAATCAAAGTGTTAATAGTTTATCAGTTAACAAAACTGAATGTAAATGAAGAGAACTCTAAATCCACTCAACACTTGGGGTGCTCCCCGCCCCCTTTGCCCTCTTCTAGGTAGACTTGCGCACAGTTTTAGGAACTGGGCAGGTAGGTCGCTCTATGGCAGGTCGGTCGCTCTGTGGCAGGTAGGTCGCTCTATGGCAGGTAGGTCGCTCTATGGCAGGTCGGTCGCTCTATGGCAGGTAGGTCGCTCTGTGACAGGTAGGTCGCTCTGTGTACATCTTGGAGAACTAAGCACAGATCTTCTGTGGATGTCACGTGCCTCCAATCCTTCATCCCAGACAGACTTCCATGATGGTGAGATCAGGGCTCTGTGGAGGCCAAACCAAACCATCACTTCCAGGACTCCTTGTCCTCCTTTTACGCTAAAGGTGTTTTTTAACCCTTACAACCAACTTTGACCTACAGATAAGCCTAGATTAAGGCTTACATTGTAGGTCCAAGAAATATCTCCTAAACCTACACGGTTTAGGAGATATTTACCCGAAGACAGCCACAGCTGTCTACGGCGCATGCGATATGCCGCGAGTGTCGGCTCCCGTGCGCATGCGCGGGAGTGACGTCATCGCGGCTCCGGCGAATCACAGCGCCGGAGCCGTGAGACCCGGGAAGTTGCTCCAGGATCCATGGCAGCAGCGAAGAGGAAGACGGAGGACCGCTTCGGGGGCTTCGTTCTCAGGTAAGTTATTCATAATGAGCTAGTATGCTATGCATACTAGCTCATTATGCCTTTGCCTTACAGGGTGTGCTTTTAAAAAAAAAAAAATGTTGCCTTTACTTCCTCTTTTAGGACATTGGCTGTATGTTTGAGGGGGGGTTGTCCTGCTGCATAATACATTTTTGGCCATCACACGCCTTTCATGGATGCGTATCTACCCGGATTCATCGGCAATGAGGACACCATTGGTTCTGACCAAATCTCCAACACTCTAGGCAGAAATGCAACCCCAAACTTGCAAGGAACCTCCACCATGCTTCACAGTTGGCTGCAGACAGTCTTTATTGTGCTGCTCTCCAGCCCCCCCCCCCCAACAAACTGCCTCCTACTACAGCCAAATAGTTAACATTCTGAGCCATCAGTCCAGAGCACCTGCTGCCTGACGTGCCAAATGTAGCATGTCGGGGGTGGGGGGGTCACCTTCCCTTAAAGTGGAAGCTCCATTTGTGGGTGGAGCTCTGCTTTAAGGTCCAACGTCCCCATAGACCCGGTGAAGAAAAAGTATTTTCTTCAGGCAGTGGATCATGGAAGGTCACAGGGAGTGATTTCCGAGGCTCCAGCCAACACGAGGTTCGGGGCTTTTACTCGAATCTTTTCATAGTCCGGAAGCCGAATGGAGATGAGGCCTATTCTGGATCTCAGGGCTCTGAACCAGCTTGTAGACATTCGCTCTTTCCGGGGGGAGTCAGTTCGTTCAGTCGAGGCGTCCGTAGACATCAAGGGGGCGTACCTACATGTGCCAGTCTGCAGAGCCCATCAAAGGTTTGTGCCATTCGCAGCAGGCGACCAACGTTTTCAGTTTGTGGCGCTGCCCTTCCAGTTAGCCCCGGCACCTCGTGTATTCACAAAGCTACTGACAGTTCTAAGATCTCAGGGAATCCCCGGTGATCCTGCCACGCACATCCTTGTTCAGGGCACTTCTTTCAATGGGGTGACAACACTTTGCTCCTGTCTCTCAATTGCCATCCTGCCAGTGGCAGCCCGTCCATAAGGGGTGCACAGGCACCGCTCCCCCCCCCATCCATGCGTCCAGCCCCCTAATCTATATGCAGGGCGCCGGATGCATGGATTCCAATAGTGGGGTTTGTTTTTCTTGTTTTTTTTCTTTTTTTAGGGTTCAAAAAAAGGGTGGTCTCGGGGTGCAGAGCACTGCGCCCTGAGCCCATCCAGTTTTGTGTTGTTTGACGCGTTTCCCGATTGGCCCAAAAGGAGAAGCAACCCTATTGGCCGAGGGAGGAGATGCAAGGGGAGGACACCAACGTGGTGCAGAGGAGGAGACGCACGGGGAGGACACCACAGTGGTGCAGAGGAGGAGACGCACAGGGAGGACACCGCCATGGAGCAGAGGGGGAGACGCACGGGGAGGACACCGCCGTGGCGCAGAGGTGGAGACGCACGGGGAGGACACCGCCGTGGCGCAGAGGGGGAGACGCACAGGGAGGACACCGCCGTGGTGCAGAGGGGGAGACGCACAGGGAGGACACCGCCGTGGTGCAGAGGGGGAGACGCACAGGGAGGACACCGCCGTGGCGCAGAGGAGAAGATGCACGGGGAGGACACTGCCGTGGTGCAGAGGAGGAGACGCACGGGGAGGACACCGCCGTGGCGCAGAGGAGGAGACGCACGGGGAGGACACCGCCGTGGCCCAGAGGAGGAGAAGCATAGGGAGGACACTGCTGTGGCGCAGAGGAGGAGAAGCACGGGGAGGACACTGCCGTGGCGCAGAGGAGAAGAGGCACGGGGAGGACACCGCCGTGGTGCAGAGGAGGAGACGCATGGGGAGAACACCACTGTGGTGCAGAGGGGGAGACGCACGGGGAGGACACCGCCGTGGCACAGAGGAGGAGAAGCACAGAGGAGGACACTGTCGTGGTGCAGAGGAGATGCACGGGGAGAACACCACTGTGGCGCAGAGGAGGAGATGCACGGGGAGGACACCACTGTGGCGCAGAGGAGGAGACGCACGGGGAGGACACCACTGTGGCACAGAGGAGGAGACGCACGGGGAGGACACCACTGTGGCACAGAGGAGGAGATGCACGGGGAGAACACCACTGTGGCGCAGAGGAGGAGATGCACGGGGAGAACACCACTGTGGCGCAGAGGAGGAGACGCACGGGGAGGACACCACTGTGGCACAGAGGAGGAGATGCACGGGGAGGACACCACTGTGGCACAGAGGAGGAGATGCACGGGGAGAACACCACTGTGGTGCAGAGGAGAAGACGCACAGGGAGGACACTCCTCTGGTGCAGAGGAGGAGACGCACAGGGAGGACAGCACTGTGGCACAGAGGAGGAGACGCACAGGGAGGACACCACTGTGGTGCAGAGGAGGAGACGCACAGGGAGGACACCACTGTGGTGCAGAGGAGGAGACGCACAGGGAGGACACCACTGTGGCGCAGAGTAGGAGACGCACGGGGAGGACACCGCTGCACTGTGGTGCAGAGGAGGAGACACGCGGGGAGAACAGCACTGTGGTGCAGAGGAGGAGACACGCGGGGAGAACAGCACTGTGGTGCAGAGGAGGAGACACACGGGGAGAACACCACTGTGGTGCAGAGGAGGAGACACGCGGGGAGAACAGCACTGTGGTGCAGAGGAGGAGACACGCGGGGAGGACACCACTGTGGCACAGAGGAGGAGATGGACGGGGAGGACAGTGCCGTGGTGCAGAAGAGGAGATGCACGGGTAGGACAGCGCCATGGTGCAGAGGAGGAAACGCACACCGTGATGCCAACACAGGGTAGACTGGTATCTCCGAGGGAAGTGCTGCCCGGGTTAAATGTTGCAGGTCACGGATCCTGACGGGGGAGGGGGGCATATTGGTGATTGGCTGGCTGTGCACTGCTTACCGCACCCCCAAGAAAATATACCACCGTCCGCCTCTGCACCCTGCGTTGTCACCCTCTCCAACAGTCTATCAGAATCAAAAACACACCAAAAATTATTTGAACCGCGAAACAGATGTAGGAAAAATAAATCTACATAATAGGATTAATAAGTTGCTGTGGAATCCTTTTTCTATTTGTACAGGGGAGGGGCGTAGGGTGAGTACTCGGGTAGATCCGCAGCTCCATAACCCCCTGTTCTGTAATGTATGATTAATAAACGGGCGTTTATCTGCGTTAATAGAACAGAGGAACGCCAGGAACAGCATTTTATTCCATGTTAGCGGGACACTTGTGAGCGCAGTGCTGAGATAATTAGCGGCCTCGCTTGGGTTGTTCAGCCAACGTGTGGAACGCCGACATTGTTCCCGTACAGTACAGGGATAGCGGGAGTCTGTCTGTGGTCGGCGGCAAAGTCTTATAGCCGTCGGTGACACGGCTCTCACCTTTTATATTGTGTAAGGAAGAATCTTCTCATTACAGTGGATACAGACACAGCGGGGGCGCTCTGCTCAGATCCCGAGCCTCAGGACTGTGATAATGAGAGGTCAGCACAAGGAGAGGCAGAGGATGGCTGGACCCGGGGTCTGAGGATCACAGCCATGGGGGTTGGAAAGGAGCCGTATTGTGACCTTTCTGGAAGTCATTGAGGGTCATGTGACTCCCCAGCGGGGTTGTATATTATGAAATGCCATGTGTTTGAAGTCTCTCTGGTTATGGGAGGTGTATATTGACTGCGGCCTTCTATATGCCATTTGGGTCAATCCAGACACCTGGTGTTCTTTGAAACCTTTTGCTCCTTCTTTTTGGTCTTGGATGGATTCAATGAAATGAGGCCTTGGCGGGTTCTTCTGGTGGTGGAGCCTCCACTTGCCACATATGATCAGGGCCCATGGATAAGGGGGTACCACCAGTCCTGTACGGGGCCCAGGCAGCTGGGTGAATCAGATGTGGGCAGGGAGGATGATCGACACAGCAAGGGGGCAATATTACAGAAACGATTCCCTGTATGGCTCTCTCTGCAGCAGCTGAAAGCTGGCTTCTTCTCCTCTCCCTCCCGCTGGCTTTAAGCTGCTGCAGAGAGAGCGCCATACAGGGAAACAGTTCCCCCCACCGCACCCATCACCCTCCCTGTGCACCATTCTTGCCCCCCCGTGTGCTCCCACAGTACTGCTAGGCTTCCCTCCCCATGGGCAGCTGCAGGCACACAATTTGATCCTTCAGGATAGAGAGTGGAGGAAGGGTCTAGTAATTTTCACATGTACCAGCCCCTTCCTTTACTGAATGAGCACAATGATTGATCGGTACCAATCACTCACTGTGTCATTCATACCAGAAGCATAGAAGCGTAGTTTTTTTTGGGTGGGGGGGGGAGTTAGCCTTGTCAGATTGTTTGTATGGGGCCCCATGGTTTCTAACAGCAGCCCTGCATGTGATGTCCACAATGATGTGTTCTCCCCCTGTTTCTAGAATACATATACCTAGTCGTAGTTATTACTTTAGCACCTAGTGTGGTCCTCATTGTGTAGAACAGGGCAGGTGTGGCCCTCAGTAAAACATAATGTCATTTCTTCCACTCACTACTATTTGAGTCTGATGGATTGGGGTTGAAGTGTATATAAAGTCGAGACTTTTCTTGGGCTTGCCCGCCGATTTAACATATAGGACCGGGTCCTTTGTCTCCATAGTCGGGGGTTTCCAAACTGTGGCCCTCCAGTTGTTCAGGAACTACAATTCCCATCTTAGTCGTGTCTGTGAATGTCCGAGTTTCACAATGCCTCATGGGATGTGTAGTCTGGCAACCGCTGGAGGGCCACAGTTGGGGAGGTCCCTGATACGCTCGGTCGTCGATACCCAACTCTCCGAAACTGGCCTTCCTTACCCTCCTAACTCAATCCTTGTGCCAAAATCATCTCTCCTTTGTTTTTGTTTTATTTTTGAAGGTGATACTTAAACATTGGAAATCCGTGGCGTCACCTATTGTCCTAAATTGCTTGAGACTCTCTGATATTATGCATATGGAGGAGTTGGTGGCTATCATTATGGCACTTGTGAATAATTCATATCAACTTGGCTGGCCTGGATAAGGTTTAAGGACTCTCCCCAGTTCTCTGCCTTCATGGCTGACCCTCGCTAAATCTTACCTCTCTGGCCTAGCCTGCCGTTAGCCATATGGCAGTTGTCCGCCTTTATGGGTGTGCTGATTGACTTCTGGGGCTTTCTAGAGAGTGGTCTTTACAAAGTGTGATCCCCTACCAGTATGGGTTTCTGTCCCTGCGGGTGAAGGACGGCGGCGATCAGTGGCCTTACCTTAGGAGGCCGATGCTGCTCCTCACTCCGGCTTGCCGAGGGAAGAGCCGCGGCTGTTGCGTCTCCTCCCTGGCCGAACAGGAAGTGTGTCCTGAGACTCGATTGGCCGGGAGTCCTAAGACTTTCTGGACAATCGGGTCTCGGGACCCGCTTCATGATTGGCCTGGGAGGAGAAGCAGGAAGACATTGGCAAATATTACTTTGCTATTGTCACACAACTGTGTGGGCTCAGGGCACAGTGCTCTGCACCCTGAGACCATCCTTTTTTTAAGCCAATTGGAGCCTCAGGCGTGAGAGAAGTTTGTTTGAAATCTTTGCAAATTTATTAAAAATAAAAAATGAAAAAAATCCCATGTACATAATTATCACAGGCTCCTCCCGTGTACAGGAGTATCACAGGCTCCTCCCATGTACAGGAGTATCTCAGGCTCCTCCCGTGTACAGGAGTATCACAGGCTCCTCCCGTGTACAGGAGTATCACAGGCTCCTCCCGTGTACAGGAGTATCACAGGCTCCTCCCGTGTACAGGAGTATCATAGGCTCCTCCCATGTACAGGAGTATCTCAGGCTCCTCCCGCGTACAGGAGTATCTCAGGCTCCTCCCATGTACAGGAGTATCTCAGGCTCTTCCCGTGTACAGGAGTATCTCAGGCTCCTCCCATGTACAGGAGTATCTCAGGCTCCTCCCATGTACAGGAGTATCTCAGGCTCCTCCCGTGTACAGGAGTATCTCAGGCTCTTCCCATGTACAGGAGTATCTCAGGCTCCTCCCATGTACAGGAGTATCTCAGGCTCCTCCCGTGTACAGGAGTATCTCAGGCTCTTCCCATGTACAGGAGTATCTCAGGCTCCTCCCGTGTACAGGAGTATCACAGGCTCCTCCCGTGTACAGGAGTATCACAGGCTCCTCCCGTGTACAGGAGTATCACAGGCTCCTCCCGTGTACAGGAGTATCATAGGCTCCTCCCGTGTACAGGAGTATCTCAGGCTCCTCCCGTGTACAGGAGTATCTCAGGCTCCTCCCGTGTACAGGAGTATCATAGGCTCCTCCCGCGTACAGGAGTATCTCAGGCTCCTCCCATGTACAGGAGTATCTCAGGCTCCTCCCATGTACAGGAGTATCACAGGCTCCTCCCATGTACAGGAGTATCTCAGGCTCCTCCCATGTACAGGAGTATCACAGGCTCCTCCCATGTACAGGAGTATCACAGGCTCCTCCCGTGTACAGGAGTATCACAGGCTCCTCCCGTGTACAGGAGTATCACAGGCTCCTCCCGTGTACAGGAGTATCTCAGGCTCCTCCCGTGTACAGGAGTATCTCAGGCTCCTCCCGTGTACAGGAGTATCTCAGGCTCCTCCCGTGTACAGGAGTATCTCAGGCTCCTCCCGTGTACAGGAGTATCTCAGGCTCCTCCCGTGTACAGGAGTATCTCAGGCTCCTCCCGTGTACAGGAGTATCTCAGGCTCCTCCCGCGTACAGGAGTATCATAGGCTCCTCCCGCGTACAGGAGTATCTCAGGCTCCTCCCGCGTACAGGAGTATCTCAGGCTCCTCCCGCGTACAGGAGTATCTCAGGCTCCTCCCATGTACAGGAGTATCTCAGGCTCCTCCCATGTACAGGAGTATCTCAGGCTCCTCCCATGTACAGGAGTATCTCAGGCTCCTCCCATGTACAGAAGTATCTCTGGCTCCTCCCGTGTACAGGAGTATCTCAGGCTCTTCCCATGTACAGGAGTATCTCAGGCTCCTCCCATGTACAGGAGTATCACAGGCTCCTCCCATGTACAGGAGTATCACAGGCTCCTCCCATGTACAGGAGTATCTCAGGCTCCTCCCATGTACAGGAGTATCACAGGCTCCTCCCATGTACAGGAGTATCACAGGCTCCTCCCGTGTACAGGAGTATCACAGGCTCCTCCCGTGTACAGGAGTATCTCAGGCTCCTCCCGTGTACAGGAGTATCTCAGGCTCCTCCCATGTACAGGAGTATCTCAGGCTCTTCCCGTGTACAGGAGTATCTCAGGCTCTTCCCGTGTACAGGAGTATCTCAGGCTCTTCCCGTGTACAGGAGTATCTCAGGCTCCTCCCGTGTACAGGAGTATCTCAGGCTCCTCCCATGTACAGGAGTATCTCAGGCTCCTCCCGTGTACAGGAGTATCTCAGGCTCCTCCCGTGTACAGGAGTATCACAGGCTCCTCCCATGTACAGAAGTATCTCAGGCTCCTCCCGTGTACAGGAGTATCTCAGGCTCCTCCCGCGTACAGGAGTATCTCAGGCTCCTCCCATGTACAGGAGTATCTCAGGCTCCTCCCATGTACAGGAGTATCTCAGGCTCCTCCCATGTACAGAAGTATCTCAGGCTCCTCCCGTGTACAGGAGTATCTCAGGCTCTTCCCATGTACAGGAGTATCTCAGGCTCCTCCCATGTACAGGAGTATCACAGGCTCCTCCCATGTACAGGAGTATCACAGGCTCCTCCCATGTACAGGAGTATCTCAGGCTCCTCCCATGTACAGGAGTATCACAGGCTCCTCCCATGTACAGGAGTATCACAGGCTCCTCCCGTGTACAGGAGTATCACAGGCTCCTCCCGTGTACAGGAGTATCTCAGGCTCCTCCCGTGTACAGGAGTATCTCAGGCTCTTCCCGTGTACAGGAGTATCTCAGGCTCTTCCCGTGTACAGGAGTATCTCAGGCTCTTCCCGTGTACAGGAGTATCTCAGGCTCCTCCCGTGTACAGGAGTATCTCAGGCTCTTCCCGTGTACAGGAGTATCTCAGGCTCCTCCCATGTACAGGAGTATCTCAGGCTCCTCCCATGTACAGGAGTATCTCAGGCTCCTCCCATGTACAGGAGTATCACAGGCTCCTCCCGTGTACAGGAGTATCACAGGCTCCTCCCATGTACAGGAGTATCTCAGGCTCTTCCCGTGTACAGGAGTATCACAGGCTCCTCCCGTGTACAGGAGTATCACAGGCTCCTCCCGTGTACAGGAGTATCACAGGCTCCTCCCATGTACAGGAGTATCTCAGGCTCTTCCCGTGTACAGGAGTATCTCAGGCTCTTCCCGTGTACAGGAGTATCTCAGGCTCTTCCCGTGTACAGGAGTATCTCAGGCTCCTCCCGTGTACAGGAGTATCTCAGGCTCCTCCCGTGTACAGGAGTATCTCAGGCTCCTCCCGTGTACAGGAGTATCTCAGGCTCCTCCCGTGTACAGGAGTATCTCAGGCTCCTCCCGTGTACAGGAGTATCTCAGGCTCCTCCCATGTACAGGAGTATCACAGGCTCCTCCCATGTACAGGAGTATCACAGGCTCCTCCCGTGTACAGGAGTATCTCAGGCTCCTCCCGTGTACAGGAGTATCTCAGGCTCCTCCCGTGTACAGGAGTATCTCAGGCTCCTCCCATGTACAGGAGTATCTCAGGCTCTTCCCGTGTACAGGAGTATCTCAGGCTCTTCCCGTGTACAGGAGTATCTCAGGCTCTTCCCGTGTACAGGAGTATCTCAGGCTCCTCCCGTGTACAGGAGTATCTCAGGCTCCTCCCATGTACAGGAGTATCTCAGGCTCCTCCCGTGTACAGGAGTATCTCAGGCTCCTCCCGTGTACAGGAGTATCACAGGCTCCTCCCATGTACAGAAGTATCTCAGGCTCCTCCCGTGTACAGGAGTATCTCAGGCTCCTCCCGCGTACAGGAGTATCTCAGGCTCCTCCCATGTACAGGAGTATCTCAGGCTCCTCCCATGTACAGGAGTATCTCAGGCTCCTCCCATGTACAGAAGTATCTCAGGCTCCTCCCGTGTACAGGAGTATCTCAGGCTCTTCCCATGTACAGGAGTATCTCAGGCTCCTCCCATGTACAGGAGTATCACAGGCTCCTCCCATGTACAGGAGTATCACAGGCTCCTCCCATGTACAGGAGTATCTCAGGCTCCTCCCATGTACAGGAGTATCACAGGCTCCTCCCATGTACAGGAGTATCACAGGCTCCTCCCGTGTACAGGAGTATCACAGGCTCCTCCCGTGTACAGGAGTATCTCAGGCTCCTCCCGTGTACAGGAGTATCTCAGGCTCTTCCCGTGTACAGGAGTATCTCAGGCTCTTCCCGTGTACAGGAGTATCTCAGGCTCTTCCCGTGTACAGGAGTATCTCAGGCTCCTCCCGTGTACAGGAGTATCACAGGCTCCTCCCGTGTACAGGAGTATCTCAGGCTCTTCCCGTGTACAGGAGTATCTCAGGCTCCTCCCATGTACAGGAGTATCTCAGGCTCCTCCCATGTACAGGAGTATCTCAGGCTCCTCCCATGTACAGGAGTATCACAGGCTCCTCCCGTGTACAGGAGTATCACAGGCTCCTCCCATGTACAGGAGTATCTCAGGCTCTTCCCGTGTACAGGAGTATCACAGGCTCCTCCCGTGTACAGGAGTATCACAGGCTCCTCCCGTGTACAGGAGTATCACAGGCTCCTCCCATGTACAGGAGTATCTCAGGCTCTTCCCGTGTACAGGAGTATCTCAGGCTCTTCCCGTGTACAGGAGTATCTCAGGCTCTTCCCGTGTACAGGAGTATCTCAGGCTCCTCCCGTGTACAGGAGTATCTCAGGCTCCTCCCGTGTACAGGAGTATCTCAGGCTCCTCCCGTGTACAGGAGTATCTCAGGCTCCTCCCGTGTACAGGAGTATCTCAGGCTCCTCCCGTGTACAGGAGTATCTCAGGCTCCTCCCGTGTACAGGAGTATCTCAGGCTCCTCCCGTGTACAGGAGTATCTCAGGCTCCTCCCGTGTACAGGAGTATCTCAGGCTCCTCCCGTGTACAGGAGTATCTCAGGCTCCTCCCGTGTACAGGAGTATCTCAGGCTCCTCCCGTGTACAGGAGTATCTCAGGTTCCTCCCGTGTACAGGAGTATCTCAGGCTCCTCCCGTGTACAGGAGTATCTCAGGCTCCTCCCGTGTACAGGAGTATCTCAGGCTCCTCCCGTGTACAGGAGTATCTCAGGCTCCTCCCGTGTACAGGAGTATCTCAGGCTCCTCCCATGTACATAAGTATTAGTCTTTGCTCAGTACTTTGGTGAAGCTCCTTTTGCCTCCAGTCTTGGTGAGTATGATGCTACAAGCTCGACACTCCTATTTTTGAGCAGTTTCTCCCATTCTTCTTTGCAGGACCTCTCCAGCTCCATCAGGTTGGATGGGGAGGGTCGGTGCACAGCCATTTCCAGATCTCTCCAGAGATGTTCAATCGGGTTCAAGTCCGGGCTCTGGCTGGACCACTCAGGGACATTCGGAGTTGTCCCGGAGCCACTCCTTTGTCATCTTGGCTGTGTATTCTTAGGGTCGTTATCCTGTTGGAAGATGAACCTTCACCCCAGTCTGAGGACCAGAGCGCTCTGCAGCAGGTTTTCATCAAGGATGTCTCTGTACATTGCTGTATTCATCTTTCCCTCCATCCTGACTAGTCTCCCAGTTCCTGCCGCTTAAAAACATCCCCACAGCCTGATGCTGCAACCACCATGCTTCACAGTAGGGATGGTATTGGCCAGGTGATGAGCGGTGCCTGGTTTCCTCCAGACATGACGCTTACCATTCAGGCCAAAGAGTTCAATCTTTGTTTCATCAGACCAGAGAACTTTGTCTCTCATGGTCTGAGCTGCAGAGATGGTTGTTCTTCTTCTGGAAGGTTCTCCTCTCTCCACAGAGAAATGCTGGAGCTCTGCCAGAGTGACCAATCGGGTTCTTGGTCACCTCCCTAAGGCCCTTCTCCCCCAATCGCTCAGTTTGGCCGGGCGGCCCACTCTAGGAAGAGTCCTGATGGTTCCAAATGTCTTCCATCTACAGATGATGGAGACCACTGTGCTCATTGGGACCTTCAATTCTGCAGAAATGTTCCTGTACCCTTCCCCCGATCTGTGCCTCCATACAATCCTGTCTCCGAGGTCTACAGACAATTCCTTGGACTTCATGGCTTGGATTGTGCTCTGACATGCACTGTTACCTGTGGGACCTTCTATAGACAGGTATCTAAAGGGGACAATTTGACAATCTGTTTCAACAAAAAAAAAATTTGACTCGATTCTGATTTCATTTCTAAGCATTGAAACTGCAGCTGGTCATGAAATACGAGTTTCGCTCACACTTGTCAAAGTTAATCCAGAAGTAGAACATTAATTTTGCACATCGAGACGTTGCCATGGTGCCCAAACATTAAGTCCGTCAAAATTTGAGCCCATGAAGACGACATCAAATGGTTGGTTGACATCTGAACATTGAAATGAACCTGTACAGGTATCAGACCAGCATTGCAGGTGAGGAATGACACAGACCACCTAACCATTGCAAAGAGAACCTGTCTTATGTATTATAGCCTTGCACCACTAGCTGTCTGACTTCACAAACCGCTCCAGGACATGCCGCTGTTTGTGCAGAGGTGAGCGGGCCCCAGGACTGGCACCTCATTAGGAAGCCTCGCCTGTGACGGGTTCTCTTTATAATAGTCGGCAGGTCTGCTTGTGTGAGGTGTTGGTTGTGTAATGAGCAGAGCTCACCAGGAGGAGCAATTATCTCCTCTCACCCATCTGTACATCCTCTGCTGCTCAGCACACCTGATAATCCCTCCCGGATAAAAGAAATGTCTATGTTTAGCCAGAGAGGAGGAAGTGAAAGGTTTGCATTACCCCCTGCGGGGTGAGGGGGCGCCTTTCATCGGCTTCATCGCGCTTTTTAGATTTTGGTGGACGGCGGGTGAGTGACCTACATGGCCATCAACTCACAACTCTGCTGAACCTCATTGAGCATCCTCAGTGTTCATTTATTGTTTCAGCCCCGTGTCCTGCACCGTGTCCCCGCGCGGCGTCCTGCGCCGCGTCCCCGCGCGGCGTCCTGCGCCGCGTCCCCGCGCGGCGTCCTGCGCCGCGTCCCCGCGCGGCGTCCTGCGCCGCGTCCTGCGCAGCGTCCCCGCACGGCATCCTGTACAGTGTCCCCGCGCGGCGTCCTGTACAGTGTCCCCGTGCGGCGTCCTGCACCACGTGTTCCTGCACCATCTTGCCATAAGCATTAACACATGAATTCCAGGCTGGGTTATGTTAGTGTTTCAAAGCCTAATAGAATAGAAGGTGAGGTGGATTCCTGGGGAAGATATTTCCAGAACACAGATGACTTCCTGTCCAATATTTCCATTGACAGAACCACCAGATTATGTCTGTCCTATTCTGGCAGTCACATTGTGCTGTGTGTGGTGTTCAGACTGTATCCCCCGGCCCGGCTTTGTATGATATTCCCCGTGTGTGTGTGTATATATATATATATATATATATAACACAGATCTGTCTTCTCTCCTCAGATCATCGCTTACCAGCCTTATGGGAAGTCTGTGGACTGGTGGGCCTACGGGGTCTTGCTCTACGAGATGCTGGCCGGACAGGTGGGTACCCCAAATATGCTGAGAAGTGACCATATGTGGAAGTCATCCGTATTCAACCTGCAGAGATATATGTTTACCATGTAGATCTCCTAGCTTGTTACAGGAGACTGCTAAAGAGCTGCCATGTGACCAGAGACTGCTAGAGAGAGCTGCCATGTGACCAGAGACTGCTAGAGAGGGCTGCCATGTGACCAGAGACTGCTAGAGAGGGCTGCCATGTGACCAGAGACTGCTAGAGTGCGCTGCCATGTGACCGGGGACTGCTAGAGAGGGCTGACATGTGACCAGAGACTGCTAGAGAATGCTGCCATGTGACCAGAGACTGCTAGAGAGGGCCGACGTGTGACCAGAGACGGCTAGAGAGGGCCGACGTGTGACCAGAGACTGCTAGGCAGTGCTGCCATGTGACCAGACACTGCTAGAGGGAGCTGCCATGTGACCAGAGACTGCTAGAGAGAGCTGCCCTGTGACCAGAGACTCCCAGGTTATCAGAGACTTGTATGATTTGTGTGCGACGCTTCGGATGTGATTATTTGTATGCGATGATTTGGATGTGATGCGGTGTATGCAATGATTTGGATGCGATGCGTTGGATGTGATGCGTTGTATGGGATGATTTGGATGCGATGCGTTGTATGTGATGCGTTGTATGGGATGATTTGGATGCGATGCGTTGTATGTGATGCGTCGTATGCGATGATTTGGATGCGATGCGTCGTATGCGATGATTTGGATGCGATGCGTCGTATGCGATGATTTGGATGCGATGCGTCGTATGCGATGATTTGGATGCGATTAGTTGTATGTGATGATTTGGATGCGATGTTGTCAGATTCTTCTGTAGAACGGTTGCTACAATGTATCTGTAGAAGAGAGATCATTTGCCCCGCACACTTGTGCTGCCCCTCCCCCGAGTCCCATCGATCTCCCTCCTGGGTGTGATTTTATCCCCTGGAACATGTAATAACCGCTAATAATGTTCTAACCACGCCTCTCCTTTTGTCGCAGCCGCCGTTCGATGGCGAAGATGAGGACGAGCTTTTCCAGTCTATTATGGAGCACAACGTGTCGTACCCGAAATCCATGTCTAAGGAGGCCGTATCCATATGCAAGGGGGTAAGAGGTCACCCTACAGGGGGCAATACGGAGGAGGGCGGGGCTTGTACTGACAGTCCTGTTATCAAAAAAACCTGAAAACAACGTAACAAATATATTATTTTCTATATACTGCAGCTCTCCGGCCTCAGATGTGGTGGCTGCATTCGGTTTTATTTTCTGCAAGTACAAAAAAAAAAACTTGATCCTGCCAGAAATCCAGTGCCCTTCTGTGCACTGATCTGAAATCTCATTTAATGTTATCAGCTTTTCCAGCTATCCCTGAGGACTACAGAACACCTCCCCCATATTATGGAGCCCTGTCTTAAGATGACAACATTGCTCTTCCATAGATATATGATGAGTGAGTGTTGTCACCCTAGGACAGGAAGTTCCTGGCAGGATCACCAGGTGAAAATAAAGGGAAAAAACCCCATGCAGCCACCACATCATCTGAGGTCTGATGAACTCCAATACATGACATGGTTTGTGTTCTTCTGTATAGATACTTTATCTCTTGTCACAATGTAACCTCTAGAGTGAATGCAGATCATAGAATGTGGGTGTGTCCTGTGTGCAGATCATAGAATGTGGGTGTGTCCTGTGTGCAGATCATAGAATGTGGGTGTGTCCTGTGTGCAGATCATAGAATGTGGGTGTGTCCTGTGTGCAGATCATAGATTGTGGGTGTGTCCTGTGTGCAGATCATAGAATGTGGGTGTGTCCTGTGTGCAGATCATAGAATGTGGGTGTGTCCTGTGTGCAGATCATAGAATGTGGGTGTGTCCTGTGTGCAGATCATAGATTGTGGGTGTGTCCTGTGTTCAGATCATAGATTGTGGGTGTGTCCTGTGTTCAGATCATAGAATGTGGGTGTGTCCTGTGTGCAGATCATAGAATGTGGGTGTGTCCTGTGTGCAGATCATAAAATGTGGGTGTGTCCTGTGTGCAGATCATAGAATGTGGGTGTGTCCTGGGTGCAGATCATAGAATGTGGGTGTGTCCTGGGTGCAGATCATAGTATGTGGGTGTGTCCTGGGTGCAGATCATAGAATGTGGGTGTGTCCTGGGTGCAGATCATAGATTGTGGGTGTGTCCTGCGTGCAGATCATAGAATGTGGGTGTGTCCTGGGTGCAGATCATAGATTGTGGGTGTGTCCTGCGTGCAGATCATAGATTGTGGGTGTGTCCTGCGTGCAGATCATAGATTGTGGGTGTGTCCTGTGTGCAGATAATAAATGTGGGTGTGTCCTGTGTGCAGATTATAGCCTTAGTCCAATATATATATATATATATATATATATATATATATATATATATATAAAATGATTCATAATAATTATATGATAAATAATATTATAATATTTTTTTATATATATATATTATTATTTTTTTTTTTTACAACAGTCAGTCTCTCCAATATGCTTGACACAGAATAAGATAAAGGGGCGGGGCCTGTTGACATAGAATACATGTGGCAACTTTATAGAAAATAATCAGATAAAAGCCCCCACATAGGCGGACCAGATGGGAAGCACAGATGGGGCTTATAGACTGGCGAGGTCGTGAGCCCATAATGGGATGCATGTTGCTTTAACTTGCGGCTGGTCGGTGGGCTGGCCGCCCGCGGGGGCCTGAGTTGGGTATGCGATCCGTGGAGACGCGGGATTCAGCCCGGTAATAAATGACATTATTATCCGGTGACTGGCGGTCGCTCCACAGGACATTCCTTCTATTTCATCTCTGCGTTCCCATAGAAACTATTAAATGCTTCAGCGCGGTGGTAACCCCTTCCGTTCCTGAGAGTGGCGGGCACAGACTGGCGCCGGCGTCCAGCAATGAAAGGGTTACCCGCACGGATAGGGTTTGTTGAACCCCCCCATCACACACGCATCTGCTAATTAAGTGTCAGCTCGTTAATTCCTATCGTTGATTAAGATGCATGGAGAGCGGCGGGCCACTTACAGAGAGATGAGGCGAAACGTCTAAATGAGGGTTCAGCGGGAGAACGCGCCGGCTTTACGGCTTCCGAGCGAACGCACGAGGCTAATGGCGTTCATTTATCTTCTGTAGAAGAGAGAGACTCCATTCTGCGTGTTTTAAATTCTTCCTCGTAAATTGCCAGAGCGTCGCCGGAGCCACGGACACAGCAGACAAAAAGCCCGGTGAAGATTTACACCGCGCCCAATTTGCACCGCCATACAGAGTATGATGGCGGCCTGCGAGGATCGCTTTACATCAACATGCCTGTGAACTACATATTTTATTCATTATATTTTTATTTTGGGAATGAAGGAGTATAGAGCTTCTTTCTCCTATTTCAACCCAAAACTTGTGAGCTGAGCTTAGCCCCTGCTGGCCTGACCAGCGCGTTTCATGGGAAGCTGCTTCCATGGAGGCAATTGGCCATTCAGAAGTGCTGATTGGCTGAGTGGGATATGAGGGCAAGAAGGTCTTGAGTCTAAGGCTCTGGTGCCCAACCTGTGGCCCAAGAACCGCATGCGGCCCTTTGGTATATGATATGCAGCCCTCAGCAGTCTGTAATGGGACCAACGCGTTTCATGAGAAGTTGGTCGTATGGAGACAATTGGCCATTCAGAAGTTTGTTTTATTTTCCAGGTTTGTTCTTTTCACCTGGTGATCCTGCCAGTAATACACTTCCTGTCCACAGCTGACAACACTCACTCGTTCATAATGTACTCATGGAGGAGCATCTTTATCACTTTAGGGCAGGATTACACAACGCCTCCCAATCTCCTTCAAAAGAGGGAGGGGGGTGTTCTGTAGTCCTCAGAGAGAGAGAAATGAGGAGGGGGGGGGGGATTTAACAGATAACAATGCAGCACAGAGATCTATCAGCTTATGAGAGATATCTGGCAGGAATAATAGTTTTTTTTGGCAACCTATCAAACTGATATAACAAAAGGCTTTCAATGCTGTATTGGACGGGTAGAACTTTACGCATTTTTTTTTTTTTTACAGCTGATGACGAAACACCCGGTGAAGCGGCTGGGCTGCGGGCCGGAGGGTGAGAGGGACATTCGGGAGCATGCCTTCTTTAGGAGGATCGACTGGGAGAAGCTGGAAGGTAGAGAAATCCAGCCACCGTTCAAACCCAAAGTGGTAAGTGTGCATGGTGGGGGGGATGGTGAGACCCCGGGAGGGTTATGTTCTCAGAGGACGGTGCTTTCCCGGAAATAGGTTTTGTCATGATCCCATGTAAGAACAACGAACGTTCTGATTGGTGACACTATGGGGGGGTCAGATGAGCGATTCAGCGGCTGCCAACAGATCGGCAGAGATATGATCAGTAATACACGACGAACGTTTCCAATGTAGTTCCCCCCCCCCCCCCAGTTAGATGTCACTCGCTTGCTAGTGGGTGAGATTCTGCCACTTTCTGGGCCAGCAAGGCCCATGAGAAACCTTTTTTATAAGGTTTTCCCACACATGGGGCTTCAGCTTCACAAAGCATACAACGGCGAACGAAAACTGCCAGCCTGTCTGGCTACATACAGCAGCCCTGTCACTGTTGGCGATGGTCTCCCTGACCACAGGTTCCTCAGATTCCTTTGGCCTTATTTGCAGTACTTTGCTGCCCAGCGCCCACTCCTGGACCCCAAATATGGTTTTCCACCCCCGCCACCTGGGTTTTCTCGCTCTTCCTCCAGACTTCCTCCAGACTGCACAAGGAGAACTCACTGCTTCAGGTGAGAAGGAGAAGCCTGTTGGATCCAGTGGGTGCCCACCCCCGCTCACCTCCGTGTACAACAGACATAGAAGAAATGGCCGCACATCACTATGATGATCCAAGATCCTTTATTGGGACATCCTTAAAGACACTACAGGGAAACAATGGCCGCACACCATTATGGTAGTGTCTTTTGGGATGTCCTAATAAAGGATCTTGGATCATCATAGTGGTGTGCGGCCATTTCTTCAGACTTCCTCCAGGCCCCCCTGGACTCACTAGCTACCTCCGATTTCTTAAAGTGGTTGTAAACCCTTACA
Source organism: Lithobates pipiens (assembly GCF_037356315.1). Taxonomy (NCBI): domain Eukaryota; kingdom Metazoa; phylum Chordata; class Amphibia; order Anura; family Ranidae; genus Lithobates; species Lithobates pipiens. The sequence goes on along the minus strand of NW_027507789.1, from coordinate 228,107,223 downwards.
AACCACTTTGACCTACAGGTAAGCCTAGATTAAAGCTTACCTGTAGGTCCAAGAAATATCTCCTAAACCTATATGGTTTAGGAGATATTTGCCCGAAAACAGGCACCGCTGTTTACGGCGCATGCGGTGCGCAGGCGCACTGAGCGCAGCATTCTCAGAGACGGAGCTGCCACGCGTGTCGGCTCCCGTGCGCATGCGCGGGAGTGACGTCAGCGCGGCTTCGCCGAATGACAGCGGCGGAGCTGCGAGACCCCACCAAGAAGATGGATGCGGCGGACTACAGGGGACAGCGGCAACTTCGCTGGCTCCTGTGTCAGGTAAGTGACACATAATGTACTACTGTGCGATGCGATTCGATGCATAGTAGTCCATTATGCTTTACCTTTGCAGGGAATGAAAGAGGAAGTAAACTCATCAGGGTTTACTTCCTCTTTAACCCCCCAGATCCTCTTTTGGTCTCCCCAGGCCCACGTAGTGTCCTGACTTTCCCAGTTCTTTGGGTGGGAAGTCCCCACACAAGAGATGCACGAGAGAAACCAGGTCTCCTGATGGGCAGAAAACTGCCCCAAGCTATGCTATCAGATCTGCCTTATAACGATCCTGACCATCTGTGCCCTCACACAAGCCTGTAGGCAGCTAGCAAAGCCCAGACAGAGGACTGAAGGTTTCCGTCCCACCTAAGATGCTCCAGAGCCTTCAAGCTCCAGGTCCCCGATCCAAAACTACCAAACCCAGAGGATGTCTCATTCTCTCCTGATATTCAGCAGATTCTAAACAGGCCTAGTGGAGGGTGTGACAGTTGGGAGGCCCTGCCACGGTGCAAAATTTAGTAAATTGGTCTAGAGATGAGACAGGACTCTCAAAGATCCAGTTTGAGAAGCTCCAGCAGATGTTTTGTGAGCAGAGAAAATTGTGGGGCCGATCTACTAAAACTGTAGAGTGCAAAAAACGGTTGCAGCTGCGCATGGGAGCCAATCGGCTTCCAACTTCAGCTTGTTTCAATTAAGCTTTAACAATAAGGGTCCATTCACACAGGGGCAACACAACTTTCAACATGACTTTTGGAGGCAACTTGGACACGACTTGAACACGACTTGGGGCGACTTACAACACGACTTTAAGTCGCCCCAGGCCAGGCGACTTTTGCTGTGGCCAATCAAAAAAATGAGCTCTCAAGGGGAAACTCCACGCCAAATTTATTAAAAAAATTTGGCGTGGGTTCCCCCTCCAAGAGCATACCAGGCCCTTAGGTCTGGTATGGATTTTAAAGGGAACCCCCTACGCCGAAAAAACTGCGTGGGGGTCCCCCCCAAATCCATACCAGACCCTTATTCGAGTACGCTACCCAGCCGGCCAGGAAAGGGGGTGGGGACGAGTGAGCGCCCCCCTCCTGAGCTGTACCAGGCCGCGTGCCCTCAACATGGGGGGTGCCTTGGGGAAGGGGGGGCCACGCAGCCTCCCCACCAAAAAGCACCTTGTCCCCATGTTGATGAGGACAAGTGCCTCTTCCCGACAACCCTGGCCGTTGGTTGTCGGGGTCTGCAGGCGGGGGGCTTAGCGGAATCCGGGAGCCCCCTTTAATAAGGTGCCCCCCCCACCCTATGTGAATGAGTATGGGGTACAATGTACCCCTACCCATTCACCTGTGAAAAAAAATGTAAAAAAATACACATCACAGGGTTAAAATTGTTTATTGCACAGCTCCGGGGGTCTTCTTCCGTCTTCGGGGGTCTTCTCGCCGGACTCCTCTGCTATCTTCTGCTAGCTCTTTTACTAGCGGAGGAGCCCGGCTTTCTTCTTCCGACTTCGGGGGTCTTGTCCCCCTCTTCGGTTCTTCTTGCCGGGCCTCCTAGCTCTTTTACAAGCGGTGGCCCGGTCTTCTGTCGCCGCCGTCTTCTGGCCTTCTTTTCTGTTCTTCTCTTCTCTTCTGGAGATGTTGCCTCGTCGCTGTCTCCGGTCACAATTACAGGGACGCGGCGTGCGGCGACTTATATAGGGACAGCCTGGATGATGTCTCCGCCCATTATGCTGTCACAGTCCTAGAGGATGCTGGGACTGTGACATCATAATGGGCGGGGACATCATCCGGTGATGTTGTTACATTTTTTTTCACAGGTGAATAGGTAGGGGTACATTGTACCCCATACTCATTCACATAGGGTGGGGGGCCGTTATCCGGGGGCACCTTATTAAAGGGGGCTCCCGGATTCCGCTAAGCCCCCCGCCCGCAGTCCCCGACAACCAATGGCCAGGGTTGTCGGGAAGAGGCACTTGTCCTCATCAACATGGGGACAAGGTGCTTTGGGGTGGGGAGGCCGCATGGCCCCCCCTTCCCCAAGGCACCCCCCATGTTGAGGGCACGCTGCCTGGTACGGCTCAGGAGGGGGGCGCTTGCTTGTCCCCACCCCCTTTCCTGGCCTGTCGGGTAGCGTGCTCAGATAAGGGTCTGGTATGGATTTGGGGGGGACCCCCCATGCCGTTTTTTTCGGCGTAGGGGGTTCCCCTTAAAATCCATACCAGACCTAAGGGGCTGGTATGCTCTTGGAGGGGGAACCCACACCAATTTTTTTTAATAAATTTGGCGTGGAGTTCCCTCTCGAGAGCTGATAATTCTGTGAGAGTCGCCTCCGTATAGACGGAGATCCGACTCGGAGGCGACTTCCATTGATATCAATGGGTACCGGTCGACCTACAAGTCGGATACAAGTAGTACAGGAACCTTTCCTGAAGTCGGAGTGACTTCAGTAGTGTGCATTAACATGCCTCTCATTCACTTACATTGATTTTTACCTGTAGCGTGACTTGGGGCGACCTGAAGTCGGATTCTGAGTTGCCCCTGTGTGAACGGACCCTAAAGCCCTGGAAGCTGATTGGTTTCTCTGCAGAGCTGCCCCAGATTTTGCACTCTCCAGATTTAGTAAAAAATCAACCCCACAGTTTTGTCTTCTCACAAAACATAATCTGCAGCTTCCCAAGATTCCTGTGTCATCTCTATAGCAATTTACTAAACTTAACTTGCACCATGGCAGAACGTCGTACTTTCACCACCCTCCACTATGCCCGTTCAGAATCTTCTGAATACCAGAAGAGAATGAAGTGGATGAGGTTAGAAAAGATACATTAGTAACTAAAATTAAAAAAAAAAACATTGAAAAAATGGGGTCACCATTGAAAGTGAGCCGAGATCACGATGCATTCGTCCTAAATTCATTTTTGAATGTATCCTCTCCATCACATCCTATATCACACTCGGCATGTCCTCCTCTCAGGTGTCATCTCATCTCTTTTTAGTACATTACAAGAGAGCTCTTTTATCCAGAGTCCTCTGGTTCCTGCTGTTACTTGAGACGGAAGGACGAGAGGAGAGATTCATGAATCCTGCACAGCGCACTGAGCAGAGATAAGCCGAACGTCTCGTCCTTCCCCCGCTACACTGAATGTTCCCATCAAAATGTTCTCTTCTGCCGGGGGGCAAGTTGTCATACACTGGCTGAGACCCACCTCTGTGTCATCTACCTACCTGATATATCAGTCGTCTCCTACCCATACCTCTCATCAGAGAGGAGATGTGATGAGGCTGAGAGCAAATTGTCATCTGTTGGAGCTTCCGTCTGCTCGGTGCCAAATTTGATTCTTGTCACTGTCCTCCCTTCACAGCCTGAACCGCAGAGCTGACATACAAAGAACTACAAATTAAAGGGGTCTATTTTTAGGGCTACGACAAAATGGTAGCTGGTTTATACCCATGGCCCCTTACAAAAATACCACCTACATGCCAAAGAGGGCATCTTCAGATTTCTGCACCTTGGTTCCACCTTTTTCTAGGGTGCCCCAAAATCTGGGGTGCTCTAACAGTGGCTTATCCTGAGCCTCCCCATTTGTTTGATATGTCATGTCTGGACCAATAGTGAGGTGAGGGGGAAGAGCTGACACTCTTTCAGAGCAAAGCCTGCTCTCCTTCCTTCTCCACAGTAATATACAGCAATCAGCCATAAGATTAGGACCACCCACCATAACCCGTCAAGGCATGGACTCCACTAGACCTCTAAAGGTATCTTGTGGTATCTGCCACCAAGCTGTTATTAGCAGATCCTTTGAGTCCTATAAGTTGGGGGGGGTGGGGCCTCCGTGGATCGGACTTGTTTTTCCAGCACATCCCGCAGATTCTCGATTGGACTGAGATCCTGAGAGTTTGGAAGCCAACTCAACACCTCCAACGCATTGTTGTGTTCCTCAAAGCATTCTTGAATTCATCAGACCAGACCACCTTCTTCCATTGCTCCATTGCTCCAGTTCTGATGCTCACGTAGCCATCGTAGGGGCTTTTGACTGTGGAGACCGGTCAGCATGGGTACCTTGGTCTGCGGCTACAAAACAAACTGCAATGCGCTGTGTGTCTGATACCTTCCTATCAGATTCAGCATTACCTTTACCAGCAATTTGAGCTGTAATACCTCTTCTATTGGATAGGACTACACACGCCAGCCACCCCACCCCCATCAATGAGCCTTCCCTCCCCACCCCCATCGATGAGCCTTCGCTCCCCACCCCCATCGATGAGCCTTCGCTCCCCACCCCCATCGATGAGCCTTCGCTCCCCACACCCATCGATGAGCCTTCCCTCCCCACCCCCATCGATGAGCCTTCGCTCCCCACCCCCATCAATGAGCCTTCGCTCCCCACCCCCATCAATGAGCCTTCGCTCCCCACACCCATCAATGAGCCTTCGCTCTCCACCCCCATCGATGAGCCTTCGCTCCCCACCCCCATCGATGAGCCTTCGCTCCCCACCCCCATCGATGAGCCTTCGCTCCCCACCCCCATCGATGAGCCTTCCCTCCCCACCTCCATCGATGAGCCTTCCCTCCCCACCTCCATCGATGAGCCTTCCCTCCCCACCCCCATCGATGAGCCTTTCCTCCCCACCCCCATCGATGAGCCTTTCCTCCCCACCCCCATCGATGAGCCTTTCCTCCCCACCCCCATCGATGAGCCTTTCCTCCCCACCCCCATCGATGAGCCTTTCCTCCCCACCCCCATCGATGAGCCTTTCCTCCCCACCCCCATCGATGAGCCTTCCCTCCCCACCCCCATCGATGAGCCTTCGCTCCCCACCCCCATCGATGAGCCTTCCCTCCCCACCCCCATCGATGAGCCTTTCCTCCTCACCCCCATCGATGAGCCTTCCCTCCCCACCCCCATCGATGAGCCTTCCCTCCCCACCCCCATCGATGAGCCTTCCCTCCCCACCTCCACCAATGATCCTTCCCTCCCCACCTCCACCAATGATCCTTCCCTCCCCACCTCCACCAATGATCCTTCCCTCCCCGCCTCCACCAATGATCCTTCCCTCCCCGCCTCCACCAATGATCCTTCCCTCACCGCCTCCACCAATGATCCTTCCCTCCCCGCCTCCACCAATGATCCTTCCCTCACCGCCTCCACCAATGATCCTTCCCTCCCCACCTCCATCAATGATCCTTCCCTCTCCGCCCCCATCAATGAGATTTCCCTCCCCACCTCCACCAATGAGCCTTGACCTCCCATGACCCTGTCACCGGTTGGCCGGTTCTCCTTCCATATAACACTTTTGGTTGGTCTTGACCTCTGCAGACCAGAAACATCCCACAAGAGCTGCAGTTTTGGAGTTGCTCTGACACAGTTGTCTAGACATTATAATTTGCTACTTGTCAAAGCCCCTCAAATCCTTACACATCCATTTTTTCTGCTTTCATCACATCAACTTCAGGGACAACATGTTCATTTGCTGTTTAATTTATCCCACCCCCTTTCAGATGTCATTGTAACCAAATAATCAAGGTAATCATTTTACCGGCCAATGGTCAGAATGTCATGACTGATCGCTGTGCATACCCAATCCCTACTCCAACACTGCCCGACTGCTGATCCCTGGGAAAGCCCCGGTGATAAATTGTGTTAGAGCCGACTCGGGTATGTCACTGCCCATTACATTGTCTGAGCCTGGTGATTGGCCGAGGATATTCATGAACCATAACATGGGGGGCATTACCATTCTTCTCATACCTTGCAGCCCCCCCCCCAGTCTTTTAGAACCCGATCACTAGACTCCCAAGGCGTGTCAGTGGGTAACTATAGCATATACTGTATCTGACAAAAGTAAGTACACCCCTCAGTGACGTGTGTAAATCTTTTCTTGTTGGGGATCACAGAGGTCAGACGTTTCTTGGAGTTGGCCTCCAGGTTCGCACACATCTCAGGAGGGATTTTGTCCTCTTTGCAGATCCTCTCCAAGTCATGAAGGTTTCCAGGCTGATGGTTGGTGACTCCAACCTTCAGGTCCCTCCACATATTTTCTATGGGATTAAGGTCTGGAGACTGGCTAGGCCACTCCAGGACCTTAATGTGCTTCTTCTTGAGCAACTCTTTTGTTCCCTTGGCCGTGTGTTTTGGGTCATTGTTATGCTGGAAGACCCATCCATGACCCATTTTCAATGCCCTGGCTGAGGGAAGGAGGTTCTCACCCAAGATTTTATGGTACATGGCCCTGTCCATCGTTCCTTTCATGCGGTAAGTTGTCCTGTCCTCTTAGCAGATTACACCCTCAAAGTATAATGTTTCCACCTCCATGTAGGACAGTGGGGGATGGTGTTCTTGGGTTCATAGGTCCTCCATGTATGACGGTGGGGGATGGTGTTCTTGGGGTCATAGGTCCTCCATGTATGACGGTGGGGGATGGTGTTCTTGGGGTCATAGGTCCTCCATGTATGACGGTGGGGGATGGTGTTCTTGGGGTCATAGGTCCTCCATGTATGACAGTGGGGGATGGTGTTCTTGGGGTCATAGGTCCTCCATGTATGACGGTGGCGGATGGTGTTCTTGGGGGTCATAGGTCCTCCATGTATGATGGTGGGGGATGGTGTTCTTGGGGTCATAGGACCTCCATGTATGATGGTGGGGGGTGGTGTTCTTGGGGTCATAGGTCCTCCATGTATGACGGTGGGGGATGGTGTTCTTGGGGTCATAGGTCCCCCATGTATGACGGTGGGGGATGGTGTTCTTGGGGTCATAGGTCCTCCATGTATGACGGTGGGGGATGGTGCTCTTTAGGTCATAGGTCCTCCATGTATGACGGTGGGGGATAGTGTTCTTTAGGTCATAGGTCCTCCATGTATGACGGTGGGGGATGGTGTTCTTGGGGTCATAGGTCCTCCATGTGTGACAGTGGGGGATGGTGTTCTTGGGGTCATAGGACCTCCATGTATGACAGTGGGGGATGGTGTTCTTGGGGTCATAGGACCTCCATGTATGACGGTGGGGGATGGTGTTCTTGGGGTCATAAGACCTCCATGTATGATGGTGGGGAATGGTGCTCTTGGGGTCATAGGTCCTCCATGTATGACGGTGGGGGATGGTGTTCTTGGGGTCATAGGTCCTCCATGTATGACGGTGGGGGATGGTGTTCTTTAGGTCATAGGTCCTCCATGTATGAGGGTGGGGGATGTTCTTGGGGTCATAGGTCCTCCATGTATGATGGTGGGGGATGGTGTTCTTGGGGTCATAGGTCCTCCATGTATGACGTGGGGGATGGTGTTCTTGGGGTCATAGGTCCTCCATGTATGACGGTGGGGGATGGTGTTCTTGGGGTCATAGGACCTCCATGTGTGACAGTGGAGGATGGTGTTCTTGGGGTCATAGGACCTCCATGTATGACAGTGGGGGATGGTGTTCTTGGGGTCATAGGACCTCCATGTATGACGGTGGGGGATGGTGTTCTTGGGGTCATAGGTCCTCCATGTATGACGGTGGGGGATGGTGTTCTTGGGGTCATAGGTCCTCCATGTATGACGGTGGGGGATGGTGTTCTTGGGGTCATAGGCGGCATTCCTCCTCCTCCAAACCCGGTGAGTTGAGTTGATGCCAAAGATCTGGATTTCGGTCTCCTCTGACCACAACCCTTCCCCCGGTTCCCCTCGGAATCATTCAATGTTCATTAGTGATCTTCAGACGGACCTGTGCATGTGATTTCCTGAGCGGGGGGACCTGTACATGTGATTTCCTGAGCGGGGGGACCTGTACATGTGATTTCCTGAGCGGGGGGACCTGTACATGTGATTTCCTGGGCGGGGGGACCTGTACATGTGATTTCCTGAGCGGGGGGATCTTGTGGGGGCTGCAGGATTTCAGTCCCTCACGGTGTAGTGTGATACCGATTGTTCTCTTGGTGACTATGGTCCCAGCTGAGATCATGGAGAAGATTCTCCGGTGTAGTTCTGGGCGGATTCCTCACCGTTCTCCTGATCATTGATCCTCCACGAGGTGAGATCTTCCATGGAGCCCCAGACCGAGGAGATCCATCGTTATTTTGTGTCTCTTCCATTTGTGAATAATAATCCACCAACTGTTGTCACCTCTCACCAAGCTTCTTGCTGATGGTCTTGTAGCCCATTCCAGCCTTGTGTAGGTCTCCAATCTTCTCCCCGACATCCTTGGACTTGGTCTTGGCCGTGGTGGAGAGATTGGAATCTGATTGATTGCTTCTGCAGACAGGTGTCTTTTATACAGGTAACAAGCTGAGATTAGGAGCACTCCCTTTTAAGAGAGAGTGCTTGTAATTTCAGCTCATTACCTGTATAGAAGACACCTGGGAGCCAGAAATCTTGCCGATTGATTGGGGATCAAATACTTATTTCACTCATTAAAATGCAAATCAATTTATAACTTAAAATGTTTTTCTGGATATTTTTGCTTTTTTTTTGTCTCTCTGTTATAATAAACCGACCAATAAAATTATAGACCGATCATTTCTTTGTCAGTGGGGCGAACGTACAAAATCCAATACTTTTTCCCCTCACTGTAAGAAGAGATCTCGTTTTATTTGGCACGTATAATCAGAACTGATGTCGGTTTTGCGTGTCTGTTGATGTGTAATTGTTCAGATTTCTCTCCTCCTGAATGTGACTAATAGAAGACGTGTCCCGTGCGTGTTTATCGCGGAACTGCTGAGACATCCGTCTCATCTATCATGCTGGGATGTGTGATGACACCTCTTCTTTATATAGAGGTATGAAGAGCCGGCATGTGGGGAGACGGAAACTGCGTGGAGTCAGCAAGTAGAACTCAGCTTCACATGGGAGGATGGGCATCATCTCCCGTGTACTGTGACCACATGGGAGGATGGACGTCATCTCCCGTGTACTGTGACCACATGGGAGGATGGGTGTCATCTCCCGTGTACTGTGACCACATGGGAGGATGGGTGTCATCTCCCGTGTACTGTGACCACATGGGAGGATGGGTGTCATCTCCCGTGTACTGTGACCACATGGGAGGATGGGTGTCATCTCCCGTGTACTGCGACCACATGTGAGGATGGGCGTCAGCTCCCGTGTACAGCGACCACATGTGAGGATGGGCGTCAGCTCCTGTGTACAGCGACCACATGTGAGGATGGGCGTCATCTCCCGTGTACCGCGACCACATGTGAGGATGGGCGTCATCTCCCGTGTACCGCGACCACATGTGAGGATGGGCGTCAGCTCCCGTGTACAGCGACCACATGTGAGGATGGGCGTCATCTCCCGTGTACTGCGACCACATGTGAGGATGGGCGTCAGCTCCCGTGTACAGCGACCACATGTGAGGATGGGCGTCAGCTCCAGTGTACCGCGACCACATGTGAGGATGGGTGTCATCTCCCGTGTACCGCGACCACATGGGAGGATGGGCGTCATCTCCCGTGTACCGCGACCACATGTGAGGATGGGTGTCATCTCCCGTGTACCGCGACCACATGGGAGGATGGGCGTCATCTCCAGTGTACCGCGACCACATGGGAGGATGGGCGTCATCTCCCGTGTACCGCGACCAGATGTGAGGATGGGCGTCAGCTCCCGTGTACAGCGACCACATGGGAGGATGGGCATCATCTCCCGTGTACCGCGACCACATGTGAGGATGGGCGTCATCTCCCGTGTACCGCGACCACATGTGAGGATGGGCGTCATCTCCCATGTACCGCGACCACATGTGAGGATGGGCGTCATCTCCCGTGTACCGCGACCACATGGGAGGATGGGCGTCAGCTCCAGTGTACCGCGACCACATGTGAGGATGGGTGTCATCTCCCGTGTACCGCGACCACATGGGAGGATGGGCGTCATCTCCCATGTACCGCAACCACATGTGAGGATGGGCGTCATCTCCTGTGTACCGCGACCACATGGGAGGATGGGCGTCATCTCCCGTGTACCGTGACCACAAGTGAGGATTGGCGTAATCTCCCCTGTACCGTGTCATCTCCCTCGGCCATGGGCGTCCCGTGAGGATGGGTGTCATCTCCCATGTACCGCGTCATCTCCCGCGACCACGAGTGAAAATGGGCATCCTCTCCCGTGTACCACAACCACATGTGAGGATGGGCGTCATCTCCCGTGTACCGCGACCACGAGTGAGGATTGGCGTCATCTCCCGTGTACCGCGACCACATGTGAGGATGGGCGTCATCTCCAGTGTACCACGACCACATGGGAGGATGGGCGTCAGCTCCCGTGTACCGCGACCACATGGGAGGATGGGCGTCATCTCCCATGTACCGCAACCACATGTGAGGATGGGCGTCATCTCCAGTGTACCACGACCACATGTGAGGATGGGCGTCATCTCCAGTGTACCACGACCACATGGGAGGATGGGCGTCAGCTCCCTGTACCACGACCACATGGGAGGATGGGCGTCAACTCCCGTGTACCACGACCACATGTGAGGATGGGCGTCATCTCCCGTGTACCGCGACCACATGTGAGGATGGGCGTCATCTCCAGTGTACCACGACCACATGGGAGGATGGGCGTCAGCTCCCGTGTACCACGACCACATGGGAGGATGGGCGTCAGCTCCCGTGTACCGCGACCACATGGGAGAATTGGGTGTCACTGTGCTGTTGTGGAGACAAAGTATCCTTGCTAATATGCCAGAGAACAGGCGTCACCATGTTGGTGTACTTGTTTCTGTATGGTGCTCAGTGACCGGGCCTATTCGAACACGTCTTACATGTAAAAATGTGTGGTGTTTTTTTTGCTAGAAAATGATGTAGAACCCAAAAACATTATATATATACACGTTTTTCTTTTTTCTTTTTTTGCAGAGGCCCTAAGGAATAAAATGGCAGTCATTGCAATTTTTCACACGGTATTTGCGTAATTTCGAAAAACTAGACTTTAATGAATTAAAAAAAAAACGCAACATATAACCCAATTTTTTGTAAAAAATAAAAAGATGATGTTGCTCCGAATAAATAGATGCCTAACATGCCAAGCTTAAAAATTGCGCACGCTCGTGGAATGGCACCAAACTACGGTATTTAAAAATCCCCAAAGGCGGCGCTTTAAATTATTTTTTTATTTTTTGTTTTTTTTTACAGGTTACCAGTTTAGAGTTATGGAGGTTTAGCGCTAGAATTATCGCTCTCGCTCTGACGTTCACGGCGATATCTCCGATAGATAAAATAGCTCTTATCTATACCATGTTATTGATCTTGATTTAAAGCAGCTGTGCAAAGTAAAGGAAAACCTGAAAACATGGCTCGTTCGGGGTACTTGAGGACCGAGTTTGAGAACCACTGCTTTAGGTCAGGTGTCAAACGCAAGGCCCGTGGGCCGAATCCAGCCCTCCAGATCATTTCATGTGGCCCTTGCACCTCTCCTGCTGCACCCTCTCCTCCCCCCCCATCTTCGTCCTCATCTTGTCTCAGCAGAGGAGAGGACATAACTCCTCTGTCAGATTTTGCGCTTCTCCATGCAGCTGCGGAGAGGCTTGTCTCTGCCACCCTCCCTCTCTCAGCAGTTGGCAGCAGAGAGGAGTACAGAACTGCTCCTACAGATCAAGCTCCTCTCTTTGCAGCACTCTTCCACCTTCCCTGGTCCCAGCATTCAGCAGACTCCAGCCTCTACTTTGGCTGTCCTCCAGACCCTGCACTTTCTTCCCTCCAGCCCCTCCCCCAGCTTCTTCCCGGCAGCAGCACATGTGCATTGTGAAGTAAGGGAGGGTGGGGGGCTCTTCACCTTTCATGGGTGGGGGGGCTCTTCACCTCTGATGGGCGGGGGGCTCTTCACTTCTGATGGGCAGGGGGGCTCTTCTCTTCTGATGGTGGGGGGCTCTTCTCTTCTGATGGTGGGGGGCTCTTCTCTTCTGATGGTGGGGGGCTCTTCTCTTCTGATGGTGGGGGGGGTCTTGACATCTGATGTAAGGGGCCTCTTCACCTCTAATGGTGGGGGGGGTCTTGACATCTGATGGGTGGGGGGCTCTTCACCTCTGATGGGCGGGGGGCTCTTCACCTCTGATGGGCGGGGGGCTCTTCACCTCTGATGGGCGGGGGGCTCTTCACCTCTGATGGGCGGGGGGGCTCTTCACCTCTGATGGGCGGGGGGGCTCTTCACCTCTGATGGGCGGGGGGGCTCTTCACCTCTGATGGGCGGGGGGGCTCTTCACCTCTGATGGGCGGGGGGGCTCTTCACCTCTGATGGGCGGGGGGGCTCTTCACCTCTGATGGGCGGGGGGCTCTTCACTTCTGATGGGCGGGGGGCTCTTCACTTCTGATGGGCGGGGGGCTCTTCACTTCTGATGGGCGGGGGGCTTATGGCGGGGGGTCTTTACATCTGATGGGCGGGGGGCTCTTCACTTCTGATGGGGGGGGGCTCTTCTGATGGGGGGGCTGTGGGATGCTCTTGACATCTAGCCTTACAGATACAACCAGCCCTTTGAGGGCAACCAAAGTGCTGATGCGATCCATGATGATATTGCATTTGACAGCCCTGCTCCTGGTAGTAGAAGCCGCCTTCCCGGGAACCAGATCACTTACATCAACATCAACACTGTTACCCAGTGTAGACCCATCCATTAGGGGCGCACGGGTGCTGCCCCCCCCCCAATTTATGCAACGGGCCCCCTAATCTACATAAAGGGCTCTAGACCATGGATTCCACTGGGGGAGGGGTTTTGAAGCATGTGATTAGAGCCAGGGACACTAATAGGCTTCAAAAAAAGGGTGGGGCTCGGGGCGCAGTGCCCACCCAGTTGTTTGACAATAGTGAATGAGTATTCACTATTCTTCCTATTCCTGGCCAATCAGGAAGCAGGTCTTGAGACCCATCATATACGATTGACTGAAAGGAGAGGTGATCCTATTGTTGGATGCCTAAGAGGGAGGAGGTGTGTGACGGGAGCCGCTGTGATGGAGAAGAGGACACAGGAGCTGCTGCCTGCCACCTAGATGGGGTAAGTGCCGGACCAACTGGCAGACCAGCGGGGGGGGGTACAAAGGAGTGTCTCAAGAAGAAGGACATTAAGGTCATAGAGTGGTCTAGCCAGTCTCCAGACCTTAATCCTATGGGAAATTTATGGAGGGAGCCGAAACTTTGAGTTGCCAAGAGACCTTCAGTATTTAGAGAAGATCTGTAGAGAAGAGAGGAGCAAAATCCCTCCTGAGATGTGCAAACCTCATCACCACCTACAAGAAACGTCTGACCTCTGTGATCACCAACAAGGGTTTCTCCACCAACTACTAAGTCACGTTCTGCTTGGGGATCAAATACTTATTTTACTCACCAAACTGCAACTCCATTTATAACATTTGTATCGTGTGATTTTTCTGGATTTTTGGTTGATCTTCTGTCTCCATCATATATAATACACCTCTGATAACAATGATAGACCCTTCATTTCTCTGTAAGTGTCTGAAGGGGATCAAATCCCAACCCCCCCGCTGTATTTCTCTGTACTGTTAGAGAGGACATACAGTTAAATGTTTCCTGTACCGCAGAGAAGTACTGAATGTATTTTTCTGGCCAGACACTTTTAACAGCCACATATTTTTATTTTGAAAGTAGCTTTTAAAAGGCCAAAACCCCCGACTTAAAAATATCGCAATTAATGTCGAAATGCCATAAACCGGCGCGGCCGACAGGTTCCGGCACAACAAGCTGACCTTGGTTTTCAGGTTTGTTGTTTAAAGCTTGAGAAAGCGGTGACGTTGTGTGCTTGTGTGATTACTACAAAGAATCTTCGTGTGAGCGCTTTGTATCCTCGGAGCGCGCGGTTCGTTCTTTATCGGGGTAAACAATACATCTAAGAGCGAAAAATAAATAAATAGTTTGTTCTGAGGGATTGGTGGACACGTGTACCTTCTGCTCTCATTTCTCAGAACCTTCTCTGAAAATACCTTCTTCCTGATAATGCGGAGAGCACGAATCGGCCTTGTATGCGTCATTGTGCTGCCCCCCCCCCGGGTACAGGGAGAGCGCCCCCTCCTGTACACGGGTACTTTCTGAGGTTTTCTGGGAAGAGCAGACACGACAAGCAGGACAAAGATATTCCCCGATACAAGGAGGCCGATCACGATGTGTGCGCTATAACACGAGATACAGAAACATTTCCTGTAATATCTGAGAACATTCCCCAGTCAATGGTCAACCAAAGTATGTCATAGCGTGATGTCCTTACATCGGACTGCATATCAACCACTTCCCGTCCAATGTACATATATAAACATCCTAACAGGAAGTGGTTGGTACCAGGATCATGGCTGGAGCCAGGGCCATGTATAAGGGGGGTACCCCTGTACGAGGCCCAGGCAGTAGAGTGAATTGGATATCCGCAGGGAGGATGATCGGTGCAGTGGTGGGTACCACTTCCTGCTCTGTACACAGGAGGGAGGGTCAGCAGATGGATGTTCGCTGAGCTCCCGCCGCCCTTCACAGGCACACCTACCATAACCACACCAGGCCCGCAGGTGGGAAAGCAGAGCCCAGGAAACATGGGGGGGGGGGGGTGCATCCACATTGCGGCAGTTGTGAAAGTGATTGACGGTTTCACAGCCGCTTGTATCTCTTCCGCATTGGACGCAGACAGTCAGCTTCACAAACGTACACACACTCCCAACACACACTGTACACACATGGCCGGTATAGTGTGGTTAAAATCTGAACCTCCAGCTTTTGGCTGGGGATTTGGATTTTAACGCCCAACCCCCCCCCCCCCCCCCCATCCATCCTGGCAACCCTAAGGCAGCTGCCTTATACTGGCACCGGCCCATGTTGGGATAAAACAAAAGCATAGTCAGTAAACAAGTCAAGGGTCGATAACAAGTGGTAGGGGAGATAATTGCAGCAAGGGCTGCTATTAGAAATCATCCCACCCAGCCACAAAAAATATCATATTGTATTTTCAGGAAAAATACACTAAAATCATTATTATGACAAATTAACCGGCCCATTCCACCGCTCTCCACCCTGAAACATCCTCTTGTGTGCCCCCAGCAGCTCCCAGTGGGAGAGAAGAGGAGGGAAGCTGGCAACACTGTGGGGAAAGGGGGGCACATCAGATGGCTCTGAAAGCAGGGGGGTGGGGGCACAAATGCTAGAATTGATCCCCTATTGCAGCCCTGCAGGGGGAGGCAGAAAAGGACCAGTCTCTGCGGTAAGACTGTAGTTAATAGTAGGTAGTGGTAATGCTCAGTAAGTGCCAGAGTCCCCTTTTGAATAAATGGGGTGCGGGACAAGTACAGAAGGGCTGACTACACTGCTTTAGCAACAGCTCTGATTACAACTGCAGATACACAGAGTAGCAAGATTGCGGCTGGAGAGAGCACAATAATCTAGCAAGCAGGAAGTGTAAAGGCATGCCTTACATAGGAAGTTCATGGGAGGAGCAAAGAGTTCAAAGTTAACTAGAAACGAGGCACAAGACCAGATTGTTCTAAGAGATCACCTGTCCAGCCTCTCCGGTGGACAGATCTGCTGGATGCAGCAGAGGTTGTGGGTTCAGACCCCCGGTCCTGACGTAATGACTCCATCTAGCTTTGCAACAGGTTATTGGTAGAGCTGACCTTTAACACCCAAGTAATACGATTTGTAAGAAGCACAAAGATTTTTTCCCAGTACATTGAAAATCCTCTATTTTCTTTCCTCTACCGATCAGAAACAGGTCACTTCACCATAATATAATATTGGTCGCCTCTAGGGGAAAATTAGTAGTACAGTGCCTTTGCGAAAGTATTCGGCCCCCTTGAACTTTTCAACCTTTTGCCACATTTCAGGCTTCAAACATAAAGATATAAAAATTTTATTTTTTGTGAAGAATCACCAACAAGTGGGACACAATTGTGAAGTGGAACGAAATCTATTGGATATTTTAAACTTTTTTAGCAAATAAAAAACTGAAAAGTGGTGCGTGCAAAATTATTCGGCCCCTTTACTTTCAGTGCAGCAAACTCACTCCAGAAGTTCAGCGAGGATCTCTGAATGATCCAATGTTGTCCTAAATGACTGATGATGATAAATAGAATCCACCTGTGTGTAATCAAGTCTCTGTATAAATGCACCTGCTCTGTGATAGTCTCAGGGTTCTGCTGAAAGTGCAGAGAGCATCATGAAGACCAAGGAACACACCAGGCAGGTCCATAATACTGTTGTGGAGAAGTTTAAAGCCGGATTTTGATACAAAAAGATTTCCCAAGCTTTAAACATCCCAAGGAGCACTGTGCAAGCGATCATTTTGAAATGGAAGGAGTATCAGACCACTGCAAATCTACCAAGACCTGGCCGTCCCTCTAAACTTTCAGCTCAGACAAGGAGAAGACTGATCAGAGATGCAGCCAAGAGGCCCATGATCACTCTGGATGAACTGCAGAGAACTACAGCTGAGGTGGGAGAGTCTGTCCATAGGACAACAATCAGTCGTACACTGCACAAATCTGCCCTTTATGGAAGAGTGGCAAGAAGAAAGCCATTTCTCAAAGATATCCATAAAAAGTCTCGTCTAAAGTTTGTCACAAGCCACCTGGGAGACACACCAAACATGTGGAAGAAGGTGCTCTGGTCAGATGAAACCAAAATCCAACTTTTTGCCCACAATGCAAAACGATATGTTAAGCGTAAAAGCAACACAGCTCATCACCCTCAACACACCATCCCCACTGTCACACATGGTGGTGGCAGCATCATGGTTTGGGCCTGCTTTTCTTCAGCAGGGACAGGGAAGATGGTTAAAATTGAGGGGAAGATGGATGCAGCCAAATACAGGACCATTCTGGATGAAAACCTGTTGGAGTCTGCAAAAGACCTGAAACTGGGACGGAGATTTATCTTCCAACAAGACAATGATCCCAAA
Organism: Lithobates pipiens; assembly: GCF_037356315.1. Lineage (NCBI taxonomy): Eukaryota > Metazoa > Chordata > Amphibia > Anura > Ranidae > Lithobates > Lithobates pipiens. The sequence continues at coordinate 228,090,078 of NW_027507789.1, read as the reverse complement.
CATACAGCAAAATCTACAAAGGAATGGTTCACAAATAAGCGTATCCAGGTGTTAGAATGGCCAAGTCAAAGTCCAGACCTGAATCCAATCGAGAATCTGTGGAAAGAGCTGAAAACTGCTGTTCACAAACACTCTCCATCCAACCTAACTGAGCTCCAGCTGTTTTGCAAGGAAGAATGGGCAAGAATTTCAGTCTCTCGATGTGCAAAACTGATAGAGACACCCCAAGCGACTTGCAGCTGTAATCGCAGCAAAAGGCGGCTCTACAAAGTATTAACGCAAGGGGGCCCAATCATTTTGCACGCCCCACTTTTCATTTTTTTATTAGTTAAAAAAGTTTCAAAAATCCAATAGATTTCGTTCCACTTCACAATTGTGTCCCACTTGTTGGTGATTCGTCACAAAAAATAACAATTTTATATCTTTATGTTTGAAGCCTGAAATGTGGCAAAAGGTTGAAAAGTTCAAGGGGGCCGAATACTTTCGCAAGGCACTGTACATCCCGGCGGTGACAATCTATGACCACGTCTCATTCTTTAGCTGAATCCTTCGAAAATTGAGATCAAAACAGGTTTTGTGAATGACAATCTTCTGATCGATGGTATCATTCTTTTATAAACTGAAACCGACTTGTAGGAGACATCATTGCCTGACTGTGTCTCTAACCCAACCATTGTTTTCTTTTCTCTTTCAGTGTGGCAAAGGAGCCGAAAACTTTGACAAATTCTTCACAAGGGGACAACCCGTGCTGACACCACCCGACCAGCTGGTCATAGCCAACATCGATCAAGCCGACTTCGAAGGCTTCTCCTACATCAACACGCAGTTCGTACATCCCAGCCTACTGAGTGTAGCTTGATCACAGAGACTCTGAATAGGACCTTTCCGGGGGCATGAAGTCTTAACCCTACAATTTTAAGGTCACAGCTTTTAAAAAAAAAAAAAAACGGATGACACAAAAATTGGCACCTATAAATTCTAGGGTTAATATTGTTGACGGGTTAAACAAAAATCTTGCTCTATTATTGAATGGTAGATCTTGTCCAGTGAGAAACCCTGGGCCATGCCTCTTCTTACGCTAAAACTCAATGAGCACAGTCCTCGCGGCTCCGTAACTAGCGGACAAAACACTATATTTGAATATTGCGTTCGGCTAGAAGAAGGAAAAAAGAAATGTTGAGTAAGACCAAAAATAATTAAAAATAAAATGGTCAGTGGTCTTCCTACTATTTTACGGGTCAGTAGGTCGTTTCCTGAGGACACAAATCTTATCTTTCATCTATATTGCCATATGAGATCCAGAGTTAAAGGTACGTAGTAATGCTCTGAACTCAGTCTGGGACCAGTTTCAAGGTTCCTAGACAGGCCAAATTGCTTGTTGCCATGTAGAACACACATATCGATACAAAGCCAACAGCAAGTACAGCAGCAGTTGTGGAGTCTAGAAGTTGCGATACATCGACGATGTTTTTTTTTTTTTTGACGTGTGTTGGCAGTAGTTTGGCATATCTTATATGAAGGTACTCAATAAGAGCGTTCTTGACTCAGAATGCCATAACATGCCTTTCTAGTAATGGGCGAGGGCTATCCTGGAAAGTCTTATTAATCAAACCTTAATAATTAATGCTTAATAACCTTACAGAACAATGGAATCCAAAACGGATTGAAGAGAAGGGTTCCGCTTGACAGTCATTTTGTTTTCTTCTTTTTGGCATATACGTCATGCAATGATTTTTTTTTGCATGTTTATACAATGTATTCTTAATTGATTCTGTGATAAATTTAGCTGAATCTCCATTAAGAGTATTAATGAGAAGTTTTTATTAAAAAAAAAAAAAAAAAAAAAAAAAAGAATTATGCTATATTTGTGAAGGTTTTTTTTTTTCTTTTTTCTTTTTTCCCTTTATGCTCATTTTTGGGCGGTTAACTTTTGTTAGATTTTAGGCTAATGCTCATTGCATTTTTATTTTTCATCTTGTCTGTGGAATAGGGTCTATGTATTTTCTATACTTACTCTGAGCGGGGCTTCCCCCCCCCACCAATCTTGATGCCAGAGTCTCCATTTTATCCATTTTCTTTGTCCTCGACCCCCTTCCCATCCTGTTTTCAGAATGTACTATGAATCTATTATATTTGTATCAAGGTATTCCTCATCTTAAAGTCGGCACCCGTTGGCTTTTTTTTTTTTTTTCCCTCCCCCCCCCCCCCCCACCCCCCTGTTCCCTGTCGGTAAAATTCTGTTGTTTGTTTTTCTTCCGGTTGCATGTCGTCGGCGAGTGCATGCGATGAACTGGTGCATGCCGAAAGGTTCGCAGTTTGGCTTTTTTGCATGTTGATTTTCATGGGAACTCCGCCTGTATTCCATAGGATAAAAAAAAGTTGAGATATTGAGTCTTTCCTTTTCTTTTTTGATTTTGGATCTTTTTGCAGTAAAAAGTTGTGTTGAGATTTGTGCCAAATATGAATTTTTTTTTTTTTGCAAGCATTGCTTGAAGATGCAGTTCTAACCCATCGCGCCATATGGTGATCTTCAGATGTCCTATTTTTTTTTTTTTTCCTTTCCCCTTTTTGAGCTTAACCCCTTGGTGCCGGTTTAATGCAGATAGGCAGCCTCTCGGTGGGTGAGCCTTGGCGCCGCCCGCATGCAAATATTCAGTCTCTCGGTGGGTGGGCCTTGGCGCCGCCGGCATGCAAATATTCAGTCTCTCGGTGGGTGGGCCTTGGCGCCGCCCGCATGCAAATATGCTGTCTCTCGGTGGGTGGGCCTTGGCGCAGAGCAGACCCGTATTTGCGTAAATTTGTGTAAATACAGCCGAGAGTGCACTTTCCCGGCGCAGTTACCGGCCGGCTAATGAAGAATTCCTGATTGCTACTTGTGGTCACGTGATCATAAACCCCACTCCCCCACCATCCTAAACCTCTTAAAGGGCCGTAAGGCACCGGTGCCAAGGGGTTAAAGCATTATTGGTAGTCACCTTAGACCAGAGAGATTTATTTTTTTCATTGTAAGCCTTTACCTTTTTGGTTTTTATACCAGGCGGCCAACCTAAAACATTGTTGAAATGTTTGTGCCACGTTTGATGTATCTGCTCCATGCAGGTCATCTGGACACTGCCAGCCCTTGTGGGAACCAATGGGCATCCTCTGCCAGACGTCCTGCTTGATAGGACCTTTAAGGCTGATGGAGATGATGAGAAATGCCTGTTTTTTGTTGTGTCCAGTTCTGCCAAATAAAATTATATCTTTTTTGTTTTTTTTTTCCAAAACTCATGAAGCTCAAAAAACTATATAAAAATTCATCAAAGTATATTTATATATAATAATATATAGTAGTGAAGAAAAATCTAAGACTAAGAATTTTTAAAGATAGCTTTTTTTTTTTTTTTTGTAAATTTGGGGTTTTATAAGAGACAAAAATGAGTGAAACCTCTGCAGTGTTTTGCAATTCTGACTATTCAGTATGTATGGGGCCCCCGGTCTCCATCATGAGCAAAAGTTTTATATAAAAACCCGCCGCCATTTTCATCACAATAAACTGGGGACTGGAGAATTGATCTAGGGCAGGGGTCTCCAAACTTTGACCTGCGGCTCAACCTCAAGATTTTATCTGGCCCAAAGCTGGGTTCAGTGGTGTGTCTTTAGGATCCACACACACTAGGCGGCAGAAAAAAATGCAGGAACTGCTAGACACCTGCCCGACACCTTCTCTAAAAAAACACGCTTTTGATGTTGTTGTTTTTTTTTTCTGCCTGTAAACACTCCTTTTACAAATATGCGTTTTAAACACCCAAATGTGCACACAGGCCAGGCACTTCGCCTATCCTACCAAAGGATGAGCCTAATTTTTTATGTCCAGTGTGCATGAGGCTGTAATGTGCAAAGATTAGGCACTGAGGTCAGCAGAGGCTGCATATGGTCTCCTCTTCAATTCCCCTGCATCATGTGACAGGGAACTCTAATTGGGACACTTATGTAAGGGGGGTCTCTGAAGGGGACAAGGATGTAAGGGGATTGGTGATGGGGGACCCTGATGTAACAGAGGGCTTATGTAGGGTCCCTGATGTAAGAGGGGTCTTTGAAGGAGACAAGGATGTAAGGAGGATGGGGACCCCCATGTAAGGTAGGGCACATACAGGGTCTTTGATGGGGACAAGGATGTAGGGGGATTGGTGATGGAGACCCTGATGTAAGGGAGGGCACATATAGAGTCTCTGATGGGGATAAGGATGTAAGGGGTTGGTGATGGGGACCCTCATGTAAGGGAGGGCTCATATAGGGTCTCTGATGGGGACAAAGTTGGAAAGGGGTTGCTGATGAGGACCCTGATGTAAGGGAGGGCACATATAGGGTCTCTGATGGGGACAGGGTTGTAAGGGGGTTGCTGATGGGGACCCTGATGTAAGGGAGGGCTCATATAGGGTCTCTGATGGGGACAGGGTTGTAAGGGGGTTGCTGATGGGGACCCTGATGTAAGGGAGGGCACATATAGGGTCTCTGATGGGGACAGGGTTGTAAAGGGGGTTGCTGATGGGGACCCTGATGTAAGGGAGGGCTCATATAGGGTCTCTGATGGGGAGAGGGTTGTAAGGGGGTTGCTGATGGGGACCCTGATGTAAGGGAGGGCTCATATAGGGTCTCTGATGGGGACAGGGTTGTAAGGGGGTTGGTGATGGGGACCCTGATGTAAGGAAGGGCTCATATACGGTCTCTGATGGGGACAAGGATGTAAGAGCGTTGGTGATGGGCTTAAATAGGGTCAAGGATGTAAGGGCGATGCTGATGGAGACCCTGATGAGGAAACTGATGTAAGGGGAACTCTGTCGGTGACCCTGCTATAAGGGAGCACCTCATTGGGAATATGATATTCGGGGGACCCTAATGGAGATATTTTTTCGGCTCGCGAGTATACGTAAAATATATAATATGGCCCTCGTACTGAAAAGTTTGGAGACCCCTGAATTATATTTGACAGTAATTCCATTCCAGTTGCCCTAATAACAGAAAAGTATTTTGTCCAAATTTTTACCTAATTCTGACTACTAATGCCACAATTCCAGCCACGGTATTCGCCATAACTCAAGTATTCGCTGGAACTTCAGTTACTGTATATGTAACCTATCGATGCCTAGATTTCGTTCCCATGTCCTCTCATCTGTGGGCATTGGGTTGAAGAATACTCAGGATCCACGTGACATATATATCCATAATGAAATGTACAGCCTGACATATACAGTGATCTAAGGTACAATGTACAGCTCATAGGATTATCAATGTAGTTGACTAGGTTAACGTTTATCGCGGCCATATCTGTTCATTATTAACCTTTTGTAATGCATGTTAGGCCTTCATAATCCGTCCAGTGCTAAAATGATGAGAATTTGCTAATACGTGTTACCAACCAAACTAGTTTTACTGCATTAAGCGATTAAAAAAAAAAAAAAACCACAACAAATAACCTAAACTGATGTGTGATATACTTGTTCCGTGTAATAACACTGTAAGGACAGGACTGTCTGTGGGGAGTTTCAAGCAAATTGTGTTCTCTCTTTGTATTCTGTTTGATTTCTAAATGGTACTATGCACACAGCGACTGTTTGGAGGGGCTGGTCTTAAGCGCCAAATAAACAACCTGCTCTGATTCTTTTGTTTCGGGTGTTTAAATTAAAGCAAAAAGGAAAAAGTATGTTTAGTTTGCGTAGTAACTTTTCTGTTATTTCTATTTGACTGTGAAAAAAAAAAGAGCAACGCTGTGTACTGGTATACGGGACGCTGGATATGGTGTCACTGTGGGAGACCATAAACACAAAGAATGTCGTCAATATACCTCACCTTTCATTTCATTATGGAAATCCTATGGGTTAGATATTTGCGGTCACAGCAGTCTATTTCTGAAAAAAAAAGTCATTATTTGATGAATAATACCAGAAATGTTTGTAATAATGTGTGAAATGTAAATTTCTATTTGTTGACTTTCGCAGAGTGACCGTAAAATTTCCTAAAGTTTGATCCTAAGAGCCTTTAAGTGATTGTAAACCTTATTTTTTTTTTAAATAACCAACATGTCATACTTACCTGCTCTGTGTAATAGTTTCCTTTTTTTGGGGTCCCCCACTGGTGCTCCTTGCAAACACCTTGTACAGGCTCACTCCTGAGCCGTGGTTCTATGTGTCCATTGAAGCACAGAGCACTGCTCGGCCCTGCCCCCCACCTCACTGGCTGTGATTGAGAGAAGTGGGAGCCACTGCTGTCTCTGAGCCAATGAGGAGGGAAAGAACAGCTGCCATCATGCACATCCCTGGAGTAAGATTGGGCTCAAATAAGTATAAGGGGGGAGGGGGGGGACTGAGCATTGAAGGTTTTATTACTTTAATGCAGAGAACGCAAAGGTAAAAACCACAGAACGACAAAAAGGGCATTAGCGCCACAGAACCTGCTGAATAATCATGGATTTCAGCTGGGAGTGCTGCTACTCAATACTAGTGAATCACTAGTAAGAAATAAAAATAAAAATATTGCAAATCTATAGAAAATCCACAATTGCATGAACCATTCTTAAAATGAACAATGATAGACTCTTAATTATTTTATTTATATATATATAATATACCAGCACCTTCCCATCAATATTCTACCTCTGACAATTTGTGAGTATAGCCTCATGTATTAAGGAGTAGTATGTAATATGGAGGTACCATCATCCAAATGAATGTAGGAAGTGTCGGGGCAGTTGCTGACGCTGACCCATACACATCACCACCTAAAGAGGTTTTGTGGACTGTCTCTGGACTGATACAAATGATAAATAAATTGTAATAAAAATTGAAGTTTTAATACATACTTAGATGTTCTTTATATATGTGTTAAAATTTAAATTTTTATTTCAATTTATTTGTCATTTGTATCAGTACCAAGATAGTCCACAAAACCTCTTTAGGTGGTGTGTATGGGTCAGGGTCAGCAACTGCCCCGACACTTCCACCTTCCCAATTTTTCATACAACATTCTACCTCTGTTAAATATATATTTATAGTGCATAATGATAAAGTGCAAGTGCATGGGTAACTTCTGACAGGTAATGTGGACACCACAGAATCCTGGAGAATGGGTGCCTGTGACTGACAGCCTCAGCTGTGCATGTTTCCCTATGTGCTGTGTAGAGGGGAATAGGTGCTTTCCCTGCACTCAAATGTCAGATTACACTCGGCTCTCCTATCTATGCTCTGCAGTGTGTGACATCAGATTCCCTCCCCCTGCTTGCTAGAGCTCAGAAATGATGTGTAAACTGTACACTTTGAATGGCTGTAGAGAAGAGAGGGCTGCAAATAAACAGGTACAACTTTATGTTTAATCTCTGTGTATTACCTGAGAACGGTCACTTTGCTGGGTATAGGTAAGTGTTTGCAGCCAGTCTAAAGCATTCAAACAGAAGAGGAAATACAATGAGGGACGCCTCTGCACTGTGTACAATGTGTATGGAGATTCCTGAGCTTGTCACGGACAATGTAACGGATCTGTCACAGCAGACATTGCGCTGTTATACAGAACTGATACAATGTTACAGAGACGCATCTCCGTTGTTTAGTATGTTTACCGGACTGAAGCCCTTCATAGATGAGCAGTAGATCACCTAAGGATAGGGATCTGTCTCTGCATCATTGTATCAGTTGACTCTCTGCAGTAGCTGATTCATTGTCGGTGGTGAGCTCTGGATTTTCATAGTGTTCAGTGCAGAGCTCTCCCTCATATCACTTCCTCTTCTGCTCGAATGTTCTTGGCCTAAAGGGTTTTATTTATTGGTCGAATGTTCCTAAAGCTGTTTTCGGAATCGAATGTTGGGGAATGTTACACTCCAGTGGTGGCTGGTAGAATTTTTTTTTTTTTCCGGGGTGTGGTGGCAAATATTTGTCCCCTTTGTCCCGTCCTCCTCGGCATCACGGCGGCTTCCGCCGTGCGTCTCTACAATCCTCGTTCTAGGCAGCCAATAGGATCACTTCTCCTCTTGGCCAATCAGTAGATGGGTCTCAGGACCACACTTCCTGATTGGCCAGGAGGAGAATCAGGAAGACAATCGCAAATATTTATTTGCGATTGTCTCACTAATGGGTGGGCTGAGCCTAACCTTTTTTTGAAGCCTATTGGCGCCTCAGGCTCTAATCATGTGCTTCAAGAAAATTAAAAAACCCTGTTGGAATCCATGCATCCGGCGCCCTGCATGTAGATTAGGGGGCTGGACGCATGGATGAGGGGGCGGCCCTCCTGCACCCTGCATGTAGATTAGGGTGGCTGGACGCATGAATGAGGGGGGCGTTGCCCCTGCGCCCTGCATGTAGATCAGGGGGCTGGACGCATGGATGAGGGGGGCAGCCCCCCTGCACCCTGCATGTAGATTAGGGGGCCGGATGCATGGATGAGGCGGCGGCCCCCCTACACCCTGCATGTAGATTAGGGGGGCCGGATTCATGGATGAGGGAGCGGCGCCCCTGCCCCCTGCATGTAGATTAGGGGGGCGGGACGAATGGATGGGGGGCGGTGCCTCTGCCCCCTGCATGTAGATTAGGGGGGCTGGAAGCATGGATGGGGAGGCGGTGCCCCTGCACCCTGCATGTAGATTAGGGGAGCTGGACGCATGGATGGGGGGCGGTGCCCCTGCATGTAGATTAGGGGGGCGGGACGCATGGATGAGGGGGCGGCCCCCCTGCACCCTGCATGTAGATTAGGGGGGCGGGACGAATGGATGGGGGGCGGTGCCCCTGCACCCTGCATGTAGATAAGGGGGCCGGATGCATGGATGGGGGGGCGGTGCCCCTGCACCCTGCATGTAGATTAGGGGGGCTGGACGCATGGATGGGGATGGCGGCCCTGCATTATGGGCCGCCACTTTTACATTCTCTCTGTGAAAAGGAACAAACAGAAAGTGACTTTTTGTAAACATTGCCCGTATTATATGTGACTTGGATGTTCAGCCGACATATATTTCTATGAATAAACCCCGGAGGGCGTGTAATGATGATATTTACAGATAGAGATGTGGAAATGGATCTGTGACCGAGTGGATCAGTCAGAACTGCGATTATCTTGGAAACACACGTGAAGCAGCTGGAAGACACCTACTTTCATATTTCAGGCCTTTGGTGCTCCCACAATGAAGACATTGTGATTCTTTTTACTGATTTGCTCTTTTCCTTATAGAGACCAGTCCAGGGATGGGCTGCCTTGGCTCTCCAGCTGGGCTCAAACTACAAATCCCATCATGCCTCTACCTCTGGGAACCATGTCTATGGCTCTCAGAGTCTTGCAATGCCTCATGGGATTTGTAGTCCCCCCCCCCCCCAACAGTTGGAGTTGCCTTCCCCCGGACTCTGCCCTAGAACTGGTTTAGCTTTATTACTTATTCTTCTTAAAGGATCTGGTTGATATTAGTAAAGGCTGTCGGGTGGGCGGAGTTTGGAACACCACGCCCTCTGTGGAAGGTTTCGGCACAGTGAGCCTCAGGCCAGCGTCCCGCCCAGTACACGGCGTAATGCGTTTACTTTTTGTTAAGACCAGCTCTGCGGATGGAGCTCCGGGATGGGACATATAATGGTTTACGGTGAGGAATTTTGTAACTGTTTTACCACGATGTTGAATGCACTCACCAGAACATTCGCTTCCAATACATCCATGTAACCCAAGCTATGTCTTTTCAATAAATTCTTTTGTTGGTATCTCTTGTGTTCGATCTCTCTTCCATCGACCTGCCTTGGGGGTCACTGGGTGGGAAATGACAAAGTTAGAAATGTGTCTCCTCCCCCCTCATTTACATACAGCCTCACTTCTCTCACCAGTGGGGAATATGTATCCGCTGGGCACAGTGGATACCTCAGGAGCCTGTGCAGACAGATGGGGGCTTACATAGCTGATCATGTCACATGTAGCGTCTCTTCTTCTTTGCAGGTAAATAATGGATTCCAAGCAGAGGCAATGCGTTGTCATTGAGTTCTTGATGGAGGAGGGGTGCAGGATGTCCGACATCCACAGAAGACTACAGAATGTTTATTGAAATGACACTGAGAAGATCGGTGTGTACAGACGGGTGAAGATGTCTAAATGGTGTCATCTCTGTAAACAGTCTGTAGGACAGCCTGAAGCCCTCCTTCATCAAAAACTCAGGGATGGCACAGTGCTTCTGCTGGGAATCCATTATTCACTGCATGAAAAAGAAGAGTTACTATGAAGCAAAGGAGCCAGACTGTGGCATTAGAAAATACCCCAATCTGGGAGGAATAGTGCCTCATTGTTGGTGTCAGTGGGAGGAATAGTGCCTCATTGTTGGTGTCAGTGGGAGGAATAGTGCCTCATTGTTGGTGTCAGTGGGAGGAATAGTGCCTCATCATTGGTGTCAGTGGGAGGAATAATGCCTCATCATTGGTGTCAGTGGGAGAAATAGTGTCCCATTGTTGGTGTCAGTGGGAGGAATAGTGCCCCATCGTTGGTATCAGTGGGAGGAATAGTGCCCCGTCATTGGTGTCAGTGGAATAGTGCCCCATCGTTGGTATCAGTGGGAGGAATAGTGCCCCGTCAGTGGGAGGAAGAGTGCCCCATCATTGGTGTCAGTGGGAGGAATAGTGCCCCATCATTGGTGTCAGTGGGAGGAATAGTGCCCCATCATTGGTGTCAGTGGGAGGAATAGTGCCCCATCATTGGTGTCAGTGGGAGGAATAGTGCCCCATCATTGGTGTCAGTGGGGGGAATAGTGCCCCATCATTGGTGTCAGTGGGAGGAATAGTGCCCCATCATTGGTATTAGTGGAGGGAATAGTGCCCCATCATTGGTGTCAGTGGGAGGAAGAGTGCCCCATCATTGGTGTCAGTGGGAGGAATAGTGCCCCATCATTGGTGTCAGTGGGAGGAATAGTGCCCCATCATTGGTGTCAGTGGGAGGAATAGTGCCCCATCATTGGTATTAGTGGAGGGAATAGTGCCCCATCATTGGTGTCAGTGGGAGGAATAGTGCCCCATCATTGGTATTAGTGGAGGGAATAGTGCCCCATCATTGGTGCCAGTGGGAGGAATAGTGCCCCATCATTGGTGTCAGTGGGAGGAATAGTGCCCCATCATTGGTGTCAGTGGGAGAAATCGTGTCCCATTGTTGGTGTCAGTGGGAGGAATAGTGCCCTATTATTGGCGTCAGTGGGAGGAATAGTGCCCCATCATTGGTGTCAGTGGGGGGAATGGTTCCCCATCATTGGTGTCAGTGGGAGGAATAGTGCCCCATCATTGGTGTCAGTGGGAGGAATAGGGCCCCATCGTTGGTATCAGTGGGAGGAATAGTGCCCCATCATTGGTGTCAGTGGGAGGAATAGTGCCCCATCATTGGTATCAGTGGAGGGAATAGTGCCCCATCATTGGTGCCAGTGGGAGGAATAGTGCCCCATCATTGGTGTCAGTGGGAGGAATAGTGCCCCATTATTGGTGTCAGTGGGGGGAATAGTGCCCCATCATTGGTGTCAGTGGGAGGAATAGTGCCCCATCATTGGTGTCAGTGGGAGGAATAGTGCCCCATCATTGGTGTCAGTGGGAGGAATAGTGCCCCATCATTGGTATTAGTGGAGGGAATAGTGCCCCATCATTGGTGTCAGTGGGAGGAATAGTGCCCCATCATTGGTATTAGTGGAGGGAATAGTGCCCCATCATTGGTGCCAGTGGGAGGAATAGTGCCCCATCATTGGTGTCAGTGGGAGGAATAGTGCCCCATCATTGGTGTCAGTGGGAGAAATCGTGTCCCATTGTTGGTGTCAGTGGGAGGAATAGTGCCCTATTATTGGCGTCAGTGGGAGGAATAGTGCCCCATCATTGGTGTCAGTGGGGGGAATGGTTCCCCATCATTGGTGTCAGTGGGAGGAATAGTGCCCCATCATTGATGTCAGTGGGAGGAATAGGGCCCCATCGTTGGTATCAGTGGGAGGAATAGTGCCCCATCATTGGTGTCAGTGGGAGGAATAGTGCCCCATCATTGGTATCAGTGGAGGGAATAGTGCCCCATCATTGGTGCCAGTGGGAGGAATAGTGCCCCATCATTGGTGTCAGTGGGAGGAATAGTGCCCCATTATTGGTGTCAGTGGGGGGAATAGTGCCCCATCATTGGTGTCAGTGGGAGGAATAGTGCCCCATCATTGGTGTCAGTGGGAGGAATAGTGCCCCATCATTGGTGTCAGTGGGAGGAATAGTGTCCCATCATTGGTGTCAGTGGGAGGAATAGTGCCCCATCATTGGTGTCAGTGGGAGGAATAGTGCCCCATCATTGGTGTCAGTGGGGGGAATAGTGCCCCATCATTGGTGTCAGTGGGAGGAATAGTGCCCCATCATTGGTGTCAGTGGGAGGAATAGTGCCCCATCATTGGTGTCAGTGGGGGGAATAGTGCCCCATCATTGGTGTCAGTGGGAGGAATAGTGCCCCATCATTGGTATCAGTGGAGGGAATAGTGCCCCATCATTGGTGCCAGTGGGAGGAATAGTGCCCCATCATTGGTGTCAGTGGGAGGAATAGTGCCCCATTATTGGTGTCAGTGGGGGGAATAGTGCCCCATCATTGGTGTCAGTGGGAGGAATAGTGCCCCATCATTGGTGTCAGTGGGAGGAATAGTGCCCCATCATTGGTGTCAGTTGGAGGAATAGTGTCCCATCATTGGTGTCAGTGGGAGGAATAGTGCCCCATCATTGGTGTCAGTGGGAGGAATAGTGCCCCATCATTGGTGTCAGTGGGGGGAATAGTGCCCCATCATTGGTGTCAGTGGGAGGAATAGTGCCCCATCATTGGTGTCAGTGGGAGGAATAGTGCCCCATCATTGGTGTCAGTGGGGGGAATAGTGCCCCATCATTGGTATCAGTGGGAGGAATAGTGCCCCATCATTGGTATCAGTGGGAGGAATAGTGCCCCATCATTGGTGTCAGTGGGAGGAATAGTGCCCCATCATTGGTGTCAGTGGGAGGAATAGTGCCCCATCATTGGTGTCAGTGGGAGGAATAGTGTCCCATCATTGGTATCAGTGGGAGGAATAGTGCCCCATCATTGGTGTCAGTGGGAGGAATAGTGCCCCATCATTGGTGTCAGTGGGAGGAATAGTGCCCCATCATTGGTGTCAGTGGGGGGAATAGTGCCCCATCATTGGTGTCAGTGGGAGGAATAGTGCCCCATCATTGGTGTCAGTGGGAGGAATAGTGCCCCATCATTGGTGTCAGTGGGGGGAATAGTGCCCGAGGGCCAGATAAAGGCAAGCAAAGGGCCGCAGTTTGTAGACCACAGCTTTAGAGGAGGAGTTATTCTACCCAAATATGAAAACTGAATGACCAATGAAAGGTAAGTGTAAAAAAAAAGGTCTGCCCTCTTGTGTATTACTCTCAGTACATCCCTTGTATTATGTACACACATGCGTATTCTGACACCCCCCTGATATATATATATATATATATATAGAGTACACGGCTGTCCCATCAGCTGTACCTGATCAGACCATGCTGACACCCGCCGGCATCCGATCCTGTCCACCAAGAACAGGCAGATGGGGGGATTCATTCCCCATCCATCCATCCGATCGGATCAGACCGACCGCCCTATAGAGAACAGCGGGCTGTGTCTGGGTCTGCTCTGCATAGAGCGGACACGGACCGGGACCCGCCATCCACCTGCTCAGCGGGCGAATCAGCAGAGAGATCCCCTGCTGAGCTGCGCATGACGGAGCCCGCCCCCGCGTGAAAGGGGCCTTAAAGTGACACTCTGGGCAAAATCAGACGTGACATAAAATAATCAAGTCTTCACCTTTTAAAGCCTGAAATTGCTAATTTTTTTTTTTTTTTTTTTTTTTAATCGGCACAAGGGACTGTGCTTACATTTGATGAAAAGTGTCCTTTGTGAAGGTGCCAGCTGTCCTTGTAAAAATCCGAAGTCCTCTGAAATACCCCACCCCCCCCCCCCCCCACTCTAATCTTCTGGTGCTGTGGGGGGTTAATGAAGCCAAGGGATCTGTCATAGGCACTCATTAAGGGTGGACTATGCTCACCCTTGCCACCATCCTCCTTCAATCATAGAAGATGTACTATGGCTTCCATCAATGAAGAGTGCCCTATAAAGGATGAAAGGTCCACTTCCTCCTTTCATAGATCACTTTGCGTTCATGGAGGATATAATACGGCTTCTATGAATGGAGGAGGAGGGCAGGCACTGTCGGCACTCAGTTAATGCCTATGACAGATCCCTTGGCTCTTGCAACACTGGAAGTTTAGAGCTGTGGGGCTGTTTCAGAGGACTTCGGACTTCAACTAGGACAGCCAACATCAGCACAATGGACACGTCTCATAAAATTTAAGCGTGGTCCCTTATGCTTAAGCCCACGCTGCCCGCAAATTGGGAGCCCCACTAGCACTGCGAAGCGACTGGATATACAACGGGAGACAGGTAGCGCTGTGCTGCATTTTTCCCCAGTTAGCAGGGTGCAGGCAGGACTAGGAGCTCCACTGACGCTGACTCCGCCCCCATGTAGATGGTCGGTACTCTGGAGGCTGCAGGGTAGGGCCTGAGATCAGAGTGGTTAGGAGTTGAGATCGGAGTGGGAGGGAGCAGCAGCCGGAAGTGGTGGTCAGAGCCAGAGGCTTTGGATCTGGGATCGGAGTGGGAGGGAGCGGAAGCCGGAAGTGGTGGTCAGAGCCAGAGGCTTTGGATCTGGGATCGGAGTGGGAGGGAGCGGAAGCCGGAAGTGGTGGTCAGAGCCAGAGGCTTTGGATCTGGGATCGGAGTGGGAGGGAGCGGAAGCCGGAAGTGGTGGTCAGAGCCAGAGGCTTTGGATCTGGGATCGGAGTGGGAGGGAGCGGAAGCCGGAAGTGGTGGTTAGAGCCAGAGGCTTTGGATCTGGGATCGGAGTGGGAGGGAGCGGAAGCCGGAAGTGGTGGTCAGAGCCAGAGGCTTTGGATCTGGGATCGGAGTGGGAGGGAGCGGAAGCCGGAAGTGGTGGTCAGAGCCAGAGGCTTTGGATCTGGGATCGGAGTGGGAGGGAGCGGCAGCCGGAAGTGGTGGTCAGAGCCAGAGGCTTTGGATCTGGGATCGGAGTGGGAGGGAGCGGCAGCCGGAAGTGGTGGTCAGAGCCAGAAGCTTTGGATCTGGGATCGGAGTGGGAGGGAGCGGAAGCCGGAAGTGGTGGTCAGAGCCAGAGGCTTCGGATCTGGGATCGGAGTGGGAGGGAGCTGAGCTTTGGCGCTGGGATCAGAGTGGGAGGGAGCGGCAGCCGGAAGTGGTGGTCAGAGCCAGAGGCTTTGGATCTGGGATCGGAGTGGGAGGGAGCGGAAGCCGGAAGTGGTGGTCAGAGCCAGAAGCTTTGAATCTGGGATCGGAGTGGGAGGGAGCGGAAGCCGGAAGTGGTGGTCAGAGCCAGAGGCTTTGGATCTGGGATCGGAGTGGGAGGGAGCGGCAGCCGGCAGTGGTGGTTACAGCCAGGGGCTTTGGTGCTGGGATCAGAATGGGAGGGAGCTTCAGCCGGAAGTGGTGGTTAGAGCCAGAGGCTACGGATCTGGGATCGGATTGGGAGGGAGCGGCAGCCAGCAGTGGTGGCTAGAACTAGAGACTTTGGTGCTGGGATCAGAGTGGGAGGGAGCGGCAGCCTGCAGTGGTGGCTAGAGCCAGAGGCTTTGGTGCTGGGATCGGAGTGGGAGGGAGCGGCAGCCTGCAGTGGTGGCTAGAGCCAGAGGCTTCGGATCTGGGATCGGAGTGGGAGGGAGCGGCAGCCGGAAGTGGTGGCTAGAGCCAGAGGCTTCGGATCTGGGATCGGAGTGGGAGGGAGCGGCAGCCGGCAGTGGTGGCTAGAGCCAGAGGCTTCGGATCTGGGATCGGAGTGGGAGGGAGCAGCAGCTGGAAGTGGTGGCTAGAGCCAGAGGCTTTCGGATCTGGGATCGGATTGGGAGGGAGTGGCAGCCAGCAGTGGTGGTTAGAGCCAGAGGATTTGGCGCTGGGATTGGATGGTGAGCCCGGCTGGCCAGGTAGGTCCTTCTCCCCAAATAGTCTGCCTGTGAATGTGGACTAAATCCTGATCTGGCTGTGGCTGCACTGTTCACCAATTAGAGCATGGACCACCAGTGGCACTGGCACCTCTTCCACACATAGTGAAATGCACCACTGCTTGATGGGCTTCCTCTCGGCCTGGTTCCCATCTATGCGGGTTTGTGACCCCCCCCCCCCCCCCGTTTGCGCTGAGACGGCAGCCCATTTATTTGGCTGGGCTGCCACGCCTGCCTTTCCCGCAGATAAAAAAGGCGCATGCAGTATTTAAAAAATGCAGCGGCCTTGAAATCACATGGCCCTTTTTTTTTTTTGCACCACGCAATTTCGCTGCGGGTCCCGCACCCACAAACGCGCTGCATTTTTAGATCGCAGGTGCGGGAACTGCCTGGAAATCGCAAAGTGGAAAAAGCGTGTTTTTCTGCAGGAAATGCAGGCACAGCAGCCCGTTTAAATTAATGGGTGGGGGTTGGGGTGGGGGGGGAGAATGTTTGCCCAGGGTCCAATCGATATTAAAGATGGCCCCTGCAGGCGACGATCATTTTCGGAAGGGCGGCCCCCATACTGGACAGAGTCGCTCTCCGGCTCGCCCCCCCCCCCCACTCCATTCAGAAGAAGCGGACGGGGCGCTGTGCTCAGGGGGGGGGGCGCTCTGCTCGGGGGGGGGGGGCGCTCTGCTCGGGGGGGGGCGCTGCGCTCGGGGGGGGGCGCGCTGTGCTCGGGGGGGGGGGGGCGCTGTGCTCGGGGGACGCTCATTACTAAGAAACGAGTTTGTCACATATGATTTGAGTAACTTCCCACAAATACATTATTTCCATTTCCTCATCCTTCATGAATGAACGCTCCGCTGCTCCCCTGTTCCCGCATTCTCGGCGGAGAGGAGAGCGCCGGCCATCCAACCTTCTGTACGCAGCCGCTCGCGGGTTTCTGGTTTGGGGGGTTCGGAGTTTAGGGAATAACGTTTATTGGCCAACTGATGTTATTACATTTCTGGGACCTTCCTTTATATTCTCATAGAAAGGGAGGCGAGGAAGGTCCGCAGAGCTTACACTCTATCCGTTTCAGTTAGTCAATAATGGGGGATCACTTAACTTCCAATATATCAGCATTAATCCTCTGCTGGAGCCTCTGGCTGGGAAAACCATCTCCTTGTCTGAACAAAAATCTCATAGAAGCAATTCATATCATTTTTTCGGTCATACACTATATTACCAAAAGTATTGGGACGCCTCCCTTTACACGCACATGAACTTTATTGGCATCCCAGTCTTAGTCCGGAGGGTTCAATATTGAGTTGGCCCTTTGCAGCTATAACAGCTTCAACTCTTCTGGGAAGGCCGTCCACAAGGTTTAGGAGGGTGTCTATGGGAATGCTTGACCATTCTTCCAGAAGAGCATGTGTGAGGTCAGGCACTGATGTTGGATGAGAAGGTCTGGCTTATAGTTTCCGCTCTAATTTGTCCCAAAGGTCTTCTATAGGGGGTTGAGGTCGTGACTCTGTGCAGGCTAGTCAAGTTCCTCCACCCCAAACTTGCTCACCCATGTCTTTATGGACCTTGCATTGTGCACTGGTCCAAATCATTTGGTGAAGGGGGGGGGGGGGGATTATGGGTTGGGTTTGGCCCCTTAGTTCCAGTGAAGGGAACTCTGAAGGAGTCAGCATACCAAGACATTTTGGACAATTTCATGCTCCCAACTTTGTGGGAACAGTTTGGGGACGGCCCCTTCCTGTTCCAACATGACTGCCCACCAGTGCACAAAGCAAGGTCTATAAAGACATGGATGAGCGAGTTTGGGCTGGAGGAACTTGTCTGGTCTGCACAGAGTCCCGACCTTAACCTGGTAGAACACCTTTGGGATGTATTGGAGCAGAGACTGTGAACCAGGCCTTCTCCTCCAACATCAGTGCCTGACCTCACAAATGCTCTTCTGGAAGAATGGTCAAACATTTCCATAGACACCCTCCTAAACCTTGTGGACGGCCTTCCCAGAAGAGGTGAAGCTGTTGTAGCTGCAAAGGGCCGACTCAATACTGAACCCTCCGGACTAAGACTTGGGGGTCATTAAAGTTCATGTAAAGGCAGGTGTCCCAATACTAAGTAATATAGTGTGTGTAATGTGCTTCTAACGGTATGAGGTTTTTTACCCTAATATAATCTCTGCAACATTCTGGTTTAAAAAAAAACGTATGGTTATTAAAAAAAAAAAAAAACACCCCCGCGGTTAAAGAGCCATCTTCGTTGCTCATTGCATATTGTACGCAGGGACCACTTTTTTTTGACACAGAATCGCCCATAGAAAAATAAAAAGAAAGAAAAAAAAAAATAAAATAAAATGATACTGAGTGGGGGGGTTATGGCAGTTACCTTAAAGTAATGATGTATTTTTTTCTTTTTTTTTTTTTTCTTACTACGGGATGGTTGGCAATTGGTTAACCACAATTAAACCCTAACTGGCACATTGCTAAAGCCCTGTGCATCATGAACAATTTTTTCTTTTTTTATATATATATAAATAATATTTTTTTTTTGTTTTGTTTTTATTTGTTTTGTTTTATTTTTTGTTTATTTTTTATTTTTTTTTCTTACTACGGGATGGTTGGCAATTGGTTAACCACAATTAAACCCTAACTGGCACATTGCTAAAGCCCTGTGCATCATGAACAATTTTTTCTTTTTTTATATATATATAAATAATATTTTTTTTTTGTTTTGTTTTTATTTGTTTTGTTTTATTTTTTGTTTATTTTTTATTTTTTTTTCTTACTACGGGATGGTTGGCAAGTGGTTAACCACAATTAAACCCTAACTGGCACATTGCTAAAGCCCTGTGCATCATGAACAATTTGGGGTTTTGTTTTATTTTATTTGTTTTGTTTGTTTGTTTTTTAAATTTTTTTCTTTTTTCCTTTTTTGTTTTTTTTTGTTTTTTATTTACATTATTTCCCCCCCCCCCCCCCCCAACTCAGTCCTGCTGATCTTCTTCAGCCTTTTTAGCCACTTCCTAGATACACGCCCTCTAGAGTTGCCACCTTTTCTTCAAGCCAAACCCGAACACTTTAGCGGCACAGGGCACATTTTTTTCGTAGTATACACTATAGGATTCTAAAAGACCTGAGACACCTTTGGGTGCCCCCCCAAGGAGAGTGGTAATGCAGTGCACTGCGGCAAACAGTGGGTGTGGCCAAACTGCTCTTACTAACATCATGCCCCCCCGCCCCCCAGTGATGCCAAACCTACCCTCAGATAGTAACACAAAAATTTATTTTGCCATTCGGCATCTGTGGCCCGTTCTCTAAGCTACTAGGGGAGCCACAGTCCAGTCTAAATAATGTGTCCGGGTTTCAGGCAGACTGAAACCCGGACACAGGATTCCAAACCCGAACTGTCCGGGTGAATCCTGGACAGGTGGCAACCCTAACGCCCTCTGGCACTGGCTGCACATCATTGCTCTGGACTGACTTTATTGGTGGGAGCAATGGAGCATTCCTGCAGGCTTAAAGTCTCCACCTGGGGCATGGACACGTGATATTACCAGTGGATCCTGTGACAGGTGTATTTTTTTTTTTTTTTTTAAACAAACTGTCCTGATCGATCAATCAATCGATTGTACAAATAGGTGGGAATAGACGGATGACTACGTCCCCCTCCAAAGTCATATGAAGATCCAATGCTCTGGAAATGACTTTGGAGGA
Organism: Lithobates pipiens; assembly: GCF_037356315.1. NCBI lineage: Eukaryota > Metazoa > Chordata > Amphibia > Anura > Ranidae > Lithobates > Lithobates pipiens. Next base: position 228,070,364 of record NW_027507789.1, on the reverse strand, counting down.
AGATGATATATCCACCGCCTACCAAAAACAAAACGATCGTCTGAATACAGATGGTGATGATATAAGGTGACTGTGTGCAGAGCAGCTGATGAGAAATATAGAAAGGAAATGATAACAGATAATCTGATCAATTACTCAATGAGAGTTGGAAGGAATGTGGCGGGTTTACAGGTTCTCTAGTCATAAACCATCCGCCAATATACTCCATATACAAAGTCAGTGCTTTGGCTTAGGACGCGGGAGGTGGCGCTCTTCTTCCACTCATGTTGGAGACTTGGAAACAAATTCTCTCCTTATTTCATTGCTGAACTCCACAGATTGAGGTCAAAACTTGACCAATTGTGGATTTCTCGTGTATGAAAAATGGTGACCCTTAACCTCATAGCGGCTGTATTGTATGGTTCTATTCCAAGGAACTGAGGTTACCAACAGAAACTCCAACAACACGGCTACAGCTCCTCCTTGTTAGGAACCACCTGACACTTTCATTGATTACCCCGTATTGTCTTCATCAACTCTTCCCAACCTCATCATCCAAAACTGGAGCTCTACAGACCATCTACTACCAGCACAGAGCCATCTCCCGATCTAAGAAACAAGACTGCTGCATTGAAAGTCGTCATACGCTCTACCGACCATATGAGTCATAAACTATGTCTGGCATTGGGATTCCAACCAGGATCTCCAAAGCCACTGCAATGCACATAAATCCAATGAGTCTGAGAACAATGAGTCTCATCCATTCTCAATCCTGGTATCTGCTATAATGGACCTCCTTTGGATTCAAAGCCACTCCATGAGTTAGCATACCATGAATCACCATCAACACTGACTATGAGGAATCAGTGATCAATTGAGTCTGAGAACGATGAGTTTCATCCATTCCCCTCAATCCTGGTATGAGGGCCTACCAGCGGCAGCCTGTCCATAGGGGGGCGCCCGGGCGCCACCCCCTCCTGTAGTCACAGAAAAAAAAAAGTAAAAAAAATAATACATTTTAAAACGGCCCCTTTAAGACATGAAAAAAAAAAAGTAATTTAACATAGTGCACTGTGGCGCCGGACGCAGTGCACTATGGGATGCATCCATGGCACTTCATTTGCGGGTATTTAACCCGCCTTGCGGCGCAATGCAGAACGCCGACTAGCTTCCGCCCGTAAAATCACTGTGATTCTACGTGCGGGAACATTGTTGTTCAATCCCAGCCAGGTCACTTCCAGGTATTGTGAAGCAGACGAAAGGCGGAAGTGACGTCGGCGGCTCCGTTCCTCAGCCCGAGCGGAGCTGCACAGTAAGGTGAGGGAGAATGTAAATGTTCTCCGGCTGAAAAAACAATGTAATCAAGTTTAAAATATGTTTTAAAATGCACCCCTTTACTCAGACACATTGAGCAGTAGCATGTGAGCCATTTTAAAAATGTTTTATTAGAATATATCAAGCAGGAATATGAATAACAATGCTTGCAGGGGGAGATGTCATGTAACATGCGGTATTCTTATCAGCAAAGTGCAAACAATGAAAATGGTCGGCTGCTTGTTACTCCAAATCATTCGCTGGCAAAGACTAAGGCCCCTTTCACACGGGGCGGATCAGTAATGATCCCCCAGTGATGATCCGCTCGCTCAGCGGGGATCGCTCCGTTGTCCCCGCTGAGCCGGCGGCGGACAGGGCGGTCTCCGCACACTGTGCAGGGACCGCCCTGTCAGCTCTCCATTCTCCTCTATGGGGGATCGGATGAGCACGGTCCCGACGAGCTCGAGCGCAGAAGCGAACCCATACGCGAGTAGCGCCCGCATATGAAAACGGTGGTCAAACCACACATGTGAGGTATCGCTGCGATCGTTAGCGTGAGATCAATAACACTAGCCCCAGAACATCTCTATAACTCAAAAGATGCAACCTGTAGAATTTTTTAAACGTCGCCTATGGAGATTTTTGAGGGTAAAAGTTTGACGCCATTCAAGACAGAAGTGGAATACAGGGGACGGAGTGGGTGGATTATATAAGGGGTGTGGTTTATGAGAAGTGGGAGGGGTCAAAAATGATGGGCAGAGTCCGGCACCCCCCCCCCATCCAAAAACTTCACCAGCCGCCATTGAAGGCCACTCCATGACTTGGCACACCATCAGCAGTAATTATAAGAACTCAGAGATCAACTGATGTTTAAAGAGCTGGCTGGTGACCTCAGAGCCAGAACCTAACCTAGGACAAAAAAAAATATTCCAAGTCCCACTTCTCGTTCACTTGAGTTAGATAGCTTGTAAAAATATTGGTATGTATATCACAGACCTTAATTCTTAGAAATCGGAGCTCACATTTTGTCTTGATTTACTAAGCCTTGATGTTCAGGGGCCGCCTGCTAACCCGCACAGTCCAAGCTTTGCTCTGGTGTAGGGGTTTAGCAGGCATCTGGAGGCCCAGAAATAACCTCAAAGTTTCAGGTTCAAATCTCAGCTCATGTTCGTTGCATTTTTTTTTTATACTCCTTTGTGACTGTTTATTCTTGAAATAGTAGAACGAGCACTGAACTCTCTGAGCAGAGGCGAGTAGCTCAGTGGATAAGAGCAGCAACCAGGGCGCCATGGACTCAAGTTCAAATCCCATAGTCCCCAGGTCAAGTCTCTGAGTGAATTGGGCAGAAGGAATCACTGACAGAGGCAGCCTTGACTTGAGTTCAGATCTCTGAGTGAATTGGGCGGATGTGAATCACTCAGTGATGGAAGGACCGTAGACCCCCCATCATATCCTGCAGACCCCATGCTCGAATTGCTGAGTGAAAGCTTGGAGGACATGGACAACCCACCAGTCTGCTCCAGTCCCAGGCCCCCACAGGCCTGTAACATGTGTGGGCATCACGTTAGGTTGTGGACATCCCCTGCTTCTTCCGTCCATGGTCTGTGACATCACTGCAACATATATAAATAGAATGGGCTGTCTTACCGGGGCAGCCCATTCCAAAAACCTATACCTAGCCGAAATTTTCACTTTTTCTCAAAAGCATCTCCCAATATCTGGGCAAACCTTCTACTGGTGGGACATAGTAATGGTCTTGAAACATTACCACTACTCTCTTCCAACCAACAGAGGATTCAGGAACTCCACAGCACCTGGAACCAGAGGGATTTGAACTCACAGTCTCCATCACACCAGTCTGAGTCCTTACTCTCTGAGCCATCACCTGCACTCAGAAAGGAAGGTGCTCGTTCTCATAGTTCAGGTATTAATCTGCTACAAACACATAAAGAGAGACCAAGCCTTGAACCTGCAACTCCAAAGCCTCTACTGGGTTACTGGCTGATGACTAACCCTCAGAGCCACCTACCTGGCTGGAAGAGAAGTCTGATTCAGATGGTTCTCAGTGTCATCACCCACAAGGAAATAATGAGCTGCCAGCCCCGGGATTCCATCACACATCTCCAGAACTAACCCCAGAATACAGGCGCACCAACCACCTGAGCCACGAGGATCTGCCAACCAATGTCCTCATCCTATTTCCTATACATAGGGTATGAGCAAAAACAGAGGACACACGCCAAGTCCCATCATCCAAAATTAGAGGAGAATATTCCCACCATGCAGAATAGAGAATACACTATATTGTCAAAAGCATTAGGACACCCTCCAAACCATTGTATTCAGGCGTTTGAATTCCTTCCATGGCCCCGGTGTAGAAAATCAGCACCTCGGCATGCAGACGGCTTCTACAAACATTCGTGGAGGAATGGGTCGCTCTCTGGAGCTCAGGGAACATAGGCTTGGTACTGTAATAGGTGGCCAACTGTGACATTTTCCACAGTTTACTGATATTATAACAAAGCTGAAGGACATAGTGGTGGGCTTGAAACATCCCCCATCTACCACCAACAGGAGTCCATGGACTGCCCAACACCTGGAACACACAAACCTCTACCTGGTGGGCCATAGTAATGGTCTTGCAACATTACCACTACCATCTTCCAACCAACAGAGGGCTCAGGCACTGCACAGCACCTTGGAACACCCCCAACCTCCACCAGAGGGATTAGAACTCACGTCTCCATCACACCAGGCTGAGTCCTTACTCTCTGAGCCATCATCTGCACTCAGACAGGAAGGTGTTCCGTCTCATAGTTCAGGTATTAATCTGTTACAAATACATAAAGAGAGACCAAGCCTTGAACCTGCGACTCCAAAACTTCTGGTGGGTCACTGGCTGATGACTGACCCTCAGAGCCACCTACCTGGCTGGAGGAGAAGTCTGATTCAGATGGTTCTCAGTGTCAACACCCACATTGTACAATACAAAGGAAATACTAAGCTGCCAGCCCCGGGATTCCATCACACATCTGCAGAGCATTGCACAGAATACAGGCGCACCAACTACCTGAGCCACAGGGATCTGCCAGCCAATGTTCTCCTCCTCCTATTTCCTATACATCAGGTACAAGACGAAATATTGCAAGTCCCATCATCCAACTAGAGATAATAGAGAGAAGTATTCTAAGTCCCATCATCCAACTAGAGATAATAGAGAGAAGTATTCTAAGTCCCATCATCCAACTAGAGATAATAGAGAGAAGTATTCTAAGTCCCATCATCCAACTAGAGATAATAGAGAGAAGTATTCTAAGTCCCACCGGGGAAAATAGATGAAAAACATTCCATGAAAATGGTCCAAACAGAAAACTGAATTAGGATGAGGAGAAGAAGAAGATGTCCTGGGACTGAGACGGGGCGGTGGCTCAGTTGCAAAAGAAGAGACTTTGGTGTTTTATGGCCTCACCCCCCCTAAATATATGGAATGCTGTCTATATTTATGTATACACATAGCACTGCACCTCAAGCATTTTCCACCATCAGGCGCTGCCTAGGACCTGGGGCCAGAGGGATTCAAACTCATGGTCTCCAGCAGACCAATCACAGCCCTTACCAAGTGAGCTATCACTGCCTCACCTTATAAACATTCTTATTGTCCTACTTAAGGAATGAGCAGATGCTAGAGTATTAAAAAAAAAAAAAATGTGTATATATATATATATTTATTTTTTTATAATACTTTAGCATCTGTTCAGTCCTTAAAGTGGGGTACCCCCTAAAAAAAAAAAATTAAAAGTCAGCAGCTACAAATACTGCAGCTGCTGGCTTTTAATAATCGGACACTTACCTGCCCCAGGGTCCAGCGATGCGGGGGAACGAAGCCCCCCCTCGCTCCCCGCTTCGCTCGCGGCGCCGTCATGCATACTGTGGGCACCCGGCTGTGGCTTCACAGCCGGGCACCCACTGCACATGCGCGAGCGGCGCAGGGCGCCGTGATACGCCGTACAGTCACCTGGGACACATGACAGGTCCCAGGTGAATGTGCGGCGCGAGGGGAAGTGATGTCACCAGCCCGGGCAATGAAGAAGGCAGACTACGAGGGACCCCCTAGCAACCGGTATTTAGAGGTGAGTAAAAATTTTTTTTTTTGCCAATTATTTTTTTTTGATTTTTTTAAAGAATTTTAAGTAGTTTTATTTTTTTGTGGCAACACCACTTTAAGTAGGACAATAAGAATATCTGTTAAGGTGAAGCAGTGATAGCTCACTTGGTGTATATTTTTTATATATATATATATATATATATATATATATAAAATGGCTTCTCGCCATTTGTATGTACTCATCTACCTAGGTAAAGTAGAGGAAAAATAAGTCCCACTATCCATAAATGCACCAAAATTCTTTAGGCCCCACCATAAAAAAAACAAATAGATGAAAGATATTCTAAAGCCCCATACACACTATTATATTTTCTGCAGATTTTTGTCTTCAGATTTACCAAAAACCATATAATATGAGGTCAATACTTACTTTAAATGTGTATGCAATCAGGCCGGCCCTTGCACTACACGGTTTGGGTAAATCTTGAAGACAAAAATCTGCAGAAATCCAATAGTGTGTGTATGGGGCTTTAGTCGCACTTTTGGACGGAGCGGTCTCCAGCAGAACGGACCTGTCCAATGACGATGTTACGTTTAGTATAACAAGAAATGCAAAGAAAGTCTTACTAGGCATCGAATACCATCATTTTCTTTTCCTGGCACCAATCCATGGTGGGAAATACATGTGGTAGTATCCCCGCCTACTACATGTATGCTGCCATGGATTGGTGACAGAAAAGGAAAATGAAGGTGAGTATATGATGCAATTTTCCATTTTTTTGGCACCAACATGGCAGCATACTCCCACATGTATACTGCTATGGATTGGTGCAAGGAAAGGAAAATTGCAGCATTTGATACAATTTTCTGTTTTCCTGGCTTTGACGTGGCAGCATATTGTAGTAGGTAGAGATACTACCCACATGTATGCCGCCTTGGATTGGTGCCAGGAAAGTAAAATGATGATATTTGATACAATTTCCTGTTTTCCTTGGAGCGAACATGGCAGCAGTATACATGTAGTATGCGGGGATCCTACCACAAGGATGCTGCCATGGGTTGATACCAGGAAAAAAATTACGGTAAGTATATGATACAATTTTCCATTTTCCTGGCATCAACATGGCAGCATACTTGTTGTAGGAGGGGATACTACCACATGCATGCTGCCATGCATTGGTGCCAGGAAAGAAAAAGTTATGGTAGGTATATGATAACATTTACAATTTTTAAATTTTCCTGGTACCACCATGGCAGCATGCCATGCTGGCACCAGGATAATTGTATCAAATACCATACTTTTCCTGTCACCAATCCATGGCGGCATACATGTGGTAGTATCCCCGCCTACTAAATTTTACGCTGCCTTGGGTTGGCGACAGAAAAGGAAAATGATGGTATTTGATGCAATTTGCCATTTTCCTGGCGCCAACATGGCAGCATACTTCCACGTGTACACCGCCATAGATTAGTGCCAGAAAAGGAAAATTACGGCATTTGATACAATTTTCTGTTTTCCTGGCGCCAATGTGGCAGCATATTGCAGTAGGTGGAGATACTACCACATGTATACCGCCAGAAAAGGAAAATTACGGCATTTGATACAATTTTCTGTTTTCCTGGTGCCAATGTGGCAACATATTGCAGTAGGTGGAGATACTACCACATGTATACTGCCAGAAAAGGAAAATGGCGGCATTTGATACAATTTTCTGTTTTCCTGGCGCCAATGTGGCAGCAGCATACGTGTAGTAGGCAAGGATCCTACCACATGTATACTGCCAGAAAAGGAAAATGATGGCATTTGATACAATTTTCTGTTTTCCTGGTGCCAATGTGGCAGCATATTGCCGTAGGTGGAGATGCTACCACATGTATACCGCCAGAAAAGGAAAATGGCGGCATTTGATACAATTTTCTGTTTTCCTGGCGCCAATGTGGCAGCAGCATACGTGTAGTAGGCAAGGATCCTACCACATGAATGCTGCCATGGGTTGACGCCAGGAAAGGAAAATTACAGTAAGTATTTGATACAATTTGTCATACAGCACCAATCCCTGCCCTGCTACATGGGTGCTCGGGCACTCTGCATGGTCCACACGTCTGCCCAGGCCGGCATGTTTTTTCTGCATTTATTCTCCTGACGCTTCTTAAACACCCGTTCCTTCTATTTCAGAATAAGAAAATATTCTAACAAAGACACGCAGAGGGTCAAAACAAACGCTGAGCAACAAATTCATCAAAAAAAATAAAATAGTCATCTTGGTACATAAGCCTTTGATGTGCCTCCTCTTGATCTGGCAAAGAAAGGGTTTGACTTTGCACCTCACAATGAAGTCATCAATATTATAAGAAGAGACAGGATAAAGGGGTCTCTCTTCTCCCGGTTGTCAGGGGTAACAGGGCATATTTCTGACATACAGAAGACGCTCCCCCCCCCGGTAGTGACTATTATTTGTTGAGCGGAGGTGAGGATGAAGTGCGGCAGATGAGACCGGACTCGCCGAAGGTAAAAATAGAAGTCGAATGTTTGTTTATTGCTTGTGGGAGCAGCGGGGGGGGGGGGGGGGGGCACCACCAACCCTGGAGAAATAGATTAGGTAAAGTAACAAATGGGCTTTAGAAGAGATTCAACTGCCACACAAAGCCTTGGGAACCCAAAACACAAACAGCAAGCTATAGACCAGGCGTAAGTGTCCTTCTGTAGACCTGCAACCCAACGAAGCCGACACAATCCCAGCTTCCATCCCATTGATTTCCCGTAAAAAACCCAACCTCTAGAACCTCAAAGGAGCTTCAGCCGGATCACGTCTCTTTTCGAAAGTAGATTTTACTCTTCCCAAAGTCAAAACCTCTTTTTTTATAGTTATATGAGGCTTTCCCTAATCTACTCAATTAGAAGCATCTTTATTTCTTTTTTTTTATTTGTATTTTTTTTTTTTTTTAAATCAATAGTTTTTATTAAAGTTTAAATTTTTATCAAGACAAATGACAGAAATTATGACTAAATAACAGATCAGTTACAGTAGTTAGATACATAGATAATAGTATCCAAAAATAATAAAAAATATAATATAAAGAAAACCATATTAATTATCTCGATTATAATCGGGATAATAAAGATAACGATCGGGAGGTTATTAATACATCCATTGTGGAGACAATACACAAAAGTAATATCAATATTATCTTCATATATTTATATACTGCCAATTTAAGTAATTCAAAGATGATGAACCTAAATATATTCCCGAACCCCCCTATGGGCGCTAAACTGTGTTCGGGACAGTAATAGTAACCTGTCATTTAATAGATACAAAACAAAGATTAAAATATTAGAGCGGGGATTTGTATTCTTTTTATTGGGTTTCAAGTTTAGATACAAATCAGAGCCGATCGGGGCCATACCCAGGCTCGGTCCACAATAAAGCACGCAGTATAAAAATAAAATCTTAACAGTAGTGCCGCTAATTGGCATTAGAAGAAGACTACACGCTCCAGTAACTTCTGAGGTTGTTAGAATATTGTAGGTACAAGCCACTCAGGGGTAGTATTAAGCCACCCTTAATAAGATGGAAGTCACAATTATTAGACATGTGGGTTGGACGTGGGTTGGACGTGGGTTCAACTACATATACATGTTCACCTGGTCATTTGTAAGGAAATCTACCAATTAGGAGATTCAGGGTCAGTATTAGTAGACGGGTCCTCTACCCAAATGTTCCAAACCTTGTGGAATTTTTTTAGGGCATCCTCTTGCTAAATAGGAGGCATTGTACGGTGGTAAATTGACATTAAAGCGGAGGTCCACCCTAAAGTGGACCTTCCACTCATTGGAACCCTCCCCCCCAACGGCGCCACAATTGGCACCTTTCAGGGGGGAGGGGGGTGCAGGTACCTGTACAGTACAGGTATCTGCACCCACTTCCGGCGTAGATTCTGCGGAAGGTACGCCCCTTTCCGCAGAATCTACGCCCCTTTCCGAAGGTCCCCCCGCTGTCTGCTGGGAAACACACGGATCCCAGAGACAGCGGGGACCATCCTTATTGCACAGCGCGACTCGCGCATGCGCAGTAGGGAACCGGGAAATGAAGCCGCAAGGCTCCACTTCCTGATTCCCATACCCAAGATGGCGGCGGCGGCAGCACCCGAGAGACGATCGAGAGATCGGCTTCGGGTGCCGACATCGCGGGCGCGCTGGGCGGGTAAGTGTCATTATTTTAAAAGTCAGCAGCTGCAGTATTTGTATTTTTTTTTTTTCCACAAGGTAAGGGTTGGAGCAGATGAGGATTTCCACTGGAGAAGAATCATTTTCCTTGCGTAGAACAAAAGAAATCCTATCAGCGTCCTGGACCCACAAACATCTTTATCTCTGACCGCATTGCTAATGGAAATGTATCACCCCTCTGACCCCCCCCCCCCCCGAAGGTAGGATAGCACCTCCAGAGGCCAGGGGTGGGTTAACATTTCACCCCAGAGCTAAGTCCATGGCTAAAATGGGAGACTGAAAAAGGATATTGGGCAGCAGTCACTTCTTATTGCAGAACGGTTAAGGAGATGAGGGTTAGGGGTCCCAGTTATTAAGCAGAGTATTGATATAATCACAGGAAGCTTCTTATAGTAGTTACATAGTAGGTGAGGTTGAAAAAAAAGACAAAAGTCCAACCTATGTGTGATTATATGTCAGTATTACATTGTATATCCCTGTATGTTGCGGTCGTTCAGGTGTTTATCTAATCATTTTTTTAAACTATCAATGCCCCCTGCTGAGACCACCGCCTGTGGATGCAGTAATACGGCTTTACTTTCTTGAAGAAATATATTACATGGCTTTTATCATCATGGAGACAAACAGGAAGCAAAGAGCATACAAGTACATAGATAAATACAGACGGTACATCCTGTTATTACTTTGTACCATAGAATACACACTATCATACTGCAGTGCCACCTGCTGGTATAGACAAATATAATGCATACAGTATTATAAGTTTATTAAAGAGGAAGTAAAGCCTCTTTAAAAAAAATTATAATAATAAATAATAATAATAATAAAAAAAAATACACCCTGCAAGGCAAACACATAATAAGCTAGTATGCGTAGCATAGCATACTAGCTCATTGTGAATTACTTACCCGATATCAAAGCCCCGGCATCGGCCCTCGTTCACCTCCTCCGACTCCGCCATCTATCCCGGAGTGACTTCCAGCGCTGTGACTGGCCGGAGCCGCTATGACGTCACTCCCGCGCCTGCGCGCTGGTGCTGCCACTAACAGCATGATCGCCGCTAGAAGCGGCACACTCAGTGCGCCCATGCTCAATGTCTACGGCGCATGCGCTGTAGACATCGATGCCACTATTCCTGCAAATATCTCCTAAACCTTTTAGGTTTGGGAGATATTTCCTGTACCTACAGGTAAGCCTTAATCTAGGCTCATCTGTAGGTTAAAGTGGTTGAAATGGGTTTACAACCACTTTAGCAACTTTACATTACATGTTGTTCTTCTTCCAACACCAGTTACCATAGCAGGTCACTTACAGACACGCCAGATCCAGATCAGTGTCCAGCTTCACACTGTCAGAACCTTTAACCACTTCGCGCCCGCGCTATAGCCAAAAGACGGCTACAGCGCGGACGCTATCTGCCGGGAGGGTGTCCCTGGACGTCCTCCTGTTTACTTCCCCTCTGCGTGCCGCCGCGGGCGTGCATCGGGGAAGTTCTGTGCTGGCTGTGTCCCCTGGACACTGCCAGTCACAGATCACTGTAAACGGCCAATCACAGCGGCCGTTTACAGCGTGATCGGTGTGCCCAATGAGAGATGATCTCATATGTAAACATATGAGATCATCTCTCATCGCCGACTCTCCCTCCTCACACGCTGTCTGTGAGATCTCACAGCGGTTAGTGTAAAAAAAAAAAGGAAAATAAAGTGCCCATCTGTCCCCACTGCCACCTGTCATCAGTGCCATCTGTCCCCAGTGCCACCTGTCATTAGTGCCATCTGTCCCCAGTGCCACGTACAAGTGCCATCTGTCATCAGTGCCACCTGTCATCAGTGCCATGTCATCAGTGCCACGTGTCATCAGTGCCACATAGTGCCATCTGTCATCAGTGCCACATCAGTGCCACATAGTGCCATCTGTCATCAGTGCCATATCAGTGTCACATGTCATTAGTGCCATATATTAGTGCCATCTGTCATCAGTGCCACATATCAGTGCCATCTGTCATCAGTGGCACCTGTCAGTGTCACGTGCCATCTGTTATCAGTGTCACGTGTCATCAATGCCAGGTATCAGTGCCATCTGTCACCAGTGCCACATATTAGTGCCATCTGTCATCAGTGCCACATATCAGTGCCATCTGTCATCAGTGGCACCTGTCAGTGTCACGTGCCATCTGTTATTAGTGTCACGTGTCATCAATGCCAGGTATCAGTGCCATCTGTCACCAGTGCCACATATTAGTGCCATCTGTCATCAGTGCCACATATCAGTGCCATCTGTCATCAGTGGCACCTGTCAGTGTCACGTGCCATCTGTTATTAGTGTCACGTGTCATCAATGCCAGGCATCAGTGCCATCTGTCACCAGTGCCACATATTAGTGCCATCTGTCATCAGTGCCACATATCAGTGCCATCTGTCATCAGTGGCCCCTGTCAGTGTCACGTGTCATCTGTTATCAGTGTCATGTGTCATCAATGCCAGGTATCAGTGCCATCTGTCATCAGTACCACATATCAGTGCCATCTGTCATCAGTGGCCCCTGTCAGTGTCACGTTCCATCTGTTATCAGTGTCACGTGTCATCAATGCCAGGTATCAGTGCCATCTGTCATCAGTGCCACGTATTAGTGCCATCTGTCATCAGTGCCACATATTAGTGCCATCTGTCAGTGTAACGTGTCATCAGTGCCACGTATTAGTGGCATCTGTCATCAGTGCCACATCAGTGCCAAGTATCAGTGCCATGGTGATCCAGGGCCTTCAAAAGTGTAATAGGTAGTCAAAAAGTTAGATGTGTAATTTATGTTCCTAGAACACCTGATGGCGCTCCCTGCATGTTGGGCCTCTCTATGTGGCCGGGCTGTGGAAAAGTCCCACACATGTGGTATCATAATACTCAGGAGGAGGAGCAGAATTTATTTAGGGGCATTATTTGTGGTATACACATGCCACGTGAGAGAAATAACCTATTACAATGACAATTTTGTGGAAAAAAATTAAAATAAAATAAAAAAATCTTAATTTTGCAAAGAATTGTGGGAAAAAATGACAATATAAAAAAGCTCACCATTCCTCTTACTAAATACCTTGGAATGTCTACTTTCAAAAAAGGGGTCATTTGGGGGGTATTTGTACTTTCCTGACTTGTTCGGGTCGCAAGAAATGAGATCGACCACCAGTACATCAGATGTGATCAATTTTGTATGATTCGCACCACAGCTTGCAGACTCTCCAACTTTCACAAAGACCAAATAATATCCACTAATTTGAGTTATTTTTACCAAAGATATGTAGCAGTATAAATTGTGGCCAAAATTTATGAAGAAAAATTAATAATTTGAAAATTTTTATCACAGAAACAAAGAAAAATGCGTTTTTTTTCAAAATTTTCTGTCTTTTTTCTTTTATAGCACAAAAAATTAAAACCCCAGAGGTGATCAAATACCACCAAAAGAAAGCTCTATTTGTGGGAAAGAAAGGACAAAAAATTTATTTGGGTACAGTGTTGCATGACTGAGTAATTGTCAGTCAAAATGTGAGAGCACCGAAAGCTGAAAATTGGTCTGGGCAGGAGGGGGGGTTTAAGTGCCCGGTAGGCAAGTGGTTAAGACTGCCAGACAACACTGTGAGCACATAGTTGCCAACATTGTCAAAAAATTTATAGGGACACTTTTTTGTCTGTAGGTGGAGTCTTATTATAATTAGGGGGCGGGCAATCATTTTTAGATTGATGGGTTTAGATTGATGGGTTTACTTCCTCCTTGTTTCCCTGCAAAAGCAAAGCATAATGGGCTACTATGCATTGCCTTAATCTAGGCTTACCTGTAGGTGAAAATGTGTTGTAAGGGTTTACAACCACTTAAAGGACCACTTCAACACACAATAGGCCCAAAACAGGCTATTGGGCCTAACATCAGAGTTCTACCCAGCAGCGCTTCCTTAGGCCTCAGACCAGGGGAAGAAAGTGAGCAAATGGCATGCTCCAAATATTGATATCCCCCTCCAGCATGCACCAGTGGTATAAACATCCTACTAGATTGGCTGAAGAAAATATAAGTATTCATAACTAAGTTTTGTTTGTGAAATCTCATACTATGACCAGTGATACCAGTGACATCTACTGGCAGTAAGAAAGCACAAGCCAAATTAAAGCAGTAGTAAACTGCACATCACATACTAGCACATTATGAAATATTTAATAATAAAAAAGAAAACAATTATTTTCAGATGAAAATTTTCATTATTGTTTTCTTTTTTATGATTTAGGCCACTTGAGCCTCACTATGGGCTGCTTCATGTACATTAATGATACTTACTATTAATATTTTTTTTTGGTTGATCCAGAGTGCACAGGTTGAAGGTTTTGTTTAACCTTATTTTGTATTATGAAATACTTACCTTAGAAAGAAGCCCCCCCAGTGGCATGCTGTCACGGCTGACAGGGCTTCCATCTTCACCCGGACCTTCCTTCTGGGTTCGAGTGCGTGCGGGAGGTACAGGTAAAAAAAAAAAAAAGACTTTACTACCACTTTAAGCTTAGGGAAAAACAGGTGAAGAATTATACAATCAGCCCAGCCAAACACGAAATTGGCATAATAGCCCCTGTTTAGGACAAGGGGGCTATAAACAGAAGAGCTTGGCAAACCTGCTTGAAAATTGCATTTCGCACAGTAATGTTGTAAGAAACCGTCATATTACAAGATATTCCTGCTAAGTTACTATGGACCATTCCATGGTACTGGAGACTGCTGCTATGTTAGTGAAGACTTCTAGAGACTTCCAGAGACTGCTAGAGACCTCTGCCACTGTATATCTCTCCATTGAGTTACATTGTATCTCTGTACTGGAGATCTCTCTATGGGGTTACATTGTATCTCTGTACTGGATACCCCTCTATGGGGTTACATTATATCTCTGTACTGGAGATCTCTCTATGGGGTTACATTGTATCTCTGTACTGGAGATCTCTCTATGGGGTTACATTGTATCTCTGTACTGGAGATCTCAGTATGGGGTTACATTGTATCTCTGTACTGGAGATCCCTCTTTGGGGTTACATTGTATCTCTGTACTGGATATCTCTCTATGGGGTTACATTGTATCTCTGTACTGGAGATCTCTCTATGGGGTTACATTGTATCTCTGTACTGGAGATCTCTCTATGGGGTTACATTGTATCTCTGTACTGGAGATCTCAGTATGGGGTTACATTGTATCTCTGTACTGGAGATCCCTCTTTGGGGTTACATTGTATCTCTGTACTGGATATCTCTCTATGGGGTTACATTGTATCTCTGTACTGGAGATCTCTCTATGGGGTTACATTGTATCTCTGTACTGGAGATCCCTCTATGGGGTTACATTGTATCTCTGTACTGGAGATCCCTCTATGGGGTTACATTGTATCTCTGTACTGGAGATCTCTCTATGGGGTTACATTGTATCTCTGTACTGGAGATCTCAGTATGGGGTTACATTGTATCTCTGTACTGGAGATCCCTCTTTGGGGTTACATTGTATCTCTGTACTGGATATCTCTCTATGGGGTTACATTGTATCTCTGTACTGGAGATCTCTCTATGGGGTTACATTGTATCTCTGTACTGGAGATCCCTCTATGGGGTTACATTGTATCTCTGTACTGGAGATCCCTCTATGGGGTTACATTGTATCTCTGTACTGGAGATCTCTCTATGGGGTTACATTGTATCTCTGTACTGGAGATCCCTCTATGGGGTTACATTGTATCTCTGTACTGGAGATCTCTCTATGGGGTTACATTGTATCTCTGTACTGGAGATCCCTCTATGGGGTTACATTGTATCTCTGTACTGGAGATCTCTCTATGGGGTTACATTGTATCTCTGTACTGGAGATCTCTCTATGGGGTTACATTGTATCTCTGTACTGGAGATCTCTCTATGGGGTTACATTGTATCTCTGTACTGGAGATCTCTCTATGGGGTTACATTGTATCTCTGTACTGGAGATCCCTCTATGGGGTTACATTGTATCTCTGTACTGGAGATCCCTCTATGGGGTTACATTGTATCTCTGTACTGGAGATCTCTCTATGGGGTTACATTGTATCTCTGTACTGGAGATCTCTCTATGGGGTTACATTGTATCTCTGTACTGGAGATCTCTCTATGGGGTTACATTGTATCTCTGTACTGGAGATCCCTCTATGGGGTTACATTGTATCTCTGTACTGGATATTCCTCTATGGGGTTACATTGTATCTCTGTACTGGAGATCTCAGTATGGGGTTACATTGTATCTCTGTACTGGAGATCCCTCTTTGGGGTTACATTGTATCTCTGTACTGGATATCTCTCTATGGGGTTACATTGTATCTCTGTACTGGAGATCTCTCTATGGGGTTACATTGTATCTCTGTACTGGAGATCTCTCTATGGGGTTACATTGTATCTCTGTACTGGAGATCTCAGTATGGGGTTACATTGTATCTCTGTACTGGAGATCCCTCTTTGGGGTTACATTGTATCTCTGTACTGGAGATCCCTCTTTGGGGTTACATTGTATCTCTGTACTGGAGATCCCTCTATGGGGTTACATTGTATCTCTGTACTGGAGATCCCTCTATGGGGTTACATTGTATCTCTGTACTGGATATTCCTCTATGGGGTTACATTGTATCTCTGTACTGGAGATCCCTCTATGGGGTTACATTGTATCTCTGTACTGGATATTCCTCTATGGGGTTACATTGTATCTGTGTACTGGAGATCTCAGTATGGGGTTACATTGTATCTCTGTACTGGAGATCCCTCTTTGGGGTTACATTGTATCTCTGTACTGGATATCTCTCTATGGGGTTACATTGTATCTCTGTACTGGAGATCTCTCTATGGGGTTACATTGTATCTCTGTACTGGAGATCCCTCTATGGGGTTACATTGTATCTCTGTACTGGAGATCCCTCTATGGGGTTACATTGTATCTCTGTACTGGAGATCTCTCTATGGGGTTACATTGTATCTCTGTACTGGAGATCTCTCTATGGGGTTACATTGTATCTCTGTACTGGAGATCTCTCTATGGGGTTACATTGTATCTCTGTACTGGAGATCCCTCTATGGGGTTACATTGTATCTCTGTACTGGAGATCTCTCTATGGGGTTACATTGTATCTCTGTACTGGAGATCTCTCTATGGGGTTACATTGTATCTCTGTACTGGATATTCCTCTATGGGGTTACATTGTATCTCTGTACTGGATATTCCTCTATGGGGTTACATTGTATCTCTGTACTGGAGATCCCTCTATGGGGTTACATTGTATCTCTGTACTGGATATTCCTCTATGGGGTTACATTGTATCTCTGTACTGGAGATCTCAGTATGGGGTTACATTGTATCTCTGTACTGGAGATCCCTCTTTGGGGTTACATTGTATCTCTGTACTGGATATCTCTCTATGGGGTTACATTGTATCTCTGTACTGGAGATCCCTCTATGGGGTTACATTGTATCTCTGTACTGGAGATCCCTCTTTGGGGTTACATTGTATCTCTGTACTGGATATCTCTCTATGGGGTTACATTGTATCTCTGTACTGGAGATCTCTCTATGGGGTTACATTGTATCTCTGTACTGGAGATCTCTCTATGGGGTTACATTGTATCTCTGTACTGGAGATCCCTCTATGGGGTTACATTGTATCTCTGTACTGGAGATCCCTCTATGGGGTTACATTGTATCTCTGTACTGGATATCTCTCTATGGGGTTACATTGTATCTCTGTACTGGAGATCCCTCTTTGGGGTTACATTGTATCTCTGTACTGGATATCTCTCTATGGGGTTACATTGTATCTCTGTACTGGAGATCTCTCTATGGGGTTACATTGTATCTCTGTACTGGAGATCTCTCTATGGGGTTACATTGTATCTCTGTACTGGATATCTCTCTATGGGGTTACATTGTATCTCTGTACTGGAGATCCCTCTTTGGGGTTACATTGTATCTCTGTACTGGATATCTCTCTATGGGGTTACATTGTATCTCTGTACTGGATATCTCTCTATGGGGTTACATTGTATCTCTGTACTGGAGATCCCTCTTTGGGGTTACATTGTATCTCTGTACTGGATATCTCTCTATGGGGTTACATTGTATCTCTGTACTGGAGATCTCTCTATGGGGTTACATTGTATCTCTGTACTAGATACCCCTCTATGGGGTTACATTGTATCTCTGTACTGGAGATCTCTCTATGGGGTTACATTGTATCTCTGTACTGGAGATCTCTCTATGGGGTTACATTGTATCTCTGTACTGGAGATCTCTCTATGGGGTTACATTGTATCTCTGTACTGGAGATCTCTCTATGGGGTTACATTGTATCTCTGTACTGGAGATCCCTCTATGGGGTTACATTGTATCTCTGTACTGGAGATCTCTCTATGGGGTTACATTGTATCTCTGTACTGGAGATCTCTCTATGGGGTTACATTGTATCTCTGTACTGGAGATCTCTCTATGGGGTTACATTGTATCTCTGTACTGGATATTCCTCTATGGGGTTACATTGTATCTCTGTACTGGATATTCCTCTATGGGGTTACATTGTATCTCTGTACTGGATATTCCTCTATGGGGTTACATTGTATCTCTGTACTGGAGATCTCTCTATGCTGTTACATTGTATCTCTGTACTGGATATTCCTCTATGGGGTTACATTGTATCTCTGTACTGGAGATCTCTCTATGCTGTTACATTGTATCTCTGTACTGGATATTCCTCTATGGGGTTACATTGTATCTCTGTACTGGAGATCCCTCTATGGGGTTACATTGTATCTCTGTACTGGAGATCTCTCTATGGGGTTACATTGTATCTCTGTACTGGATATTCCTCTATGGGGTTACATTGTATCTCTGTACTGGAGATCCCTCTATGGGGTTACATTGTATCTCTGTACTGGAGATCCCTCTATGGGGTTACATTGTATCTCTGTACTGGAGATCCCTCTATGGGGTTACATTGTATCTCTGTACTGGATATTCCTCTATGGGGTTACATTGTATCTCTGTACTGGAGACAGTAATGTTATATTTCGGGGTACAATCTGTGTTGGTGACAGTCAGGTAAAAGCGGCATCAGGAAAAACTCCAGAAAAATGAATGTAAAAAAATCCTCTTTGCCTTCAGATCTTCTACCAAAATGAAACCCCAATTGTACAATAAGTCGCCCAGATACGGGGAGATTACGCCACATAAAATTCTTTGATATGAAATGAACACAATGAAAACCGTTTGGGGAAAGGACCTGGTGGTTGGCGGGTCCCTATGTGCATCATGTGCATCATCTAGTGACAGGTGGAAGTAGGAAGCAATATTGTAGTGCACGGTGTTCCCCTTTAAGGGCCTGTCCTCTGTCCATGAATCCTGGCGGGGTAAGAGAAGAGGGGGAGGGGCAGTGCGGTGTTCTTCTCAGACCTAATGAATATTCATGAGTTCAGTTTGATCCATGAAATACGGTCAGAACAGAGAATCAATTCAGAGCTTCACAGTCTAAACATAGCCGTATGTCCTCCAGTGGGATGTCCCAGTTCCTGACTCTGACTGATTTGTGAACCGTTAACCCAGCACTGGCCAGCCGGGACCACTGGTGCAATAATCGGGGTCAGTACAGCTCTAATGGAGGCCATTCCATCCATACACTCTGGGTGGCTCCATAAGACTTTTAGACATTTTTTAATAAATAAACTTGCCCTCTCATATCTACCCCCACTATTAAGTGCTGATCTGCTGCCACTGGAGGTCATTCAAGAGCACAAAGGGGTCATAACTGCAATGTGTCCCCCCCCCCCCCCCCCCCCCCGGAGAGGTTTCCTCACTTCCTGTCTCAGAGACACCAAGTCACGGGAAGAAAGGCCAAAACTCCCCAACAAAATCCTAAACAATCCAATAAGCTCAGCACTAAACACAAGCAAACATGTTATTTGTGATATACCACCTTGACGTGGAACCCAGAAAGAGATGGCCAAGATGCTCTAAACATATCAAGGCATCATATATACCAATAAAAATCCTGGGAGAGCCGTGCCAAGGGGTAGGCAGAAGAGGCAACTGCCTTGGGCGCTCTAGCAGATGTGGGGAGCAAAAAGGGTCAGGTCTAACCTATGCTGCTGAAGCAGTCCACAGCTTCATAGGTTCCAACTCTTCCTCGCTCCATCCGAAGTAAATCCATGCTATAAAAGTCCTGGTTGCAGCCAATGACATCATACCGTAACGTGTAACAACCAACCAATCAAAACAGAGAAACCACAGCAGCACCTATATGTGATGGGGCCACATAGTAAAACCATGAAGGGACCCCCTGTCTCTCTAATCACCTTTTCAAAGCCAAGTCCCCAAGTGATGCAGAACATGGTTTACACAGCAGTCATGTAGACGCTCCCAAACTAGATATACCTTCATTTTATCTATCTACCACACCTTATTCCTACCTGCACAAATCACTGTGCAACCAGACAGCACCGGGCCCCATAACAGTCGCTTGTTGTGCAAGGACTGGCCTTACACTCGAGGGAGAATCTGTCCATCTTTATGAAGCACCAGACCAGATCTTAGAGGATGAAAATCTTCCTGACTACATGATAAACTCCTAAAACTAGACAAGTCCTCTTTAGGATACAACGTCTGTCTATTAATCCTGGGATCTCAGGGGGCCATCATTGCCAGACCCCTAAAGAGCACCGCCATACAGCGAAGTATCTAAAAACCCAATGCAGTGAAAGTCCTAAAACTGGAGAAGTGCCCCCCATGACACAAAGAGCATCGATCAGTCTGAGACCCTCAGGAGGCCATCATTGACTGACTCTTACAGAGGACCATCATACAGCTAAGTATCTGGAGGCCCACTGCCCATAGAGTCAAAACTGGATAGGTTACCTCTGGGACACAAAGACTTTCCATCAATCCTGGGACCTCAGGAGGTCACCATTCCGAGACTACTGAAGAGGACCATCATACAGATAATTAACTGAAGGACCACTACATCAAGAGAACTAATGTGAACACATCACCTCTAGGACACAAAGATCGTCCGCCAAACCTGAGATTTCAGGATGGCATTCTTCCCAGACTACTTCAGAGGACCATCATACAGTATTTTCTGTAGAAACCCAATGCAGAGAGAGTCCTAAAAATGAAAAAGTGCCCCCCCCCCAAGGACACAAAGACCATCCATCAATCTGAGAACCCCAGGAGGCCATCCTTGTCAGAACATCGTCCAGCTAAGTATCTAGAGGCTCACTGCACATAGAGTCCAAAAACTGGATAGGTTACCTCTGGGACACAGACTGTCCATCAATTCTGGGACCTCAGGAGGTCACCATTCCCAGACTACTGAAGAGGACCAATATACAGCCAGGACCAGTATAGCAAGAGTCCTAAATCTAGACATATCACCTCTGGCACACAAAGATCGTCCACCAAACCTGAGCTTTCAGGGTGGCATTCTTCCCAAACTACTTCAGAGGACCATCATAAAGCTAAGTATCTAGAAAACCATTGCAGTTAGAGTTCTAAAACTGGAAAAGGACACAAAGACCATCTATCTGGGGACCTCGGGAGGCCATCATTGCAAAACTCCTACATAGGACCATCATACAGCTAGGTATCTAGAGGCACACTGCACATGGAGTCCTAAAACAAGATATGGTTACCTCTAGGACACAAAGAAAATCCACCCAGGGACCTCAGGAGGCCATCATTCCTCCTCCTAAGGACCACCATCATACTGCTAAGTATCTGGAAGCCCACTGCATATACAGTCCTAAAAGTGGATAGGTTAAATCTGGGACACAAGGACCATCCATCAATCCTGGGACCTCAGGAGGCCATCATTCCCAGGCTACTGAAGAGGACCATCATAAAGACATATCGCCTCTAGGACACAAAGGCTGTCCACCAAACCTAGAATTATTTCAGGATGGCATTGTTCCCAGACTACTTAAAAAGACCATCATACAGATAATTATCTATAAACCCAATACAGTGAGAATCCTAAAACTGGATAAGAGCCTTCCCCAGGACACAAACACCACCCATCAGTTTGAGAACCTTAGGAGGCCATGATTGCCAGACTCATCATACAGCTAAGTATCTGGAGGCCCACAAAGTCCATTTCACAGCCCCATTATTTGGGTTAGAGACAAACCAGACTCACCCAACTCCCATAAACATCTACAGTGATACCCGCCTTGGCTGTACATTCTGACAAATATCAGCCAGTGGCGAGGAACCGGGGGTGACCCTACTGGCCGCAATGAGAAGCTTACTGACAGGTCCACTTTAGAGTTTACATATAGAAATGAATAACCTGATTGGTGAATTACTGATCACTAGGGGTATCAGAGTCTCCAATCATGGGGACATAAAGGAAAACAATTTGTAAACGGACTCTGTCTCTATGAGGAGAACGTTCTCTGTTATCTCCAATGGCAGTCCGCCTTCCCTCGGTTCCCCTTTGCATTATTTTCAATTTTTTTTTTTGTTGTCATTAATCTTTTTACTTTTCACTTTTTCTACTTTGTGACGTCATTCTCGCGGAAAATACATTTCCTGTGAAATTGGTGGACACGTTGATGTTGCTGATCTCACAAAGGTTTTGTTGGAGGTGATGCCGCGTCCGGCGTGCCGTTGAATTGAAATGACTTCTTCCATCCAGCGAGAAGCTCCCGTAATTACCAGATCCTATCGTCATTCTCAGGCACAATGCTTTTTTATTTACGGAATAATTCCGCCGGGGCCCAGAGCCCCTTTTCTTGCCGATTTCACGCACTTCTAGACTGATTGGTGATGAGGAAATGCGAATGTTAAAAGGAGGAACCGCCGCTCTCTGCGCTGCAATCACTTCACCCTCATCAATCGGGGGGGGGGGGGGGTGGAATTCTCACAGAATAAAGACTCTCTGATTAACCCCCTCACTGCTATTCTGTGAGGAGCCGGGTCCTGCCGCTGTGACAAACAGGCGCCGTCTGATATTAAAGAGGACCTGTTGCTAACTTTGAATTCCTGACATTTCTCAATTTTCAGAGAGGTTCAATAAAACATCATTCTAGAGCTTCAGTCAGTGGCTTTGTCTAGGCTGAGATGATGTCATCAGTTAGCTGCAGGCAGGAAAAAGCATTTCTTCAGTCTCCCCTCCCCCAGTGATCAGACTGTACATTAGGGTTGCCACCTGTCCGGGATTTACCCGGACAGTTCGGGTTTGGAATCATGCGTCCAGGCTTCAGACTGCCTGAAACCCGGACACATTATTCAGACTGGACTATGACTTCCAGATGCATCTGGATGAGAGGTGCTGAGTGAGCTCACCATCTATCCCTGTCTGTGATTGAAGTCTCCCCCCTTCTCTCTTCTGCCTCTGAGTGATTATACTAAAAGGTAATTCTCAGAGCACCCCTTACATCAGAGTTCCCCTTTACACCAGAGGCCACAGTATTCCCCCTTACATCGGTCCTCTCCGTATATCAGAGCTCTCAATGTTCTCCCCTTAAATCAGGGTTCCCAGAGTTCTCCCATACATCAGAGTCTGCAGAGTCCCCCCTTACAGTGAAAGGGAACTCTGCGAGTTCAGATGGTAAAGGGGAACTCTGCAGACTCTGATGTAAAGGGGGACTCTTGTTATTAGCTTCATATGATTAGAAATGCTATTAATAGCAAAATATATGTATAGTTTATACTATAAGAAAAAAAAGATTGCTGTGTGCCGCTAAAGCGTTCGGGTTTGACTTGAAGAAAAGGTGGCAACCCTACTGTACATTGTAACTTTGTAGAAAGAGGAAGATACATTTCCTCAGTCCCCCCTCTCCTCCAGTGATCAGACTGTACATTGTAACTTTGTAGAAAGAGGAAGATACATTTCCTCAGTCCCCTCTCCTCCAGTGAGAAGACTGTACATTGTAACTTTGTAGAAGGAGATGGAAGCATTTCCATGATGCATGGCTGCTTATTGAGACTGAAAATATTCCAAGCCCTAAGTTGTTCCCCTTTGCTTGAACTCTGCCTGATCTTTGCATGCTACCTTCCCCCGCCAGAGATGCAGCATCTCTTTTTTTTTTTTTTTTTGTTCTTTGCCTCATGTATTATTTTAGCAGCTGGGCTTATATAATGTGACATACATACATATAGGAAGTAAAGAGGAGGTTTATTTCTACTCATCATTACATTAGACAGATGTGGAGGACAGAGGAGAACAGAGGGACTTAGGAGTACAGATGGCCATACGATTGGCAAATATCTATTGGTATTACCTTGAAGAAACGTATATAGGAGCATTCCAAAGAGACATTTGCTGCAGGTCTTCCAGAATCTGAGACTTGCCGGGACCGATTTCGAGGTCCTGGTCCTCTAGGTCAGCCGTTGAGCCCCAAATGACAGGAATATCTTCTTACTACTTCTTACAGTGGTGTGAAAAAGTGTTTGCCCCCTTCCTCATTTCCTGTTCCTTTGCATGTTTGTCACACTTAAGTGTTTCGGAACATCAAACCAATTTAAACAATAGTCAAGGACAACACAAGTAAACACAAAATGCAATTTGTAAATGAAGGTGTTTATTATTAAAGGTGAAAAAAAATCCAAACCATCATGGCCCTGTGTGAAAAAGTGATTGCCCCCTTGTTAAAACATACTATAACTGTGGTTGTCCACACCTGAGTTCAATTTCTCTAGCCACACCCAGGCCTGATTATTGCCACACCTGTTCACAATCAAGGCATCACTTAAATAGGAGCTGCTTGACACAGTAAGGTCCACCAGAAGATCCTTAAAAGCTACACATCATGCCGAGACCCAAAGAAATTCAGGAACAATTGAGAAAGAAAGTAATTGAGATCTATCAGTCTGGAAAGGGTTATAAAGCCATTTCCAAAGCTTTGGGAATCCAGCGAACCACAGTGAGAGCCATTATCCACAAATGGCGAAGACATGGAACAGTGGTGAACCTTCCCAGGAGTGGCCGGCCGCCCAAAATTACCCCAAGAGCGCAGCGACGACTCATCCAAGAGGTCACAAAAGACCCCACAACAACGTCCAAGGAACTGCAGGCCTCACTTGCCTCAGTTAAGGTCAGCGTTCATGCCTCCACCATCAGGAAAAGACTGGGCAAAAATGGCCTGCATGGCAGAGTTCCAAGGAGAAAACCACTGCTGAGCAAAAAGAACATCAAAGCTCGTCTCAATTTCTCCACAACACATCTTGATGATCCCCAAGACTTTTGGGACAACATTCTGTGGAGCGATGAGACAAAAGTGGAACTCTTTGGAAGGTGTGTGTCCAAGTATATCTGGCGTAGAAGGAACACTGCATTTCATAAAAAGAACATTATACCAACAGTAAAATATGGTGGTGGTAGTGTGATGGTCTGGGGCTGTTTTGCTGCTTCAGGACCTGGAAGACTTGCCGTGATAAAAGGAACTATGAATTCTGCTGTCTACCAAGAGATCCTGAAGGAGAATGTCCGACCATCTGTTCGTGTACTCAAGCTGAAACCAACTTGGGTTCTGCAGCAGGACAATGATCCTAAACACACCAGCAAGTCCACCACCGAATGGCTGAAGAAAAACAAAATGAAGACTTTGGAGTGGCCTAGCCAAAGTCCTGACCTGAATCCTATTGAGATGTTGTGGTATGACCTTAAAAAGGCCGTTCATGCTCGAAAACCCTCTAATGTAACTGAATTAGGTCAATTCTGCAAAGATGAGTGGGCCAAAATTCCTCCAGGACGCTGTAAAAGCCTCATTGCACGTTATCGCAAACGCTTGGTTGCAGTTGTTGCTGCTAAGGGTGGCCCAACCAGTTATTAGGTTTAGGGGGCAATCACTTTTTCACACAGGGCCATGATGGTTTGGATTTTTTTCACCTTTAATAATAAACACCTTCATTTACAAATTGCATTTTGTGTTTACTTGTGTTGTCCTTGACTATTGTTTAAATTGGTTTGATGTTCCGAAACACTTAAGTGTGACAAACATGCAAAGGAACAGGAAATGAGGAAGGGGGCAAACACTTTTTCACACCACTGTATGTTGAATGAAAAACACACATACAGTATAATATGGCCACATAAGATAATGGTTACTATCATTGCATGTCTATGGTGGCCACACAAACCTTTGACCAACCCCATTATTGTAAAAAATTGAGTGACAGGGTTGGGTTTCTACTGTTCCCCAGGCCAATCACTTCTCTTTACCCAGGAGATACGGAATCCCAGCCAAGGCTCCCTCTCCTTCTCCATAGCCATAAACATGAACACTCGATCAATCCAAGCATAGATGTTTATGGAAAGACCTTCTGAATGAAGCTCTTTGGCTGGTCAGGTTTCATCACCATGTCCAATCAACCACCGTATTGTCCACGACCAGTATTGCCTCAATCCACAGCGTTAGGTTCTACTGGAAAATTCCTGGCAAGGCTCCCTTCCCTTCTTCATAGCTATAAACATGAACACTTGGCCAATGCAAGCATAGATGTTTATGGAAGGACTTTCTGAAAGGAAGATCCTTGACTGGTCAGATTTAATCTCCATGTCTTCAGTTGGCCATCAGATGTCCATAGCCAGCTTTACCTCAATCCACAGGGTTGGGTTCTTCTGCCCAATCATTTTACTTTTCCCAGGGGATGAAAAATCCCTAGTAAGGATCCCTTCCCTTCTCCATAGCCGTTAACATGAACACTTGGCCAATCCAAGCATAGATGTTTATGGAAGGCCCTTTTCCGAAAGGAAGATCCTTGGCTGGTCAGATTTAATCTCCATGTCTCCAGTTGGCCATCAGATGTCCATAGCCAGCTTTACCTCAATCCACAGGGTTGGGTTCTTCTGCCCAATCATTTTACTTTTCCCAGGAGATGAAAAATCCCTGGTAAGGATCCCTTCCCTTCTCCATAGCCGTTAACATGAACACTTGGCCAATCCAAGCATAGATGTTTATGGAAGGCCCTTCTGAAAGGAAGATCCTTGACTGGTCAGATTTAATCTCCATGTCTCCAGTTGGCCATCAGATGTCCATAGCCAGCTTTACCTCAATCCACAGGGTTGGGTTCTTCTGCCCAATCATTTTACTTTTCCCAGGGGAAGAAAAATCCCTGGTAAGGATCCCTTCCCTTCTCCATAGCCATTAACATGAACACTTGGCCAATTCAAGCATAGATGTTTATGGAAAGACTTTCGGAATGAAGAACATTGGCTGGTCAGATTTTTCTCCATGTCCAGTCAGCCATTGTATATCCACAACCATTTTTGCCTCAGACTTTCGGATTGGGTTCTCCTGAACCATAACTTTATTTTACCCAAGAGATAAGAAATCCCTGGCAAGGCTCCCTTCCTTTCTCCTTGGTCATAGACACAACCGATTTAAGCATAGATGTTTATAGAAAGACCTTTTGAAAGGAAGATCTCTGGCTGGTCGAATTTCATCTCCATGAACAGTTGGCCATTGCATGTCCACAACCAGTTGTGCCTCAGTCCACAGGCCAATTACTTTACTTTTCTCAGGAGATACAAAATCCCCGGCAAGGCTCCCTGTCAGGGCTGGGCTCAGCTCTCCCTTCTCAGTGCTCAGGTTGCTCAGCTGTCGGTTAATTGCCAGCACTCATCGTTCCACGGTGGCTCACCTGCTGTTCATTTCCTGCTCTTCAGTCCAGCCCACAGCCAGCCCCTTCTGGCTATTTACACTGCCTGACTTATTCATTCAGCTCCTTCGCCTTAGTCAAAATATCTAGATACTCTCTGCTGTGTTCCTGTTGAAGACTTGTCTGGCTGACGTCCCTTCTGGTTCCTGATCTTGTCTGCTGCCTCCGACTACGCTGATCTCTGGTTTCCTGATTTCATTTCTGGTCAGATTTCATCTCCATGTCTCTTGTCAGCATCACATGTCTACAGCCAGTTTTGCCTCAATTCACCTTGAAAAAGTATTCATACCCCTTGAAATTTTCCACATTTTGTCATGTTACAACCAAAAACGCAAATCTATTTTATTGGAATTTTATGTGATAGACTAACAGAAAATGGCACATAATTGTGAAGTGGAAGGAAAATGGTTTTCAAAATTTTTACAAATATCTGCATATTTGTATTCAGCCTCCTTTACACCGATACCCCTAACTAAAATCTAGTGCAACCAATTGCCTTCAGAAGTCACCTAATTACCAAATAGAGTCCACCTGTGTGTAATTAAATCTCAGTATAAATACAGCTGTTCTATGATCCCTCAGAGGTTTGTTAGAGAACCTTAGTGAGCCAACAGCATCGTGAAGGCCAAGGAACACACCAGACAGGTCAGGGATAAAGTTGTGGAGAAGTATAAAGCAGGGTTCGATTATAAAAAAACTACCCCAAGCTTTGAACATCTCACGGAGCTCTGTTCAATCCATCATCGGAAAATGGACAGTATGGCACAACTGCAAACCTACCAAGACATGACCGTCCACCTAAACTGACTGGCCGGGCAAGGAGAGCATTCATCAGAGAAGCAGCCAAGAGGCCCATGGTAACTCTGGAGGAGCTGCAGAGATCCACAGCTCAGGGGGAGAATCTGTCCACAGGACTATTGTGCAGAGTATTGATATAAGCACTGGAAGCTTCTTGGATACAGTAATGAACCACTTGCCATCTTTCAGCAGTTTGCATACAGTACTCGCAGACTTGCGGTATCCTCTCCAGAGCCTGGGTGCTGCTGGGTGCCTGGGCTTGTAGTATCCTCTCCAATGCCTGGGTGCTTGGGACCCATAACCTATTGTGCAGAGCATTGATATAAGCGCTGGAAGCTTCTTGGATGCAGCAATACGGCTTTACTTTCATGGAGGATTAGCAATGCATGTCTTACAGCATAAGAAACGTGAACAGCAACAAGGAGCATACAAGTACATGCATTGAACATAGACAGAACATCCTGTGATCACATTACCATAGAATAACACACTATACCACTGCAGTGCCACCTACTGGTATAGATAGGTACAGTATAATGCATATATAGTTCAGTTTATATAACTTGCTGTTGCTTTTCCAACACCCCTTCTCAACAACATGTGCTTTGTCAAAATTACAGTCAGCTTCTTCTGGATATAAAAGAAGCAGCCGGTAACTCCCTAACATCAAGCGTATTTATTTTAAATACACTGGATGTTATGGAGTTGCGGGCTGCTTCTTTTATTCGATGACCGTTTTTTCTATTGGTGTGTGGGAGGACACCTCAGCTTGGACACCCTGACTGCAAACTTCCAAACTTCCAAAGGAAGACTGCTCTGAGCCACACAATCTTTGATCAAATCTTCTGGATATAATTATGACATTCCTTCAAGAAAGGCTTGGTGAGTGCACCGGCAGTCATCTCCTCTGATGGGAACTATTGAATGCCAATAACACCTTGCCTTTGATTTGTCCCTCAGTAGGTGATACTTGACATCTATGTGTTTGGTTCTAGGATTGACCCTTTCTGATTGTGTAAAGCTTTATACATCCCTGGTGGTCTTCAAAAATGGGAATTGATTACATCAGCTTATTCTCCACTATATCCGGTGTTGGGCAACCCGGAGTTCCCGCCGGGAATGGAGCCTAATGAGTACAGTACTTTGAGGGAGGCCGGTCTAGACTACGCCGCTGCCTTCGTGATAGACGGGCGTTGGCCCTCCATAGCAGAACTGACTGCTGTGACAGGGAGATTCCAACTTCCTTTCTGGAAGGCTATACAATTACATCACTTTCTCCACTCGCTACCCAATCCTAGAGACTTCACCAGACCACCGACCGCATATGAGGAGTTGTGCTTGAATAATGACTCGATATCAAAAACCCTATCCAACATGTATTCCATGCTGAGCAACGCCTCGTCGCCTCCACAGCTGACCTATCTTGCTAGGTGGGAAAGGGACCTCAACCGCACGTTCTCAGAGGCACAAAAACAGAAGATTATCAGCTGCGCCCTCCAAACATCCACATGTACCAAAATACAGGAAACGAACTACAAAATCATGACGCGCTGGTACCTCACACCCTCTAGACTGACCAAGTGTTTCCCAGACACCTCAGACCGCTGTTGGCGGTGTGGGAGGGAGGAGGGCACTTTGCTTCATGTGTTCTGGTCCTGTCCCAGCCTGCAGGGTTTTTGGAGGGAAGTTAGGCGCATCACTCAGAAGTTCACGGAATACGAAATACCAGAGGATGCGGCTTTCTTCCTTCTTCATTTGACCGAAGTCCCACTCAAAAAATATAAAAGATCGCTGACCCGCCATTTGCTCAATGCGGCAAAGGCCTGCATACCCCTACGTTGGAAACAAACTTGCCCCCCCCTCTGTAGTGGACTGGCTGAGGAAAGTGGAGGAGGTCGGTAAGCTGGAGGATCTGGTCCTTACGGCACAACACAAACATGAGAAGTATTTGGAAACCTGGACGCAATGGAAAATCTTCATCTATTCGGATGAAGGGACTGAACTGCTGAATTCCTAACCAAGCATGCACAGTCTCTATCTCTGCAGACCTAGATACACTGATATTGTTCCCGCCCTCGCCCTGGCTGCTTTTGGCCTGTCTTTGACCTCCCCTCCTTTCCTTTCCTTCCACTCCATTTGTGTGTCCCCCCCCCCCCTCCACATTCTGTTTCTATCCATTTTCCCGCTAATTTCCTCAGATAATGGAAAACGTAGGGATGGAGTCCAGCTACCTTCAAACTTAGATTATCCGGTTGACCTTTATATGCCAACAAGTTTTTTGCACTTGGCCTGTAACATGACGGTTTTATTGTATTGGGGCTGATGTTTAATGCCATGTACGATATGCAACTTGTTTTCACAGCTCGCACTTATGTTTATTTTCTATGTATCGCTGGGATTCCATCCCTTTGTTGGTGTTTAATAAAAATTGTATATTTGAAAAAAAAATAAATAAATGGGAATTGGTTTTGACATGTCTATCCCAATGTCCACAAAAAGTTGACGAATTCATATCGCTTCTTGAAATGCGTGTGAATGCTGCAACGTACTCTGCTTCAGTTAAAGATAGAGCCACGGTTGCTTGCTTTTCGACTAGACCAACTTATGGTTCCTTCCCCATACTGGGAGATGAATCCACTTGTGGATTTGCGGTCTTTGCAGGTCCCGGCCCAATCAGCATCCACATATCTGACCAGTTTTGTATTGGATGTTGCTGAAAACGTGACTGCATCTGAATTGTTCCTTTGAGGCATCGCGTCCCTCTTTTTACTGCGTTCCAGTCACTCTGACAGGGAGCTGAGACTTTTCCTGCATAGTATGCCCACTGCTGCAACTATGCCTGGCAACATATAGCAGCCTACCGATTGCTCTGCGGTATACACTATGTCATGGTAGCAAGTTTTCTGCTTCATCGCTCTTCCGATAGCCTGGTTCTATATGAGTTTTCACTTCCTTTGCATTATGCATATGGAATTGTTCCAAGACTTTGGAGATTTTCCGAGATTGGTTGAGAAGATAACTTCCATCTTCTTCTCTCTCTCTACTTGGATTCCCAGATGGTAGCTCATGTTCCCCAGCTCTTTGACTTCAAAGTTTCCTTTCAGCTTGTGAACCATCTGACTGTCCTTCTTGTTCAAAACAAGTTATAATGCCATCAACATAGGAAAGGATGTATATCCATCTGTCTTCTGGATTCTTGGAGTAGAGACGGGTGGGTCGGCTTTACTTCTTGAGAAGCCCTCTCTGGTAATCACCTTGTTCACTTTCTCATTCCACAGCCTTGCAGATTGCTTAAGACCATAGATCAGGGGTGCCCAACCAGCGGCCCGGGGGGCCACATATGGCCCGGGGAGCCCTCTGATGTGGCCCACGACCTCCTGCTCTGAGATAGAATAGCAAGAATACGTTATTTAAGTGGTTGTAAACCCTTACAAACCACTTTGACCTACAGGTAAGCCTAGATTAAGGCTTACCTGTAGGTCCAAGAAATATCTCCTAAACCTACACGGTTTAGGAGATATTTACCTGAAGACAGCCACCTCGCCGTAGACAGCGGCGCACAGGCGCACTGGGCAAGCCGCAGATCGCTGGCGATATGCCGCGAGTGTCGGCTCCCGTGCGCATGCACGGGAGTGACGTCATCGCTGCTCCGGCGAATCACAGCGCCGGAGCAGCGAGACCCACCAAGAAGATGGATGCTCGGAACTACAGGGGACAGCGGTGACTTCGCTGGCTCCTGTGTCAGGTAAGTGACACATAATGGACTACTATGCGATGCGATGTGATGCGATGCGATGCATAGTAGTCCATTATGCTTTACCTTTACAGGGAATCAAAGAGGAAGTAACACCCATCAGGGTTTACTTCCTCTTTAAAGGTCAGTTTATTACTCAAATCACAGTGTATATATGGGGATATCTGTTCTGCAGCGGTTACTGGGCTGCTTTCAAACTGATCCGCAGGTGCAGAGCATTGCACCTTCGGGTTATCAGCACTGAGCCATAGACTTCTGTGATTACCTGTGAGTTTGGTGAGCTTTCTGAAAGTGCACCAAACCTGCAGAATATAATAAAAGTCTATTGCAAACTGCAGGAAAGCCAAAAGGGACACTGTGTTGCGCACGTGGTGCGGGTATACCGCAGCGCAATCAGTGTGAAAGCAGCCTTGGACCCCTTTCACACGGTCAGTCCGACCAATTGGACCCTCCATTCACCTCTAAGGCCTCATGCACACGAGACGCAGATGAAACCTCTGTTAAAAAAAAGCTGAAACGCGCGTTTAGAAACGCGTGTTTTGCCGCGTTTGCATGTCGCGTTTAGACGCGTTTAGACGCGTTTGCGTTTAGACGCGTTTATAAAGATAACATCATGTAGACCCTCCCCAAGCTCTCAAAGCATTTTTTTTAACTATTTCTGCTATTTTGATCAGAGTGAGCAGCAGCAGCATAGAGAGCAGTTGTACACTTGCATTTGCCGTGTCACTTGCCACGGCACCTGCCACAAGTTGTGGATTGTCCACTTGCCACGTCACTTGCCACAAGTTGGGGATTGTCCACTTGCCACATCACCTGCCACGTCACCTGCCACAAATTGTGGATTGTCCACTTGCCACGTCACTTGCCACATCACCTGCCACGTCACTTGCCACGAGATGTGGATTGTCCACTTTCCACGTCATCTGCCATGCCACCTGCCACAAGCTGTGGATTGTCCACTTGCCACGTCACCAGCCACATCACCTGCCACAAGTTGTGGATTGTCTACTTGCCGCATCACTTGCCACATCACCTGCCACGTCACTTGCCACGTCACCTGCCACAAGTTGTGGATTGTTCACTTGCCACGTCACCTGCCACGTCACCTGCCACAAGTTGTGGATTGTCCACTCGCCACGTCACTTGCCACAAGCTGTGGATTGTCCACTTGCCACATCACTTGCCACGTCACCTGCCACATCACTTGCCACGTCACCTGCCACAAGTTTTGGATTGTCCACTTGCCACGTCACTTGCCACGTCAGCTGCCACGTCACTTGCCACGAGATGTGGATTGTCCACTTTCCACGTCATCTGCCATGCCACCTGCCACAAGCTGTGGATTGTCCACTTGACACGTCACCAGCCACATCACCTGCCACAAGTTGTGGATTGTCCACTTGCCACGTCACTTGCCACATCACCTGCCACGTCACTTGCCACATCACCTGCCACAAGTTGTGGATTGTCTACTTGCCGCGTCACTTGCCACTTCACCTGCCACGTCACTTGCCACGTCACCTGCCATAAGTTGTGGATTGTCCACTTGCCACGTCACTTGCCACAAGCTGTGGATTGTCCACTTGCCACATCACTTGCCACGTCACCTGCCACGTCACTTGCCACGTCACCTGCCACAAGTTTTGGATTGTCCACTTGCCACGTCAGCTGCCACGTCACCTGCCACGTCACCTGCCACAAGTTGTGGATTGTCCACTTGCCACGTCACTTGCCACATCACCTGCCACGTCACTTGCCACGAGATGTGGATTGTCCACTTGCCATGTCACTTGCCACGTCACCTGCCACGTCACTTGCCACGTCAGCTGCCACGTCACTTGCCACAAGATGTGGATTGTCCACTTGTCACATCACCTGCCACATCACTTGCCACATCACCTGCCACAAGTTGTGGATTGTCCACTTGCCACGTCACTTGCCACATCACCTGCCACGTCACTTGCCACAAGATGTGGATTGTCCACTTTCCACGTCACCTGCCATGCCATCTGCCACAAGTTGTGGATTGTCCACTTACCACGTCACCAGCCACATCACCTGCCACAAGTTGTGGATTGTCCACTTGCCACACCACTTTCCACGTCCCCTGCCACGTCACCTGCCACAAGATGTGGATTGTCCACTTGCCACGTCACCAGCCACATCACCTGCCACAAGTTGTGGATTGTCCACTTGCCACGTCCCTTGCCACGTCCCCTGCCACGTCACCTGCCACAAGTGGATTGTCCACTTGCCACATCACTTGCCACATCACCTGCCACAAGTTGTGGATTGTCCACTTGCCACGTCACCTGACACAAGTTGTGGATTGTCCACTCGCCACGTCACTTGCCACATCCCCTGCCACAAGTGGATTGTCCACTTGCCACATCACTTGCCCCATCACCTGCCACAAGTTGTGGATTGTCCACTTGCCACGTCACCTGACACAAGTTGTGGATTGTCCACTCGCCACGTCACTTGCCACATCACCTTCCACAAGTGGATTGTCCACTTGCCACGTCACTTGCCACGTCCCCTGCCACAAGTGGATTGTCCACTTGCCACGTCACTTGCCACGTCACCTGCCACAAGTTATGGATTGTCCACTTGCCACATCACATGCCAGTCACCTGCCACAAGTTGTTGATTTTCCACTTGCCACGTCACCTGCCAAGTCACTTGCCGCGTCACCTGCCAGGTCACTTGCCACGTCACCTGCCACAAGTTGTCTATTGTCCACTTGCCACGTCACATGCCAGTCACCTGCCACAAGTTGTTGATTTTCCACTTGCCACGTCACCTGCCAAGTCACTTGCCGCGTCACCTGCCAGGTCACTTGCCACGTCACCTGCCACAAGTTGTCTATTGTCCACTTTCCACGTCACTTGCCACTTCACCTGCCACGTCACTTGCCACAAGTTGTGGATTGTCCACTTGCCACATCACTTGCCACCTGCCATGTCACTTGCCACAAGTTGTGGATTGTCCACTTGCCACGTCACTTGCCACAAGTTGTGGATTGTCCACTTGCAATTGCAATTGTTTAAAATATTTTTCTAATGGTTTTTCATCATTTGCAATCATTTTTGAGATTTTTAATGTAAAAAAAAAGGTCACCTTTAAAAACGCATATAAACGCAAACGCGGCTAAACGCGGTAGCGGCGTTTTGCCGCGTTTTACCGCGTTTTGCCGCGTTTTGCGTCTGAAACGCAGAAATTTTTGTTTCTGAACGCATTTTTTTGCTTCTGGAAAAACAAGATTAAACGCAACTGCATATAAACGGAAAAAAAAGAGACTGTGTGCATGGACACATAGGATAACATTGAATGAGTTCAGGGGCAGTTGAAAAAACTGTCCAACTGCATCTGAACGTGCGTTTAACTGCGTCTCGTGTGCATGAGGCTTAAGTAGTGGCAGACATAAACCGACTTGTGTTCTACCTCCAATACGATCCGTAAAAAAGTATCGTGGGCTGCCTCTGTGTCCGCTCTGCAAATGCAGAGCGGACACGGATATGCCATCCACCCGCTCCGCTCATTGTGGCCCCCGACCGGTTACCAAGTCGCTTAACCACTTCAGCCCCGGACCATTTTGCTGGCCAAAGACCAGACCACTTTTTGCGATTCGGCACTGCGTCGCTTTAACTGACAATTGTGCGGTCGTGTGACGTGGCTCCCAAACAAAATTTACGTCTTTTTTTCCCCACAAATAGAGCTTTCTTTTGGTGGTATTTGATCACCCCTGCGGTTTTTATTTTTTGCGCTATAAACAAAAATAGAGCAACAATTTTGAAAAAAAAAACGCATTATTTTTTACTTTTTGTTATAATAAATATCCCCAAAAATATATAAAAAACATTTTTTCCCTCAGTTTAGGCCGATACGTATTCTTCTACATATTTTTGGTAAAAAAAAAATCGCAATAAGCGATTATTGATTGGTTTGCGCAAAAGTTATAGCGTTTACAAAATAGGGGGTAGTTTTATGGCATTTTTATTAATAATTTTTTTTTTACTAGTAATGGCGGCGATCAGCGATTTTTATTGTGACTGCGACATTATGGCGAACACATCAGATATTTTTGACACATTTTTGGGACCTTTGTCATTTATACAGCAATCAGTGCTATACAAATGCAGTGATTCCTGTGCATCACACACACACTGGCAGTGAAGGAGTTAACCAGTGGGTGGCAGTGTAGGGGTTAAGTGTTCCTAGGGGGTGTGTTACTAACTGTTGGGGGGGGGCTGGGCTTTTATTTAGTGAACACTGATCTCTGCTCCAATCACATGGAGCAGAGATCAGCGTCACTTGTTGCTAGGCAGAACGGGGAGATGCTGTTTACAACGGCATCTCTCCGTTCAGCAGCCCCCCGTGAGACAATTGCGGGTATCCCCGCGGCGATCGAGTCCGCAGGACCCGCGACTGGACTTACGGGGGTCCCGACCAGCAGGACGGCTTTAAAGATTGGACGTACCTGTAGGCCAATATGCCTGCCCGTGCCATTCTGCCGACGTACATCGGCGTGCGATGGTCGGGAACTGGTTAAGTGACCCTCGCTCTTCAAAAAGGTTGGGCAACCCTGCCGTAGATGCTCTTCTGAAGTTTACACACGGGGTAGTCTCCTTGCTCAAAGCCTTGTGGTTGCTCCATGTAGAGTTCTTCCTTAATGTCTCTATATAGGAAAGCAGTTTTAATGTCTAGGCGTTTCACTTGTATGCCCTTCCCGGCTGCAAGGCTAAGAAGCGCTCTGCTGGTGAAGTGTTTTTTTACGACAGGAGCGAATGTTTCATCGTAATCTTCACCAAATTTTCTGGGCATAACTAGGGATGAGCTTCGTGTTCGAGTCGAACGTACGTTCGACTCGAACATTGGTCGTTCGGGCGTTCGCCGAATTCCAAACGTTTGGGCCGTTCGCGGCAAAATTAGTGTGGCCCACAATGCACTGCGTTGGCGCAGTGCATTGCTGGCTCATGATTGGCCAAGCATGCACTGTGACCCCGCATGCTTGGCCAATCGCAGCGCCAGCAGCGAGGAGAGCCATGGTTGGCCACAGGCATCCTGCCTGTGGCCAATCATAGCTCAGGCTGTGTAGTGCACGCCCCACACTATATAAGGCCGCCTTTGAGGCGGCCTCGTGTAGTGTGTTGGCATCTGAAGCAGTGGGTGTTCTGTGTACCTTCAACACAGTACACACCGATCGTTTTTGGCTGATTTCCTATCTTGCTCTTGTGTAGTGGTTACTGTCTGTGCCCTGACTGCAGTATACACCGCTATATTCACCTCACCTATATAGCTAGTGATCTAGCTTTAATAATAGAGCTTGCAGTCAGTAGTGTTAGGAGCTTGTGCGTGCTGTCTGCGTGCTCTGTACCCAGTACATACCACTATATACACCTACATAGCTCTTCTCTATTTGAGCCCAATTGCCATCTGCAGGAGTTATTGGAAGTTGTGTGTGCTTCCAGCACAGTACAGTATACATCTGTATATACCCCTTTATCTCTGCTGTTTTCTGGTTATTGTCTGCGTGCCCTGACCGCAGTATACACCGCGATATTCACCTCACCTATATAGCTAGTGATCCATCTTTAATAATAGAGCTTGCAGTCAGTAGTGTTAGGAGATAGTGCGTGCTGTCTGCGTGCTCTGTACCCAGTACATACCGCTATAATATAGGGCAGGCCCCTACTTTCAAACATCCAACTTACAAACATCTCCTACTTGCAAACACAAGGAGACAGCAGCAAGTGAGATGAAAAAAGATGGACGACAAAACAAATTATACAGGGGTGATAACCCTTCCCTATGTTTTCCAAAAAGCTTAAAGATAGTTTTTTTGACTGGAGCTACACTTTAAAAATGTACCGGTTGAAAATTACAAACAGATTCAACTTAACACAACAAACCTACACAGTCCCTGTCTTGTTTGCACCGCCTGTATACTGCTGTTCTGAGTATATAGAGCCTGGGGGCCACACGCATTTCCTTTTTTTAATATGGGTACGGGGTTCCCCTTAATATGTGTACAAGACCCAAATAGGCTGGTAATGGGCAGGGAGGGCTACCCATGCCATGTTTCTCAATGATTTTCAAACATTTTGCAGGAACCAGATATAACATTAAAACCGCAAGCAGTTTTAAATGACGTTATTTCCGTTAAATGTCATTTTGTGCAGGGACTGTTCTAAACACGGGAAACACGTGGCACTTCACAGGCATACTACAGACACCCCCCAGGCACCATATTTAAAGGAATATTTCACTTTTTTTTTTCACTTTAATCGTCATTAAAATCAGTGCTCCCGCCAAAACGGCCATTTTTAAAAACATTTTTTGCATTGACCCATGTCCCCTGGGGCAGGAGCCAGGTCCCCAAACCCTTTTTAGGACAGTATCTTGCATATTAGCCGTTAAAATTAGCACTTTCCATTTCGAACGTTCGAGTCCCATAGACTTCAATGGGGTTCTAACGTTCGTTTCGAACGCGGGGTCCGTTCGAAAGTTCTGGTGCGAACCGAACCGGGGGGTGTTCGGCTCATCCCTAGGCGTAACATTTGGCAACTAGTCCGGTTTTATTTTCTTGAAGAGACTTTAGTTCTTCTGCTGCCTTTCTCCATTTATTGGCTTCATGTTTTGGCAGTTTCTCTATATTTTCCCAGGAAGTTGGTTCCAGTTTTCTGTGTGTTTTGGCAGTGTATGGTAACTTTCGGGGTGGTCAGGGCCATCTTTAATATTGATTGGACCCTGGGCAAAACTTTTCTCGGGGCCCCCCCCCCATGCAGTTTTGCTCTCCGTCTGCTCTGAGACATACAATAAATAGCAGCTAGACTCAAAATCAGTTTACTGAATCAGATCAGGAAGCTATTGCGATTGGTTGCCAGAGGTTACAGTGTATCATTACCGCTCACTGACTGGTTTCTAGAGGTTACAGCACACATTACGGCTCACTGATTAGTTGCTAAAGGTTACAGCACATGATTTCTGCTTGTTGATTGGTTGCTAGAGATTACTGTGGATATGACTTTAGGGGGACATGATATACATATCCATGCCGCCGGCCGCCCCTATTTACATATAAATGATGGTAATTTACATGTAAACACAGGGTCTGCAGGTAAGTCTTCTTTACACAACAATAGGGCAGAGCTGGGCAGAATTAGTAGCAGCACTTCACACTGAGATATCAGGACACATCACAGGACTAAAACCTTAAGGGACAAGGGAATTTAAACCAGGATAGTTGGCAAGTATGAGGCAGCTGCTTTGAGCCCCACAACAATGACAGGGCCCAGGGCAGCTGCCCCTTTTGCCCTGCCTTAAAAACGGCCCTGGGGGTGGTCTACCCTTTGTAGTCCGAGTGGATCTTCTGATTTCAGGCAGTTCAGCAGGATCTGGTGGGGAAGATGATTGAGGTATTGTGAGCTCCACCTCTTGTTCTGACTCCTGCAAAGGTTGGCTTTGGTTGACCTTCTCTTCCAGTTGCTGGGCATAGTCCCTTCACAGATTTCAGGGCTCAGTGTTTCTGGTGATGGGCTCTATTGTGGCTTATTGTCACTTTGTCAGTCTTTGGGTGTAGAATTCTGTAACCCTTAGTTTGCTCACCGTAGCCCACTAGAATGCCCTCTATGGCTCTGTTCTGCAGCTCCGATCGCGTTTTGCTTGGAATATAGACATATGCTTTACATCCAAACACTCTGATGTGCCCTGTGCTAGGCTTTGATCCATGCCCGACGTGAGTGCCCGGCAGGCGCCAGGCTCCTGCAGTCGCTTGTGACAGAGCGAGAACTGGGATCTGTGTGTGTGTAAACAGGCGTGCACTCCACAAATCTGCCCTTTATGGAAGAGTGACAAGAAGAAAGTCATAAGAAGTCCTGTTTGTAGTTTGTGAGAAGCCATGTGGGGGAGGGGGCAGCAAACATGTGGAAGAAGGTGATCTGGTCAGAGGAGACCAAAATTCAACTTTATGGTCTTAAAAGCAAAACTCTGTATGGCGGAAAACTAACACTGCCCATCCCCCTGAACACACCATCCCCACCGTGAGACATGGTGGTGGCAGCATCATGTGGTGGGGATGGTTTTCTTCAGCAGGGACAGGGAAGCTGGTCAGAGTTGATGGGAAGATGGATGGAGACAAATACAGGACAATCTTAGAAGAAAACCTGTTAGTCTGCAAAAGACTTGAGACCGGGGCGGAGGTTCCCCTTCCAGCAGGACAACGACCCGAAACATCCAGCCAGAGCTACAATGGAATGGTTTACATCAAAGCATATTCATGTGTTAGAATGGCCCAGTCACAGTCCAGACCTAAATCCCATTGAGAATCTGTGGCAAGACTTGAAAATTGCTGATCACAGACGCTCTCCATCCAATCTGACAGAGCTTGAGATATTCTACAAAGAAGAAGAATGGGCAGAAATGTCCTCTCTAGATGTGCAAAGCTGGTAGAGACACCCCCAAAAAGACTTGTAGAGAAAGGGGGTTCTACAAAGCTTGCGGGTTACGTGCAGCTTGCGGGTTGCGTGCAGCTTGCGGGTTGCGTGCAGTTTGCGGGTTGCGTGCAATTATTGATTAGTTCTACATGGAATAAAAATGATGCCGTTAGGTGATAATAAAAAGGAACTTTTTTTCACATTGCATTTTTGGACCTTCTGTCCACGGTGGAGGAATCTGGCAGACGGTATGAAGCAGCGCAGAATAGGACAGGATAAAACGCATGCAGATTGCGGGTTGCGTGCAGTTTGCGGGTTACGCGCAGCTTGCGGGTTACGCGCAGCTTGCGGGTTGCGTGCAGCTTGCGGGTTGCGTGCAGCTTGCGGGTTACGTGCAGCTTGCGGGTTTACGTGCAGCTTGCGGGGTTACGTGCAGCTTGCGGGGTTACGTGCAGCTTGCGGGTTGTGTCCAGCTTGCGGGTTACGTGCAGCTTGCGGGTTGCGTGCAGCTTGCGGGGTTACGTGCAGCTTGCGGGGTTACATGCAGCTTGCGGGGTTACGTGCAGCTTGCGGGTTGTGTCCAGCTTGCGGGGTTACATGCAGCTTGCGGGGTTGCGTGCAGCTTGCGGGGTTATGTGCAGCTTGCGGGGTTACGTGCAGCTTGCGGGGTTACATGCAGCTTGCGGGGTTACGTGCAGCTTGCGGGTTGTGTCCAGCTTGCGGGTTACGTGCACCTTGCGGGTTACGCGCAGCTTGCGGGTTGCGTGCAGCTTGCGGGTTACGTGCAGCTTGCGGGTTGCGTGCAGCTTGCGGGTTACGTGCAGCTTGCGGGGTTACGTGCAGCTTGCGGGGTTACGTGCAGCTTGCGGGTTGCGTGCAGCTTGCGGGTTGCGTGCAGCTTGCGGGTTGCGTGCAGCTTGCGGGGTTACGTGCAGCTTGCGGGTTGCGTGCAGCTTGCGGGTTGCGTGCAGCTTGCAGGTATTAAGTCGGTGCATCTCGGTAATGACAGAGATATACATTACAATGTAGGCGATGAGCGCTCTGCTATTGTCTCAGCACCTGCTGGCTCGGCGTCTCGCTCAGCCTCCCTCGTTATCGGAGGGGAGGGGCGATCCTGGTGTTACAGAGCATTAGAGAACGGGGACCGTACAAAGGCTGCCACAGTCCACAGCAGCCGCCGCCGCCGACGACTCTCTTCTCTGTCAGCTACATCATGAGCGCCCGAGTCGCCCCCTGACCACCCACATCGCTCTGCCAACGACCACCCCAGGCTCAGAGCAGGAGGCACAAGGGGTGTTCTGAGCTATCCCAAGCAGAGACTCCCGGACCAGCCCCCCCCCCCAACCATCACCATCAC
Source organism: Lithobates pipiens (assembly GCF_037356315.1). Classification (NCBI taxonomy): domain Eukaryota; kingdom Metazoa; phylum Chordata; class Amphibia; order Anura; family Ranidae; genus Lithobates; species Lithobates pipiens. The sequence goes on along the minus strand of NW_027507789.1, from coordinate 228,028,723 downwards.
CAAGCCTGTACCCCCCCGCCAGCTGCGCCCCCTCCCATGCGCTGGTGCAGATTGTTCCTCAGAGGTAGAAGTAAACCCAGGAAGTTTGTCCTGAGCCTTCTGCGGGAAGTCAACAGCCTTCTGCACACACAGGTAAGTGGCCAACTCTGGGGGGTGGGGGGTGCTGTGATTAGGACCTACTGAATATAATGAGGATATTTCTGTACATAGCAGAGGAAATCAATGCACTGGAGGGGGGGGGGGGGGGGGTATTGTCGCTCAGAGATTCAGGTTGGATCGTGGTTTGTACATCGGGATCACCGGCCAGAAGCACCCAGCTGGGGACCTCTCACCTATCACACTGCCAGGGGTGGAGGAAAGGATGCTTTGGGGGGGGGGGGGGGGGGCAGATTTTCTATCCAAAAGGGGTCACTCTTCCCATCCGGGGGGGGGGGAGGGGCACTATTGAGAGGGGTAACATTTCTCATGGGGGGAACACACTTTCCATCTGGGGGGGGGCACACTTCCCATCCTGGAGGCAGATTTCTTATTTAGAGGGGTAATATTTCTCATGGAGGGGAACACACTTTCCATCCGGCGGGGCACACTTCCCATCCTGGGGGGCAGATTTCTTATTCAGATGAGTAACATTTCTCATGGGGGGAACACACTTTCCATCTGGGGGGGGCACACTTCCCATCCTGGGGGGGCAGATTTCTTATTCAGATGAGTAACATTTCTCATGGGGGGACACACTTTACATCCGGGGGGGCACACTTCCCATCCTGGAGGCAGATTTCTTATTGAGAGGGGTAACATTTCTCATGGAGGGGAACACACTTTCCATCCAGGGGGGGCACTTCCCATCCTGGGGGGCAGATTTCTTATTCAGAGGGGTAACATTTGTCATGGGGGGAACACACTTTCCATCCGGGGGGGGCAGATTTCTTATTCAGAGGGGTAACATTTCTCATGGAGGGGAACACACTTTCCTTCAGGTGGGGGGGCATTTTCCCATTCAGGGGGGGTCACACTTCCCATCCGGGGGGGAGAGGGGCACTATTGAGAGGGGTAACATTTGTCATGGGGGGAACACACTTCCCATCCTGGAGGCAGATTTCTTATTGAGAGGGGTAACATTTCTCATGGGGGGGAAACACACTTTCCGTCAGGTGGAGGGGCACTTCCCATCCTGGAGGCAGATTTCTTATTCAGAGGGATAACATTTCTCATGGGGGGAACACACTTTCCTTCAGGTGGGGGGGGGTGGTCATTTTCCCATTCAGGGGGGGTCACACTTCCCATATGGAGGACGAGGGAGGCATATTTCCTATTCAGAGGGGGGTCACACTTCTTACCAAGAGGGGTCACGATTCCCATTAAGAGGGTCCACACTTCCTATCCGAAGGGTTCAAATTACATATCAAGGGGTAAGGGGGGGGGGGCAGATTTTCAACACATAAGGGGTCACACTTCCCGTTCAGGGGGACCACACGGCACATTTCCCATTCAGGGAGCCACACTATCATCCCAGGGGGCAAGTTTCCTATTCAGAGGGGTAACATTTCTCATTGGTGTGGAACAGGAACACACTTTCCATGTGGGGGGGGGGGGGGGGTCAGTTTTCCTATTTGTAGGCGTCACACGTTCCATACACGGGGGGGGGGGGGCACACTTCCCATCGGGGGGGAGGGGGGCACACTTCTTATCCAGGGGGGGCACACTTCCCATCCGGGGAGGAGGAGGGGACACTTCTTTATCCAGGGGGCCACACTTCCCATCCGGGGGGGGAGGAGGGAACACTTCTTATGCAGGGGGGCACACTTCCCTTCCCAGGGGGCAGATTTCCTATTTAGAGGGGTAACATTTCTCACGTAAACACACTTTCCATCTGGGGGGGACAGTTTTCCCATTCAGAGGGAGTCACACTTTTCATATGGAGGAGGGGGAGGCAGATTTCCTATTTAGAGGGGCCACTGGTCCCATCCAGGGGGGCCATACTTTCCATCCAGGGGGGCCACACTTCCTATCCCACGGGGGCAGAGTTCCTATCCAGAATGATCAAACTTCCCATTCAAGGGAATCAGAATTGCTGTCCAGAGGGGCCACACTCCCCGTACAGGGGGCCACGTTTTCCATATGTGGGGGCGGATTTCAAAATCGGAGGGGGCCACACTTCCTATCCAGAGGGTTCAACCTACATATCAAGGGGTGAGGAGGGCACATTTTAATACACAAGGGGTCACACTTCCCATTCAGGGGGTCCCCACCCCATCTTGGGAATGGGGGAACTGGGCGGCACACTTCCTATCCAGGGGAGCCCCACTTCCCTTCCAGGGAATAAGGGGAACTGGGGGCCACACTTCCTATCCCAAGGGACCTCACTTTCCATTTAGAGGAAGCACATCTCCAGATTTCCTACCCTGGGAGAGCACATTTTTCATTCTGGGTGATCTACATTCCCCATTTAGAGGGATCACACTCCCCATTCCCACAAGTCACACTCCCCAATCCAGAGGGTTTACACTTTCCATTCAGAGAACTAAAATTCCCATCCAGACAGGTCACAGTTTTCATCCAGAGGGTCCACATGTCTGGTTGAGGGGTCTCATATCTCATCCAGAGGGTCCACATGTCTGGTTGAGGGGTCTCATCTCATCCAGAGGGTCCATGTGCCTGGTTGAGGGGTCTCATACCTCATCCAGAGGGTCCACGTGTCTGGTTGAGGGGTCTCATATCTCATCCAGAGGGTCCACATGTCTGGTTGAGGGGCCTCATCTCATCCAGAGGGTCTACGTGTCTGGTTGAGGGGTCTCATACCTCATCCAGAGGGCCCACGTGTCTGGTTGAGGGGTCTCATACCTCATCCAAAGGGTACACGTGTCTGGTTGAGGGGTCTCATATCTCATCCAGAGGGTCCACATGTCTGGTTGAGGGGTCTCATATCTCATCCAGAGGGCCCACGTGTCTGGTTGAGGGGCCTCATCTCATCCAGAGGGTCTACGTGTCTGGTTGAGGGGTCTCATACCTCATCCAGAGGGTCCACGTGTCTGGTTGAGGGGTCTCATACCTCATCCAGAGGGTCCACGTGTCTGGTTGAGGGGTCTCATACCTCATCCAGAGGGTCCACGTGTCTGGTTGAGGGGTCTCATACCTCATCCAAAGGGTACACGTGTCTGGTTGAGGGGTCTCATATCTCATCCAGAGGGTCCACATGTCTGGTTGAGGGGTCTCATATCTCATCCAGAGGGCCCACGTGTCTGGTTGAGGGGTCTCATACCTCATCCAGAGGGTCCACGTGTCTGGTTAAGGGGTCTCATACCTCATCCAGAGGGTCCACGTGTCTGGTTGAGGGGGTCTCATATCTGATCCAGGGGCCCACGTTTTCCCAGGAGTTTTCATTCACCATTGTCATCCTGACTCTTGTCTGAAGGAGACCCCACTATGCACAATCAGTCCCTGAATTCTGTACCAGGGATTGGTAGTATCTGGGGGATCAGGATTGGGTCCTGCCAGGTACGACTATAACCAGAACTATGAAGTCCCACCTGGAAGCCTCGGAATTGGCCTCCCTCCACCAATGAGGGGACGTCTTGGCTGCTCGGATCCTGGAAAGGAAATATCAGAATTCGCCATTAGAGGAATATGAGGATAGGAAAGTTATAGACAGGGATATACGGGATCATTCAGAGACCAATCAGAGTGTGACAAGATGGAGTCTGTGATGTCAATTAAATAAAAAATAACTGGATCCCTCTGCAGGATCTCCAGCCATTGGTAAGTCCCTGGTGGAACATACTGGGAGTTGTAGTAGTACAGACCCCCCCCCATAGTTACTAATCTTTGGAAGGTGTTCTGTAGTAGAGGGCCATTCCTGGAGGAACATGCTGGGAGTTGTAGTACTACAGACTCCCCCCCCCCCGATAGTCATTGATCCTAGGAGGAGGTTCTGTAGTAGAGGACCATAGTCCCCAATATTTGGGAGGTCCTCAGTAGAACAATGTGACAAGGTAACGAGAAGCAATAAATACCGTCTATGTTGAAGAGGATGGATGGAGATGAATATACCACTAGATTTGTCTCCGACCATCCCTATAGATATATAGATATATAATCTCCACTGGACTCTGGAAGGATGAAGAACTTTCTATGAGAATATAAATCTTCCAGCCTTGTAATAAGATTGTACTCATCACAGAGGCAGAGCAGGCAGCGGTCTAGGAGCGCCCTATCCCAGGGGGAGCACAGCCAAGTGTTATGATTGGTAATCGTTTCCTTAATCTTATGTTTTGGTAATTATTCGGTGAGACGGCGCAGAGAGCAAAGATAATGTGCAAAGAGTCCCCATGGGAGCCAATCAGATCTCATTTAATAAATATGTCCCTGGCTGGTAATCACACCGAGCGCTCTTCTCTCTGGATGTTTGTTGGGTGAGGAGCCTCGGGGGGAGGGGGTGCAACAAATTCGGATGCCATGATCCTCCTGTTCATATTTCATCTCTCTCTCTCTATATATATATATATATATATGAGGGAGGTGGAAAGACTGAGGGGAGAGAGAGAGAAAAAGAGAGACGGGGGGGGGGGGGGGGGTAGAGAGAGAAAGAGAGATGGGGGGAGAGAGACTGAGAAGGAGGGGGAGAGAGAAAAGGAGAAAAATAGAGAGAAGAAAAAAAGTAAGGAGAGGAAGGAAGAGAGAGAGGTGGAGAGAGAGAAGGAGGAAGGATGAGGAAGGTATGTGATAGAGATGGAGGGCAAGAGGGGAAAGAGAGAGAGAAAAAAGGAAATAAGGGAGAGAGAAAGAGAGGGAGGGGAGAGAGAGAGGAGGAAAGGTGGGAAGGTATGAGAGAGAGAGAGAGATGGAGGGCAAGAGGGAGAGGTTCAAAGAGATAGAAAAAAGAAGAGAGAGAAGGGGGAGTAAGGAGGAGGGAGAGAGACAGAGGGGGGATTAGAGAAGAGAGGGGGAGAGAAAAGGAGAAAGAGAGAAGGAGGGAGGGAGAGAGGAAAAAGGCTGAGGTAGAGAAGGAAGGAGAAAAAGAGAGAGACAATGAGGGAGGGGGGGGGGGAGAGAGGAGAAGAGGAGGAACAGGGAGAGAGAAAGAGGGAAAGAAGGAAGGAGAAAAAGAGACAAGGATAGAGAAGGATAGAGTAGGAGAGGAGAGGGGGAAGACACAGAGAGAGAAGTGGAGGGGGGAGGAGAAGACACAGAGAGAGAAGTGGAGGGGAGAGAGGAAGACACAGAGAGAGAAGTGGAGGGGGAGAGAGGAAGACACAGAGAGAGAAGTGGAGGGGAGAGAGGAAGACACAGAGAGAGAAGTGGAGGGGGAGAGAGGAAGACACAGAGAGAGAAGTGGAGGGGAGAGAGGAAGACACAGAGAGAGAAGTGGAGGGGGAGAGAGGAAGACACAGAGAGAGAAGTGGAGGGGGAGAGAGGAAGACACGGAGAGAGAAGTGGAGGGGGGGAGAGGAAGACACAGAGAGAGAAGTGGAGGGGGAGAGAGGAAGACACAGAGAGAGAAGTGGAGGGGGAGAGAGGAAGACACAGAGAGAGAAGTGGAGGGGGAGAGAGGAAGACACGGAGAGAGAAGTGGAGGGGGGGAGAGGAAGACACAGAGAGAGAAGTGGAGGGGGAGAGAGGAAGACACAGAGAGAGAAGTGGAGGGGGGAGAGGAAGACACAGAGAGAGAAGTGGAGGGGGAGAGAGGAAGACACAGAGAGAGAAGTGGAGGGGGGGAGAGGAAGACACAGAGAGAGAAGTGGAGGGGGGAGAGAGGAAGACACAGAGAGAGAAGTGGAGGGGGGAGAGGAAGACACAGAGAGAGAAGTGGAGGGGGAGAGAGGAAGACACAGAGAGAGAAGTGGAAGGGGAGAGAGGAAGACACAGAGAGAGAAGTGGAGGGGGGAGGAGAAGACACCGAGAGAGAAGTGGAAGGGGGGAGAGGAAGACACAGAGAGAGAAGTGGAGGGGGGAGGAGAAGACACAGAGAGAGAAGTGGAGGGGGAGGAGAAGACACAGAGAGAGAAGTGGAAGGGGGGAGAGGAAGACACAGAGAGAGAAGTGGAGGGGAGAGAGGAAGACACAGAGAGAGAAGTGGAGGGGGGAGGAGAAGACACAGAGAGAGAAGTGGAGGGGGGAGGAGAAGACACAGAGAGAGAAGTGGAGGGGAGAGAGGAAGACACAGAGAGAGAAGTGGAGGGGGAGAGAGGAAGACACAGAGAGAGAAGTGGAGGGGGGAGGAGAAGACACAGAGAGAGAAGTGGAGGGGAGAGAGGAAGACACAGAGAGAGAAGTGGAGGGGAGAGAGGAAGACACAGAGAGAGAAGTGGAGGGGGGGAGAGGAAGACACAGAGAGAGAAGTGGAGGGGGAGACAGGAAGACACAGAGAGAGAAGTGGAGGGGGGGAGAGGAAGACACAGAGAGAGAAGTGGAGGGGGAGACAGGAAGACACAGAGAGAGAAGTGGAGGGGGGAGAGGAAGACACAGAGAGAGAAGTGGAGGGGGGGAGAGGAAGACACAGAGAGAGAAGTGGAGGGGGAGGAGAAGACACAGAGAGAGAAGTGGAGGGGGAGAGAGGAAGACACAGAGAGAGAAGTGGAGGGGGGAGAGGAAGACACAGAGAGAGAAGTGGAGGGGGAGAGAGGAAGACACAGAGAGAGAAGTGGAGGGGGAGAGAGGAAGACACAGAGAGAGAAGTGGAGGGGGGAGAGGAAGACACAGAGAGAGAAGTGGAGGGGGAGAGAGGAAGACACAGAGAGAGAAGTGGAGGGGGAGAGAGGAAGACACAGAGAGAATCTGGACCAGCATGCTGGGCACTCTGTCCTATGGATTCTTCTCTTTCTCGTACTATAACAATGTATTCCTGGCAGTGTTCCCCCCCCCCCCCCCGGGCTCATACTATAACAATGTATTCCTGGCAGTGTGCCCCCCGGGCTCATACTATAACAATGTATTCCTGGCAGTACGCTCCCCGGGCTCATACTATAACAATGTATTCCTGACAGTGTGCTCTCCGGGCTCATTCTATAACAATGTATTCCTGGCAGTGTGCTCCCCGGGCTCATACTATAACAATGTATTCCTGGCAGTGTGCTCCCCGGGCTCATACTATAACAATGTATTCCTGGCAGTGTGCTCCCTGGGCTCATACTATAACAATGTATTCCTGGCAGTGTGCTCCCCGGGCTCATACTATAACAATGTATTCCTGACAGTGTGCTCCCTGGGCTCATACTATAACAATGTATTCCTGGCAGTGTGCTCCCCGGGCTCATACTATAACAATGTATTCCTGACAGTGTGCTCCCGGGCTCATGCTATAACAATGTATTCCTGGCAGTGTGCTCCCCCCCCACCGGGCTCATACTATAACAATGTATTCCTGGCAGTGTGCCCCCCCCCCCCCGGGCTCATACTATAACAATGTATTCCTGGCAGTGCGCTCCCCGGGCTCATACTATAACAATGTATTCCTGACAGTGTGCTCCCCGGGCTCATACTATAACAATGTATTCCTGGCAGTGTGCCCCCCCCCCCCCCCCCCCGGGCTCATACTATAACAATGTATTCCTGGCAGTGTGCCCCCCGGGCTCATTCTATAACAATGTATTCCTGGCAGTGTGCTCCCCGGGCTCATACTATAACAATGTATTCCTGACAGTGTGCTCCCCGGGCTCATACTATAACAATGTATTCCTGGCAGTGTGCTCCCCGGGCTCATACTATAACAATGTATTCCTGACAGTGTGCTCCCCGGGCTCATGCTATAACAATGTATTCCTGGCAGTGTGCTCCCCCCCCCGGGCTCATACTATAACAATGTATTCCTGGCAGTGTGCCCCCCCCCCCCCCGGGCTCATACTATAACAATGTATTCCTGGCAGTGCGCTCCCCGGGCTCATACTATAACAATGTATTCCTGACAGTGTGCTCCCCGGGCTCATACTATAACAATGTATTCCTGGCAGTGTGCCCCCCGGGCTCATACTATAACAATGTATTCCTGGCAGTGTGCTCCCCGGGCTCATACTATAACAATGTATTCCTGGCAGTGTGCTCCCCGGGCTCATACTATAACAATGTATTCCTGGCAGTGTGCCCCCCGGGCTCATTCTATAACAATGTATTCCTGGCAGTGTGCTCCCCGGGCTCATACTATAACAATGTATTCCTGACAGTGTGCTCCCCGGGCTCATACTATAACAATGTATTCCTGGCAGTGTGCTCCCCGGGCTCATACTATAACAATGTATTCCTGGCAGTGTGCCCCCCCCCCCCCCCGGGCTCATACTATAACAATGTATTCCTGGCAGTGTGCCCCCCGGGCTCATACTATAACAATGTATTCCTGGCAGTGTGCCCCCCGGGCTCATTCTATAACAATGTATTCCTGGCAGTGTGCTCCCCGGGCTCATACTATAACAATGTATTCCTGACAGTGTGCTCCCCGGGCTCATACTATAACAATGTATTCCTGGCAGTGTGCTCCCCGGGCTCATACTATAACAATGTATTCCTGACAGTGCGCTCCCCGGGCTCATACTATAACAATGTATTCCTGACAGTGTGCTCCCCGGGCTCATACTATAACAATGTATTCCTGGCAGTGTGCCCCCCGGGCTCATACTATAACAATGTATTCCTGACAGTGCGCTCCCCGGGCTCATACTATAACAATGTATTCCTGGCAGTGTGCTCCCCGGGCTCATACTATAACAATGTATTCCTGACAGTGTGCTCCCCGGGCTCATACTATAACAATGTATTCCTGGCAGTGTGCTCCCCGGGCTCATACTATAACAATGTATTCCTGACAGTGCGCTCCCCGGGCTCATACTATAACAATGTATTCCTGACAGTGTGCTCCCCGGGCTCATACTATAACAATGTATTCCTGGCAGTGTGCCCCCCGGGCTCATACTATAACAATGTATTCCTGGCAGTGCGCTCCCCGGGCTCATACTATAACAATGTATTCCTGACAGTGTGCTCCCCAGGCTCACGCTATAACAATGTATTCCTGGCAGTGCGCTCCCCGGGCTCATACTATAACAATGTATTCCTGGCAGTGTGCTCCCCGGGCTCATACTATAACAATGTATTCCTGGCAGTGTGCCCCCCGGGCTCATACTATAACAATGTATTCCTGGCAGTGCGCTCTCCGGGCTCATACTATAACAATGTATTCCTGGCAGTGTGCCCCCCGGGCTCATACTATAACAATGTATTCCTGGCAGTGTGCTCCCCGGGCTCATACTATAACAATGTATTCCTGGCAGTGTGCTCCCCGGGCTCATACTATAACAATGTATTCCTGGCAGTGCGCTCCCCAGGCTCATACTATAACAATGTATTCCTGGCAGTGCGCTCTCTGGGCTCATACTATAACAATGTATTCCTGGCAGTGCACTCCCCGGGCTCATACTATAACAATGTATTCCTGGCAGTGCGCCCCCCGGGCTCATACTATAACAATGTATTCCTGGCAGTGCGCTCCCCAGGCTCATACTATAACAATGTATTCCTGGCAGTGCGCTCTCTGGGCTCATACTATAACAATGTATTCCTGGCAGTGCACTCCCCGGGCTCATACTATAACAATGTATTCCTGGCAGTGCGCCCCCCGGGCTCATACTATAACAATGTATTCCTGGCAGTGTGCTCCCCGGGCTCATACTATAACAATGTATTCCTGGCAGTGTGCTCCCCGGGCTCATACTATAACAATGTATTCCTGGCAGTGTGCTCCCCGGGCTCATACTATAACAATGTATTCCTGGCAGTGCGCTCTCCGGGCTCATACTATAACAATGTATTCCTGGCAGTGCGCTCCCCGGGCTCATACTATAACAATGTATTCCTGGCAGTGTGCCCCCCGGGCTCATACTATAACAATGTATTCCTGACAGTGTGCTCCCCGGGCTCATACTATAACAATGTATTCCTGGCAGTGTGCCCCCCGGGCTCATACTATAACAATGTATTCCTGGCAGTGTGCTCCCCGGGCTCATACTATAACAATGTATTCCTGCCAGTGTGCTCTCCGGGCTCATACTATAACAATGTATTCCTGGCAGTGTGCTCCCCGGGCTCATACTATAACAATGTATTCCTGGCAGTGTGCCCCCCGGGCTCATACTATAACAATGTATTCCTGGCAGTGTGCTCCCCGGGCTCATACTATAACAATGTATTCCTGGCAGTGTGCTCCCCGGGCTCATACTATAACAATGTATTCCTGCCAGTGTGCTCTCCGGGCTCATACTATAACAATGTATTCCTGGCAGTGTGCTCCCCGGGCTCATACTATAACAATGTATTCCTGGCAGTGTGCTCCCCGGGCTCATACTATAACAATGTATTCCTGGCAGTGTGCTCCCCGGGCTCATACTATAACAATGTATTCCTGGCAGTGCGCTCTCCGGGCTCATACTATAACAATGTATTCCTGGCAGTGCGCTCCCCGGGCTCATACTATAACAATGTATTCCTGGCAGTGTGCTCCCCGGGCTCATACTATAACAATGTATTCCTGACAGTGTGCTCCCCGGGCTCATACTATAACAATGTATTCCTGGCAGTGTGCTCTCTCCGGGCTCATACTATAACAATGTATTCCTGGCAGTGTGCTCTCCGGGCTCTTACTATAACAATGTATTCCTGGCAGTGTGCTCTCCGGGCTCATACTATAACAATGTATTCCTGGCAGTGTGCTCTCTCCGGGCTCATACTATAACAATGTATTCCTGGCAGTGTGCTCTCCGGGCTCATATTATAACAATGTATTCCTGGCAGTGTGCTCCCCGGGCTCATACTATAACAATGTATTCCTGGCAGTGTGCTCTCCGGGCTCATACTATAACAATGTATTCCTGGCAGTGTGCTCTCCCTGTGTTTTGCCCCACCCAAGAAGTAAATGGTTTAGTTGCCCCATCCTTCCTATCACTGGCCCCCAGTGTGCCCCCCCCCCCCAGGCTGACCCTCAGTAGTCGGATTGCGGTGATGAAGATTGCCAGTGACAAGGCGGGGGGGGGGGGGGTATGTGAAAAGTCGGTGTGTATTCAAGCGATTGGCGGCGAGAATCATTCGGCTTCTTTGCTCCGTGAAGTAGAAGGAAAGCCATATGTTGCTGAGGCTCGGCCGGCACACAGAGGGCACTTTAATGACCGGGCCGCCATGGCGCCGATTAATATGTAATACGCCGGGCACTTTACAGTCCCGGCGGAGCGGCGAGATGTGAGCGCTGAGTGCTGCGCTCAGCTCCGCACTGAAGGAAATGACTGCCGACCGCTCCTTTTCTCTAATGTAGAAAAGATGGAGAGGAGAGACAGTCCTCATGGTGGCGGGATGGATTTATCTCATTTCATTGTCCTTCTCGCCTTCATTTCTCCTTTACACTTCCCAAAGCCGGCGCTACACTCCCCCCCCCCCCAACTCACACAGGCGGGAGAGGAGAGGGGGATCAATCTGCTCCTAGTCCTCTGTGTCTGTCTACATACCCATACCCGGTGCTGGGCCATAGAAAGTGAGGTGGGGCATTGAAGCCGAGCAGACACAGATATGTCTATATGAGAGGTGCTGACTGCCAAGGGGTGAGTGAGCTCACCATCCACCCCTGTCTATGATGTCTCTCCCCCTCCCCCTTCTCTCTCCGGCCTCTGAGTGAGTACACTAAGGTAATTCAGGGTTCTCAGAGCACCCCTTACATCAGAGTTCCCCTTTACACCAGAGGCCACAGTGTTCCCCCTTACATCAGAGTGTTCCCCTTAAATCAGGGTTCCCAGAGCATCCCTTACGTCAGAGTCCCCAGAGTTCTCCCTTACATCAGAGTCCCCAGAGTTCTCCCTTACATCAGAGTCCCCAGAGATCTCCCTTACATCAGAGTCCCCAGAGATCTCCCTTACATCAGAGTCCCCAGAGTTCTCCCTTACATCAGAGTCCCCAGAGTTCTCCCTTACATCAGAGTCCCCAGAGTTCTCCCTTACATCAGAGTCCCCAGAGTCCCCCCTTACATCACAGACTGCAGGGTCCCCCCTTACATCACAGACTGCAGGGTCCCCCCTTACATCACAGACTGCAGAGTCCCCCCTTACATCACAGACTGCAGAGTCCCCCCTTACATCAGAGTCTGCAGAGTCCCCCCTTACATCAGAGTCTGCAGAGTCCCCCCTTACATCAGAGTCTGCAGAGTCCCCCCTTACATCAGAGTCTGCAGAGTCCCCCCTTACACTTAAGGGAACTCTGCGAGTTCAGATGTAAAAGGAAAACGCTCTGGACTCTGATGTAAAGGGGGACTCTCACCCCCTCCCCCTCCTCTCCTTTCAGTCTTCTTCTCACCCTCTCTCCCCTCCCCTTCAGTCTGCATCTCACCCTCTCCCCCCGTCTGTCTGATTCTCACCCTCCCCTTCAGTCCGCTTCTCAGCCCCCTCCCCTCCCCCGTCTGTCTGCTTCTCCCCCTCACATCCCCCCCCTTCAGCCTGCTTCCCAGCCTCCCCCCCCCCTTTAGTCTGCTTCTCACCCTTTTCCCCCTCCCCTCCCCCATCTGTCTGCTTCTCACCCTTTCCCCTCTGTCTATTTCTCAGACCCCTCCCCCATCTGTCTGCTTCTCATCCCACCCCCCCCCCCCCTCCCCCGTCAGTCTGATTCTCCCCCTCGCTTCAGCTCTCTCCACATATTTTCTATGGGATGAAGGTCTGGAGACTGGCTAGGCCACTTCAGGACCTTAATGTGCTTCTTCTTGAGCCACTCCTTTGTTACCTTGGCTTTGTTACCTTGTTGCCTTGGTTGCCTTGTGTTTTGTTTCATTGTCATGCTGGAAGACCCATCTTCAATGCCCTGGCTAGGGATGAGCCGAACACACCCCCGGTTCGGTTCGCACCAGAACTTTCGAACGGACCGAAAAATTTGTGTGAACTTTAGAACCCCATTGAAGTCTATGGGACTCGAAACGTTCGAAATAAAAAGTGCTTATTTTAATGGCTAATATGCAAGATACTGTCCTAAAAGGGTTTGGGGACCTGGCTCGTGCCCCAGGGGACATGGGTCAATGCCAATTTTTTTTTAAACTGACGTTTTTTCGGGAGCACTGATTTTAATGACGATTAAAGTGAAAATATTCCTATAAATATGGTGCCTGGGGGGTGTCTGTAGTATGCCTGTGAAGTGCCACGTGTTTCCCGTGTTTAGAACAGTCCCTGCACAAAATCACATCTAACGGAAAAAAAGTCATTTAAAACTGCTTGCGTTTTTAATGTTATATCTGGTTCCGGCAATACGGATGAAAATCATTGAGAAAAATGGCATGGGTAGCCCAACCCCCCCTGCCCATTACTAGCAGTATACAGGCGGTGCAAACAAGACAGGGACTGTGCAAATCAATAATACACTCACTAAGGCCCTTTCACCTGTGTATTTACCACTGCGCTTCCAGCAAAAGAACCCTTCCCCACTAAGCAGCCACTTTTAAAATAATGTGTAATTTCTGTGTATTTGTTCCTATTATAAATAATTTAAAACACGTGGCGCTAAACCAAGTGACTATTACACCACTAAATATTATACTACAAAGTGCATCAGATATAGCTCAAAAAAATTGTATACATAAATAAAAAAATTATTAATAGTACATAAACATTAAATAAAAATAAATAACCCAGTGAATAAGTGATAGTTCACACTATGTACATTTAAACACTCCTCAGGGAGTATTGCAGAGCATATGCAGTGTTCATACAATGTTGCAAAAGTCCGGGAGTCTCCAAAACATATTTCACTTTAACAAGCAATATTGATCAGTGTTTTTTTTTTTCCTCTCTCAAACCGTCTTTCCTTCACCCCACCACTGTATTTATCGGCGTATAACACGCACTTTTTCCCCCTTAAAATCAGGGGAAAATCATGGGTGCGTGTTATACGCCGATCCGCGCTGCCTGTGGAGCGCCGCCGACATTGTACTCGGCTCCGCTCTCAGTCACGCCCAGTCCCGCCTCCTAGCCTTTACGTCCCCTCATTGGCCCAGTGTTGTGTCCATCACAGGAGCCAGGACAACGGGCGGGACGGGGGCGTTACTGCGAGCAGAGCTGAGTAGCCGAGTACCCTCGGCTCGGCTCGGTCTATGTCGGCGGCGGCGGGAGGAGCCGAAGATCGCGGCGGGAGGAGCCGAAGATCGCGGCGGTGGGAGGAGCCGAAGATCTGGGCCACGGCGGTGGGAGGAGCCAAAGATCTCAGCCACGGCGGTGGGAGGAGCCAAAGATCTCGGCCACGGCGGTGGGAGGAGCCAAAGATCGCGGCGGGAGGAGCCGAAGATCGCGGCGGCGGGAGGAGCTGAAGATCGCGGCGGCAGGAGGAGCCGAAGATCTCGGCCACGGTGGTGGGAGGAGCCAAAGATTGCGGCGGGGGAGGAGCCGAAGATCTCGGCGGTGGCGGGAGGAGCCGAAGATCTCGGAGGCGGCGGTGGGAGGAGCCGAAGATCTCGGCGGCGGCGGCGGTAAATTTAAAACTAACCATGCTGCAATTTTGGGAAAGGCTGCAGGGGGACAGTGGAAGGCTACATTGATGGGCGTTTAAAATGTAAGGTTTTTTCCTTAACCACCTTCAGACCGGACCATTTTGCTGGTAAATGACCAGAGGTCTTTTTACAATTTGGCACTGCGCTGCTTTAACTGGTAATTGCGCGGTCATGCAATGTTGTACCCAAACAAAATTTGCGTCCTTTTCTTCCCACAAATAGAGCTTTCTTTTCATGGTATTTGATTGCCTCTGCGATTTTTATTTTTTGCGATATAAACGTAAAAAGACCGCAAATTTTGAAAAAAAATGATATTTTCTACTTTTTGTTATTAGAAAAATCCAATAAACTCAATTTTAGTCATACATTTAGGCCAAAATGTATTCAGCCACATGTCTTTGGTAAAAAAAAAAGTCAATAATTGTATATTTATTGGTTTGCGCAAAAGTTGTCACATCTACAAACTAAGGTACGTTTTCTGGAATTTACGCAGCTTTTAGTTTACGACTGCCTATCTCATTTCTTGAGGTGCTAAATTGGCAGGGCAGTACAAAACCCCCCCAAATGACCCCATTTTGGAAAGTAGACCCCCTAAGGAAATTGATAAGAGGCATGTTGAGCCCATTGAATATTTTATTTTTTTGCCTCAAGCGATTGAATAATGACAAAAAAAAAAAAAATTTTTTTTTTTTTACACAAAGTGGTCACTAAATGATATATTGCTCACACATGCTATGGGCATATGTGAAATGACACCCCAAAATAAATTCTGCTGCTTCTCCTGAGTACGGGGATATGGGACTTTTTGGGAGTCTAGCCGCGTACGGGGCCCCGAAAACCAAGAACCGCCTTCAGGCTTTCTAAGGGCGTAAATTTTTGAGTTCACTTCTCACTACCTATTACAGTTTTGAAGGCCATAAAATGCCAAGATGGCACAAACCCCCCCCAAATGACCCCATTTTGGAAAGTAGACACCCCTAAATTTAGGGGTACACTAGTGAGACTAGGTAATAAATGGCGGGTGCCCTGAAACTATAAAAAAATAACTAACCAACCAGCGTCACCTGTAACAGTTATATGGTGATCACTGGTGAAAGGGTTAACTAGGGGGCAATCAGGGGGCTTTATGCGGTAGTATATGGGGGTCCCTGGCGCTATAAAAAGCTGCGGCGAACCTAAATACCTACCTGCCTAACTAGCGTCACCTGTGACACTAATACAGTGATCAGAAAAACGATCGCTTATTAGGCTGGGTTCACACTGGAGCGATGCGGGAACGCCACGAATGCGCGGCGGGTTCCCGCATCGCATGCCTCCGGCGGCAGTTCACACTGCCCTATGCGAACTGCTGGGAGTGTCAGTGAAATGTTAATGACACCCCCAGATCAGTTCGCATATCGCAGTGCGATCTGCAAACTTGGATCGCATGGTGTGAACACCCATGCGATCCAATTCTGCTGCGGACCAAAAAAAGGGTCCCGTGCGAGTTTGCGTCGGGTGCGGCGGGTGCGACACGAATTCAGCCATACTATCTGTATAGCTGAACTCGAATCGCACAGAGATCGGATGTGATTTGCACTGCAGTGCGGTGCGAATCACATCCGTTCTCATAAACCGCTGCAATGTGAACCCAGCCTTAGTGACACTGGCGACGGGGGTGATCACGGGGTTAAACCTTTATTGGGGGGGTTAGGGGGGTACATTAGAACTAAAGGGGGCTAACCCTAACTTCCCTAACAGTTATTACAGTCACAAATGACACCAATGCAAAAAAAAAAAAATGACATTGGTGTCACTGTGACTGGGGGGCAGGGGTAATTGGGGGGGTGATCGGGGGGGTGTGAGTGTGCCTGGCATGTTCTACTGTGTGTGTAGAGTGTTGGTGCAACTCACCGATCCTCTCTCCTCGGTGTCGGAACGAAAAATACCGACACGGAGGAGAGAATACATCACTTCCTCTCCTGTGTTTACATTACAGGAGAGGAAGTGATCGGGCCCCCGACCCGCGGGAAGGCAGGGACATACAGGTACGCCCATATGCCTGCCCGTGCCATGCTGTCGACGTACATCGTCGTGCGGCGGTCGGCAACTGGTTAAACTTGCCTCCTAAACTTGGGGTGCGTGTTATACGCCGATAAATACGGTAATTTAAAACCGACTGATTTGCCGGTTCACACTTGTGCGAGTTGATAACGAATGCGATGCGTTAAACAAAAACTAGATTCACATGTCATCCAAAAAGTAATCGTTTTTCATTACGGTCGTTCACATATATGCGTTCCTCTCCGAATGCGATGCGTTTAAAAAAAAGGGTCTTGTAAATCAGCCTCACACCCAACGTGTTTGGCAGAAAAAGCGCTTTCCAAACCCTTTTTGCAGGGATGTGGATGACAGGTATACAATCCTTCACTTCAGTGGGAGAAAAGCTGACCCAATTGACACTTTCATAGACAGAACGCTCTCATGAAATAGAAAAAAAAGGAAATGCTCCCATAGCGTGATACCGTAAAAAAAAAAAAACTTTTAATCACACATAGGAAGATCCTCTTAAGTTACACTCGCATTTAAAAACTTGTAACCACGCCAAATAAGTCAAGCCACAGCACACTTTAACACAGCTGATTGCCAAAGCATTGGTGATTTTTAGCGGACCCAGGGTATGCGAGACACACTCTTTAAATCTCTCACCGCTCCTTGGCCTTGCCAGCACCTTGGTGAAGATAGACGTGAGCCGTCCGATGGTTCCTCTCACTCTGTTACCTAGTAGCCACGCCCCAACGTGTTTCGTCATTCACTTGACTTAATCATGGGGTTCTGTGTAGGTTTGTTGTGTTAAGTAGAATCTGTTTGTAATTTTGAACTGCTACATTTTTAACCACTTGCCGCCCGCCCTATAGGCAATTGACGGTGGCAAAGTGGTTTCATAATCCTGATCGGACGTCATATGACCTGCATCGCGGCGATCATTGTTGTGGGGTGTCAGTCTGACACCCTGCAAGTACGATCTCGGTAAAGAGTCTCCGACGGAGACTCTTTACCACATGATCAGCCGTGTCCAATGACGGCTGATCACAGTGTAAATAGGAAGAGCCGGTGATTGGCTTTTCCTCACTCGCGTCTGTCAGACGCGAGTAGAGGAGAGCCGATCGGCTGCTCCTCTGACAGGGGGGGTCTGTGCTGATCGATTATCAGTGCAGCCCCCCTGAGGATGCCCACACTGGACCGCCAGGGAAGCCACCAGACCACCAGGGATGCCCAGCACAAGGTAATCCTCCCTAGACCACAATGGATGCCAATCAGTGCCCACAATGGATGCCAATCAGTGCCCATAATGGATGCCAATCAGTGCCCACAATGGGTATCACTGATTGGCATGCATTATTGTTTGGCACTGATTGGTATCCATTAGTACAGTATAACATAATACAGTGCCGCCTATCAGTGCCCACCTGTGCCGCCTATCAGTGCCCACCTGTGCCGCCTATCAGTGCCCATCCATGCCCATCTGTGCCGCCCATCCATGCCCATCTGTACCGCCCATCCATGCCCATCTGTACCGCCCATCCATGACAATTAGTGCCAATTTGTGCCACCTATCAGTGCCCATCCGTGTCGCCCATCAGTGCCACCCATCAGTGCCGCCTATCAGTGTCCATCAATGCCACCTCATCAGTGCCACTTCATTGGTGCCACATCATTGGTGCCCATCAGTGCCGCCTTATCAGTGCCCATCAGTGTAGCCCCATCAGTGCCCATCAGTGAAGGAGAAAATTTACTTATTTACAAAGTTTTGAAACTGAAACAAAAAAAACATTTTTTTTTCTCGAAATTTTCGGTATTTTTTTATTTGTAGCGCAAAAAATAAAAACCGTAGAGGTGATCAAATACCACCAAAAGAAAGCTCTATTTGTGGGGAAAAAATGATAAAAATTTAATTTGGGTACAGTGTAGCACGACCGCGCAATTGTCATTCAAAGTGCGACAGCTCTGAAAGCTCAAAATTGGTCTGGGCAGGAAGGTGTTTAAGTGCCCCCCGGCATTGAAGTGGTTAAAGTGTAGCTCTAGTCAAAAAATCTATTTTTTAAGCTTTTTGGAAAACATAGGGAAGGGTTATCACCCCTGTATAATTTGTTTTGTCGTCCATCTTTTTTCATCTCACTTCCTGTTGTCTCCTTCCGTTTGCAAGTAGGAGATGTTTGTAAATTGGATGTTTGAAAGTAGGGGCCTGCCCTATATGCTCTGCAGAAATGGCGGAACAAGGTGTTGGTTTTGCCACAACATTGTAAGCCCTCAAAGTGACTCTTGGTGGGCGCTGGAGCGCCCTGCTGTGAACGATTATATCAAGAATTGTAATTACATACCATTGTTGAACAGTGGTAGAAAAATTGACCTTTGGTGGTTGTGGTGCTGGTGCCACAACACTATAAGTCCTCACAGTTACTCTGGGTGGGCACAGGAAGGGGCCCTCCTGTGAAATATTATATCAAGAATTGTAATTACATGTCCCTGTTAAACAGGGGCAGAAAAATTGGGCCTTAGGCACTGGTACTGTTGCCACGACACTACAACCTCTCCCATATACTCTAGTTGGAGTGCAGGAATGAGCCCTGCTGCAAAGCATTGCATCAAAAACACCCACTTTAACTCCTGCAGATGTCTGTATTAGAGAACACCAGCAATAAAGGGTAGCTACAGGTATATACTGTGCTGGAGGCACACAACACCCACTTTAACTGCTACAGATTCACAAGAAAAGAACACACTGTCCCTGCCTATGCTGCTCTCTCCCTGCACGCCGGAACACACTACACAAGGCCGCCACGCTGGCGGCCTTATATAGTGTGGGGCGTGTACTAGACCCCCTGAGCTATAATTGGCCACAGGCATCCTGCCTGTGGCCAGTTATGGCTCTCCTCGCTGCCAGCACTGTGATTGGCCAAGCATGCGGGGTCACAGTGCATGCTTGGCCAATCATGAGCCAGCAATGCACTGCGATGGCGTAGTGCATTGTGGGCCGTTCGTGCCACACGAATATGGTGCGAACGGTCCACAAAGTTCTGATTTCGCCGAACAGGCGAACGGCCGATGTTCGACTCGAACACCGAGCTCATCCCTAGCCCTGGCTGAGGGAAGGATGTTCTCACCCAAGATTTGATGGTACGTGGCCCCGTCCATCGTCCCTTTGTGGTGAAGTTGTCCTGTCCCCTTAGCAGAAAAACACGCCCAAAGCATAATGTTTCCTCCTCCATGTATGACGGTGGGGATGGTGTTCTTGTGGTCATAGGCAACATTCCTCCTCCTCCCGTTCTTTCGTATCGAGCACTGATGAGATCTACGCCTGAAACATCATCTGTGAAGGACGGGCCTGTGCCGGGCTTAGGGGATCTTGTAGTGAACGCACCCCGCCTCCAAATGTACGCCCCCCGCCTCTAAATGTACGCACCCCGCCTCTAAATGTACGCACCCCGCCTCTAAATGTACGCACCCCGCCTCCAAATGTACACACCCCTCCTCCAAATGTGCACACCCCGCCTCCTAATGTATGCACCCCGCCTCCAAATGTACGCACCCCGCCTTGAAGACTACTGCTACTGGATATCCTTACATAGTCAGTCACGTAGTAGGTGAGGTTGAAAAAAAGACGCAAGTCCATCAAGTCCAACCTATGTGTGATTATATGTCAGTATTACATTGTATATCCCTGTATGTTGCAGTCGTTCAGGTGCTTATCTAATAGTTTTTTTAAACTATCAATGACCCCCCGCTGAGACGGGAATTCCACATCCTTGCCGCTCTTACAGTAAAGAACCCTCTACGTAGTTTAAGGTTAAACCTCTTTTCTTCTAATTTTAATGAGTGGCCACGAGTCTTATTGAAATTCCTTCTGCGAAAAAGTTTTTTTATCCCTTTTGTGGGGTCACCAGTCCGGTATTTATATATTGTGGGGTCACCAGTCCGGTATTTATATAATGAAATCATATCCCCTCTCAGGCGTCTCTTCTTCCAGAGAGAATAAGTTCAGAGCTCACAACCTTTCCTCATAACTAATATCCTCCAGACCCTTTATTAGCTTTTCGCACTTCTTTGTAGTCGCTCCATTTCCAGTACATCCTTCCTGAGGACTGGTGCCCAGAACTGGACAGTATACTCCAGGTGCGGCCGGACCAGAGTCTTGTAGAGGGGAGAATTATCCTTTTATCTCTGGAGTTGATCCCTTTTTAATGCCAATATTCTGTTTGCTTTGTTAGCAGCAGCTTGGCATTGATGAGCCCATCATCTACTAGGACCCCCAGGTCCTTCTCCACCCTAGATACCCCCCAGAGGTTCTCCCCCCAGTCTATAGATTGCATTCAGATTTTTGCCACCCAAATACATTATTTTACATTTTTCTACATTGATCCTCATTTGCCATGTAGTTGCCCCTCCCCCCATTCATTTGTTCAGATCTTCTTGCAAGGTTTCCACATCCTGCGGAGAAGTTATTACCCTGCTTAGCTTAGTATCCTCCGCAAATGCAGAGGTTGAACTGTTTCCCCCATCCCCATCCTCCAGATCGTTTATGAACAAATAAAGTAGGATTGGTCCCAGCACAGAACCCCGGGGGACCCCACTACCCACCCCCGACCATTCCGAGTACTCCCCATTTATCACCACCCTCTGAACTCGCCCTTGTAGCCAGTTTTCAATCCATGTACTCCCCCTATGGTCCATGCCAACCGACCTTATTTTGTACAGTAAACGTTTATGGGGAACTGTGTCAAATGCTTTTGCAAAATCCAGATACACCACGTCTACAGCCTTCCTTTATCTAGATACACCACATCTACGGGCCTTCCTTTATCCAGATACACCACGTCTACGGGCCTTCCTTTATCTAGATACACCACGTCTACGGGCCTTCACTTTATCTAGATACACCACGTCTATGGGCCTTCCTTTATACAGATACACCACGTCTACGGGCCTTCCTTTATTTAGCTGGCAACTCACCTCCTCATAGAAGGTTAGTAGATTGGTTTGGCAAGAACAATTCTTCATGAATCCGTGCTGATTACTACTAATGATACCGTTCCCATTACTAAAATCTTGTCCCTTATCATCCCCTCCAAGAGTTTGCATACTATTGATGTTAGGCTAACTGGTCTGTAATTCCCAGGGATGTATTTTGGGCCCTTTTTAAATATTGGTGCTACACTGGCTTTTCTCCGATCAGCTGATACCATTCCAGTCAGTAGACTGTCAGTAAAAATTAGGAACAATGATTTGGA
Source organism: Lithobates pipiens (assembly GCF_037356315.1). Taxonomy (NCBI): domain Eukaryota; kingdom Metazoa; phylum Chordata; class Amphibia; order Anura; family Ranidae; genus Lithobates; species Lithobates pipiens. Next base: position 228,006,973 of record NW_027507789.1, on the reverse strand, counting down.
AATTACTTGACTTGAGTTCCCTAAGTACCCTCGGGTGCAAGCCATCTGGTCCCGGTGATTTATTAATGTTAAGTTTCCCAAGTCTAATTTTAATTCCGTCTTCTGTTAGCAATGGAGGTGCTTCCTGTGATGTGTGATGAGGATAAACACTGCAGTTTTGGTTACTGAAGCCCCCCGATTCCCTCGTGACGACTGAGGAGAAGAATAAATTCAATACCTTCACCATCCCCCATCCTTTGTAACCAGATGTCCTTCTTCCTTCTATGGGGTTACATTGTATCTCTGTACTGGAGATCCCTCTATGGGGTTACATTGTATCTCTGTACTGGAGATCCCTCTATGGGGTTACATTGTATCTCTGTACTGGAGATCCCTCTATGGGGTTACATTGTATCTCTGTACTGGAGATCCCTCTATGGGGTTACATTGTATCTTTGTACTGGAGATCTCTCTATGGGGTTACATTGTATCTCTGTACTGGAGATCTCTCTATGGGGTTACATTGTATCTCTGTACTGGAGATCCCTCTATGGGGTTACATTGTATCTCTGTACTGGAGATCCCTCTATGGGGTTACATTGTATCTCTGTACTGGATACCCCTCTATGGGGTTACATTGTATCTCTGTACTGGAGATCTCTCTATGGGGTTACATTGTATCTCTGTACTGGATACCCCTCTATGGGGTTACATTGTATCTTTGTACTGGAGATCTCTCTATGGGGTTACATTGTATCTCTGTACTGGAGATCTCTCTATGGGGTTACATTGTATCTCTGTACTGGATACCCCTCTATGGGGTTACATTGTATCTCTGTACTGGAGATCCCTCTATGGGGTTACATTGTATCTCTGTACTGGAGATCCCTCTATGGGGTTACATTGTATCTCTGTACTGGAGATCCCTCTATGGGGTTACATTGTATCTCTGTACTGGAGATCCCTCTATGGGGTTACATTGTATCTCTGTACTGGAGATCTCTCTATGGGGTTACATTGTATCTCTGTACTGGAGATCCCTCTATGGGGTTACATTGTATCTCTGTACTGGATACCCCTCTATGGGGTTACATTGTATCTCTGTACTGGAGATCCCTCTATGGGGTTACATTGTATCTCTGTACTGGAGATCCCTCTATGGGGTTACATTGTATCTTTGTACTGGAGATCCCTCTATGGGGTTACATTCTTGTATCTCTGTACTTGATATCCCTCTATGGGGTTACATTGTATCTCTGTACTGGAGATCTCTCTATGGGGTTACATTGTATCTCTGTACTGGATACCCCTCTATGGGGTTACATTGTATCTCTGTACTGGAGATCTCTCTATGGGGTTACATTGTATCTCTGTACTGGAGATCTCTCTATGGGGTTACATTGTATCTCTGTACTGGAGATCCCTCTATGGGGTTACATTGTATCTCTGTACTGGATACCCCTCTATGGGGTTACATTGTATCTCTGTACTGGATATCCCTCTATGGGGTTACATTGTATCTCTGTACTGGAGATCTCTCTATGGGGTTACATTGTATCTCTGTACTGGAGATCTCTCTATGGGGTTACATTGTATCTCTGTACTGGATACCCCTCTATGGGGTTACATTGTATCTCTGTACTGGATATCCCTCTATGGGGTTACATTGTATCTCTGTACTGGAGATCTCTCTATGGGGTTACATTGTATCTCTGTACTGGAGATCTCTCTATGGGGTTACATTGTATCTCTGTACTGGAGATCCCTCTATGGGGTTACATTGTATCTCTGTACTGGAGATCCCTCTATGGGGTTACATTGTATCTCTGTACTGGATACCCCTCTATGGGGTTACATTGTATCTCTGTACTGGAGATCTCTCTATGGGGTTACATTGTATCTCTGTACTGGATACCCCTCTATGGGGTTACATTGTATCTTTGTACTGGAGATCTCTCTATGGGGTTACATTGTATCTCTGTACTGGAGATCTCTCTATGGGGTTACATTGTATCTCTGTACTGGATACCCCTCTATGGGGTTACATTGTATCTCTGTACTGGAGATCCCTCTATGGGGTTACATTGTATCTCTGTACTGGAGATCCCTCTATGGGGTTACATTGTATCTCTGTACTGGAGATCCCTCTATGGGGTTACATTGTATCTCTGTACTGGAGATCCCTCTATGGGGTTACATTGTATCTCTGTACTGGAGATCTCTCTATGGGGTTACATTGTATCTCTGTACTGGAGATCCCTCTATGGGGTTACATTGTATCTTTGTACTGGAGATCCCTCTATGGGGTTACATTTTTGTATCTCTGTACTTGATATCCCTCTATGGGGTTACATTGTATCTCTGTACTGGATACCCCTCTATGGGGTTACATTGTATCTCTGTACTGGAGATCCCTCTATGGGGTTACATTGTATCTCTGTACTGGAGATCCCTCTATGGGGTTACATTGTATCTTTGTACTGGAGATCCCTCTATGGGGTTACATTCTTGTATCTCTGTACTTGATATCCCTCTATGGGGTTACATTGTATCTCTGTACTGGAGATCTCTCTATGGGGTTACATTGTATCTCTGTACTGGATACCCCTCTATGGGGTTACATTGTATCTCTGTACTGGAGATCTCTCTATGGGGTTACATTGTATCTCTGTACTGGAGATCTCTCTATGGGGTTACATTGTATCTCTGTACTGGAGATCCCTCTATGGGGTTACATTGTATCTCTGTACTGGATACCCCTCTATGGGGTTACATTGTATCTCTGTACTGGATATCCCTCTATGGGGTTACATTGTATCTCTGTACTGGAGATCTCTCTATGGGGTTACATTGTATCTCTGTACTGGAGATCTCTCTATGGGGTTACATTGTATCTCTGTACTGGATACCCCTCTATGGGGTTACATTGTATCTCTGTACTGGATATCCCTCTATGGGGTTACATTGTATCTCTGTACTGGAGATCTCTCTATGGGGTTACATTGTATCTCTGTACTGGAGATCTCTCTATGGGGTTACATTGTATCTCTGTACTGGAGATCCCTCTATGGGGTTACATTGTATCTCTGTACTGGAGATCTCTCTATGGGGTTACATTGTATCTCTGTACTGGAGATCCCTCTATGGGGTTACATTGTATCTCTGTACTGGAGATCCCTCTATGGGGTTACATTGTATCTCTGTACTGGATACCCCTCTATGGGGTTACATTGTATCTCTGTACTGGAGATCTCTCTATGGGGTTACATTGTATCTCTGTACTGGATACCCCTCTATGGGGTTACATTGTATCTTTGTACTGGAGATCTCTCTATGGGGTTACATTGTATCTCTGTACTGGAGATCTCTCTATGGGGTTACATTGTATCTCTGTACTGGATACCCCTCTATGGGGTTACATTGTATCTCTGTACTGGAGATCCCTCTATGGGGTTACATTGTATCTCTGTACTGGAGATCCCTCTATGGGGTTACATTGTATCTCTGTACTGGAGATCCCTCTATGGGGTTACATTGTATCTCTGTACTGGAGATCTCTCTATGGGGTTACATTGTATCTCTGTACTGGAGATCTCTCTATGGGGTTACATTGTATCTCTGTACTGGAGATCTCTCTATGGGGTTACATTGTATCTCTGTACTGGAGATCCCTCTATGGGGTTACATTGTATCTTTGTACTGGAGATCCCTCTATGGGGTTACATTTTTGTATCTCTGTACTTGATATCCCTCTATGGGGTTACATTGTATCTCTGTACTGGATACCCCTCTATGGGGTTACATTGTATCTCTGTACTGGAGATCCCTCTATGGGGTTACATTGTATCTCTGTACTGGAGATCCCTCTATGGGGTTACATTGTATCTTTGTACTGGAGATCCCTCTATGGGGTTACATTCTTGTATCTCTGTACTTGATATCCCTCTATGGGGTTACATTGTATCTCTGTACTGGAGATCTCTCTATGGGGTTACATTGTATCTCTGTACTGGATACCCCTCTATGGGGTTACATTGTATCTCTGTACTGGAGATCTCTCTATGGGGTTACATTGTATCTCTGTACTGGAGATCTCTCTATGGGGTTACATTGTATCTCTGTACTGGAGATCCCTCTATGGGGTTACATTGTATCTCTGTACTGGATACCCCTCTATGGGGTTACATTGTATCTCTGTACTGGATATCCCTCTATGGGGTTACATTGTATCTCTGTACTGGAGATCTCTCTATGGGGTTACATTGTATCTCTGTACTGGAGATCTCTCTATGGGGTTACATTGTATCTCTGTACTGGATACCCCTCTATGGGGTTACATTGTATCTCTGTACTGGATATCCCTCTATGGGGTTACATTGTATCTCTGTACTGGAGATCTCTCTATGGGGTTACATTGTATCTCTGTACTGGAGATCTCTCTATGGGGTTACATTGTATCTCTGTACTGGAGATCCCTCTATGGGGTTACATTGTATCTTTGTACTGGATACCCCTCTATGGGGTTACATTGTATCTCTGTACTGGAGATCTCTCTATGGGGTTACATTGTATCTCTGTACTGGAGATCCCTCTATGGGGTTACATTGTATCTCTGGGGGCCGGACGCATGGATGAGGGGGCGGCACCTGTGCGCCCCGAATGGACGGACTTTTACTGGCAGGAACCATGCATGGACAGGCTGATTGTACCAAGTTAAGCAAACGATCAACTTGGGTACAACCAGCCTGCCGGATTTTGCATGCGATTATCGCTAGTGGCCAGTATGACCAGTAGCAATACTCCGTATCTTCTCCTGTTGGCTTGGCGGGAGGGATTCCCCGGTCAACACCATCCGTGGTTGCAGAAAATAAATTCTGCGTATGACCGGCTTTATGTAGACCGCCGCACTGCAGACTTTAGTTGTAACTTAAGATCAGAGTAGGCAGTATACAACAATCACATGACTGCCCCCAATGCTGAAATAAGTATCAATGCACCCCTGCATTCATGGAGATGTGAAGGACCCCCCTGTGCAGCTGATGATGAATCTCAGTGTAGTAAACCTAAGGCCAATGTCTTGGGAGGCCACGTTCCTGGCACGAGGCTGTCTATACGTGGACCGCTGGGAGGACCAATTCCAGGAGCTCGGGGATGAGGATTCTGGTGAAAAACTGTCTGCAAACTGAACACTGTCACCATGGATACAAGAAGAAGAATTAATGTATTTCTGATCATTTTTGGAATTTAGAAGATCTCAGCAGCTGACTGATATGAAGAGCTCATTTTTAACATTTAAATGAGGAAATGGCGCGTTCAAACAAAGATATCTGCGTCTGATTGGTTAAATGAAAGCACACTATTAAGGTGCAGGAACTCCGAGACACGGATAGGGTTCCCTGTCTGTACATCCAGTTCTTGGGGGGGGGGGGGGGGGGTGCTGCCTTGGGCAGTGCATCCCAAGGTCTAGGGCATCCCAGCACAAGGGGGAATTCTAATATAGTTTGTTTCCTCTTCGGTTGTTTATTATCAGGCCGCCGGCATAACAAGTAGTAGGTGTTCAGAGCGGTGTGGGTTGCAGTGACTAACTTTGGGAAGTATTACTCACAGTTGCCTGGGGCTGAAGAGACTGAGAAGCCTCCTAAGAGCAGAACAAAGTGACTCAACATGTTCCACACCACCGAGCAGAGGGCAGTGTGTGCCAACAGGGCCGTGTTCACCTGAGAAGAGGGCAATGTGTGCCAACAGGGCCATGTTCACCGGAGAAGAGGGCAGTGTGTGCCAGCAGGGCTGTGTTCACCTGAGAAGAGGGCAATGTGTGCCAGCAGGGCTGTGTTCACCTGAGAAGAGGGCAATGTGTGCCAGCAGGGCTGTGTTCACCTGAGAAGAGGGCAGCGTGTGCCAGCAGGGCCATGTTCACCTGAGAAGAGGGCGGTGTATGCCAGCAGGGCTGTGTTCACCTGAGAAGAGGGCAATGTGTGCCAGCAGGGCTGTGTTCACCTGAGAAGAGGGCAATGTGTGCCAGCAGGGCTGTGTTCACCTGAGAAGAGGGCGGTGCATGCCAGCAGGGCCGTGTTCACCTGAGAAGAGGGCAATGTGTGCCATCAGGGCTGTGTTCACCTGAGAAGAGGGCAGTGCGTGCCAGCAGGGTCGTGTTCACCTGAGAAGAGGGCAATGTGTGCCAGCAGGGCTGTGTTCACCTGAGAAGAGGGCAGCGTGTGCCAGCAGGGCCATGTTCACCTGAGAAGAGGGCGGTGTATGCCAGCAGGGCTGTGTTGACCTGAGAAGAGGGCAATGTGTGCCAGCAGGGCCGTGTTCACCTGAGAAGAGGGCAATGTGTGCCAGCAGGGCTGTGTTCACCTGAGAAGAGGGCAATGTGTGCCAGCAGGGCTGTGTTCACCTGAGAAGAGGGCGGTGCATGCCAGCAGGGCTGTGCTCACCTGAGAAGGGGGCACTATGTGCCAGCAGGGCTATGTTCACCTGAGAGGAGGGCAATGTGTGCCAGCAGGGTTGTGTTCACCTGAGAAGGGGGAAGTAGGATGGTGGTGGGAGGATCAGAATCCTGGAAAGGGGAATTGTGATCCTGAAGGTGGGAGCAGCGATCCTGGGGGAGGAACACTGATTCTTGGGATCTGTGATCCTGGGGGAAAGGCGGGGGCAGGGGGAGACAATGATCCTGAGAGGAGAATAGCAATTGGGGTTGTGGGGTGGAGAGGAGAATGGCGATCCTGAATGGAGAGTAGCGATCTTTGGAGGGAGGACAGTGATTCCTGGATGCAAAAAGGTGGATCCTGGGAAAGACAGGGGATTGTAAGGGGGGGGAGACGAATCCTGGGAGGGAGGACGGGGGATTGTAGGGGGGAAGACTATTCCTGGGAGGGAGGACGGGGGATTGTAAGGGGGGGAGACGAATCCTGGGAGTGAGGATGGGGGATTGTAGGGGGGAAGACTATTCCTGGGAGGGAGGACGGGGGATTGTAGGGGGGAAGATTAATCATTGGAGGGAGGACGGGGGATTGTAGGGGGGAAGATGATTCCTAGGAGGGAGGACGGGGGATTGTAGGGGGAACACGAATCCTGGGAGGGAGGACGAGGGGTTGTAGGGGGGAAGATAAATCCTTGGATGGAGGACGGGGGATTGTAGGGGGGAAGATGATTCCTGGGAGGGAGGACGGGGGATTGTAGGGGGAAGACGAATCCTGGGAGGGAGGACGGGGGATTGTAGAGGGGAAGACGACTCCTGGGAGGGAGGACGGGGGATTGTAGAGGGGAAGACGACTCCTGGGAGGGAGGACGGGGGATTGTAGGGGGGAAAAATAATCCTGGGAAGGAGGACGGGGGATTGTAGGAGGGAAGATTAATCCTTGGAGGGAGGACGGGGGATTGTAGGTGGGAAGACTATTCCTGGGAGGGAGGACGGGGGATTGTAGGAGGGAAGATTAATCCTTGGAGGGAGGACGGGGGATTGTAGGTGGGAAGACTATTCCTGGGAGGGAGGACGGGGGATTGTAGGGGGGAAGATAAATCCTTGGATGGAGGACGGGGGATTGTAGGGGGGAAGAGGATTCCTAGGAGGGAGGACGGGGGATTGTAGGAGGAAGACGGATCCTGGGAAGGAGGACGGGAGATTGTAGGGGGGAAGACAGACAAATCCTGGGAAGGAGGACGGGGGATTGTAGGGGGGAAGACAGACAAATCCTGGGAAGGAGGACGGGGGATTGTAGGGGGGAAGAAGGATCTTGGGAGGGAGGACAGGGGATTGTAGGGGGGAAGAGGATTCCTAGGAGGGAGGACGGGGGATTGTAGGGGGGAAGATGATTCCTGGGAAGGAGGACAGGTGATTGTAGGGGGGAGGACAGATCCTGGGAGGGAGGACGGGGGATTGTAGGGGGGAGACAAATCCTGGGAGGGGGGACGGGGGATTGTAGGGGGGAGGACGGATCTTAGGAGGGAGGACGGGGAATTGTAGGGGGGCAGACGGATCTTGGGAGGAAGGACAAGGGATTTTAGGGGAGAGGACAAATCCTGGGAGGGAGGACGGGGGATTGTAGGGGGGAAGACAGACGGATCCTGGGAAGGAGGACGGGGGATTGTAGGGGGGAAGACAGACAAATCCTGGGAAGGAGGACGGGGGATTGTAGGGGGGAAGAAGGATCCTGGGAGGGAGGACGGGGGATTGTAGGGGGGAAGAGGATTCCTAGGAGGGAGGACGGGGGATTGTAGGGGGGAAGATGATTCCTGGGAAGGAGGACAGGTGATTGTAGGGGAGAGGACAGCGGATTGTAGGGGGGAGGACAGATCCTGGGAGAGAGGACGGGGGATTGTAGGGGGAAGACGACTCCTGGGAGGGAGGGCGGGGGATTGTAGGGGGGAGGACGGATCCTAGGAGGGAGGACGGGGAATTGTAGGGGGGCAGACGGATCTTGGGAGGGAGGACGAGGGATTTTAGGGGAGAGGACAAATCCTGGGAGGGAGGACAGGGGATTGTAGGGGGGGAGATGGATCCTGGGAGGGAGGATGGGGGATTGTAGGGGGGAAGAGGATTCCCAGGAGGGAGGACGGTGGATTGTAGGGGGGGAGAGGATTCCTGGGAGGGAGGACGGGGGATTGTAGGAGGGAAGAGGATTCCTAGGAGGGAGGATGGGGGATTGTAGGGGGGAAGACGACTCCTGGGAGGGAGGACGGGGGATTGTAGGGGGGGGAGAGGATTCCTGGGAGGGAGGACGGGGGATTGTAGGAGGGAAGAGGATTCCTAGGAGGGAGGACGGGGGATTGTAGGGTGGAAGACGACTCCTGGGAGGGAGGACGGGGGATTGTAGGGGGGGAGAGGATTCCTGGGAGGGAGGATGGGGGATTGTAGGGGGGAAGACGACTCCTGGGAGGGAGGACGGGGGATTGTAGGGGGGAAGACGACTCCTGGGAGGGAGGACAGGGGATTGTAGGGGGGAAGACGACTCCTGGGAGGGAGGACGGGGGATTGTAGGGGGGAAGACGACTCCTGGGAGGGAGGACGGGGGATTGTAGGGGGGAAGACGACTCCTGGGAGGGAGGACGGGGGATTGTAGGGGGGAAGAGGATTCCTGGGAGGGAGGACGGGGGATTGTAGGGGGGAAGACGACTCCTGGGAGGGAGGACGGGGGATTGTAGGGGGGAAGAGGATTCCTGGGAGGGAGGACGGGGGATTGTAGGGGGGAAGACGACTCCTGGGAGGGAGGACGGGGGATTGTAGGGGGGAAGACGACTCCTGGGAGGGAGGACAGGGGATTGTAGGGGGGAAGACGACTCCTGGGAGGGAGGACGGGGGATTGTAGGGGGGAAGAGGACTCCTGGGAGGGAGGACGGGGGATTGTAGGGGGAAGAGGATTCCTGGGAGGGAGGACGGGGGATTGTAGGGGGGAAGAGGATTCCTGGGAGGGAGGACGGGGGATTGTAGGGGGGAAGAGGACTCTTGGGAGGGAGGACAGGGGATTGTAGGGGGAAGAGGATTCCTGGGAGGGAGGGCGGGGGATTGTAGGGGGGAAGAGGATTCCTGGGAGGGAGGACGGGGGATTGTAGGGGGGAAGATGATTCCTAGGAGGGAGGACGGGGGATTGTAGGGGGGAAGAGGACTCCTGGGAGGGAGGACGGGGGATTGTAGGGGGGGAGAGGATTCCTAGGAGGGAGGACGGGGGATTGTAGGGGGGAAGAGGATTCCTGGGAGGGAGGACGGGGGATTGTAGGGGGGAAGATGATTCCTAGGAGGGAGGACGGGGGATTGTAGGGGGGAAGATGATTCCTAGGAGGGAGGACGGGGGATTGTAGGGGGGAAGAGGACTCCTGGGAGGGAGGACGGGGGATTGTAGGGGGGGAGAGGATTCCTAGGAGGGAGGACGGGGGATTGTAGGGGGGAAGAGGATTCCTGGGAGGGAGGACGGGGGATTGTAGGGGGGAAGATGATTCCTAGGAGGGAGGACGGGGGATTGTAGGGGGGAAGAGGACTCCTGGGAGGGAGGACGGGGGATTGTAGGGGGGGAGAGGATTCCTAGGAGGGAGGACGGGGGATTGTAGGGGGGGAAGAGGATTCCTAGGAGGGAGGACAGGAATCTTTGATGGTAAGGTGGGGGGGGGGGGTTAGAAGATCTGCTCAGTAATTATGAAGATGTCTCTCCTCTTCCACCTCCTCCCTCTCTAGTCACAGCCCCGTCCCGCTTTCCATTCATCTGGTGCCATCGGAGGGATTTCCATCATAATGAACCTTCATCCTGTCTGCAGATTGATTGGTTCTCTCTGTGCGATCCGTCTATATCAGAACTGTGACACTGACAGAAATCATTGCTATTTCAGGTTGGGGTGGAGATTAGACAGGTGAGAATCCCGTCTCTCTGCTGCTCCACCTTCCTGCCCTTCCTTTATTCAGATACAGATCAGGGAACGCAGCAGAAAGACGGAGACTCTGTGGGGGTTCTGGAAGGGGCATCCTGCTGCCAACATAGGGGCGGATAAGCCTGTCAGGGCATTGTGGGGAAGACATATGACGACAGATTTCTGGTATATATACTAGCTGGATTTTAAAATAGAATTTTCTTTTTACTGAAATGTGTTTAATAAACATACAACTACTTTTTAAAGTTTTTTTTTATTTTTTATTTTTTGCTTTTTAGATATTTAAGTATTAGCAAAATAGAAATGATTTTGATTAAAGTGGAGCTGTCGCATATGAAGCGAGGTGCCAGGGTCAGGACGGGACGTAGACGGAGGCGATGCATGGATCACATTGTGGATCCATGCTGGGATTGCCCAGTGAACAGCAGTGGAAAAGCGGTCCGCTTTCAGATATAAATCTCTGAATGAATTCAGCGTTGCATTGTAATAATAATTGGTACGCTGACGAACTTGGCAGAAACATGTTATCTGCTCCGTGTCCGAGCGCTCATATAATTGGAACATCCGCATATTTCCCGGACAGACTCGGTAACAGCGGGAACGAAAAAGCCCCCGCGCTCTGTGACATCAGAAATGGCTTGTTTTTGGCATCTCCTTGCGCTCTTCACTGATCTCTGTGTTCCGGAAACTCTCTCATATCTATTCCTCATGTGTCGGCATAATCCGGACAAAGACGCGCTGGCGTTCCGCAGACTGCGGCTTTAATTGAAATATATTTTATCTGTGGTGGTGACAGCCTTTGGCAGAGGCTTAGCTGGATCCCGGGGCCAAGAACCGCAATCACAGCTCCGCCCTCCGCGCCTCTTGCTGCTGACACCACTTGACTTTCACGCGGAGGAGCCTCTAGAAAGCTCTTCGCTGATCCTGAATGGAAGCCAATCACTGGCTAATTCAGAGCAGATTACTGAAGAGGGCTCTTCACAACGCCAATTTTCTATAAGGACGGTAACAATCTGTGCCCTCAGGGCCGTGATAGTGAGAAAACTGTGTAGAGGTCATTGGCGAGCCGTCATCCGACTATCCTGGCCAAATTACTGGAGGCGGAGTGTTCAGTCACATCCATTTCCACCAATCTGACCAGCATGGTGAATGGTGGGACCAAGCTTGACTTTTGCAGGGAACGTCAGAAATTGCATATACATTCAGCTGTATTATTCACTATGTATATCATAAAAAAAACCTTTGTTGACAATTGTGCTCTTCCAATCTTGTGATAACATTTTGGAGAAGACCCTTTTCTGTTCCACCATGACTGTGCCCCCCCACTGTACAAAGCCAGCTCCTTAAAGACATGGTGTGACCAGTATGGTGTGGAGAACCTTGCAGGTCTACACATAGCCCTGACCTCAACCCTACTGAACACCTTTGGGATGAATTGGATCACCAATTGCAAGTTGGGTCTTCTTTGTACAAAGCTAGCTCCATAAAGACATGGTGTGACCAGTATGGTGTGGAGAACCTTGCAGGTCTACACATAGCCCTGACCTCAACCCTACTGAACACCTTCAGGATGAATTGGATCACCAATTGCAAGTTGGGTCTTTTGTGTACAAAGCTAGCTCCATAAAGACATGGTGTGACCAGTATGGTGTGGAGAACATTGGAGGTCTACACGTAGCCCTGACCTCAACCCTACTGAAAACCTTTGGGATAAATTGGATCACCAATTGCAAGTTGGGTCTTCTTTGTACAAAGCTAGCTCCATAAAGACATGGTGTGACCAGTATGGTGTGGAGAACCTTGCAGGTCTACACATAGCCCTGACCTCAACCCTACTGAACACCTTCAGGATGAATTGGATCACCAATTGCAAGTTGGGTCTTTTGTGTACAAAGCTAGCTCCATAAAGACATGGTGTGACCAGTATGGTGTGGAGAACATTGAAGGTCTACACGTAGCCCTGACCTCAACCCTACTGAAAACCTTTGGGATAAATTGGATCACCAATTGCAAGTTGGGTCTTCTTTGTACAAAGCTAGCTCCATAAAGACATGGTGTGACCAGTTTGGTGTGGAGGAACTGGAGTGTCCTGACCTGTACAGAACCCTGAGTTCAACCCTACTGAATACCTTTGGGGTGAATTGGAATACTGACTATAAGGGAGGTCTTCTGTGTACAAGGCCAGCCCCATAAAGACATGGTTTGACCAGTATGGTGTAGAGAACCTTGAAGGCCTACACAGAGCACTGACATCAACGCTACTGAACATTTTTGGAGGTGTGGAGGAACTGGAGTGTCCTGCACAGAGCCCTGACCTCAGCCCTACTGAACACCTTTGGGATGAATTGGATCACCAATTGCAAGTTGGGTCTTCAATGTACAAAGCCAGCTCCATAAAGACATGGTGTGACCAGTATGGTGTGGAGAACATTGAAGGTCTACAATTAGCCCTGACCTCAACCCTACTGAACACCTTTGGGATGAATTGGATCACCAATTGCAAGTTGGGTCTTTTGTGTACAAAGCTAGCTCCATAAAGACATGGTGTGACCAGTATGGTGTGGAGAACCTTGCAGGTCTACACATAGCCCTGACCTCAACCCTACTGAACACCTTCAGGATGAATTGGATCACCAATTGCAAGTTGGGTCTTTTGTGTACAAAGCTAGCTCCATAAAGACATGGTGTGACCAGTATGGTGTGGAGAACATTGAAGGTCTACACGTAGCCCTGACCTCAACCCTACTGAAAACCTTTGGGATAAATTGGATCACCAATTGCAAGTTGGGTCTTCTTTGTACAAAGCTAGCTCCATAAAGACATGGTGTGACCAGTATGGTGTGGAGAACATTGAAGGTCTACACGTAGCCCTGACCTCAACCCTACTGAAAACCTTTGGGATAAATTGGATCACCAATTGCAAGTTGGGTCTTCTTTGTACAAAGCTAGCTCCATAAAGACATTGTGTGACCAGTTTGGTGTGGAGGAACTGGAGTGTCCTGACCTGTACAGAACCCTGAGTTCAACCCTACTGAATACCTTTGGGGTGAATTGGAATACTGACTATAAGGGAGGTCTTCTGTGTACAAGGCCAGCCCCATAAAGACATGGTTTGACCAGTATGGTGTAGAGAACCTTGAAGGCCTACACAGAGCACTGACATCAACGCTACTGAACATTTTTGGAGGTGTGGAGGAACTGGAGTGTCCTGCACAGAGCCCTGACCTCAGCCCTACTGAACACCTTTGGGGTGAATTGGAATACTGATTATAAGGAAGGTCTGTGTACAAAGCCAGCCCCATAAAGATATGGTTTGACCAGTATGGTGTGGAGAAACTTGAAGGCCTACACAGAGCCCTGACCTCAACCCTACTGAACACAATTGGGATGAATTAGAACACCAATTGCAAGCCAGGTCTTCTGTGTAAGAAGACAGCTCCATAAAGATATGGTTTGACTAGTTTGACTTGGAGGAATTTGAGGGTCCTACACAGAGCCCTGATCTCAACCTTACTGAACACCTTTGGAGGTGTGAAGAAACTGGAGTGTTCTGCACAGAGCCCTGATTTCTACAATACTTGAACACCTTTGGTTGCAAGCCAGGTTTTCTGTGTACAAAGCCAGCTCCATAAAAACATGGTTGACCATTTTGGTGTGGGGAACCTTGAGGGCCTACACAGAGCAGTTATCTCAACCCAACTAAACACCTTAGGGATAAACTGGAACACCAATTGCAAGCCAAGTCTCCTGTATACAAAGCTAGCGCCATAAAAACATGCTTTGACCAGTTTGGTTTGGAGGAATTTGAAGGTCTTGCACAGAGCCCTCACCCCAACCCTACTGAACCCCTTTTGGGGTGAGGAAGAAGCAGCAAAAAAGCAGCCAAAAGGGTGGAACTTTAAATGAAGCTCATGCTAGCAAATGAAAAGAAGGTGGATGATAAAATATTTAATAATCCATAAATACATGTTTACATATATTAAATGTCATATACATAGAAATGCAAACTTTCATAGTGTCAATTTCTGAAAGAGTAATATCTGGTAATAACATATTTATAAACATTAATCATATGGTAAGGTTAAGGAGATCCACCAAAATTCATGATTCGTTGTACACATATAACAGGATAGGATACAAGCTAGTCTACTCAGTCAATCTGATTTCCCATTGCAGATACATCACATGCCTGCTTCTGAAGAGCGGCTTAAAGCTGAGAAACGCGTCGAGCTGCCAGTTGTCGTGTACTACAATTATACGCCTATTAAGATATGTGCCCTTGTAAATATCATTTTAGATTGTGATAGGGATCAGAAAGACCATAGACCAGCTGGAGGGCCGTAGTTTGAGGATCCCTGCCATAGACCATGCAGGTGATATATGTGTACATCTAATCACGAATTTCGGTGGATTCCCTTAACCTTACCATATGATTAATATTTATAAATATATTATTACCAGATATTACTGTTTCAGAAATTGACACTATGAAAGTGTGCATTTCTATGTATATGAAATTTAATGTATGTAAACATATATTTATGGATTATTAAATATTTTATCATCCACCTTCTATTCATTTGCTAGCATGAGCTTCATTCAAAGTCCCAGCCTTTTTGCTGCTTCTTCCTCGTAATGATAGGGATGGAGGCACATGACCATACCTGGCCATGGCTTAATTTAAAGTCCCAATTTCCCCAATCCCGATCTTGTGACCCTTTTGGGGTGAATTGGAACACCAATTGCAAACCAGGTCTTCTGTGTACAAAGCCACCTTCATAAAGACATGGTTTGACAAGTATGGTATGGGGAACCTTGAGGGCCTATACAGAGCCCTGACCTCAACCTTACTGAATATCTTTGGAGGTGTGGAGGAAATGGAGTGTCCTGCACAGAGCCCTGACCTCTACCCTACTGAACACCTTTGGGGTGAATTGGAACACCAATTGCAACCCAGGTCTTCTGTGTACAAAGCCATCTTCATAAAGACATGGTTTGACCAGTATGGTATGGAGAACCTTGAGGGCCTACACAGAGCCCTGACCTCAACGTTACTGAATATCTTTGGAGGTGTGGAGGAAATGGAGTGTCCTGCACAGAGCCCTGACCTCTACCCTACTGAACACCTTTGGGGTGAATTGGAACACCAGTTGCAAACCAGGTCTTCTGTGTACAAAGCCATCTCCATAAAGACATGGTTTGACCACTATGGTGTGGGGAACCTTGAAGGCCTACACAGAGCCCTGACCTCAACCCTACTGAATATCTTTGGAGGTGTGGAGGAACTGGAGTGTCCTGCACAGAGCCCTGACCTCAACCCTACTGAATATCTTTGGAGGTGTGGAGGAACTGGAGTGTCCTGCACAGAGCCCTCACCTCAACCCTACTGAATATCTTTGGAGGTGTGGAGGAACTGGAGTGTCCTGCACAGAGCCCTCACCTCTACCCTACTGAACACCTTTGGGGTGGATTGGAACACCAGTTGCAACCCAGGTCTTCTGTGTACAAAGCCATCTCCATAAAAACATGGTTTGACCAGCACGGTATGGAGAACCTTGAAGGCTTACACAAAGCCCTGATCTCAACCCTCCTGAACACCTTTGGGATGAATTGGAACACCGATTGCAAGTCAGGACTTCTGTGTAAAAAGCCATCTCCATAAACACATTGTTTTACCAGTATGGCATGGAAAACCTTGAGGGCCTACACAGAGCCCTGACTTCAACCCTACTGAATATCTTTGGAGGTGTGGAGGAAATGGAGTGTCCTGCACAGAGCCCTGACCTCTACCCTACTGAACACCTTTGGGGTGGATTGGAACACAAATTGCAAGCCAGGACGTCTGTGTATAAAGCCATCTCCATAAAGACATGGTTGACCAGTTTGGTTTGTGGAATTTGAGGGTCCTGCACAAAGCCCTGACCTCAACCCTACTGAATATCTTTGGATGTGTGGAGGAACTGGAGTGTCCTGCACAGAGCCCTGACCTCTACGCTACAGAACACCTTTGGGATGAATTGGAACACCAATTGCATGCCAGGACTTCTGTGTACAAAGCCATCTCCATAAAGACATGGTTGACCAGTTTGGTTTGTG
This sequence comes from Lithobates pipiens, assembly GCF_037356315.1. Lineage (NCBI taxonomy): Eukaryota > Metazoa > Chordata > Amphibia > Anura > Ranidae > Lithobates > Lithobates pipiens. The sequence continues at coordinate 227,990,539 of NW_027507789.1, read as the reverse complement.
GAATTTGAGGGTCCTGCACAAAGCCCTGACCCTACTGAACTTCTTTGGGATGAATTGGAACAACGATTGTATGCCAGGCACATTTTTTTCCCCCCATTTTCTGGTGGCGCCTGATGTGTGAGCCGGGTCTTGTCATCCAGCATCAGTATCACACAAATGGCCACAAATTTACACAGACACCCTGCGAAATATTGAGAAAAGTCTTCCCAGAACAAGACAACACCCCATTAATGGCCATGGAGGGGAGGAGTGACTCCATATTATTAGCCAAGGTTTTTCGAATGGGATGTCCAACAAGCTCATATAGATGTGATGGTCAAGGATACACAAACTTTTGCCCATTTTGTGTATCTTTTGATCTACTGATTATATCTGACATGCAGTTGATCGGAAGATCACCTTTTGTTATGTATAGAATGGGGCCTGAATGGCCAGTTAAGGCTGGGACTAGGAATGGGCAGAAGGGGCACCCGCCTTGGGTGCAGCAGTAGGGGGAGTGCCTCCTGTCAGCCTTGTAACAGAAAGAGGGTGCCCTCATCCCTACAGTAAATCTTTTTGCCCAGGGCAGCCGTCCCTCCCGCCCACCCCTTGTCCAGGCCCTGCACGAGATTTCAGCGATTGGGTGTCCATAGATGAGGAGATACATTTGATGGAAGACATCTATAGTGAGGCAGGTGGAACATTCACCCAGCCGGTGGAATAAATGGCGGGTTAACGCTGCGTTCGGGTGAATGGTGACTCGGGTTGCTTCTGATATTCGGTACGGTTGGATAGGAAGAGCGTGGATTGCGCTGGGCGTGGATTGCGCTCGGCGGGGTCTCTCCTCTCCATGGATGGAGCACTGAGCACATGAAAAGGAAGAATTTGCCGGATTGGTGAAGATTTAACTCCTTGTGGGAGAAGATAATCCCGGCATTCTGGCAGAGAGGCAGCGGAATCAATGTCTATTGTGGCTGCACAAAGGATGGAGGAAGATTCTACAAAGGACAAATTGGGGTAATTATTCCCATCTGTCGGAAGATTTCACACCACCACCCGCCGCACATCACACAACCCGCGCAGATTGTACCGGCTGGAAGGTGTGTTTCCTGAGCGTTCGTCTCGCACGGACTGAACCAATCTCCGAGTCATATGGTGCGCCACTTCAGAAATCTCCTGGACTGATTTCACTGCACACTGTGAGCATCTCACAATGTGCAATAGAGGCCGCAGCAAGTCAGATAGAGCCCCGCCTCATTTCCTGGCTGGAGGACATCCGGCTTCATCTAACTCTTTTCTTCCCAGCCTGACTGTCCCTGGCCTTGCCCATTTCATTCATTCACAGGATTTCAGAATCACATGTGGGCGTTATCTAGCGCAGTCTGCATGCAAATTGAACCTGCCTGGAAACGCCCACTCTTCCAGACTGACAGCATGCCCTACTGCCCACCCTGTGCTGTGCCCTCCTGCCCATCTTGTGCTGTGTCCTTGTGCCCCTGTACTGAGCTCTACCTGCCCACCCTGTACTTTGCCCTCCTGCACCCCTGGGCTGGAAAAGGCATTTATGACGTGGGGGGGGGGGGGGGGGGGGAGGAGTGGGTGTGTACAGGGAGTGTAAAGAAGGAGTGGGAGCAGTGTGTACAGGGGAGAAGAGGGTCAGTGTGTAGAGAGGGTGGGAGCAGTGTGTACAGGGGAGAAGAGGGTCAGTGTGTAGAGAGGGTGGGAGCAGTGTGTACAGGGGAGAAGAGGGTCGGTGTGTAGAGAGGGTGGGAGCAGTGTGTACAGGGGAGAAGAGGGTCAGTGTGTAGAGAGGGTGGGAGCAGTGTGTACAGGGGAGAAGAGGGTCGGTGTGTAGAGAGGGTGGGAGCAGTGTGTACAGGGGAGAAGAGGGTCAGTGTGTAGAGAGGGTGGGAGCAGTGTGTACAGGGGAGAAGAGGGTCAGTGTATAAAGGGGGTCAGTGTGTAGAGAGGGTGGGAGCAGTGTGTACAGGGGAGAAGAGGGTCAGTGTATAAAGGGGGTCAGTGTGTAGAGAGGGTGGGAGCAGTGTGTACAGGGGAGAGGAGGGTCAGTGTATAAAGGGGGTCGGTGTGTAGAGAGGGTGGGACAGGGTGTACAGGGGAGAAGGGGGTCAGTGTGTAGGGAGGTTGGGACAGGGTGTACAGGGGAGAAGAGGGTCAGTGTATAAAGGGGGTCAGTGTGTAGGGAGGGTGGGACAGGGTGTACAGGGGAGAAGAGGGTCAGTGTATAAAGGGGGTCGGTGTGTAGAGAGGGTGGGAGCAGTGTGTACAGGGGAGAAGAGGGTCAGTGTGTAGAGAGGGTGGGACAGGGTGTACAGGGGAGAGGAGGGTCAGTGTATAAAGGGGGTCGGTGTGTAGAGAGGGTGGGAGCAGTGTGTACAGGGGAGAAGAGGGTCAGTGTGTAGAGAGGGTGGGAGCAGTGTGTACAGGGGAGAAGAGGGTCAGTGTATAAAGGGGGTCGGTGTGTAGAGGGGGTGGGAGCAGTGTGTACAGAGGAGAAGAGGGTCAGTGTATAAAGGGGGTCAGTGTGTAGAGAGGGTGGGACAGGGTGTACAGGGGAGAAGAGGGTCAGTGTATAAAGGGGGTCGGTGTGTAGAGAGGGTGGGAGCAGTGTGTACAGGGGAGAAGAGGGTCAGTGTATAAAGGGGGTCGGTGTGTAGAGAGGGTGGGACAGGGTGTACAGGGGAGAAGAGGGTCAGTGTATAAAGGGGGTCAGTGTGTAGAGAGGGTGGGACAGGGTGTACAGGGGAGAAGAGGGTCAGTGTATAAAGGGGGTCGGTGTGTAGAGAGGGTGGGAGCAGTGTGTACAGGGGAGAAGAGGGTCAGTGTATAAAGGGGGTCAGTGTGTAGAGAGGGTGGGAGCAGTGTGTACAGGGGAGAAGAGGGTCAGTGTATAAAGGGGGTCGGTGTGTAGAGAGGGTGGGAGCAGTGTGTACAGGGGAGAAGAGGGTCAGTGTATAAAGGGGGTCGGTGTGTAGAGAGGGTGGGACAGGGTGTACAGGGGAGAAGAGGGTCAGTGTATAAAGGGGGTCGGTGTGTAGAGAGGGTGGGACAGGGTGTACAGGGGAGAAGAGGGTCAGTGTATAAAGGGGGTCAGTGTGTAGAGAGGGTGGGAGCAGTGTGTACAGGGGAGAGGAGGGTCAGTGTATAAAGGGGGTCGGTGTGTAGAGAGGGTGGGAGCAGTGTGTACAGGGGAGAAGAGGGTCGGTGTGTAGAGAGGGTGGGAGCAGTGTGTACAGGGGAGAGGAGGGTCAGTGTATAAAGGGGGTCGGTGTGTAGAGAGGGTGGGAGCAGTGTGTACAGGGGAGAGGAGGGTCAGTGTATAAAGGGGGTCAGTGTGTAGGGAGGGTGGGACAGGGTGTACAGGGGAGAAGAGGGTCAGTGTATAAAGGGGGTCGGTGTGTAGAGAGGGTGGGACAGGGTGTACAGGGGAGAAGAGGGTCAGTGTATAAAGGGGGTCGGTGTGTAGAGAGGGTGGGACAGGGTGTACAGGGGAGAAGAGGGTCAGTGTATAAAGGGGGTCAGTGTGTAGAGAGGGTGGGAGCAGTGTGTACAGGGGAGAAGAGGGTCAGTGTATAAAGGGGGTCGGTGTGTAGAGAGGGTGGGACAGGGTGTACAGGGGAGAAGAGGGTCAGTGTATAAAGGGGGTCAGTGTGTAGAGAGGGTGGGAGCAGTGTGTACAGGGGAGAGGAGGGTCAGTGTATAAAGGGGGTCGGTGTGTAGAGAGGGTGGGAGCAGTGTGTACAGGGGAGAGGAGGGTCAGTGTATAAAGGGGGTCGGTGTGTAGAGAGGGTGGGACAGGGTGTACAGGGGAGAAGAGGGTCAGTGTATAAAGGGGGTCTGTGTGTAGAGAGGGTGGGAGCAGTGTGTACAGGGGAGAAGAGGGTCGGTGTGTAGAGAGGGTGGGAGCAGTGTGTACAGGGGAGAAGAGGGTCAGTGTATAAAGGGGGTCGGTGTGTAGAGAGGGTGGGACAGGGTGTACAGGGGAGAAGAGGGTCAGTGTATAAAGGGGGTCAGTGTGTAGAGAGGGTGGGAGCAGTGTGTACAGGGGAGAGGAGGGTCAGTGTATAAAGGGGGTCGGTGTGTAGAGAGGGTGGGAGCAGTGTGTACAGGGGAGAAGAGGGTCGGTGTGTAGAGAGGGTGGGAGCAGTGTGTACAGGGGAGAGGAGGGTCAGTGTATAAAGGGGGTCGGTGTGTAGAGAGGGTGGGAGCAGTGTGTACAGGGGAGAGGAGGGTCAGTGTATAAAGGGGGTCAGTGTGTAGGGAGGGTGGGACAGGGTGTACAGGGGAGAAGAGGGTCAGTGTATAAAGGGGGTCGGTGTGTAGAGAGGGTGGGACAGGGTGTACAGGGGAGAAGAGGGTCAGTGTATAAAGGGGGTCGGTGTGTAGAGAGGGTGGGACAGGGTGTACAGGGGAGAAGAGGGTCAGTGTATAAAGGGGGTCAGTGTGTAGAGAGGGTGGGAGCAGTGTGTACAGGGGAGAAGAGGGTCAGTGTATAAAGGGGGTCGGTGTGTAGAGAGGGTGGGACAGGGTGTACAGGGGAGAAGAGGGTCAGTGTATAAAGGGGGTCAGTGTGTAGAGAGGGTGGGAGCAGTGTGTACAGGGGAGAGGAGGGTCAGTGTATAAAGGGGGTCGGTGTGTAGAGAGGGTGGGAGCAGTGTGTACAGGGGAGAGGAGGGTCAGTGTATAAAGGGGGTCGGTGTGTAGAGAGGGTGGGACAGGGTGTACAGGGGAGAAGAGGGTCAGTGTATAAAGGGGGTCTGTGTGTAGAGAGGGTGGGAGCAGTGTGTACAGGGGAGAAGAGGGTCGGTGTGTAGAGAGGGTGGGAGCAGTGTGTACAGGGGAGAGGAGGGTCAGTGTATAAAGGGGGTCGGTGTGTAGAGAGGGTGGGAGCAGTGTGTACAGGGGAGAAGAGGGTCGGTGTGTAGAGAGGGTGGGAGCAGTGTGTACAGGGGAGAGGAGGGTCAGTGTATAAAGGGGGTCGGTGTGTAGAGAGGGTGGGAGCAGTGTGTACAGGGGAGAGGAGGGTCAGTGTATAAAGGGGGTCAGTGTGTAGGGAGGGTGGGACAGGGTGTACAGGGGAGAAGAGGGTCAGTGTATAAAGGGGGTCGGTGTGTAGAGAGGGTGGGACAGGGTGTACAGGGGAGAAGAGGGTCAGTGTATAAAGGGGGTCGGTGTGTAGAGAGGGTGGGACAGGGTGTACAGGGGAGAAGAGGGTCAGTGTATAAAGGGGGTCAGTGTGTAGAGAGGGTGGGACAGGGTGTACAGGGGAGAAGAGGGTCAGTGTATAAAGGGGGTCAGTGTGTAGAGAGGGTGGGAGCAGTGTGTACAGGGGAGAGGAGGGTCAGTGTATAAAGGGGGTCGGTGTGTAGAGAGGGTGGGAGCAGTGTGTACAGGGGAGAAGAGGGTCAGTGTATAAAGGGGGTCGGTGTGTAGAGAGGGTGGGAGCAGTGTGTACAGGGGAGAAGAGGGTCAGTGTATAAAGGGGGTCGGTGTGTAGAGAGGGTGGGACAGGGTGTACAGGGGAGAAGAGGGTCAGTGTATAAAGGGGGTCAGTGTGTAGAGAGGGTGGGAGCAGTGTGTACAGGGGAGAGGAGGGTCAGTGTATAAAGGGGGTCGGTGTGTAGAGAGGGTGGGAGCAGTGTGTACAGGGGAGAGGAGGGTCAGTGTATAAAGGGGGTCGGTGTGTAGAGAGGGTGGGACAGGGTGTACAGGGGAGAAGAGGGTCAGTGTATAAAGGGGGTCGGTGTGTAGAGAGGGTGGGACAGGGTGTACAGGGGAGAAGAGGGTCAGTGTATAAAGGGGGTCAGTGTGTAGAGAGGGTGGGAGCAGTGTGTACAGGGGAGAAGAGGGTCAGTGTATAAAGGGGGTCGGTGTGTAGAGAGGGTGGGACAGGGTGTACAGGGGAGAAGAGGGTCAGTGTATAAAGGGGGTCGGTGTGTAGAGAGGGTGGGAGCAGTGTGTACAGGGGAGAGGAGGGTCAGTGTATAAAGGGGGTCGGTGTGTAGAGAGGGTGGGAGCAGTGTGTACAGGGGAGAGGAGGGTCAGTGTATAAAGGGGGTCGGTGTGTAGAGAGGGTGGGACAGGGTGTACAGGGGAGAAGAGGGTCAGTGTATAAAGGGGGTCTGTGTGTAGAGAGGGTGGGAGCAGTGTGTACAGGGGAGAAGAGGGTCGGTGTGTAGAGAGGGTGGGAGCAGTGTGTACAGGGGTGAAGAGGGTCAGTGTATAAAGGGGGTCGGTGTGTAGAGAGGGTGGGAGCAGTGTGTACAGGGGAGAAGAGGGTCAGTGTATAAAGAGGGTCGGTGTGTAGAGAGGGTGGGAGCAGTGTGTACAGGGGAGAAGAGGGTCAGTGTATAAAGAGGGTCGGTGTGTAGAGAGGGTGGGACAGGGTGTACAGGGGAGAAGAGGGTCAGTGTATAAAGGGGGTCGGTGTGTAGAGAGGGTGGGAGCAGTGTGTACAGGGGAGAGGAGGGTCAGTGTATAAAGGGGGTCGGTGTGTAGAGAGGGTGGGAGCAGTGTGTACAGGGGAGAAGAGGGTCAGTGTATAAAGGGGGTCTGTGTGTAGAGAGGGTGGGAGCAGTGTGTACAGGGGAGAAGAGGGTCAGTGTATAAAGGGGGTCGGTGTGTAGAGAGGGTGGGACAGGGTGTACAGGGGAGAAGAGGGTCAGTGTATAAAGGGGGTCAGTGTGTAGAGAGGGTGGGAGCAGTGTGTACAGGGGAGAGGAGGGTCAGTGTATAAAGGGGGTCGGTGTGTAGAGAGGGTGGGAGCAGTGTGTACAGGGGAGAAGAGGGTCAGTGTGTAGAGAGGGTGGGACAGGGTGTACAGGGGAGAGGAGGGTCAGTGTATAAAGGGGGTCAGTGTGTAGAGAGGGTGGGACAGGGTGTACAGGGGAGAAGAGGGTCAGTGTATAAAGGGGGTCAGTGTGTAGAGAGGGTGGGAGCAGTGTGTACAGGGGAGAAGAGGGTCAGTGTATAAAGGGGGTCGGTGTGTAGAGAGGGTGGGACAGGGTGTACAGGGGAGAAGAGGGTCAGTGTATAAAGGGGGTCAGTGTGTAGAGAGGGTGGGAGCAGTGTGTACAGGGGAGAGGAGGGTCAGTGTATAAAGGGGGTCGGTGTGTAGAGAGGGTGGGAGCAGTGTGTACAGGGGAGAGGAGGGTCAGTGTATAAAGGGGGTCGGTGTGTAGAGAGGGTGGGACAGGGTGTACAGGGGAGAAGAGGGTCAGTGTATAAAGGGGGTCGGTGTGTAGAGAGGGTGGGACAGGGTGTACAGGGGAGAAGAGGGTCAGTGTATAAAGGGGGTCAGTGTGTAGAGAGGGTGGGAGCAGTGTGTACAGGGGAGAAGAGGGTCAGTGTATAAAGGGGGTCGGTGTGTAGAGAGGGTGGGACAGGGTGTACAGGGGAGAAGAGGGTCAGTGTATAAAGGGGGTCGGTGTGTAGAGAGGGTGGGAGCAGTGTGTACAGGGGAGAGGAGGGTCAGTGTATAAAGGGGGTCGGTGTGTAGAGAGGGTGGGAGCAGTGTGTACAGGGGAGAGGAGGGTCAGTGTATAAAGGGGGTCGGTGTGTAGAGAGGGTGGGACAGGGTGTACAGGGGAGAAGAGGGTCAGTGTATAAAGGGGGTCTGTGTGTAGAGAGGGTGGGAGCAGTGTGTACAGGGGAGAAGAGGGTCGGTGTGTAGAGAGGGTGGGAGCAGTGTGTACAGGGGTGAAGAGGGTCAGTGTATAAAGGGGGTCGGTGTGTAGAGAGGGTGGGAGCAGTGTGTACAGGGGAGAAGAGGGTCAGTGTATAAAGAGGGTCGGTGTGTAGAGAGGGTGGGAGCAGTGTGTACAGGGGAGAAGAGGGTCAGTGTATAAAGAGGGTCGGTGTGTAGAGAGGGTGGGACAGGGTGTACAGGGGAGAAGAGGGTCAGTGTATAAAGGGGGTCGGTGTGTAGAGAGGGTGGGAGCAGTGTGTACAGGGGAGAGGAGGGTCAGTGTATAAAGGGGGTCGGTGTGTAGAGAGGGTGGGAGCAGTGTGTACAGGGGAGAAGAGGGTCAGTGTATAAAGGGGGTCTGTGTGTAGAGAGGGTGGGAGCAGTGTGTACAGGGGAGAAGAGGGTCAGTGTATAAAGGGGGTCGGTGTGTAGAGAGGGTGGGACAGGGTGTACAGGGGAGAAGAGGGTCAGTGTATAAAGGGGGTCAGTGTGTAGAGAGGGTGGGAGCAGTGTGTACAGGGGAGAGGAGGGTCAGTGTATAAAGGGGGTCGGTGTGTAGAGAGGGTGGGAGCAGTGTGTACAGGGGAGAAGGGGGTCAGTGTGTAGAGAGGGTGGGACAGGGTGTACAGGGGAGAGGAGGGTCAGTGTATAAAGGGGGTCAGTGTGTAGAGAGGGTGGGACAGGGTGTACAGGGGAGAAGAGGGTCAGTGTATAAAGGGGGTCGGTGTGTAGAGAGGGTGGGACAGGGTGTACAGGGGAGAAGAGGGTCAGTGTGTAGAGAGGGTGGGACAGGGTGTACAGGGGAGAGGAGGGTCAGTGTATAAAGGGGGTCGGTGTGTAGAGAGGGTGGGACAGGGTGTACAGGGGAGAAGAGGGTCAGTGTGTAGAGAGGGTGGGACAGGGTGTACAGGGGAGAGGAGGGTCAGTGTATAAAGGGGGTCAGTGTGTAGAGAGGGTGGGACAGGGTGTACAGGCGGCGTATCTAATTTGATATAATTCCCTTGGATGTGCTTATTTGTTTCTAATCAGACTAAAAAGCCACGCCCAATATGTAGCGTTCACACCCACTATTTGCTGCGGTGCGCTCCACGGGAAACGACCTCCCAGTGTATTACTTTGCCGCTATTAAGATGGCACTGCTGACACCCATCAAGGCATTTCGAGATTTGGATAACTCCTCCCACTGCTTACATCAGAACTGATGGCTTTGGAGAGGAGTACTGAGGGCGGGGCGCTGGGAGGATTTCAGGAAGCGATGTACAGCCCCCTCGCCGGCCCCTCCCACCAGCCATACTCTGCCTGCATTGCATAGAGAAGTACAGGGAACCAGAGACGACACCCTTTTAACCACTTGCCGACCGGGCCACAGCCGAAAGACGGCTACAGCGCGCTCGGCTTATTCTGGGTGGACGTCAAAAGTGGTTTTGGACCAGCTAGAAAACGGCGATAATAAATTAAAACACTTGCAGACTTCGTGGGGAAATTCATTTTATTATTATATTATTATTTTTTATAATTATTTATTTTATATTATAATTTATGATTTTGTGTTTCAAACTTCATGGTACCCGGGATGTCTACTAGACTCTGGTTTGGACAGATTTTAATAAGTGAGTTATTGCAAAGAATTTCAGGCCTACAATATAAAACGCCAAATTTCTATGCAAAATAATTGTACCGCTTTGAGACGCAAAGATCTGACATAATCATCCCGCCTGGGAGGTCAAAGCTGCAAGTCGCAGAGCTGCGCGGCAAAAAAAAGAATCATTTTTGGCAAATGACATTTTGCAGTGATGTTCCGATCTGTGACTAGAAGGATAGACACTCACTGGCCACTTTATTAGGTACACCTGTTCAATGGCTCGGTAGCACAAATTGCTAATCAGCCAATCATAAGGCAGCAACTCAGTGCATTTAGGCCTCTAGACGTGGTGAGGACGACTTGCTAAAGTTCAAACTGAGCATCAGAATGGGGGGGAAGAAAGGGGATCTGGGTGACTGTGAACGTGGCATGGTGGTTGGTGGCAGACTATTTCTGGGATTTTCACACACAATCATCTCTCGGGATTACAGAGAAAGGTGGGGGAAAAAGAGAAAATATCCAGTGAGCGGCAGTTGTGTGGAGGAAAATGCCTTGCTGAGGTCAGCGGAGAATGGGCGGACTGGTTCCAGATGATAGAAAGACAACAGCGACTCTAATAACTAGTCATTACACCCGAGGTACGCAGAATACCGTCTCTGAACGCACAACACATCCAACCACAGACTATACAATCTCTTTACAGATAAATGAGTGGGCAGATCTTCCCATTTCACACCTGAGAGATGACAGGACCGCACATCTGTCGCCTCTCCCAGCGCCGTCCTGATAATACAACACCCTGTGATTGGAGCCACGCAGAGGTGACACAGAGATCTGGAGGAAGGCCTCGGCTGCCAAGAAGACCTGCTGGGTTTATTCTCTATAATATACAACCTATAGAAGACACGGGCCCCCGTGATACAGGGGCCACCCCCTGGGGGGAGCCCCGGCACATGGCGGGTAATTCTGTACTACGATTAGTGCAACACCTGTATGTTTATTCCTTATTCCCGCGTACACACGATCGGAAAAAGTTCTGATGGTTTTCCCAATTGAATTCCGACGGGATTCCGCTCAAGCTGTCTCGCCTACACACGCGGTCACACCAAATTCCAACCGCCAAGAAGAACGCGGTGACGTACAACACGTACGACGGGACTAGAAAAAGGAAGTTCAATAGCCGGTAGCCTCCGTCTCTCGTAGTTGAATCTGAGCATGCGTGAGTTTTTGCGTGTTCGGAATTGCATTACACACGATCGGAATTTCCGGTAGAAAGTTTTTCTGTCGGGAAAATTGAGAAAATGCTCTGAAATAATTGCTGGCGGGAAATCGAAATTTCCGATGGAGCGTACACACACGGTCGCATTTTCCGATGAAAAGCGCCCATCGGTCTTTTGTTGGCTGAAATTCCGATCGTGTGTAGGAGGCATTACACGCGTGTCCTGTGGAGGGGAACATGCATGAGAAATGGTATTGGGCGAATGGTTCAGGCCGAGCAAAAGTTCGGTCCAAACATTGCCTGCACGGCAAACACCTGAATTTGCAGGCGGAGCTTTTTTTTTTTTTTTTTTTTTTTTTTTTAATAACGCAATAGTCAAAACGAACTGAATCGCAGCGCCTTGATGCGATTCAGTTCGTTTTGAGTGCTATACAAATTATTCATTCAATAATCAAAACTGTCTGTTTTTTTATTTCTTTTTGAGATTTTTTTTTGGTGAATGGGTAGAGGTACCCCATACTCATTCACATGGAAGGGGGGGGGGCGGGATCTGTGGGCTCTCTTATTAAAGGGGGTTTCCAGATTCCAATAAGCCCACCGCCCAGGGTTGTCAGGAAGAGGCCCTTGTCCCCATCAACAGGGCATGTGGCCTAGTATGGTTCGGGGGTGGGGGAGGTGCTCGCTTGTCTCTCCCCCCCCCCCCCCCCCCTTTCCTGACCTACTGGGCTGAATGCACGGATAAGGGACTGGTATGGATTTTGGGGGGATTGCACACATTTTTTTCTTTTTTTTGGCACGGGGTTCGTCTTTGAATCTATACCAGAGCTGGTGGGCCTGGTGTGGTTTAGGGGGATGGGGGGGGGGGGAGGCCCACAACGTTTTTTTTCAGACATTCTTATTGTCAGCAATGATTGTTTTTTTTTATTCAGCTGTCAGCAGGGAAGCCTGTCCAAGTTTTTTCCAACGGAAAATCTGCTTGTGCATACGGGGCATAATTGGGATTTTTTTTTTACCAAAAGTATGTAGCAGAATACAGATTGGCCTAAATTTATGAAGAAATTCCATTATTATTTTTTTATTGGATATGTTTTGAAAAAACAGAAAGTAAAAAAAAAAAAAAAAATTATATAAATATATATATAATACTTTTTTTTTTCTTTCTGTTTTAAAACATATCCAATAAAAAAAAAAAATTATATATATATATATATATATATATATATATATATATATATATATATATATATATAATTTCTTTTATTTTTTTTAAAATTGACAGTCTTTTTTGTTTATAATGCAAAAAAAATAAATAAATAAATAAAATAAAAAAGAAATTCTATAAATATATATATAATACTTTTTTTTTTCTTTCTGTTTTAAAACATATCCAATAAAAAAAAAATGTATATATATATATATATATATATATATATATATATATATATATATATATAATTTCTTTTATTTTTTTTAAAATTGACAGTCTTTTTTGTTTATAATGCAAAAAAAATAAATAAATAAAATAAAAAAGAAATTCTATAAATATATATATAATACTTTTTTTTTTCTTTCTGTTTTAAAACATATCCAATAAAAAAAAAATTTATATATATATATATATATATATATATATATATATATATATATATATATATATATATATATATATATATATATATATATATATATATAATTTCTTTTATTTTTTTTAAAATTGACAGTCTTTTTTGTTTATAACGCAAAAAAAAAAAAAAAATAAATAAAATAAAAAAGGAATGTGATTGAATACTACCATGAATAAAGCATAAAAAAAAGGACATCAATATTATTTGTGTACAGCATCGCACGACCACGCAATTGTCTGTTAAAGTAACGCAGCGCCGCATCACAAAAAATGGCCTGGTCATGAAGGGGGGATAAATCTTTCCGGAGGTCAAGTAGCCCTCCAGCACTGGTCACTCTCTTCACCCATATTTTCCTCTTCTAGGTGGACAGAAAGGACCTCAGTAGGTCCTCAGTCTGACATTTTCCAGGTTTCCCACGTTGGGTGTTCAGAGATGGTCTGCGGCACTGCTCCTATTGGAGGAGCTGTGAACTTCCTTCCAGCCGCTCTTCTCTAGACTCTCCCTTTTAACGAGGTCTTCTCACCTACAGAATTGGATGGTTTTCCCCACCATTCTAGGCTGTAAACCCCAGGAGATGCTGCAGATGACCACATCTGTCATCAACAAACTTTTCACTTAGATCACGCATCTTCACCATTCTAACACATGGATGGATCTCTTGACCACGTCTACATGCTTTGGGTCACACGGATGTAATAAAGTGTTCCTGTCATTCCCGGATAGAGATGAGCTCGGTGTTCGACTCGAACACGGGCCGTTTGTCTGTTCGGCGAATTCAGAACTTTGTGGACCGTTCGCACCAAATTCGTGTGGCACGAATGGCCCACAATGCACTACGCCATCGAAGTGCATTGCTGGCTCATGATTGGCCAAGCACGCACTGTGACCCCCGCATGCTTGGCCAATCACAGCGCCGGCAGCGAGGAGAGCCATAATTGGCCACAGGCAGGATGCCTGTGGCCAATTATAGCTCAGGGGGGTTTAGTACACGCCCCACACTATATAAGGCCGCCAGTGAGGCGGCCTTGTGTAGTGTGTTCCGGCGTGCAGGGAAAGAGCAAGATAGGCAGGGACAGAGTGTTCTTTTCTCAGCCATCTGCAGGAGTTAGTGGGTGTTGTGTGCCTCCAGCACAGTATACACCTGTATCTACCCTTTATTGCTGGTTTTCTCTAATACAGGCATCTGCAGGAGTTAGTGGGTGTTGTGTGCCTCCAGCACAGTATACACCTGTATCTACCCTTTATTGCTGGTTTTCTCTAATACAGGCATCTGCAGGAGTTAGTGGGTGTTGTGTGCCTCCAGCACAGTATACACCTGAAGATACCCTTTATTGCTGGGGTTCTCTAATACAGGCATCTGCAGGAGTTTAAGTGGGTGTTGTGTGCCTCCAGCACAGTATACACCTGAAGATGCCCCTTATTGCTGGTGTTGTCTGTTGCATATCTTGCATATTAGCCTTTAAAATTAGGACTTTTGATTGCGAACGTTCGAGCCCCATAGACTTTAATAGGGTTCTAAAGTTCGTATGAATTTTTGGTTCATTCTAAGGCTCTGTTGCGAACCGAACGGGGGGGGGGGGGGGGGGGGTTTGGCTCAACCCTATTCCCGGAGCAGAGGTGGACCACGATTCCATCATCGGTGGAGCGCATGGTGTCGGGTTCCTCTGCTGGTCTGAAGGATTCAATAGGTTGCTGCTCCCTGGCTTTCCTGACATGAAGTAAGAGACCCCCGCCACACGCCTGATGACCCCCAATCCGTATTATTTTACAAACGTACGCCTCGCCATTCACTCATAATGATATGTTTAGTATTCTCACCCATTCTCCTTACGTCATCCGGCCTCTACAAATAACAAGGAACAATCTCATTTCCTGTATTTTATAAATCATTTCACCAATAATAACACACTTATTCCTTTCCATGGGATGTAATTAGTGTGTCAGGGACTTTTTTTTTTTTTACTTATGGGGGGGGGGGGAGGGGGTATTGCTGGAGGAAATGTAATGGCTCATTTGCATCTAATTTGGGAAGTCAAAGACACATTTTTACAATAATCTTCACTTCGAGAAATTATTTGTATACATGTAACATGTGTGTAGCACGGCCCCCTTGGGGACTGCTTGGATTTACCTGCTCATCTGCATCGCCCTGACCCTGTGAACATTCCAAACCCACCTGACACTCTGGGTTCAGACATCACTGCAACACCTTTAAGTAATAAGACAACACTCAATACGTTTATATTCTGTTAACGTTTACTGGAGTACTTCAGTGAAGATACGATTGTACAAAAAAGGAACCAGTTCAACTGGGCTTGGGAGAACAACACAAACTCAGTTGAGTGACTCCTAAGGAAAATGCCAGTTATACAGTTGGCAAGAACAGATTATTATATAAATATATGTACAATGTAGTAACACTTGAACATAACCTGTACGGATAAGCAGGAGTTAAAACGGAGTTCCACCCAAAGGTGGAACTTCCGCTCGTTGTACTCCTCCCCCCCTCCGGTGACACATTTGGCACCTTTCGGGGTGGAGGGGGAAGAGGATACCTGCCCAATACAGGTATCCTGTTCCAACTTCCAGGAGCCTCAGCCGCGGGTATTGACATCCTCGCCCAGGCTCCCTTCTACTTCCCCAGCCGCCGGGCCAGTAGGAAAGAGGAGCAGAGCCTTGTGCATTCGCAGTAGGGTTCCACAGCTGATGTTTCCATCAGCTGTCGGGTACACAGTGGCAGGCTTCACTGGTAAGGCTTCACTGCCAGGTTCCCTTACTCGCAATGGAGGCGGTATGCACCCAACAGCTGATGGAAACATCAGCTGTGGTGCCGACATCGCTGGACTCCAGGACAGGTAAGTGTCTGATTATTAACAGCCAGCAGATGTAGTATGTGCAGCTGCTGGCTTTTCATTTTCGCAGCGGTGGGCGGAGCTCCGCTTTAAGTATCAATTCTGACAATACTTCTAGAAAGAGGAACCCAGGCCGGCCTGTTTAACCTTTTAATCCTAATAAGAGATTAAGCTAAACATGGATGGTATGAGGGCCCTTTAAGTAGCAAGGACAGAATGTCCCTGTTGCAGATCTGATGGTCTGCACCGGCAGTCGGAGCTCATTAATTGTATCCAATAAAGTGTAGTAACAGAGCGGTAGTGTATCTGATGATGACTGCAGCTAAAGATGCCTATGTACTGTGTTCAAATAAAGGTGCAGTGAAGTGTTCCAGTAAAGTAAAGCTGTCTGTGCACAGTGTCCCAGTGACACAACAAAGACAAGCCTTGCAAAGATGGGCAGTTGCCCTCTCACCAACGACCAAAGCCATTCGATGTCTTCCAGCTAGCGAATCAAGGAGGAACGTCCTGGCTGCAGACTCGCTTGTGGTGATCACCCGTTGCGGCGCACAAAGCGTGGGTTGCTGCTCTGCATAGGTGGTGCTGGTCAGATGTCCGATGAACTGCAGGCAATGCTGGACCCCTTCTCAGCCAGGTCGGATGTCTAAAGACCTACGTGGTAGGCCGCGACCTCACTCTCCCTGCATGGAGAAATCCCTTCACACACGAGGCCCAGGAGGAAGAGAACGTGGGGCGGATCTCTGGTCTCCTTTATAACTCTTCCCAGCAATCTCTCTGGTGGTAGCAAGGATCCCTGGGATATGCAGTCCGGGTGTACAGTCATACAGGCAAACAGCCATCTCATGGAACTACTAGTCCCACATTCCATTTGGTTGGGCTCACGAACATGATGTCAGTGACCACCCTCCCCCACCCACTAGTATGGCTATTAATATGAAGTTGCCCTCCTTCCTTCTTATAGCTATTAGCATGGAGTTGACCCCCCCACATCCTTATGGCCATTACTATAAGGTTGCCCCACCTCCCTATGGCCATTAATATGGAGTTGCCCCCCTTTGTAGCTATATCATGGTCCTGTCTTCTGGGAAGAATTTCCACAATATTTTAGAGGATGTCTGTGGGAATCTGTGCCTATTTCTGAGGTCAGGTACTGATGCTGGATGAGAAGACCTCGCTCACAATCAAATTCACCCCAAAGGTGCTCAGTAGGTCAGGGCTCTGTGCAGTTCCTTCACACCAATCTGGTCAAGCCATGTCTTTATAGAGTTGACTCGACTACTCTCGCAAGGTAGCCCATAATCTGTTCCCATCTGTGAGGTCAAATGCTGATGTTGGATAAGAAGACCTGGCTGACACACCACGTTGGGCACAAAATAAAAAGGCCTGGCTTACAACTGGCATTCAATTAATCCAAAAGGTGTTCAGTAGGGTTGCGGATAGGGCTCTGTGTAGGACACTTGAGCTACACCAAACTAAACTGGACAAACCTTATTGTCCTTGTGGAGCTGTTGAGTAGGTTTGAGGTTAGGCTTCTGTGAAGACCACACTGGATCCTTCATTACAAACTGGTCACACCACATCTTTATAGAGCTGGCTTTGTATAGGGGGGGGGGGGGGCACAGTCATGCTGGAACAGAAAAGGGCCTTTACCAAACTGTTACCACAGGGGCACAATTGTCTACAATGTCTTTGTATGATGTAGTACCCTACAATGGAGACACCAAAACTTAACATGGAGGGGGTTCCCATATTTTTGGCCTTATTGCATATAATGCAGCAAATCTTGACTTTTCCTGCAAACGTCGGGCTTGGCTCCACCATTCACAGTGCCGTTCAGATCGCCTCCAGTAATTTGGCCGGGATAGTCAGCTGACGGCTGAGGGTGCCAATGGTCATCATCCTTGTAGTAGCTTGGAATTCTGAAGATCCCTCTTCAGTTTGAAGCTGGCTTTCCGTGCTGCAAGGCCTAAAGGGTATGTATAGACAAGTTTTGGAGGATGGAAAGGTTAGACCAGTGATTCTCAACCAGGGTTCCATGGAACACTAGAGTTCCTCCAGAGGTTGCTAGGGGTTCCTTCAGCATTGGGTAATTTCTGTCTCCCGGGTTCGTTCCCACTGACACCATTGATCCTTTCAGCTATCTGTAAGGGGGTAATTCTTCCCAATGATCACCAGTGTAAGGAACAGACTTCCCACTGACCATCACACTAATGTATCGGGAGTAGTAGATTCCTAATTTTTAGTAGGGGTTCCCCAAGACTGGAGAACTATTTCAAGGGTTCCTCTGTGTTGAAAGGGTTGAGAAAGGCTGGGTTAGACCATCCATTAGGTTATTACTGCTGTCTATGTCCCCACAATGGAGGTTCCTCTTCTCTATTTTCATGGTGACTCTTATCACCAGGACAGGAAGTGATAGGAAATCTAAAATGTTACCATTGTCATTTTATTGTGGTGGGTTCAGCGGTTGCCAATCAGGCTCCAGATGTCTTCCTCCTGTACAGTTTGGATGCTGCAAGGAATATTCAGCTTGGTTGCTATAGACATAACCCCCATTGTCCCCCCCCCCCCCACCCCCGTACAGGGCACAGGTCTGCGATGCGCCCGTGTAAGCATGCAGTGGAAGCGGCGCAGATGTTTTGCAATCATGCTGTGAAGGACTTCCAGAGGACTCTCAGAGTCCCCTCATTAATCTGCCTGGATACCGACCCCCATCAGTCGGCTCTGCCTGCGCTGCTCATTAAGACTTTACTGCATGCCGTTTAATTGGGATCAGAGGGTCGATCCGTAGGAAGAGAAGACATGAAAAGGTAACCCAGCTGTAACCTGACTCTTTGCCTCCAAATTACTCTACCCCCTATCTTATTGCCCCACTATAATTACCAAAAATATACTGGCGCAAAGGCTGGGAGTGAACTGGCCGTTTTTCGGGCCCCTTTATTAAAACGAACAATTATGTAAACAATATTACAAACAAAAACGTAACCTTTTGTTTGCCGATCCTTGGAGGCTCAAAATATCAAAATATTTCCTTGTAACTGCATAAAACCATTTCCACGGTCCCTGCCGCAGTGCACCGACTCGGGGACGAACCACGTTCTGCGGATACACCATTACAACTCCCACCATAGCTGGCATTCCACCGGGGACCCCATACCTTGGATGTGTCCCGATCTTCTAATTACAGCAGGTTATTTAAAAAATGCCTCCAAATACCCAACCGCACACACCCTGTAAGAGAAAAAAACAAACAACACCTACAAAAAGACTCAAACCATGCAGGGCAGGCGGGGTGGGAACGCTTCTCTTCCTTGTGTATGCTGGCAGGATGTCCGGTCACCACTGACCTCCCTCACTCCTGCTTCTACAATACCCCCCACCCACCACCCCCAATGTTTGCCCAATCCACTGCCGCCTCTAGTTGCCTGACAAGGATTAACCCCCACTTGCCCGGCTCCCCTGAGCACCTATTCATGCGGCCCTGCCATATTTTTATTTTTATTTTTTTGCTACAGGCTGTACACAAGTGTTGCTCTCTCTGCCAATCACACGCCGACCATCTCCTATGGATACGATGTGTCATCTCAGCCAGAGTTCCCCACAGGGAATCTGAGCTTATTATAAAATATTCACCAAATAATACATTATTATTTTTCATATTAGAGATGAGAAATTCATTAGACTTCTGCTTTTACAATAAGAGATATTCCTATTCGTATTCTTATCAGTCCGATACGTGGAAAAGCCTTTGTGGGAAATACGAAACGTCTGGATTACAATGAAGCGCTCACAGAAATGTAACAATTCGGATGTGCAGTCTTTATACTGTATATGTGTAAATGTGATCCGCCTGATTGCTGTGTGTATATATGGGCCGCTATATTGGCTGGCAAGTGCCAGCCTGATAGTTCAACTGATATTGTGGTTTAGGGAGTGAAGGGTTTGATTATTGTTAAAGGGACCGGTCAGGAACTTTGCGTTGTCTCCCTAAATAAATTCCTGACATGTCACAATATCCAGCAACAGCATCGTAGTCAGTGATAGTCTATCAGTAAATGGTGGACCGCCGTCTGGATCGGGACTGAGGCACTGACCCATCCGGACCAGCCGTTAAGAGCCACTTCCTTCCCCCAGACACCGCCACTGTCATTATTATTATTTTATTTTTAAGGTACGTATATAGCGCCGTCAATTTACGCAGCGCTTTACATATACATTGTACATTCACATCGGTCCCTACACTCAAGGAGCTTACAATCTAAGGTCCCCATTCATATACTAGTATACAGTTTAGACAGAAGCCAATTAACCTACCAGCATGTCTTTATGGGAGGAAACCGGAGTACATGGAGGAAACCCACACAGGCGCAGGGAGAACATGCAAACTCCGGACAGGTAGTGTCGTGGTTGGGATTTTTACTGCTAGGTGAGAGTGCTACCCACTACACCATTGTGCCACCCACTTCACCACTGTGTCACCCACTACACCACTGTTCTCCCCACTACACCACTGTGCCACCCACTACACCACTGTTCTCCCCACTACACCACTGTGCCACCCACTACACCACTGTTCTCCCCACTACACCACTGTGCCACCCACTACACCACTGTTCTCCCCACTACACCACTGTGCCACCCACTACACCACTGTGCCACCCACTACACCACTGTTCTCCCCACTACACCACTGTGCCACCCACTACACCACTGTGCCACCCACTACACCACTGTTCTCCCCACTACACCACTGTGCCACCCACTACACCACTGTTCTCCCCACTACACCACTGTGCCACCCACTACACCACTGTTCTCCCCACTACACCACTGTGCAACCCACTACACCACTGTTCTCCCCACTACACTATTGTGTCACCCACTACACCACTGTTCTCCCCACTACACCACTGTGTCACCCACTACACCACTGTTCTCCCCACTACACTATTGTGTCACCCACTACACCACTGTTCTCCCCACTACACCACTGTGTCACCCACTACACCACTGTTCTCCCCACTACACTATTGTGTCACCCACTACACCACTGTTCTCCCCACTACACCACTGTGCAACCCACTACACCACTGTGCCACCCACTACACCACTGTTCTCCCCACTACACCACTGTGTCACCCACTACACCACTGTGCCACCCACTACACCACTGTTCTCCCCACTACACCACTGTGTCACCCACTACACCACTGTGTCACCCACTACACCACTGTGCCACCCACTACACCACTGTTCTCCCCACTACACCACTGTTCTACCCACCAAACCACTGTGCTACCCACTACACCACTGTTCTACCCACTACACCACTGTTCTAAGCAATACACCACTGTGCTACCCACTACACCACTGTTCTAAGCACTACACCACTGTGCTACCCACTACACCACTGTTCTACCCACTACACCACTGTGCTACCCACTACACCACTGTTCTACCCACTACACCACTGTTCTCCCCACTACACCACTGTTCTACCCACCAAACCACTGTGCTACCCACTACACCACTGTTCTACCCACTACACCACTGTTCTAAGCACTGCACCACTGTGCTACCCACTACACCACTGTTCTAAGCACTACACCACTGTGCTACCCACTACACCACTGTTCTACCCACTACACCACTGTGCTACCCACTACACCACTGTGCTACCCACTACACCACTGTGCCCGCCCATTATCACAGCAGAGCATAGAGCAGGAGGCGGGACAGATCAAGAGCAAGAGACATAGTAGCCCTGCATGGAGGGCGGGAACTGCCCGAGATAAATTTGCATATTAACTAGCACACAGTGGTCCTAGCAACCAATCACGAGCTCCTTACATAGTTACACAGTAGGTGAGGTTGAAAAAAAGACACAAGTCCATCAAGTCCAACCTATGTTCTGTGATTATATGTCAGTATTACATTGTATATCATGTATGTTGTGTGATTATATGTCAGTATTACATTGTATATCCCTGTATGTTGCGGTCGTTCAGGTGATTATCTAATAGTTTCTTGAAACTGTGGATGCTCCCCGCTGAGACCACTGCCTGTGGAAGGGAATTCCACATCCTTGCTGCTCTTACAGTAAAGAACCCTCTACGTAGTTTAAGGTTAAACCTCTTTTCTTCTAATTTTAATGAGTGGCCACGAGTCTTGTTACATTCCCTTCCACAAAAAAGTTTTATCCCTATTGTGGGGTCACCAGTCCGGTATTTATATATTGTGGGGTCACCAGTCCGGTATTTGTATATTGTGGGGTCTCCAGTCCGGTATTTATATATTGTGGGGTCACCAGTCCGGTATTTATATATTGTGGGGTCACCAGTCCGGTATTTGTATATTGTGGGGTCACCAGTCCGGTATTTATATATTGTGGGGTCACCAGTCCGGTATTTATATATTGTGGGGTCTCCAGTCCGGTATTTGTATATTGTGGGGTCACCAGTCCGGTATTTATATATTGTGGGGTCACCAGTCCGGTATTTGTATATTGTGGGGTCTCCAGTCCGGTATTTGTATATTGTGGGGTCACCAGTCCGGTATTTATATATTGTGGGGTCACCAGTCCGGTATTTATATATTGTGGGGTCACCAGTCCGGTATTTATATATTGTGGGGTCACCAGTCTGGTATTTATATAATGAAATCATATCCCCTTTCATCGTCTCTTCTCCAGAGAGGATAAGTTCAGAGCTCACAACCTTTCCTCATAACTAATATCCTCCAGACCCTTTATTAGCTTTGTTGCCCTTCTTTGTAGTCGCTCCATTTCCAGTACATCCTTCCTGAGGACTGGTGCCCAGAACTGGACAGTATACTCCAGGTGCGGCCGGACCAGAGTCTTGTAGAGGGGAGAATTATCCTTTTATCTCTGGAGTTGATCCCTTTTTAATGCCAATATTCTGTTTGCTTTGTTAGCAGCAGCTTGGCATTGCTGAGCCCATCATCTACTAGGACCCCCAGGTCCTTCTCCATCCTACATCCCCCCAGAGATTCCCCTCCCCCCAGGTCCTCCTCCATCCTAGATCCCCCCAGAGGTTCCCCTCCCCCCAGGTCCTCCTCCATCCTAGATCCCCCCAGAGGTTCCCCTCCCCCCAGTCTATAGATTGCATTCACATTTTTGCCACCCAAATGCATTATTTTACATTTTTCTACATTGAACCTCATTTGCCATGTAGTTGCCCCTCCCCCCATTCATTTGTTCTGATCTTCTTGCAAGGATTCCACATCCTGTGGAGAAGTTATTGCCCTGCTTAGCTTAGTATCGTCCACAAGTACAGAGATTGAGCTGTTTCCCCCATCCCCCTCCTCCAGGTCATTTATGAACAAATTAAATAGGATTGGTCCCAACACAGAACCCTGGGGGACCCCACTACCCTCCCCCCGACCATTCCGAGTACTCCCCATTTATCACCACCCTCTGAACTCGCCCTTGTAGCCAGTTTTCATTCCATGTACTCACCCTATGGTCCATGCCAACCCACCTTATTTTGTAAAGTAAACGTTTATGGGGAACTGTGTCACATGTAAAATCCAGATACACCACATCTACAGGCCTTCCTTTATCTAGATACACCACGTCTACGGGCCTTCCTTTATCTAGATACACCACGTCTACGGGCCTTCCTTTATCTAGATACACCACGTCTACGGGCCTTCCTTTATCTAGATACACCACGTCTACGGGCCTTCCTTTATCTAGATACACCACGTCTACGGGCCTTCCTTTATATAGATACACCACGTCTACGGGCCTTCCTTTATATAGATACACCACGTCTACGGGCCTTCCTTTATCCAGATACACCCCGTCTACGGGCCTTCCTTTATCTAGATACACCACATCTACGGGCCTTCCTTTATATAGATACACCACGTCTACGGGCTTTCCTTTATCTAGATACACCACGTCTACAGGCCTTCCTTTATCTAGCTACACCACGTCTACGGACCTTCCTTTATCCAGATACACCACGTCTACGGGCCTTCCTTTATCCAGATACACCCCGTCTACGGGCCTTCCTTTATATAGATACACCACGTCTACGGGCTTTCCTTTATCTAGATACACCACGTCTACAGGCCTTCCTTTATCTAGATACACCACGTCTACGGACCTTCCTTTATCCAGATACACCGCGTCTACGGACCTTCCTTTATCCAGATACACCACATCTACGGGCCTTCCTTTATCTAGATACACCACGTCTACGGGCCTTCCTTTATCTAGATACACCACGTCTACGGGCCTTCCTTTATCTAGATACACCACGTCTACAGGCCTTCCTTTATCTAGATACACCACGTCTACGGGCCTTCCTTTATCTAGATACACCACGTCTACGGGCCTTCCTTTATCTAGATACACCACGTCTACGGGCCTTCCTTTATCCAGATACACCCCGTCTACGGGCCTTCCTTTATATAGATACACCACGTCTACGGGCTTTCCTTTATCTAGATACACCACGTCTACGGGCCTTCCTTTATCTAGATACACCACGTCTACGGGCCTTCCTTTATCTAGATACACCACGTCTACGGGCCTTCCTTTATCTAGATACACCACGTCTACGGGCCTTCCTTTATCTAGATACACCACGTCTACGGGCCTTCCTTTATCTAGATACACCACGTCTACGGGCCTTCCTTTATCTAGATACACCACGTCTACGGGCCTTCCTTTATCTAGATACACCACGTCTACGGGCCTTCCTTTATCTAGATACACCACGTCTACAGGCCTTCCTTTATATAGATACACCACGTCTACGGGCCTTCCTTTATCCAGATACACCCCGTCTACGGGCCTTCCTTTATCTAGATACACCACGTCTAAGGGCCTTCCTTTATCTAGATACACCACGTCTACGGGCCTTCCTTTAGCTATATACACCACATCTACGGCCCTTCCTTTATCCAGATACACCACGTCTACGGGCCTTCCTTTATATAGATACACCACGTCTACGGCCCTTCCTTTATCTATTGGTTTGGAAAGACCGATTCTTCTATGCATGTAACTAATATGCAAAGTTAAAGTCAGCAGCTACAAATAATATAAAATACATTAGGACATTTGCCTGTCCTGGAGTCAAGCAATGTCGGCACCCCAGCCAATGTTTCCATCGGCTCTCGGGTGTTGCCCCTGCCATTCGTAGTAAGGGAACCTGGCAGTGGTTCACAGCCAGTTTCCTACTGCTGCTCTTTCTGAATGGCTCGGCCACAGGGGGAAAGGAGAAGGGCGGCTGAAACGTCCGAGTGATCGTGCCGTCGTGCAATCTCCTGGAATTGGGGAGAGGTACCTGCCCCTGCACCTGAAAGGTGCCAAATGTGGCACCAGAGGAGGGGAGGAGTCAGATAGGTGAAGCATCCCCTTTTGGGTGGAACGCCACTTTAAGGTCTCCACTCAATTACTCTGCCTAGGCTGAGATGATTTCGTCAATCTACTGCAGGTAACCTTGTGGACGGCCTTCCCAGAAGAGGTGAAGCTGTTACAGCTGCAAAGGGCCAACTCAATATTGAACCCTCCGGACTAAGACTGGGGGGTCATTAAACCTCATGTGTGTGTAAAGGCAGGTGTCTCAATACTTTTGGCAATATAGTGTATATTGTGACAATAGGAGTCTGTAGTCTCCCCGATTTATTTGATTTTCTCATCGCTCTGAACTAATAATTATCAACTTACTATCGTTTTTCTATTCTTCTGATTAGTCTCCATAAAATGATACAATCTGTCAAACTATTAACTAAAGTACACTGATCAACACCTAAAACTCATTTGCCCCCTGTGAATGTGTGGACTTCAGGTCCCCACCCCCCAGATTCTACTAATCTCCTGTTGGTCCTCTGCAGGTTCCGATTTGCAGCCTGTCGGACCTGATGCTCTGCGGGATGGGCGCCTGCAGCAGGAAGGCTCTGACACTACTCAGCAGCGTGTTCGCCGTCTGCGGCCTGGGGCTTCTGGGAATCGCCGTCAGCACCGATTACTGGCTCTACTTGGAAGAGGGGATCATCCTGCCACAAAACCAGACCACCGAGATCAAAATGTCCCTTCATTCCGGCCTGTGGAGGGTCTGCTTCCTGGCAGGTAAGTGTGCAATCACCTACACACCGGCCCAACCACCATTTTATCTAGCTGAACTATGGTCAGGACCATACACAAAGACAAAGAAGAATGGACTATGGTCAGGACCATACACAAAGACTGAGGGGGATGGACTATGGTCAGGACCATACACAAAGACTGAGAGGAATGGACTATGGTCAGGACCATACACAAAGACTGAGGGGGATGGACTATGGTCAGGACCATACACAAAGACTGAGGGGAATGGACTATGGTCAGGACCACACACAAAGACAAAGAAGAATGGACTATGGTCAGGACCGTACACAAAGACTGAGGGGGATGGACTATGGTCAGGATCATACACAAAGACTGAGAGGAATGGACTATGGTCAGGACCATACACAAAGACTGAGGGGAATGGACTATGGTCAGGACCATACACAAAGACAAAGAAGAATGGACTATGATCAGGACCATACACAAAGACTGAGGGGGATGGACTATGGTCAGGACCGTACACAAAGACTGAGAGGAATGGACTGTGGTCAGGACCGTACACAAAGACTGAGGGAGATGGACTATGGTCAGGACCATACACAAAGACTGAGGGGAATGGACTATGGTCAGGACCACACACAAAGACTGAGGGAGATGGACTATGGTCAGGACCATACACAAAGACTGAGGGAGATGGACTATGGTCAGGACCGTACACAAAGACTGAGGGGGATGGACTATGGTCAGGACCATACACAAAGACTGAGGGGAATGGACTATGGTCAGGACCACACACAAAGACTGAGGGGAATGGACTATGGTCAGGACCGTACACAAAGACTGAGAGGAATGGACTATGGTCAGGACCACACACAAAGACTGAGGGGAA
Organism: Lithobates pipiens; assembly: GCF_037356315.1. Lineage (NCBI taxonomy): Eukaryota > Metazoa > Chordata > Amphibia > Anura > Ranidae > Lithobates > Lithobates pipiens. The sequence continues at coordinate 227,964,604 of NW_027507789.1, read as the reverse complement.
TGGACTATGGTCAGGACCATACACAAAGACTGAGGGGAATGGACTATGGTCAGGACCACACACAAAGACTGAGGGAGATGGACTATGGTCAGGACCACACACAAAGACTGAGAGGAATGGACTATGGTCAGGACCGTACACAAAGACTGAGAGGAATGGACTATGGTCAGGACCATACACAAAGACTGAGGGGGATGGACTATGGTCAGGACCGTACACAAAGACTGAGGGAGATGGACTATGGTCAGGACCGTACACAAAGACTGAGAGGAATGGACTATGGTCAGGACCGTACACAAAGACTGAGGGGAATGGACTATGGTCAGGACCATACACAAAGACTGAGGGAGATGGACTATGGTCAGGACCGTACACAAAGACTGAGGGGAATGGACTATGGTCAGGACCACACACAAAGACTGAGGGGAATGGACTATGGTCAGGACCGTACACAAAGACTGAGGGGGATGGACTATGGTCAGGACCATACACAAAGACTGAGGGAGATGGACTATGGTCAGGACCATACACAAAGACTGAGGGAGATGGACTATGGTCAGGACCATACACAAAGACTGAGAGGAATGGACTGTGGTCAGGACCGTACACAAAGACTGAGGGAGATGGACTATGGTCAGGACCATACACAAAGACTGAGAGGAATGGACTGTGGTCAGGACCGTACACAAAGACTGAGGGAGATGGACTATGGTCAGGACCATACACAAAGACTGAGGGGAATGGACTATGGTCAGGACCACACACAAAGACTGAGGGGAATGGACTATGGTCAGGACCGTACACAAAGACTGAGGGAGATGGACTATGGTCAGGACCGTACACAAAGACTGAGGGGAATGGACTATGGTCAGGACCGTACACAAAGACTGAGAGGAATGGACTATGGTCAGGACCATACACAAAGACTGAGGGGAATGGACTATGGTCAGGACCACACACAAAGACTGAGGGAGATGGACTATGGTCAGGACCATACACAAAGACTGAGGGAGATGGACTATGGTCAGGACCATACACAAAGACTGAGGGAGATGGACTATGGTCAGGACCGTACACAAAGACTGAGAGGAATGGACTATGGTCAGGACCGTACACAAAGACTGAGAGGAATGGACTATGGTCAGGACCATACACAAAGACTGAGGGGGATGGACTATGGTCAGGACCGTACACAAAGACTGAGGGAGATGGACTATGGTCAGGACCACACACAAAGACTGAGGGGAATGGACTATGGTCAGGACCGTACACAAAGACTGAGGGGAATGGACTATGGTCAGGACCATACACAAAGACTGAGGGAGATGGACTATGGTCAGGACCATACACAAAGACTGAGGGAGATGGACTATGGTCAGGACCATACACAAAGACTGAGGGGAATGGACTATGGTCAGGACCGTACACAAAGACTGAGGGGAATGGACTATGGTCAGGACCATACACAAAGACTGAGGGGAATGGACTATGGTCAGGACCGTACACAAAGACTGAGGGGAATGGACTATGGTCAGGACCATACACAAAGACTGAGGGAGATGGACTATGGTCAGGACCGTACACAAAGACTGAGAGGAATGGACTATGGTCAGGACCACACACAAAGACTGAGGGAGATGGACTATGGTCAGGACCATACACAAAGACTGAGGGGAATGGACTATGGTCAGGACCGTACACAAAGACTGAGGGGAATGGACTATGGTCAGGACCGTACACAAAGACTGAGGGAGATGGACTATGGTCAGGACCGTACACAAAGACTGAGAGGAATGGACTATGGTCAGGACCACACACAAAGACTGAGGGAGATGGACTATGGTCAGGACCACACACAAAGACTGAGGGGGATGGACTATGGTCAGGACCATACACAAAGACTGAGGGGAATGGACTGTGGTCAGGACCATACACAAAGACTGAGAGGAATGGACTGTGGTCAGGACCGTACACAAAGACTGAGAGGCCCTATAGATATATACATACAGACAGGGCTTTTTTTCTCCACCCACCTCCGCACACTGACCCTTGGTTCCACCACCTACCCACCTCACAGTACTACCCCTTTTAGAGAATACAGTATGGAGTTTGTCAAATTTATGGAGTGGAGCTGAAATTTTGAGACATCCAAGAAACCTTCAGGATTTAGAGAAGATCTGTAGAGAAGAGAGGAGAAAATCCCTCCTGAGATGTGTGGAAACCTCATCACCACCTACAAGAAACGTCTGACCTCTGTGATCACCAACAAGGGTTTCTCCACCAACTACTAAGTCATGTTTTGGGGATCAAATAATTTTTTTACTCACTGAACTGCAACTCCGTTTTATAACATTTGTATCGTGTGATTTTTCTGGATTTTTGGTTGATATTCCGTCTCCATCATATAAAATACACCTCTGATAACAATTATAGACCCTTCATTTCTATGTAAGTGGTCTGCGGGGGGGGGGGGGGGGGGGGCAATCATTATTATCCACTCTGTACATAAATTGAATGAAATAGAAAGGCCAGGAATGCAGAGAGGATTGATACAAGTGACTTATGTCCAGCTCTGTGGAGGCCGCAGTCTTTTCCGGGACCTCTGTGGTGTCCCCTGTGTCCTCCGTACCGCGGGATCCACAGGAGCTCCCAGTTCCGCAGGAACTGGCGCAGTGCCAGGCCTCGCTCTATGTGACCCCGTTACTGGGGTATTTTTAGCTCCCAGCTCCATTATAATTTATAGAGCGGTCGGTGTCGGGGAAGTCAGAGCTACGCATTGAATGAGATTCCGCGCCGGGCAGCCGTCTCCTTTCATTTACGAAAACCTTCTAACCACTAAATAATGTAGAACCTTCGATGTGGACCTGTCACGTCAGGAGTTGACTTCTTTCCGGGAGTCTCTGACCTGGAACACTCACTGATGTCGGGAGACCCAACTTCACTGGCCCTAAGCTTGTCCACCAAGAGATGAGAGGCAAAGTGGTTGTAATCCTCAGACATGAAATCTGAACAAAGCATATCCCTCTATCAGGAGTGTTGCTGGGTCTACAAAAGATCTGGAGCTAGAGCCCATAGCAGCATAGTAAAGAAAGTCATAAGCTTGGGTGGGCATACACATGTATATAATGTGTGTGCGTGTGTGTGTGTGTGTGTGTGTATATCCCCAGAGAGCCCCCCCCCCTTACATCAGGGTGCCCAGAGAGCCTCCCCCTTAAATCAGGGTCCCTAGAGAGCTTCCCCCTCACATCAGTGTCCCTACAGAGCCTTCCCCTTAAATCAGGGTCCCCAGAGAGCCTCCCCCTTAAATTAGGGTGCCCAGAGAGCCTCCCCCTTAAATCAGGGTCCCTAGAGAGCCTCCCCTTCACATCAGGGTCCCTAGAGAGCCTCCCCCTTACAACAGGGTCCCCAGAGAGCCTCCCCCTTAAATCAGGGTCCCCAGAGAGCCTCCCCCTTAAATCAGGGTCCCCAGAGAGCCTCCCCCTTAAATTAGGGTGCCCAGAGAGCCTCCCCCTTAAATCAGGGTCCCTAGAGAGCCTCCCCTTCACATCAGGGTCCCTAGAGAGCCTCCCCCTTACATCAGGGTCCCCAGAGAGCCTCCCCCTTAAATCAGGGTCCCCAGAGAGCCTCCCCCTTACATCAGGGTCCCCAGAGAGCCCCCCACTTACATCAGGGTCCCCAGAGTGCTTCCCCCTTACATTAGGGTCCCCAGAAAGCCCCCCCTTAAATCAGAGTCCCCAGAGAGCCCCCCACTTACATCAGGGTCCCCAGAGAGTCCCCCACTTACATCAGGGTCCCCAGAGAGCCCCCCACTCACACCAGGGTTCCCAGAGAGCATCACCCTTAAATTAGGGTGCCCAGAGAGCCTCCCCCTTACATCAGGGTCCCCAGAGAGCCTCCCCCTTAAATCAGAGTCCCCAGAGAGCCTCCTCCTTAAATCAGGGTCCCCAGAGAGCCTCCTCCTTAAATCAGGGTCCCCAGAGAGCCTCCTCCTTAAATCAGGGTCCCTAGAGAGCCTCCTCCTTAAATCAGAGTCCCCAGAGAGCCTCCTCCTTAAATCAGGGTCCCTAGAGAGCCTCCCCCCTGCATCAGGGTCCCCAGAGAGCCCCCTACTTACATCAGGGTCCCCAGAGAGCCCCCCACTCACACCAGGGTCCCCAGAGAGCCTCCCCCTTAAATTAGGGTGCTCAGAGAGCCCCCTCCTTAAATCAGTGTCCCTAGAGAGCTTCCCCCTCACATCAGGGTCCCTAGAGAGCCTCCCCCTTACATCAGGGTCCCCAGAGAGCCTCCCCCTTACATCAGGGTCCCCAGAGAGCCCCCCACTTACATCAGGGTCCCCAGAGTGCTTCCCCCTTACATTAGGGTCCCCAGAAAGCCCCCCCTTAAATCAGAGTCCCCAGAGAGCCCCCCACTTACATCAGGGTCCCTAGAGAGCCTCCCCCTTACATCAGGGTCCCCAGAGAGCCCTCCACTTACATCAGGGTCTCCAGAGAGCCTCCCCCTTACATCAGGGTCCCCAGAGAGCCCCCCACTCACACCAGGGTCCCCAGGGAGCCTCCCCTTCCCTTGGGGACCCTTGCAGAGACTCAGGCTATGGGCCCCAGATTGGGGGCTATAGCCCCAAAAGCCACCTCCTAGCAACGCCACTGCCCTCTATAGTGTGTACTTGTCTCAGTCCAGAGCACTGAGTGTCATTTCTGTCTGCTGCCTCCTTCCTCTGCTATCTGCAGGAGTCACTTACAGGTTTTCCTGACAACAAAATACCAGAACAAAAATCACGCAATGTCCTCCAGTTGTGCTCAAAAGTAATGGCAATACAAACAATTGTATCGTTATCATATGTGTGTATATAGGAGTAAAGCACTGAGCGAGTTTTGCAGCAATCCTTAGGGGTGTACGCTAATCTCTAAATAATGATGGTGGGATGCATTTCTACTCAGGCTGCAAAGAAGGAACCCTTGCGCTGTGCGGAAGCAGCGGGGTCTCTGCAGAGGTCTGACATAACTCTTTTGAGTCAGAGCTAGAGTTCTCCAATCAGCACGGAGCATGAGATTTAGCTATGCCTCAACAGAGGGAGCGTCGGACCTCGGCATAGAGACCACTGCTTTCACGCAGAGAGCAAGGGTCCTTCTCCGCATCAGGTTGGCAGGTGACAGGCTTTTCTACTCGGGCTGTGGCTGGTTTGTAAGAAAATGAATTGTTAGCTCTAGAATCCATTGGATTATACTGAATGTCCCGTTGGGATTTATCATTCTGTGTCTGTCTGTCCTCTGGCAGGTGAAGAACAAGGACGATGTTTCACCATCGAGTATGTGATGCCGATGAACGTCCAGATGACATCAGAGTCCACCATCAGCGTGCTGAGTGAGTCGATGACAATCGCACATAAATTGTTCGTGGTTCACAGGTTGGATCGTCCCAGCAGTATCGATCTGCCATACAATGTATTGGGAGTGAGGAGAGGTGATGGGGAAAGAATTCAGAAACAAAAAGTGCAACAATGTTCAAAAAAGAGAAACAAATACACACACTGCCGCTATTTTGACAGGACGCCGCCACCCTCTATTTATGCGTCCGGCCCCCTTTCAGGACGCCGGCGCGTGAATTCCAGCGGCGGGGGGGGGGGGGTGTTTTTCTGAAACACCTGATTGGAGCCAGAGGCTCTAAAAGGGGTTCAAAACATGGCGGGCTCGTGGAGCCGTGCTTTTTGCGCCAGGAGCCCGCCCAGGTGTTACACACTGGTCCTCCATCCGGCCAATCAGAAGCAGGTCTGAGCCCCGTTTTCCGATTGACCCCCCAAAAAGCGAAGAGTCCCTATGATTGGCTGCTGAGGAGGAAGGAAGGAAACGGAGGCCTGTGAGGAGCAGGGAAAGGGAAAGCAGCCGCCGAGCAAGGGAAGCCTCCGGTGAAGCCCGGGAGAAGCGCTGCCCACCATAGATAGGGTAAGACCCACCTGACCGACCCAGGGGGGTTACGGTTTTCCACCCCCCCCCCCCCAAAAAAAAAAAAAGTACCACCTGCCACCACTGGCCATACTTCTCCTTTAATGCATGTTTTGGGAGGTGTTGCCACAACAAACAAGTGAGATGGAGCCCAGGCGGCCCATAGAATGCAACATTTTGAGGAAATGAAACTCATAGATGTGAATGGGCCGGGGGGGGGGGGGGGGTGTTGAAGAGTGATGTCCTGCAGTCTATATGGTTCCAGTTGAGGATATAAGGATATGAGAGCACATGAGCAGGAATAGGGTTGCCACCCGTCTGGGATTCACCCGGACAGTCCAGGTTTTGAATCCTTCGTCCGGGTTTTAGACCACCTGAAACCCGGACACAATATTCAGAATAGACCGAGTACCACGCGTAGTGTGCACACGGGTCCTACCCCTTTACACAGACAGGAGAGTAGAGAGGGCTTGTTATGCTCCTTCTCCTCCTACCCTTACCCCCCTCTCTAGGAATTGTTCCAGGAGGGGAAATTTGGGGTGTGCGGTAGGAGTGGTGATTTAGGGGGAGGGGGATTTCAGCAGGGGGCAGATTTGGATTGGGAGGAGGGTGTAATCATGCAGATTAGTGCTCACTTTTTTGGGGGTTAGGATTTTTGCTGACACATAAGGCTCATACATCTTTGGGGGGGGGGAGGCATTTGGGGAAGGCAGAGATTTGTACTGGGAGGGGGATTTCAGCAGGGGGAAGATTTGGATTGGGAGGAGGGGGCAATCATGCAGATTTGTGCCCAATTTTTTGGGGGGTGGGGGTTAGGATTTTTGCTGGCACATAATGCTCATACATCTTTGGGGAGGGGGGGGAATTGGGGAAGGAAGGGGGCAGAGATTTGTACTGGGAAGGGGATTTCAGCAGGGGGCAGATTTAGACTGGGAGGAGGGAGAACTTATGCTTAGGGGGTAATCATGCATATTAGTGCCCAATTTTTTAGGGGGTGGGGTTAGAATTTTTGCTGACACATAAGGCTCATACATCTTTGGGGGGGGGGGGGGGAGGCATTTGGGGAAGGCAGAGATTTGTACTGGGAGGGGTATTTCAGCAGGGGGCAGATTTGGCAGTACATCTCATACATCTTTTGTGGGGGGGGGGCACATGTTCTCTCCCTGAGCTATAGGTGACCTTGTCCTGGCACTGGATAAGGGTGGCCCCTCGGTGATACAAACCAGTACCCCCAGTATATAATACAAGCTGGGGGGTGATGGTGAGGAGTGCTCCTATCAGGGACAGTTCTGAACCATACCGAAATACTTTCTGAATCTATTTTACCAGTAAAATCTCCAAAATTTATCCAGATAATTCTGCGAGTTGCTGAGATTTTTTTTCTCTTCCTCCCTGACACCTTCCCAGGTACGAGGGGCCCCGTGTGACAGAGTGTGATTACAGCGGGCCCCGTGTGCCGCCACCTACGCAGCAAGCAGACATGTGATGGAGGGGTGACTGGGAGTGTCGGTGCAATAAATAGCCCAACATTACTCTTCCAGTAATACATTGTCCTCCTGATCTTCTACCCACCCAATGATCAGCGCCCATCCCATAATATCTCACCAAGTGTCTCTTCAAGAAATATGTGTATGATTGATACATCCCTATTATTAATCCCACAATGTATCCCAGAGAAGTCCCAGAGAAGTCCCAGAGAAGTCCCATAGAAGTCCCATAGAAGTCCCAGAGAAGTCCCATAGAAGTCCCATAGAAGTCCCAGAGAAGTCCCAGAGAAGTCCCAGAGAAGTCCCAGAGAAGTCCCAGAGAAGTCCCATAGAAGTCCCAGAGAAGTCCCATAGAAGTCCCAGAGAAGTCCCATAGAAGTCCCAGAGAAGTCCCATAGAAGTCCCAGAGAAGTCCCATAGAAGTCCCATAGAAGTCCCATAGAAGTCCCAGAGAAGTCCCATAGAAGTCCCAGAGAAGTCCCATAGAAGTCCCATAGAAGTCCCATAGAAGTCCCAGAGAAGTCCCAGAGAAGTCCCATAGAAGTCCCAGAGAAGTCCCAGAGAAGTCCCATAGAAGTCCCAGAGAAGTCCCATAGAAGTCCCATAGAAGTCCCGCTATTCCCACAATCCCCACCAATGTACAAAGCTCAATTATTCACATGCTTCCTTTCCCGACACATACAGTGAGGGAAAAAAAGCATTTGATTGGCTGCTGATTTTGTACGTTTTCCCCACTGATGAGTCTATAATTTTATTGGTCGGTTTATTATAACAGTGAGAGAATAACAACAAAAATATCCAGAAAAACGCATTTCCAAAAAGTTATAAATTAATTTGCATTTTAATGAGTGAAATAAGTATGTGAACCCTTCACAGAACATGACTTAGTAGCTGGTGGAGAAACCCTTGTTGGCGATCACAGAGGTCAGACGTTTCTTGGAGTTGGCCTCCAGGTTCGCACATCTCAGGAGGGATTTTGTCCTCTTTGCAGATCCTCTCCAAGTCATGAAGGTTTCCAGGCTGATGTTTGGTGACTCGAATCTTCAGGTCCCTCCACATATTTTCTATGGGATTAAGGTCTGGAGACCGGCTAGGCCACTCCAGAACCTCAATGTGCTTCTTCTTGAGCAACTCCTTTGTTGTTGAGGCCGTGTGTTTTGGGTCATTGTTATGCTGGAAGATCCATCCATGACCCATCTTCAATGTCCTGGCTGAGGGAAGGAGGTTCTCATCCAAGATTTGATGGTACATGGCCCTGTCCATCGTTCCTTTTGATGCAGTGAAGTTGTGCTGTCCCCTTAGCAGAAAAACACCCCCAAAGTATAATGTCTCCCCTTCCATGTATGACGGTGGGGGATGGTGTTCTTGGGGTCATAGGTCCTCCATGTATGACGGTGGGGGATGGTGTTCTTGGAGTCATAAGTCCTCCATGTATGACGGTGGGGGATGGTGTTCTTGGGGTCATAGGTCCTCCATGTATGACGGTGGGGGATGGTGTTCTTGGGGTCATAGGTCCTCCATGTATGACAGTGGGGGATGGTGTTCTTGGAGTCATAAGTCCTCCATGTATGACGGTGGGGGATGGTGTTCTTGGGGTCATAGGTCCTCCATGTATGACGGTGGGGGATGGTGTTCTTGGGGGTCATAGGACCTCCATGTATGACGGTGGGGGATGGTGTTCTTGGAGTCATAAGTCCTCCATGTATGACGGTGGGGGATGGTGTTCTTGGGGTCATAGGTCCTCCATGTATGACGTAGGGGATGGTGTTCTTGGGGTCATAGGTCCTCCATGTATGACGGTGGGGGATGGTGTTCTTGGGGTCATAGGTCCTCCATGTATGACGGTGGGGGGTGGTGTTCTTGGGGTCATAGGTCCTCCATGTATGACGGTGGGGGATGGTGTTCTTGGGGTCATAGGACCTCCATGTATGACGATGGGGGATGGTGTTCTTGGGGTCATAGGTCCTCCATGTATGACGGTGGGGGATGGTGTTCTTGGGGTCATAGGTCCTCCATGTATGATGGTGGGGGATGGTGTTCTTGGGGTCATAGGCAACATTCCTCCTCCTCCAAACACGGCGAGTTGAGTTGATGCCAAAGGGCTCAATTTCGGTCTCCTCTGACCACAACACTTCCCCCGATTCTCCTCGGAATCATTCGATGTTCATTAGTGATCTTCAGACGGACCTGTACATGTGATTTCCTGAGCGGGGGGACCTGTACATGTGATTTCCTGAGCGGGGGGACCTGTACATGTGATTTCCTGAGCGGGGGGACCTGTACATGTGATTTCCTGAGCAGGGGGACCTTGCGGGGGCTACAGGATTTCAGTCCCTCACGGTGTAGTGTGTTACCGATTGTTCTCTTGGTGACTATGGTCCCAGCTGAGATCATGGAGAAGATTCTCCGGTGTAGTTCTGGGCGGATTCCTCACCGTTCTCCTGATCATTGATCCTCCACGAGGTGAGATCTTCCATGGAGCCCCAGACCGAGGAGATCCATCGTTATTTTGTGTTTCTTCCATTTGCGAATAATTGCACCAACTAATGTCTCCTCTCACCAAGCTGCTTGGCGATGGTCTTGTAGCCCATTCCAGCCTTGTGTAGGTCTCCAATCTTCTCCCCGACATCCTTGGACAGATCTTTGGTCTCCATGGTGGAGAGATTGGAATCTGATTGATTCTGTGGACAGGTGTCTTTTATACAGATAACAAGCTGAGATTAGGAGCACTCACCTTTAAGAGAGAGTGCTCCTAATCTCAGCTTGTTACCTGTATAGAAGACACCTGGGAGCCAGAAATGTTGCTGATTGATAGGGGATCAAATACTTATTTCACTCATTAAAATGCAAATCAATTTATAACGTTTTTTTGGATATATTTGTTGTTATTCTGTCTCTCACCGTGATAATAAACCGACCTATAAAATTATAGACTGATCATTTGTCAGCGGGCAAACGTACAAAATCAGCTGCCAATCAAATACTTTTTTCCCTTCACTGTAACACTCCCCCCAAAGTCCAGCCACACTTGGAAGACGCTCCCTTCATTGTCCCTCCCTCGTTCTCCATATTGTTGTTATCAGGCTTTTTTTTCCGAGTCACCCCCTTTTCTCCACCCCTACCCACCCCCGAGCACCATTCCTTGGTTACACCCCCTACCCACCCCCGAGCACCATTCCTTGGTCACACCCCCTACCCAACCCCGAGCACCATTCCTTGGTTACACCCCCTACCCACCCCCGAGCATTCCTTGGTTACACCCCCTACCCATCCCCGAGCATTCCTTGGTTACACCCCTACCCACCCCTGAGCACAATTCCTTGGTTACACCCCCTACCCACCCGAGCACCATTCCTTGGTTACACCCCCTACCCACCCCCGAGCATTCCTTGGTTACACCCCCTACCCACCCCCGAGCATTCCTTGGTTACACCCCTACCCACCCCTGAGCACAATTCCTTGGTTACACCCCCTACCCACCCCCGAGCACCATTCCTTGGTTACACCCCCTACCCACCCCCGAGCACCATTCCTTGGTTACACTCCCTACCCACCCCCGAGCACCATTCCTTGGTTACACCCCCTACCCACCCCCGAGCACCATTCCTTGGTTACACCCCCTACCCACCCCCGAGCACCATTCCTTGGTTACACTCCCTACCCACCCCCGAGCACCATTCCTTGGTTACACTCCCTACCCACCCCCGAGCACCTTTCCTTGGTTACACCCCCTACCCACCTCCCAGTACTGCCGTCTTAGAGAATGCAAAACCACATATCATTTTCTGGTGCTAAGTAATTTGTATAGAATTCAGTAATGATAACAAAAACGTTTTTTTGGGGTTTTTCTTTTTTCATTTTTCGGATCATTTGTTATGATCGCAATTTGTAAATTTGTAAATTTGAAAATTAAAAAAAATTAGTGAATTCCAAAATTACAAAGAAAATCCGAAAATTAGAAATAACGAAAATTCTAAATAATAACTAACTGATAATAACTACTAAATTATAGGTATTGTGAACGTAACGAATACGAATTCATCCAAAATTACAAATAATCCAAAATAATTAATGCCGCATCTAAACAAATGGAACAGATTGAATTAATAATAAATAATAATAATAAAAAAGTTTTGTTATTATTGTTATTATTATTAATTTGTTACGCTCCATTCATTTAGCTACGGCATTCGTTATTTTGGGTAATTCGTAACTCCGGATAAATTTGTTCACTAATACGTTCACTAACAGCCACATTTGAAAGGAAATTACAATACCTACAATTTAATAGTTCGGTATTATTTCAGATTTTCGGATTTTTGAATTTCCGAGTGTTGAAATTTATAAATTTACAGATTTTCGAATATTCAAATTTTTGGGTTGTTGGATTTTCGAATTTACGAGTTTTTGAATCTCCGAATTTTTGAGTTTATGAATTTTCAAATATTCAAATTTACAAATGTATGAATCTAGGACTTTTCGAATACTCAAATTTATGAATGTACGAATCTACGAATTTCTGAATATTCGAATATTCTGAAAAATTCGTTAAACTGGTTTTCGTTAATTCGAATGTTTCTGAACTAACAGACTTGTCGAAATTCGTAAAAGAAAAAACGAATTCAGAACTAAACGAATTGCACGTGTCTATTGCAGACTATTCCTCCATTGTCCATACAGGGGGCTGGAGGGAGTATAAAGGGATTATAAATGTGGGCGGATCTCAGAGCCTCTCTGCTGCGGCAGCAGATGAGGCTTGCAGTAATTTGACATGGATGTGTGGGCGTAGCCAAATAAAAAAAAAATGCACTGAGGCGGAAAAGACCTGTATTCCATAAGGGGGGGGGGGCAGTTTGGAGGCGGGGCTGTAGACTGCGATCATGCATTATCTTAAGGGCCATCTTTAATATTTATTGGACCCTGGGCAAAAGTTTTCTTGCCCCCCCCCATGCAGTTTTTCTCTTCCCCTGCTCTGAGACATACAAGGAATAGAAGCTAGACTCAAAATCAGTTTACTGAATCGAATCAGGCAGCTATTGCAATTGGTTGCCAGAGGTTACAGTGTATCATTACCGCTCACTGACTGGTTGCTAGAGGTTACAGTGTATCATTACCGCTCACTGACTGGTTGCCAGAGGTTACAGTGTATCATTACCGCTCACTGACTGGTTGCTAGAGGTTACAGTGTATCATTACCGCTCACTGACTGGTTGCTAGAGGTTACAGTGTATCATTACCGCTCACTGACTGGTTGCTAGAGGTTACAGTGTATCATTACCGCTCACTGACTGGTTGCTAGAGGTTACAGCACACGTTACAGCTCACTGATTAGTTGCTAAAGGTTACAGCATGTGATTTCTGCTTGTTGGTTGCTAGAGATTAATGTGGATATGACCCCAGGGGGGCATGATATACATATCAATGCCGCCGGCTGCCGCTATTTACATATGAATGCCCGTTATTTACATGTAAACACAAGGTCTGCAGGTGAGTCCTCTGTACACAACAATAGGGCAGAGCTGGGCAGCATTAGTAGCAGCACTTCACACTGAGATATCGGGACACAGCACGGGACTAAAACCTCAAGGGACGAGATAATTTAAACCAGGATAGTTGGCAAGTATGAGGCAGCTACTTTGGGCCCCACAAAAACGACAGGGCCCTGCCTTAAAAACGGCCCGCATTATCTTACATTCTAGATATGAAAGATGGACTTAGTCTTCAACATAGGCAGCACACCGCGTTCTGGTATTTTATGCCCGGAGTGTCCGGCGTGTTTTAGGCATGTTTGATGGGGTCCCATTACAAATGAATGACATGACCCTCCCCCCCCCAGTGCATACCCTGTGCATTGTACCATTTACTGAGACACATTCCATTGGAAGGGGCCACACTCCTTCCCAATAAGGAGAACTCATGGATGGTCCGATCCTGGTTTTTCCTCCTCTTTAGGTGGTCTATTGACGATCTCCTTATAGCCGATCTCTGAATGTCACTCAGAAGGAAAGTTCTCATCGGTATAATTCATTTTTTATTTATTTTTTGTCTTCCTGCAGAAATGATTCGGTCAGCCACTCCCTTCCCATTGGTCAGCCTCTTCTTTATGTTTATCGGATTTATACTCAACAACGTCGGACACATCCGGCCCCATCGGACCATTCTGGCCTTCGTGTCGGGAATCTTCTTCATCCTGTCCGGTGAGTAATTCACACCTGTATACAGCGCTTTGAAAAGTATTCATACCCCTTGAAAAATTCTCACATTTTGTCATGTTACAACCAAAAAATGTAAATTTATTATTATTATTATTATTATTATAATACAAGATTTATATAGCAACAGCAGTTTGCGCAGCGCTTTACAACATGAGGGCAAACAGTACAGGTACAATACAAATCAATACAAGAGGGCCCTGATCATTAGAGCTTACAATCTAGAAGATGTATTTTATTGGGATTTTATGTGATGGACCAACACAAAGTGTCACATAATTTTGAAGTGGAAGGAAAATGATAAATTATACAAATAAATATGTGAAAAGTGTGGGGGAGGGGCATTTGTATTCAGCCCCCTTTACTCTGATACCCCTAACTAAAATCTAGAGGAACCAATTGCCTTCAGAAGTCGCCTAATTAGTAAATAGAGACCACCTGTGTGTTATTTAATCTCAGTATAAATACAGCTGTTCTGTGAAGCCCTCAGAGGTTTTTTAGAGAACCTTAGTGAGCAAACAGCATCATGAAGGCCAAGGAACACACCAGACAGGTCAGGGATGAAGTTGTGGAGAAGTATAAAGCAGGGTTCGGTTATAATAAAATCTCCCAAGCTTTGACCATCTCATGGAGCTCTGTTCAATCCATCATCGAAAAATGGAAAGAGTATGGCACAACTGCAAAACCTACCAAGACATGGTCGTCCACCTAAACTGACCGGGCCGGGCAAGGAGAGCATTCATCAGAGAAGAGCCAAGAGGTCCATGGTAACTCTGGAGGAGCTGCAGAGATCCACAGCTCAGGGGGGAGAATCTGTCCACAGGACAACTATTAGTCGTCTCTCCACAAATCTGCCCTTTATGGAAGAGTGACAAGAAGAAAGACATTGGAGAAAGAAAGTCATAAGAAGTCCTGTTTGTAGTTTGTGAGAAGCCATGTGGGGGAGGGGGCAGCAAACATGTGGAAGAAGGTGATCTGGTCAGAGGAGACCAAAATTCAACTTTATGGCCTAAAAGTAAAACGCTATGTGTGGGGGAAACTAACACCGCCCATCCCCCTGAACACACCATCCCCACCGTGAGACATGGTGGTGACAGCATCATGTGGTGGGGATGGTTTTCTTCAGCAGGGACAGGGAAGCTGGTCAGAGTTGATGGGAAGATGGATGGAGACAAATACAGGACAATCTTAGAAGAAAACCTGTTAGTCTGCAAAAGACTTGAGCCCGGGGCGGAGGTTCCCCTTCCAGCAGGACAACGACCCGAAACATCCAGCCAGAGCTACAATGGAATGGTTTACATCAAAGCATATTCATGTGTTAGAATGGCCCAGTCACAGTCCAGACCTAAATCCCATTGAGAATCTGTGGCCAGACTTGAAAATTGCTGATCACAGACGCTCTCCATCCAATCTGACAGAGCTTGAGATATTTTCCAAAGAAGAAGAATGGGCAGAAATGTCCTCTCTAGATGGGCAAAGCTGGTAGAGACACCCCCAAAAAGACTTGTAGAGAAAGGGGGTTCTACAAAGTATTGACTCCGGGGGGCGCCATACAAATGCCCCTCCCCCACACTTTTCACATATTTATTTGTATCGTTTATCATTTTCCTTCCACTTCACAATTATGTGACACTTTGTGTTGGTCCATCACATAAAATCCCGATAAAATAAGTTTTTGGTTGTAACATGAGAAAATGTGGGGAAATTTTAAGGGGTATGAATACTTTTTCCAGACACCGTATGCAGAATATTTAGCAAAGTAGCTAAATTACTATGTAGCAAAGTTGTTCAGTTGGAGAAATAAAAAGATGTATAAAAGGAGAGATGGTGGAAAGGTAATAGGACATCACAGGAGGAGCGGCGACATTGGGGGTTACATTGGGGGTGACATTGGGGGCGACATTGGGGGTGACATTGGGGGTGACAAGGTTGCCCCTTTTTCTGCACACTCGGCACTTTGCATTATCTGGACTTCTCCTCCATTCTGCACATCGGGGACAACAAACTCAATCATTCTGCCCCAGAAATGCCATTTTGCAGGTCATGTTTATTTCTCTCCCAGTTCAATGAAGGCGGTGAAGCGGAGAATTGGCTCTGCCACGCACAGACCTTGGGTATTGTCATCTGGTACGGGCGCGCTCGCCACTCGCACTGCCCCTCCCACTCAATCATTGCCCTATAATAAGCGAGTCCTTATCAGCTGCTGAATATTGCGCCAGCTGTCCAGGAGGGAGGGAGGGAGGGAGGGAGGAATTAGAAGAGGAAAGTACGACCCTCAGGGATCGGACTTTTTCTGATCGTGTGTAGAGAATTCCGACGCACAAAGTGCCACGCATGCGCAGAAAAAATTTGGAGACGAAAGCCATTGGCTACTGGCCTCCACGTAGTCCCGTCGTACGTTTTGTGCGTCGCCTTGTTCTGAGCGATCGGATTTTCTGACAACTTTGTGTGACCGTGTGTATGCAAGACAAGTTTTGGCCAAAATCCATCGGAAAAAATCTGATGGATTTTGTGGTCGGAATGTCCGATCGTGTGTACGGGGGCATTAGTCCGGAGGGCTCAATATTGAGTTGGCCCTTTGCAGCTATAACAGCTTCAACTGTTCTGGGAAGGCCGTCCACAAGGTTTAGGAGGGTGTCTATGGGAATGTTTGACCATTCTTCCAGAAGAACATTTGTGAGGTCAGGCACTGATGTTGGATGAGAAGGCCTGGCTCACAGTCTCTGCTCTAATTCATTTCAAAAGTGATGTATCCGGTTGAGGTCAGGACTCTGTACAGGCCAGTCACCCCAAACTCGCTCATCCATGTCTTTATGGACCTTGCTTTGTGCACTGCTCCAAATCATTTGGTGGAGGGGGGATTATGGTGTGGGGGGAGGGGTGATTATGGCGTGGGGGTTGTTTTTCAGGGGTTGGGTTTGGCCCCTTAGTTCCAGTGAAGGGAACTCTTAAGGCGTCAGCATACCAAGACATCTTGGACAATTTCATGCTCCCAACTTTGTGGGAACAGTTTGGGGACGGCCCCTTCCTGTTCCAACATGACTGCCCACCAGAGCACAAAGCAAGGTCCATAAAGACATGGATGAGCGAGTTTGGGGTGGAGGAGCTTGACTTGCCTGCACAGAGTCCCAACCTCAACCCCATTGGGATGAATTAGAGCAGAGAATGCGAGCCGCCAGGGTCCAACATCAGTGCCCGACCTCACAAATGCTCTTCTGGAAGAATGGGTCAAACCTTCCCATAGACACCCTCCTAAACCTTGTGGACGGCCTTCCCAGAACAGTTGAAGCTTTTATAGCTGCAAAGGGCCGACTCAATATTGGGCCCTGTGGACTAATGCCCCGTACACACGATCGGACATTCCGACCACAAAATCCATCAGATTTTTTCCCGATGGATTTTGGCCAAAACTTGTCTTGCATACACACGGTCGCACAAAGTTGTTGGAAAATCCAAACGCTCAGAACAAGGTGACGCACAAAACGTACGACGGGACTACGTGGAGGCCAGTAGCCAATAGCTTTCGTCTCCAATTTTTTTTTTTATGAGCATGCGTGGCACTTTGTGCGTCGGAATTCTCTACACACGATCAGAAAAAGTCCGATCGGATTTTGTTGTCGGAAAATTTTAGATCCAGCTCTCGAATTTTTTTTTTCCGTCGGAAATTCAGATGGAAAAAGTCTGATAGAGCCCACGCATTCCGACAACATAATCTGAACTTTTTCTGTCGGAATTTCCGAACGCGTGTATGAGGCATTCGACTGGGATGTCATTAAAGTTCATGTGAGCGAAAAGGCAGGTGTCCCAATACTTTTGGTAACATAGTGTATGTGTGTGTGTATATATATATATATCAGTATATACAGTGACCTATACAAACAATTCTTACTCCTTGGCCAATAACCTCTTTATTTCACAAAGTCTCACATGACGGTCGGCTCCCCTCTGGTGGCTTCCCGATGATTATTCTGTCACAGATGTTCTATAAGCCTCTCTATAAGGTTCTCCCAGCATGCCTTGCTCTGCACCTTATGATTATGGAAGAAAATGACAATGCTCCTAATCCCGGGTTTATCATATAGAGATGTGGAGGACGGAGATGGGGGGGCGGCAGGAAATGGCGGATTAGGAGAAGACTGGTGGGAGTGACAGGTGGGCACAAGGAGATTAGAGATTAATGCCCCCCCCCCCCCCCGGGATGAGTGGTAAAAGAGGCCGTCTATGGATGGAGTGGGGCGGACACACATTGGAGGTTCATGAAGGACAAGCGTTTTATTCGTTGGAGCGTTCTGTAGATTGGGTCGGGTCTTAGGAACACTTTATGTGCTCTGAGGAGTACAAAACAACACAAACTGCAAATCATCACTGGCACACTTTACAGTGGGTTCACACAGATCATAAGATCTTTGCAGCCGATTTTGGTTGGAAGAGAGATTGTCTTGTGCCAGGATTGGCCAGTGAGAGATCATACTGTGCAAGGATTGGTCAGAGAGAGATCATCCTGTGCAAGGATTGGTTGGAGAGAGATCATCCTGTGCAAGGATTGGTCAGAGAGAGATCATCCTGTGCAAGGATTGGTCAGAGAGAGAGATCATCCTGTGCAAGGATTGGTCAGAGAGAGAGATCATCCTGTGCAAGGATTGGTCAGTGAGAGATCATCCTGTGCAAGGATTGTTCAGAGAGAGATCATCCTGTGCAAGGATTGGTCAGTGAGAGATCATCCTGTGCAAGGATTGGTCAGAGAGAGATCATCCTGTGCAAGGATTGGTCAGTGAGAGATCATCCTGTGCAAGGATTGGTCAGTGAGAGATCATCCTGTGCAAGGATTGGTCAGAGAGAGATCATCCTGTGCAAGGATTGTTCAGAGAGATCATCCTGTGCAAGGATTGGTCAGAGAGAGATCATACTGTGCAAGGATTGTTCAGGGGAGTTCAGGGGTGCACAATGTATAGCGTGCAGGGTTTATGGGTGTGCTACATAAAGCGTATAGGGTTCAGGGGTGCGCTGTGTACAGAGTGCAGGGTTTAGAAGTTCGCTACATACAGAGTGCAGGGTTCAGGAGTGTGTTATTTACAGTGTGACGAGTTCAGGGGTGTGCTATATACAGAGTGCAGGATTCAAGAGTATGTTACATAGAGAATGCAGTGTTTAGGGGTGTGCTACGTACAGTGTGCAGAGTTCAGGGGTGAGCTACATACAAAGTGCAGGGTTTAGGGATACGCTATGTACAGAGTGCAGGGTTTAGGGATGCGCTATGTACAGAGTGCAGGGTTTAGGGGTGCGCTATGTACAGAGTGCAGGTGTCACGGTCGTTCCACTACCCCGATCGTACAGAAGAGACGTACCTGCAGGGTTCCTGTACGACGGGATCTCCGACGCCCTCGGACGCGGGTCGACGCGAACAAACACGCGCGGGTGCACGCAGGTTCCAACAGACGTTCGCAGGTGCGCGCCGACACAAGCGGGCGTTCGCACCGTACGGACGTGCGCGGGGTCACGAGCGTAACCACGGCCACCTGCGGGGGTACGCAAACGGGCCGTACGACCAATCCTGTTGCCCAATAGACTATTTAAGGCCACAGCTCCTGCTCCTCGGCGCTGTTCGGTCTACAGCGTTCCTGAGACTTCTGCTGTTTGTTCGTGATTGTGTTCCTGATATTATACCCGACCTGTTCCTGGACTCTGCCTGTATTCCGCCTGCCCTTGACCTTTGCCTGATTGACTACGCCTCTGCCTCCCGCTTCTGTACCTCCGCTGCCAGATAGTTGCCGACCCTGCCTGACTGACCACGCCTCTGCCTCTCGCTTCTGTACCTCCGCTGCCTGATAGTTACCGACCCAGCCTGATTGACTACGCCTGTCTGCCCGAAGTCCGGCACCCATTGACTCTGCCACCTTGACGGTCCACTTGTGCCAGCCGCCCAGCAGTCCTTGACTGACATCCAACGCCAGGTGCACCTGCCGTTCCTGTTACCATCAGTTCCAGTTGTATCCGCTATCTGCTATCCGGCTAGGCACTTGTGTCCTCCGGGCTCCTGAACCCCTGTCTCCATCACCAGGGGCTCGAGAGCCGGTGGTTTACGAGGCGCCGCTCCCTGCACGTCGGGGCTCTCTAACCAGGTACGTGACAGTACCGAACAGCCAGGATGTCTGAGCCCTCGCAGGGAGCGTCTCCCATGGATGAACTCTGCCATCATCTAGCCGGCCTCACCCAGGCCGTGAAGAGCCTACAAGAAGGCTACGGACGTTTGGAGGAACAGGTCCAGGCCCTATCTGCCGCAGCCCCGGCTGCCTCTGGGTCTCCAGGCCCACCATCAGTGGTCATGTTGCCGCCAGAACCAAGGGTACCTACACCAGACCGCTTCTCCGGTAACCGGAATAAGTTCAGGGCCTTCCGGAACTCCTGCGAGCTCTTTTTCGCCCTCCAACCCCGGACTTTTTCTCTTGAGGCAACAAAAGTGGGGTTCGTCATTTCTCTATTAACCGACGAACCTCAGACCTGGGCACATCGTCTCCTCGAACGGAAGGACCCCTCTTTGGATTCTTTGAACGATTTCTTCCTAGCCATGTCCCGACTGTACGAGGACCCGCAACTCGCCGCCACTGCAGAAGCAGCTTTGCATGTACTCCAGCAGGGTCGCAGGCCAGTAGAGGACTATGTGTCTGAGTTCAGGCGTTGGAGTGCCGATACAGAGTGGAATAACTCAGCCCTTCGCTACCAGTTCCGCATGGGACTTTCGGAGGCATTAAAGGATGAATTGGCTCGCGTGGGAACCCCTGAAACCCTCGAAGCCCTCATCGATCTCTCGATTCAGATTGACAGGCGTTTGAGGGAACGTCGTTTAGAGCGCTCAACTTCCACTTCTCGCCCAGTCTGGATGATGCCGCGGGTTCCAAGTCCCAACCCTCCGGTCCTTCCTGCTCCACCTGCTCGGGATCCTTCGGAGCCTATGCAACTGGGTCTACTTCGCCCTTCCTTGACGCCCGAGGAGCGCCAACGCCGGAGAACTGGCAACCTTTGCCTTTATTGTGGGGAATCTGGACATTACGTTCGCACCTGCCCCGCCAAGTCACGCAAGTGCCTTCTTGCACCTTCTGCTTCTCCTGCCATTCTGCCCAGCACCAACACCATCTCTCACCTGGTTGTACCTCTTCTCCTACAGTTTTCCGGAGGGACTCTCAGCGTTGACGCCATCATAGACTCTGGAGCTTGCAGCGGCTTCATGGACCTGTCTTTTGCCCTGAAGAATAACATCCCTCTTCGGCCTAGGGTAAAGGGACTTTCAATCTTTCTGGCCGACGGCTCCTCCCTTAAATCCGGACCCGTTACTCAGGAGACGTCCCCGCTTTTCGTCACCATAGCCGGAACTCATCAGGAATTCCTGAGTCTGGATATCATCAAATCCCCCCTGTTTCCTGTGATCCTGGGCATGCCCTGGTTGAAGGCCCACAACCCTCTGATTAACTGGTTCACTGGAGAAGTAGAGTTCCCGTCTGCATATTGTCATCAAAACTGCTTCCCAGCCGCCAACACAGATCCTGCCTCTTCTTCTCTGCTCTGCATGGAAACAGACACTGAGCTCCGACGGGTTGTGCCCGAAGCTTACCACCAGTTTTTAGATGTATTCAGTAAAAAGGGCGCAGAGACTTTACCTCCCCACAGGCAATACGATTGCCCTATTGACCTACTCCCGGGAGCGGAGATCCCGTTCGGGAGGATCTTCCCCTTATCTGAAACCGAGCTGGGTGCTTTAAAAACCTACCTGGACGATAACCTGAAGAAGGGTTTCATACGACCATCCACTTCCCCAGCAGGCGCAGGGATTTTCTTTGTTCAGAAGAAGGACCATTCCTTACGGCCCTGTGTGGACTACCGAGCACTCAACAAAGTTACAATTAAGAACCGTTATCCTCTACCGTTAGTGCCCGAATTATTTCAGAGACTGGGGTCGGCCAAGGTGTTCTCCAAGTTAGACTTACGGGGCGCGTACAACCTCATTCGCATTCGCAAAGGCGACGAATGGAAGACCGCCTTCCGTACCCGCTTCGGACATTATGAGTACCGAGTTATGCCCTTTGGACTTTGTAACGCTCCCGCTACATTTCAACACTTTGTTAACGATGCCTTTAGAGAGTACCTTGATTTGTTTGTTGTTATATATCTCGATGACATCTTAATCTTCTCTTCCTCTTTAGCTGAACACCGGGAGCATGTGAGAAGTGTCCTGGCCCGTCTCCGCCTCCATGGCCTTTACGCCAAACCGGAGAAGTGCGTTTTCGAACAGCAGAGTATCCAATTCCTGGGCTTGATCATCTCCGTAAACGGCATAGAGATGGACCCACAGAAAATTTCAGCCATCATAAACTGGCCCGCTCCCTCGGACAAGAAAGGGGTCCAACGCTTCGTGGGATTCGCGAACTTTTACAGAAAATTCATCAGGGGATTTTCTTCCATTATTTCCCCCATCACTGAGCTGACCAAGCAGAACCAGAAATTTCAGTGGACCCCTAGGGCTCAGGAGGCCTTCGAAACTCTGAAGAACCTGTTTATCTCTGCCTCAATTCTCAAACACCCCGACGCCTCGCTGCCTTATATCCTAGAGGTGGACGCTTCGGAAGTGGCCGTCGGGGCAGTACTTTCCCAGAGACAGGGACCCAAGTCACTTCTGTACCCGGTGGCTTTCTTCTCCCGCAAACTCTCAGAAGCCGAGCGCAACTACGATGTCGGTGACCGGGAGCTCCTAGCGATCAAGGCAGCATTGGAGGAATGGCGCTATCTCCTTGAAGGCGCCTCTCATCCAATCCTGGTCTATACCGACCATAAAAATCTCGAGTATTTGAAAGCAGCCAAGCGATTGAAACCTCGGCAGGCCCGGTGGGCACTTTTCTTTTCCAGATTTGTGTTCCACATCACATACCGGCCCGGGTCAAAGAATGTGAAGCCTGATGCTCTTTCCCGGATGTACAACGAAGCTGTGGAACCTCATACCCCCGACACCATCCTGCCTCCAGGAAACTTCCTTCTGCTCCAGGAAGGCCTCCTATCTCAAATTAAACAGGCTTCCAGCGATCCAGCCATCCCACCGGACATCTCCTTAACCTCCAAGGACGGACTTCTCTGGCACCTGGACCGAATCTTCGTCCCCCAAGAGATCCGCACGGCGGTCCTCAGTTCCTGTCACGACCATCCATTGGCCGGTCATTTTGGGGTGTCCAAGACCACGGACTTGCTCCAGCGCACGTTCTGGTGGCCCCAGATGAGGAAGCATTGCAGGGAATATGTGGAGGCATGCACCACCTGCATCAGGAATAAAGGTAGCAAATTAGGGGCTTGGGGCTTGTTGAGACCTTTACCCATCCCGGACAGACCATGGAAGATGATATCTATGGACTTTATAGTGGATCTGCCCCTCTCTGAAGGCTTCTCCTCTATCCTGGTAGTGGTAGACAGGTTTACCAAGATGGCCCACTTCATACCGATGAGGGGGACCCCGTCGGCCACAGAAACGGCCAAGGCCTTTATTAAGGAAGTAGTAAGGCTCCACGGTGTTCCTGCTGACATTACCTCTGACAGAGGAGTACAATTTACGTCTAGGTTCTGGAAAGCCCTCTGTGAAGCCCTGAAGATTGAGCTCCGTCTCTCCTCGGCCTATCACCCTCAAACCAATGGCCAGACCGAGCGAACCAACCAGACGTTAGAACAATATCTGCGTTGTTTCTCCTCTTTCTCTCAGGATGATTGGGCATCACTTTTACCGCTTGCAGAGTTTGCTTATAATAATGCTACTCATTCTGCCACTAAACAGTCACCATTTTTTGCAAATTTTGGTTTTCATCCGTCCTTTTTGTCCGGTAGTCTCCCCGAATGTTCTGTACCTGCAGTCCTGGAGGACCTTAATTTTTTTTTGAACAATAACAAGCTTCTTCAAGAGACCCTGGCGAAGACCCAGAAATGCTATAAAGAGGCCTTTGACAAGAGGAGAAGAGGGGAACTTGACCTCCAGGTCGGGGACCTGGTCTGGTTGTCCACACTAAATTTGAAGCTAGCCTGCCCATCCAAGAAGCTGGGCCCGAGGTTTGTGGGTCCATTTCCCATCGTAAGGAAACTAAATGACGTGGCCGTCGAGCTGAAACTCCCGGAGTCATTCAGGATACACCCGGTCTTTCATGTCTCGCTACTGAAGCCTGCGGTTCCTGATCCCTTTGTTGACCGGAATACCAATCCTCCTGAGCCCGTGACAATTGATGGGGAACTGGAGTACGAGGTCGAGTCCATCCTGGACTGCAGGAAGAGACGGAACCAGATCCAGTTCTTGGTAAAGTGGAAGGGCTACGGCCCTGAGGAGAACTCGTGGGAACCAGAGTCCAACCTGCATGCTGCAAAACTAGTCCAAGCCTTTAAGAGGTCCCATCCTGATAGGATGATGCAGTTGGGCATCCGGAGGTTGCCCTTTGGGGGGGGGCAATGTCACGGTCGTTCCACTACCCCGATCGTACAGAAGAGACGTACCTGCAGGGTTCCTGTACGACGGGATCTCCGACGCCCTCGGACGCGGGTCGACGCGAACAAACACGCGCGGGTGCACGCAGGTTCCAACAGACGTTCGCAGGTGCGCGCCGACACAAGCGGGCGTTCGCACCGTACGGACGTGCGCGGGGTCACGAGCGTAACCACGGCCACCTGCGGGGGTACGCAAACGGGCCGTACGACCAATCCTGTTGCCCAATAGACTATTTAAGGCCACAGCTCCTGCTCCTCGGCGCTGTTCGGTCTACAGCGTTCCTGAGACTTCTGCTGTTTGTTCGTGATTGTGTTCCTGATATTATACCCGACCTGTTCCTGGACTCTGCCTGTATTCCGCCTGCCCTTGACCTTTGCCTGATTGACTACGCCTCTGCCTCCCGCTTCTGTACCTCCGCTGCCAGATAGTTGCCGACCCTGCCTGACTGACCACGCCTCTGCCTCTCGCTTCTGTACCTCCGCTGCCTGATAGTTACCGACACAGCCTGATTGACTACGCCTGTCTGCCCGAAGTCCGGCACCCATTGACTCTGCCACCTTGACGGTCCACTTGTGCCAGCCGCCCAGCAGTCCTTGACTGACATCCAACGCCAGGTGCACCTGCCGTTCCTGTTACCATCAGTTCCAGTTGTATCCGCTATCTGCTATCCGGCTAGGCACTTGTGTCCTCCGGGCTCCTGAACCCCTGTCTCCATCACCAGGGGCTCGAGAGCCGGTGGTTTACGAGGCGCCGCTCCCTGCACGTCGGGGCTCTCTAACCAGGTACGTGACAGCAGGGTTTAGGGATGCGCTATGTACAGAGTGCAGGGTTTAGGGATGCGCTATGTACAGAGTGCAGGGTTTAGGGATACGCTATGTACAGAGTGCAGGGTTTAGGGGTGCGTTACATACAGAGTGCAGGGTTTAGGGGTGCGCTATGTACAGAGTGCAGGGTTTAGGGGTGCGCTATGTACAGAGTGCAGGGTACAGGAGTGTGTTACATACAGAGTGCAGGGTTTAGGGGTGCACTATGTACAGAGTGCAGGGTTTAGGGGTGCGCTATGCACAGTGTGCAACCCCAAAATGCTCCCTTGCATCTCTCTCTCCTACCTGGCCAGCTCTAGTACCTCCCTGTGTAGGAGGTTCTGCCTCCCCTTGCAGGGAGATCATTCTCCCTCTTAGATTCTGGAAATCTGTCCCTGTTGTGAGTGAATGGAGGGATCAGTTCATTCCGGGAACCGCTGAAAGCAAAGCAGAAGGCTTCTGTGTTTACAAGTGACAGCGGAGAGAGAGAGCCGGAGGTGGCGGAATGGAGTTAGAACAAGTTCTGGCTGTAGAACTGGGTGCGAGGGCCCACATGGCAAGGCCTGGCGGACGGGATTTGGCATGTGTTTGACATGTGGTCTAGGTCCTGTGACATGCCACACATATTATATAACCACCTGAAGCCTCCCTGTCCCCAGAACAATACCAGACCTAGCACAGCCCTCCTGGTGATGACCTGGTTGTTCCTCAATACACAGAAGTTTGCCAGGTCCTCTGAATTCTCATGGCAACATGTTCTTTTCCTCCTTAGGACTCTCCTTGGTGGTCGGCCTGGTCCTCTACATATCCAGCATTAACGATGAGATCCTGAATCGTACAAAAGACTCGGAGACCTATTTCAGTTACAAGTACGGATGGTCCTTTGCGTTTGCCGCTATATCCTTCCTCCTCACAGAGGTAATTATGATTTCCAGAGGGGCCCTAAGGTTTAGATGGGTTTTACTAACAAAAGAAAAGATTTGAGAAGTTCATCCAGGGTGAAGACCCCACGGTATTGGCGGTCCTTCCATACGGGGGGCAGGGGCGCCGCCCCCCCGCCCCTAATCCGTGTGCCCGGCCCCTAATCTAGATGCAGGGTGTCGGACGCACGGATTTCAATGGGTTCTTTTTTGAAGTACATGATTAAAGCCTGATGCCGTACACACGACCGGACTTTCCGGCAGAAAAGGTCCGACGGTCTTCCAGACGGAGTTCCGACCGAACAGACTTGCCCACACACAATAACATCAAAGTCCGTTCATTTCTAACGTGATGACGTACGACGGGACTAGAAAAGGAAGTTCAATAGCCAGTAGCCAATAGCTGCCCTTGCGTCGTATTTGGTCCGTCGGACCAGCACACAGACGAACAGTTTTCCCGATAGAAATTGATTCCGCCGGAAAGGTTTGAAACATGTTCTATTTCTAGGTCCATCTGAATTTTTTTAAGAAAGAAGTCAGATGAAGCCCACACACGATCGGAATAATTCTGTCTGACCTTTTCTCATGGAAAGTCTGTCGTGTGTACGCGGCATGAGGCTCTAATTGGCTTAAAAAAAAAAAAGGGTGGGCTCGGGGCGCAGAGCACTGCGCGCTGAGCCCACCCAGTTGTGTGTCTTCACGATTTTCCCCCCGGCCAATCAGGAAGCTGGGTCTTAAGACCCGATTGGCCGTGAGGAGAAGCGATCGAGGGAAAGAGGAGGGAAGCCGCCAAGGCGGAAGCCGGCGTGAAGCCGGAGACGCAGGGTGAAGCCGCAGAGGAGGAAGAAGCCACCGCCGAGGAGGAGACACAGAAAGGACCTAGATGGGGTAAGTGCGAGGCTGGTGGGCGGATGAGCGAGCGGGGGGGGTGGTTGACTGAGCGACTGAACTACCGGGAGGTGGTGGTGTCTTGTTTGCCGCCCCCCCCCCCCCAAATATACAGCACCAGTCGTCACTGCCTCACAGTATTTTTATGTAGGGGGAAAATCAAACATCTCTGGTGGTCAGGGATGCCTCAGGTATAGAACTTGATGGTTTGGGGCCAACAAGGAATATTAATAACATTTATCTCATTTTAAGATTTGTGGGGCAACAGGAGTGAGATACGAGTTCCTGCACAGCCTCACAGTCCAAACGACACTACAGTTCACGTATTGGGCTTCCATGCCAATGACACTTTTTTTTTTTTTAACACATCAGTTTAGTGCTCATGCGGCCATTTTCAGAGCTAAAGATCTGGAGGAGCGGCTTGATGCAACGATAAAGTTTTATCTGTAAGTGGTTACTCCTTCCCTGTCGGGCCGTGAACTTTTCAGACTTCCCTCGTATGGTAGTTTGTTGCCATGTAATTTATCACCATAGATCAGGGTTTCTCAACCAGGGTTCCATGGATCCCTAGGTTTCCTCCAGAGGTTGCTAGAGGTTCCTCGAGCCACGAACAATTTCTGCCTCTTCACTGATCTGCCTCTTCCTCCCAATGACCACATGTGTAAGGAGCATTCTCCCTACTAACCATCTTTGTAAAATTTCTTGAGTTGGAGATATAGTCATTTTTAGTAGGGGTTCCCTGAGACAGGAAGGTTAGTTCAAGGGTTCCTTGGTGTTGAAAAGGTTGAGAAAGGCTGCTGTAGATAATTAATCATGTCCGAAAAGCTAACCTATAACTCCCCAAAAAACTACCCCTAACCTAACCCTAAAACCTAATTAAAGGTAACCTAGAGCCTAAATCTGACCATTATCGACTGCAGTATCACATTAATAGTCCATATCAATTGACATTTTTTAAAATTTGGAAATTCCGTCTAAACTAGTGCCAGAATACAAGAGCCCAAAAATGTGTACCAAAAAAAAAAGGCACCGCCATTCTTTTTAGGCCCTTTATTAAAATGATCCAAACCAAGCAAAAAGATACATTGTACACTTTTGGCTAAAAGAGATAACATTGACCTTAACAACCCCAATGTGGCATAAAGTGTCTCCATTCTCCGACTTGGCCTCGGAACAACAGTTACAGATGTATACAACTGTGTAAGCCCTTGTATACACGGTCGGAAATTCCGACCACAAAATCCGTCGGATTTTTTCCGATGGATTTTGCCCGAAACTGGTGTTGCATACACACGGTCGGAAAATCCGATCGTTCAGAATGTGAAGACGTTCGTTCGTTACAACGGGACTACATTCAGGCTAGTAGCCAATAGCTTTGGTCTCGTAATCTGATCTGAGCATGCGTGGCACTTTGTCCGATCGGAATTCTCTACAAACTATCGGACAAAGTCTGATCGGATCATGTTGTTGGAAAATTTTATATCCAGCTCTCAAACTTTGTTGGTCCGACATTCCGACGGAAAAAGAACGATGGAGCCCACACACGGTCGGATTATCTGACAACGCGTTTCCGTCGGAGTTTCCGACCGTGTGTACAAGGGCTAAGAGGAACTTCATGGTTGACTTATTTTAACGCCCAAGCACAAGTCCCTTCCCCCACACTCCAGCACTGCTAGAACACGATCCCACCTGCTGAGGACAACCCCTTCCGCCATCTTGTGCCTTGCTCCTCACCGTGGGCCTCCTCACAACATTCTCAGCCAAAGTCCGTTATATCCTGAAGAAGGATTGTCCATACAATTAATAGATTCACTGAAATTTATTGATGTTGTTTAGGGAGTGGTAATACAGTCACAACACAACACAAGGACATATATTGTGGAGTCACGTAACATACACGGGCTATCACATAACGTGGACGACCTGCAGTAATCACAGGTGAAAGCTTGTGCAGCACCCCAACAGCCATCTCCCTATAGTCTCCCCTCTGCCCAGGGTCATCAGTACTCACCAGACTGGGTTCTCTGTGGACACCTCCCAACAAGGTTCGCCTCTCCTGGGGACCTTCCAGGGAAAAAGCCTCATACAAGGATCTCTAGTCAGTCCTTTTGCAAACCACCATAACAGGGGCAGAATGACTACAGCCGGCTCCTCCTGCATATGGGTCCACTTCACCAGGCCTCCTGCTCTGTCCAGGGCCTAGGTGTGTTGGCTACATGCTCATGTGTGTTGGGTGTTTGACTTCCATTACCCCTGACTATGTCCTCTCCTCACCTAGCTTAGATATTGGTGCTGACTCACCCCTGATATCACTGAGGGAGGGCTCTGCCTAAAAGGGGCCCAACCCCTAGTGTCACTACCTGCTGTACCAGGAACTATTCTGGTAAGAGCCACCTACGGGCAAAGTTCCTAACTGCACCTGGCCTACCACTGTCTCAGAGTTTGATGCAAACTTCATAATGCCTCGGGGATAAGGGTGCGAAGCTTAGCCTAGCCCCACGAATGCAGAACATTATAAAATAATTCAGGTGGGCTAAGCAGTGTAGCTCCACGTTGAACTTCATGGGGCCTATCACTTTCACACAGGAGGGCAGATAGGAGAATAGGGTTTGCAAGTCTTAAACTATCTCATAGCTGTTAACACAATTATGGTCATACATATCAACCACTGTATCACAGAAGTAGGCAGGCCCAATCTGAGCTGGGGAGGGAACCCTGCCTTGGTTTAATCCACATGGTGGTCTCCTTGAAGACGTCAAGTCTCACAGCCTTTAAAATGGTTGGAGATCCAGGTGCAGGAGGGAGGGGATAATAATCCCAATTTTTTCTGAGTTCACGACTTTTCCATCTTCTCTTTCACAGAGCGCTGGAGTAATGTCTGTGTACCTCTTCATGAAAAGATACACCGCCGAGGATGCCTACAGACCACATCCAGGCTTCTACAGGCCACGGCTAAGCAACTGTTCTGACTATTCTGGCCAGTTCCTCCACCCTGAGGCTTGGGTAAGAGGGCGAAGTCCTTCTGATATCTCCAGCGAAGCCTCTTTGCAGATGAACTCCAATTACCCCGCCCTCCTCAAATGCCCTGACTACGACCAGATGTCCTCGTCTCCCTGTTGAAATCGGTGACCGTGGCCAAGCCCTGAGACTGTATTGGTGTTCTGCCGGCCATGCAGACCCTCCAAACGTGTCCTCTAGTCCACTCATCGTTTTTTCCTTATTGCTAAAGAGACAAGTGATCTCAACAAACACCTAGCAGAGATTAAACACCTATGTAAGAGGGTTCCTGCAGCCCACGTGTTCCACCATAGGTTAGTCAAGCCAGTTCTGTGCAGTCCAACAATGTATACGGCTAGCAGGATCATCGGCTACTCCATGTTCACCTTCCGAGTCGTCTCTCTTCTGTTCTCATCTGATAAGCTTGTTGACGTGGAATGAAAACTTGTTAATATCAGGAGGCCGCGGCAAAGACTGGAGGCATTCTCACGACTTTTCTAAACGGTTGGACGCGGCCAAGTCCTAAATGGTCACGTCTTGATATTTGCTTAGCAGTTGTGTTTGTAAAATTTGATTCCTTTTTTCAAACTATTCAGCAGACACAGACCGAGACATCACGGAGGAAGAGTCATCCGAAAACAGCTCGGAACGTTTCTTTTTTTTTTTTTTTTCAAAATGGCTTCACCTGCATGGCCGCCATTGCGTAGTAAATCTATTCTATGTTTAGAAGGGTGCAAATCGTATGTAGAAGTCAGGGGTACGAGGGAACGTGGATGTCTTGTGCGCACTTAGGAGGATCCAGAGCTCGCTGTTGTGTGATCGTTGATGTTAATCCCGTGTGACTTGCAATCCTTGGCGGCCCGTGACGACCGTAGCGGGGGCGGGGATAGATGTTCTCGTAGACCCGTGTATCAGTTTACCTAAAATAACATCTTGTCAACAAATCTCATCTCACTCACCAGGTGAAAAGGGGATAAAAGAGCGCAGGAAAAAAAAGAGTTCCCGTTACGAAACAACTCCTTGTATATGAATGTTCATCCTTGTGGGACTCTCTGAGCTCCTCCACATCATCAATGTTGGGTCCGTACTAACATCTGGCCTATGGGCTCTACCTGGACGGATAAGCTGAAGTCTGTAGCGTTGGGGTGGAAGTCAGGAACATACAGATATATGAGATGAGCTTGTAGAATAGATCATCCCTGTAGAGTGCAAAGCTTCCCGTCTGTAGATAGAGGAACCCAGAGATTCATCTCCAGAAGAAAGACGCACCTCACCTTCTGCTTTAACATGGGAATTCTAACTCCATGGCATGGCTTGTGCTCTCCGAATAAGCAAAAAAAGAAAGAAAAGAAAAAAATAAAAGTCTTATTTAGGTCTCATTTACACTTGCTTTGGATTTAACACACCGGCTTACAGGTTACCAATTCAATATGTATTTATGATGTTTTGATGCTTCTGTGATGCTTATTTGAAGCTTTAAAGATGCTTGGAAAATGCCCCGAGTGTGTTGATTTTCTATTTGTTTTAAAGGGGATCAGTAAACTCCCAGCTCAGCAGATTGCCAGCTCATTAGTACCCTGATTCAACAGATCCCCCAACTCAGTAGTAAACCCCACCTCTGCTGATCCCTAGATGAATAGCAACCCCCCAGCTCTGCTGATCCTCTTGTTTGCTGATCCTCCTCTCTCTCTCTCTCTATGGTCCCCTGGTAACATTGCTAGTTTCTCGTGCTGTGCTCCCCTAGCTCTGCTGATCCTCCTCTCTCTCTCTCTCTATGGTCCCCTGGTAACAGTGCTAGTTTCTCATGCTGTGCTCCCCCAGCTCTGCTGATCCTTCTCTCTCTCTCTATGGTCCCCTGGTAACAGTGCTAGTTTCTCATGCTGTGCTCCCCTAGCTCTGCTGATCCTCCTCTCTCTCTCTCTCTCTCTGGTCCCCGCTCACCTCCCACTCTATTGCTCCAACTCTGCACACAACGTGTGACATTGCTAGTCTCTCGTGCTGTGCTCCCCTAGCTCTGCTGATCCTCCTCTCTCTCTCTCTCTATGGTCCCCTGGTAACATTGCTAGTTTCTCATGCTGTGCTCCCCTAGCTCTGCTGATCCTCCTCTCTCTCTCTCTCTCTCTCTCTCTCTCTGGTCCCCGCTCACCTCCCACTCTATTGCTCCAACTCTGCGCACAACGTGTGACATTGCTAGTTTCTCGCGCTGTGCTCCCCTAGCTCTGCTGATCCTCCTCTCTCTCTCTATGGTCCCCTGGTAACATTGCTAGTTTCTCATGCTGTGCTCCCCTAGCTCTGCTGATCCTCCTCTCTCTCCCTCTCTCTCTGGTCCCCGCTCACCTCCCACTCTATTGCTCCAACTCTGCGCACAACGTGTGACATTGCTAGTTTCTCCTGCTCCAGTCCCCTAGCTCTGCTGATCATCTTGTTTGCTGATCATCTTGTTTGCTGATCATCTTGTTTGCTGATCATCTTGTTTGCTGTTGTTTGGTGTAGTGGTTAGCACTTTCACCTAGCAGCAATAGAGTTGCTGGTTCAAATCCTGACCACGACACCATCTGCCTGGAGTTTGCATGTTCTCCCTGTGCTTGCGTGGGTTTCCTCCGGGCACTCCGGTTTCCTCCCACACTCCAAAGACATGCTGGTAGGTTAATTAGACCTTGTCTAAAAAAAAAAAAAAAAATTTGCCTTAATATGTGTATGTCAATGTTGTATGTGTTTGTAAGCATGTCAGGACCTTACGGGGTAAAAGGACTCAGCAAAGCCGCAGATGGTGGCAAGAAAAAGCGCCCTGAGGCGATTCAGTTCGCATAGGTAGCGCTATACAAGTCACTCACTCTCAGTCAGATATCCACTCACGCTATATTGTTCTCGGCTCACCACGTGAGACATTGCTAGTTTCTCCTACTCTGTTCCCCCAGCTCTGCTGATCCTCCTCTCTCTCGGGTCCCCGCTTACCTCGCCTATATTGCTCATACACTGCGCACCACATGTGACATTGCTACTATCTCCTGATCCAGTCCCCCAACTCTGCTGATCCTCTTGTTTGCTGATCCTCCCCTCTCTCTGGTCCCCACTCACCTCCCACTATATTGCGCCCACTCTGCTCACCACATGTGACATTGCTAGTTTCACGTGCACCAGTCCCCCAGCTGTGCTGATCCTCTTGTTTGCTGATCTTCCTCGCTCTCTGGTCCCCGCTTACCTCTCCCTACATTGCTCATACACTGTGCACCACGCGTGGCATTGCTAGTTTCTACTGCTCCAGACCCCTAGCTCTGCTGATCCTCCTCACTCTTTGGCCCCCACTAACTTCCCACTAAATTGCCCTCACTCTGTGCCCCACGTGTGACATTGCTAGTTTCTCGTGCTGTGCTCCCCTAGCTCTGCTGATCCTCCTCTCTCTCTCTCTGGTCCCCGCTCACCTCCTGCTCTATTGCTCCAACTCTGTGCACCACATGTTACATTGCTAGTTTCTCCTACTCTGTTCCCCCACCTCTGCTGATCCTCCTCTTATTCTGGTCCCCGCTTACCTCGCCTATATTGCTCATACACTGTACACGAAGTGTGACATTGCTATTTTCTCCTGCTTCAGTCCCCTAGTGCTGCTGATCCTCCTCTCTATCTGGTCCCCACTAACTTCCCACTAAATTGCTCCAACTCTGTACACCACGAGTGACATTGCTACTTTCTCCTGCTCCAGTCCCCCAGCTCTGCTGACCCTCTGGTTTGCTGATCCTCCCCTCTCTATGGTCCGCACTCACCTCCCACAATATTGCGCCCACTCTGCTCACCACATGTAATATTGCTAGTTTCTTGTGCACCAGTCCCCCAGCTCTGCTGATCCTCTTGTTTGCTGATCTTTCTCGCTTTCTGGTCCCCGCTTACCTCTTCCTACATTGCTCATACACTGCGCACCACATGTGACGTTGCTAGTTTCTCTTGCTTCAATCCCCCAGCTCTGCTAATCATCTTGTTTGCTGATCTTCCTCTCAGTCAGATATCCACTCACCTTATACTATATTGTTCTTACTCTGCTCACCATGTGAGACATTCCTAGTTTCTCCTACTCTGTTCCCCCAGCTCTGCTTATCCTCCTCTCTTTCTGGTCCCTGTTTACCTCGAGTATATTGCTCATACACTGTGCACCACGTGTGACATTGCTAGTTTCTCCTGCTTCGGTGCCCTAGCTTTGCTGATCCTCCTCACTCTCTGGTCCCCACTAACTTTTCACTAAATTGCTCCCACTCTGCACACCACATGTGACATTGCTAGTTTCTCCTGCTCCAGTCCCCCAGCTCTGCTGATCCTCTTGTTTGCTGATCTTCCTCTCAGTCAGGTATCCGCTCACTTTCCGCTCTCACTCTGCGCACCATGTGTGATATTGCTAGTTTCTCCTGCTGTGATCCCCTAGCTCTGCTGATCCTCCTCTCTCTCTGGTCCCCGCTCACCTCCTGCTATATTGTTCCCACTCTGCGAACCACGTGTGACATTTCTAGGTTCTCCTGCTGCAGTCCCCTGGCTCTGCTGATTATCTTGTGTGCTGATCTTCCTCTGTCAGGCATCCACTCACCTTCCGCTATATTGTTCCTACTCTGCTCACCACGTGTGACATTGCTAGTTTCTCATGCTGCGGTCCCCCAGCTCTGCTCATCCTCTTGTTTTCTGATCGTCCTCTCTTTCTGGTCCATGCTTACCTCCCCTATATTGCTCATACACTGTGCACCATGTGTGACGTTGCTAGTTTCTCCTGCTTCAGTCCCCCAGCTCTGCTGATCCTCCACCGTTCAGTCCTCGCTCTTCAGTCCCCGCTCACCTTCCGCTATTGTGTTCTCATGATGCACACCACATGTCTGCTAGTTTCTCCGCTCCGGACCCCGCTTGCCTTCTTGCTGCTCAATGCTGCACACCAGATGTGACGTGGGCGCCCGACACTTTCAGAATACACATGAACCCGGAAGTCGTTCCAGTTCGCTTTTTTGGTTTCCCGGTGCATCCTGGGATATCTCATGCCTCCAATACCTCCAAAACAAAGCAACGCTGACCCAGAATAAATGCTGCAGGTGCTGTTAGCGAGCGTGGTAATTTCTATGGAGGCGTTGAAGATCAAGAAAGAGACATGGGGGGATCATTTTTGAAGCGAAGCAAACGCAACATGTGACCAGGACTGTAAGGTCATCATTTTATTTAGTGACAGGAGCTTTGATTGGCATTCAGGGTGCTTTTAAAAAAATAAAAAAGCGTCCAATGCCACATTCTGAAGCAAGTGTAAATGACGCCTTAAAGATGCCGTTATAAAGTCAAATCATTCCAAGAACGGCATCTTGCAAATATTGCAACTGTGCTAAAATCTGAAAATCCACCCTATATTTATACTTCAGGTCAGTAAAACACGATGCAACTAGATTTAGCGGGAATCTATTAGCGCTTCTCAATTTCCGTGCTGCACGTCCCTCTCTCAGATGGCAGTGGGTGTGGTTCATAGAGAGGGGGCGGAGCTAGAACCAGGGAACGCAATGGCTGTATTTTCACAAGCTTGGATGCAGATAGTGGGGGGAATCAGGTGCAAAAGGTATAAAAGCAACAAAGATAAAAAAAAATTATGCAATCCCACTTCTGCGCTTAGGTATGGCCCCGGTCCTTCTGGGGAGGAGCTCTCTAGATTGTAGGCATCTCCAACACATAACCCAGGTCATGGTCCTCTACAATACACTTGGTCTTGCTGCCCACCTATGGCTGGAGAATCCATAAGCACGATATATAAGAAAACAAAGAAGGGATTCCAATGAACCTTGCAGTCCGGCTCTAAGCTGAGATCCCCCGGCTGGTTGCAGTGAAGGGAGCAGGCATCGGTGCACCATTCAGAGACGTAAGAACATTATTAACGAGAAGAAAGGGCGGCGCTCATCAACCCAATGCATTAGTACCAGCGAGTGTCACTCCAGGCACGTCCCCCTAACATGTTTCGTCTGCTCACCTTGACCAAGTCCCAGTGGGGCGAAACATGTCAGGGAGGGCATGGCTGGAGTGACGCTGGCCGAAGCCACATTCACCTACATACTAATGCACTGGGTTGGTGAGCGACGCTCTTTCTTCTCTTTGATAAAACAACAAAGGGGGGGGGGGGCGCTCCAGCCTTAGGCATTAACCGAGACGCCATTTATTAAAGAATAAAAAGTAATGGACTCACATACAATACAGAGCATCAAGCCCATTGCAACAGATTGACCAGGACTGGTCATGCACCTTCAGATGGACCTGGATGGATGCAGATGCCAGCACATTTCGAGGGTATCCCCCTTCATCAGAGCCGAAAGTCTGCTGGACCTTTATACGTTCTTATATACAAACTGGATCCCATGGTCACGGCCCCCGGCTCAGCCTCCTATTGTAATGGTATATAATATTGGTCTGAAAAATAGATTTAGTTTTAGTGATCTTTAACCGCTTAAAGACCAGCCACCATCATTATACTGTGGCAGGTTGACTCTCCTGCGCAAATCACGTAGGTGTACGTCGGGGGCTTTAACAGCAATAGGGGGCGTGCGTGCGTGACGCCGGAGCCGATGTGCGTGGCCGGCAGCTGCGATGTCTGGCCACCCGCGATCGCTCCACAGAGAGCCAGAACACAGATCTGTCAATGTAAACAGACAGCTCCCTGTTCTGACAGGGGAGGCAAGAGAGATCTGCTGCAGTTCCTAGTGATTAGGAACAGCGATCTCTCTCCTCCTGCCAGTCAGTCTCACCCCACCCCCCCCATAGTTAGAAACACCTCCCAGGGAACACATTTAACCCCTTCATCGCCCCCTAGTGAAAACCCCTTCCCCTGCCAGTGACATTTACACAGTAATCAGTGAATTTTTATTGCACCGATCGCTGTATAAATGTCAATGGTCCCAAAAACGTGTCAAAAGTGTCCGATCTGTCCGCTGCAATGTCGCAGTCCTGCTAAAAATCGTAGATCATCGCCATTACTAGTAAAAAAAAAAAAAATGCCATAAATCTTTCCCCTATTTTGTAGACGCTATAACTTTTGCGCAGACCAATCAATTTACGCTTATTGTGATTTAAAGAAAAAAAATATGTAGAAGAATACATACTGGCCTAAACTGACGAAATTCATTTTTTTTTTATTAATTTTTTGGGATATTTATTATAGCAAAAAAATTAAAAATATTGTTGTTTTTTTTTCAAAATTGTTGCTCTTTTTTCTGTCTATAGCGCAAAAAATAAAAACCACAGAGTAGAGCTGCACGATTAATCGTCAAGAATAGTTATCGCGATCTCGACTAAAGTGTTTCCCAATTCTTTCTATGCAAAGAATTCTCTGTGCTCTTCTGAAGCCCTCAAAAGAAAGGAAGAGAAGAACCGGGCAGTCTGCCGAGAATCACAACATTCTTTATCAGTTGAACTTTAAGAGGAGGGCCGGTTTTAAAAAAAATAAAATTTAAAAGTCAGCAGCTGCAAACACCCTAAGCTGCTGACCCGTCCCTCGGCTCTCGGGTCCCGGCGCCGCCATTTTGGCTAAGGGAAACAGGCAGTGGAGCCTTGCGGCTTCACTGCCCGTTTCCTACTGCGCATGCGCGAGTCGCGCAGCGATTTGTGAATGGGGCGCGCTGTGTTCTGGGACACACAGTTCCCAGAACACAGCGCGACCCATTACCCAGAAGACACCGCACGGAGGAGAGAAGACAGAAGATCTCCGCGGAGGAGGAAGAGGCAGATTAGGACGATGTGCCTAGCAACAGGCATTTCTGGTAAGTTAAAAAAAAACATTTTTTTCATTTTTCCTGATTTTTTTCTAATTTTTAATGTATTTTTTTTTTTCAGGGTGGCCCTCCACTTTAAGTATAAACATTGTAACAATTTGTCAATGGAATAGACTGTGTGCAAGTGAAAAAAGTTTAACCGCTTAAAGCGGGAGTCCGCCGGGAGTTCCGCATTTTTTTTTTTTTAAAAGCCAGCAGCTACAAATACTGCAGCTGCTGACTTTTAAAATAATGACACTTACCCGCCCAGCGCGCCCGCGATGTCGGCACCCGAAGCTGATCTCTCGATCGTCTCTCGGGTGCTGCCGCCGCCATCTTGGGTATGGGAATCAGGAAGTGGAGCCTTTCGGCTTCATTTCCCGGTTCCCTACTGCGCATGCGCGAGTCGAGCTGCGTAATAAGGATGGACCCCGCTGCTTCTGGGATCCATGTGTTTCCCAGCAGGCAGCGGGGGACTTTCGGAAAGGGCCGTAGATCTACGCCCCTTTCCGCAGAGAGCTATCCCGGAAGTGGGTGCAGTTACCTGGATTATCCAGGTAACTGCACCCCCCTCCCCCCTGAAAGGTGCCAATTGTGGTGCCGGGGGGGGGAGGGTTCCGATGAGCGGAAGGTCCACTTTAGGGTGGACCTCCACTTTAAACACTAAACCTTTTTTCTGACATTTGTTGGTTTCAAGTTATAAACATTATTTTATTGGCTAGAAAATGACTTAGAACCCCCAAACATTATATATATATATATTTTTTTAGTAGACACCATAGAGAATAAAAAATGGTGGTTGTTGTAATATTTTAGGTCACACTGTATTTGCGCAGTGATCTTTCAAATGCTATTTTTTTGGAAAAAAATTACTTTAATGAATTTAAAAAAAAATAAAAAAATAAAAAAAAAACACCTAACCAGAAAAGTTAGCTCATTTTTTTG
Organism: Lithobates pipiens; assembly: GCF_037356315.1. Taxonomy (NCBI): domain Eukaryota; kingdom Metazoa; phylum Chordata; class Amphibia; order Anura; family Ranidae; genus Lithobates; species Lithobates pipiens. The sequence goes on along the minus strand of NW_027507789.1, from coordinate 227,926,167 downwards.
TATAATGTGAAAGATTTTACGTTGTGAGAGAATCGTGATCTTTTTATTCTAAGCAAAAAAAAATTGTGATTCTCATTTTGGCCAGAATCGTGCAGCTCTACCACAGAGGTGATCAAATACCACCAAAAGAAATCTCTATTTGTGGGGGAAAAAAAAAGGGACATCAATTTTGTTTGGGTACAGCGTCGCACGACTGTGCAATTGTTAGTTCAAGCGACGCAGTGCCGCATCGCAAAAAATGGCCTGGCCATTAAGGGGGCAAATGGTTAAATTGTCTCCTCCCACCGAGACCAACACAATGAAAAAGAGAAACAACATGTCAAGTGAGATTTCCCGTTAAAAGATCTTTATTACCAAATGTGATTTAAAAAAAAAAAAAAAAAAACGTTGCTCAGGTGCTCCGATGTCTGGTCACCGCGGACGCCATGGACGCCATTGGCTGCTGCTCTGCCAGCACGTCACACTGATGTAATATTAGAGACCGCGGTTTTAGCTGGAACTGGGGGGGGGGGGGGGATGCTGCAAGGGAGCTGATTGTCATAATGAGAGGTGGAAAAGGTCAACAAAACCGTTAGCGGGGGGGGGGGGGCAGAAAGGTCAGGAGCGCTCGCTACAAAAGGGAACCGTGCGCACTTGTAATGAGAATGTACCGCAAGGCCCCTTTCACGCGGGCGGACAGAATTCAGCTTTTAGCTGCGGAAAGATCAAGTTATCTACCGCATCTGAACTCACACAATGCTTTCCTATGGCCCCCATTCACACAGAGCGTTTAGCAACGGTTTTGCTACATGGGGGGGTTTTGAGAAAAAATAAGTTTGAGTGCGTCGTTGAGGATGGATTTATTGCAGCTATTGGCACAGGACTGCAGGTAATCGCAGTGTACGATTTCTCCTTGCGAATAGCAGCGGCAACAAGGAAAGAAAAAAACGTCAGGAAGCACATTGGAAATGGCAAGAATGTTCCAACGCAGCCGCATGTAAACGCACGTAAACGCAGCTAATCGCAATGTACAACTGCAGGTGGTCGCTGTGCCTGGAGTCTTGGAATTTCAACATAACAAAACATGCTTTTAGCAGCGGCAGGACAGCCGCCCGTGTGAAAGAGACCTTAAATAGGGATCACAGGCAGAACCCGGGGGTGATGATCTGTGTATGAGGACCGAGCTGGCATTGTACTGGTGACAACCATGGAACCGCCAGGAGGGGAATATTAATAAACGTTTAGACAAAGTCCGGGCTCATATTTATTGTAACTTTTCTTCACAGAATAACACTTTTCTGCCTTTCTCCTTGAAGCAAAAGTCCAAAACTGATACTTTTTATTTCAGCTACAAACTGATACTTTACTGCTTGTATATCTCTGATGGTTCTCCTACCGATAGAGGCGCTCTGGGCCATCACTCCGCCGACAGATCAGAACTTTCTCTGGTAACGCACTCGCTCTACTGCCCCATACACACCAGCGGAATTCCCGTTGGAAAAACCTTGGATGGTTTTTCTGACGGAATTCCGCCCAAGCTTGGCTCGCATACACACGGGTCACACAAAAGTTCTCTGAACGCGGTGACGTACAACACAACGACGAGCCGAGAAAACTAAGTTCAGTGCTTCCGAGCGTGCGTCAAATTTTTTCCGAGCATGCGTAGGAATTTTGCGCGTCGGAATTGCTACAGACAATCGGAATTTCCGATCGGAACTTTATCCGTCGGAAAAATAGAGAACCTGCTCTCAATCTTTTGCTGGCGGAATTCCGATGGAGCGTACATGGAATTTCCGACCAAAAGCTCACATCGGACTGTTGCTGGCGGAATTTCCGATCGTGTGTATGCGGCATAAGGCCCCTATAATCCATTATTACGGAGAAAAGGCTCAGAAAAAATTCGCTGAAACTGGCATGATTTTATATATATAAAAGACATTGTTGCCCTTCTCCCTCCAGTCTGCCTTTATTTCACCACTTTTGTCACTTCATTTCAGAGTGCGCTCAACAAAGCATCTGGCAGTCTGTAGGCCACATGCTGGTGGTATATTTTGGGGGTGTAAACAATGCACTCACAGCCAACCCCCCCCCCCCCCGAAGTCAGTTGGGTCACCCGGACCCCCAACCCCCCCTCCTGTTCGGTTACCAGCCCTGCACTTACTCCTATCTATGGCACAGCTTCCGGGCAACGGGAGCCGTGTCTCCTCCTTCATTCTCCTAGGCCAATAGAATCGCTTCTTCTTTTTTCGGCCAATCTGGAAACAGATCTCAGGACCCACTTTCTGATTGGCCGGGAGGAGAATCGGTGTGACAATAGCGAATGTTCATTCGCTATTGCCACACAACTGGCGTGACTATGAACATTCACTGATTCTCCTCCCGCTCAATCAGGAAGCGGGTCCCGAGACCTGTTTCCCCATTGGCCGAAAGGAGAAGCAATCCTATTGGCCTAGGAGAACGAGGGAGGAGGCACACAGCCGCCGTGATATCCAAGAGGAGACGCAGGGGAAGCCGTCGCCCAGAGGGAAGCGTTGCCCATGCCATAGATGGAGTAAGTGCTGGGCTGGTAACCGACCGGGGGGGGGGGGGGGGGTGGTTGGGGGTGCGGGTGACCCAACCGACAGGGAGGGTGTGCATTGTGTACACCTCCAAAATATACCCCCAGCATGTGGCCTACAGTAAGCCAAATGCTTCGCTGAGCGCATCTGCGGCCGGAGCCCACCCTTTTCTGAAGCCTATTAGAGCCTCAGACTCTAATCATGTGTGTCAAAAAATAAAAACCCCATTGGAATCCACTCGTCCCATGCCCCGCATGTAGATTAGGGGGCCGGATGCATGGATAGGGGGCAGCACCCTGCATAATGGGCCGACACTGCCACTGTATTCTCTATATGACACTTATTCTCCTGCAGTTTAGCAGCAGCAGAAAGTGTTTAAAAAAAAGGTGTTTTTTCCAGGAATGTTCAAACATCTGACATCAATGCATTCAATTGGCCAAAATGTTCATATTATCCCCGAAGCTTTGTGGATGAGGGGGAAGCTCTGCTGACTTTCATTATCCAGTCATGTGCAAACAAATTAGCATTTTGTAAAAAAAAAAAAAAAATGTATTGTCCTTGCATGTGATTGGATATTCTTTGCAAAATCAAGCTTCACCCAAATGTACTAATCTCTGGGAAAACTTTTCCTTTGTGTCTACAATTCCCCCTCAACAACACGCACAGCCTGACCATTACTCCCTGGGCAACGCGGATACCTAAAGAGCCAGTACAAGAATAACTGGGCAAGCCGGGTGTTTTCTTATTCAAAAAGTGAAACATTCAGAGTCTGTCCTGTCTTTACACGAGATGGGGAGCTGGGCTATGTAAGTGCTGCGCAAACTGCTGGCACTATACAAGTATAATAATAATAATAATAATAATAATAATAAGCCAAAACAATTTCATGGTTTTATTATTCCTATGAAATGTCATTTATTAAGTCTGCAGCCACCATAGCTTCAGGTTGTCGGGGATTTTCCTGCCTTTTCATGGTCCCTGTGCTGGTTCATTAACATAACATTCATCAAAGTGATTGCAGCTAAATTTATAACAAGGCGTCACGGTGACCGACCGTAATAAACAAGTTTGCGGTCGCTGAAGGTGAAAACCTCACCGTCCCTCCGAGAGCGGTGTATGCATTAAACTTCCAGATGGCACAAGGCAAGAGCAGGGAGGTTATGGTGGAAGGGAGGCATGGAGTGCACCATTCACCTATGGATAAGGGTATGATGAATGTGAGGCATGGGGTGTACCATTCACCTATGGACAAGGTTATGGAGGAGGTGAGGCATGGGGTGTACCATTCACCTATGAACAAGGTTATGATGGAGGTGAGGCATGGGGTGTACCATTCACCTATGGACAAGGTTATGATGGAGGTGAGGCACGGGGTGTACCATTCACCTATGAACAAGGTTATGATGGAGGTGAGGCATGGGGTGTACCATTCACCTATGGACAATGTTATGGAGGAGGTGAGGCATGGGGTGTACCATTCACCTATGAACAAGGTTATGATGGAGGTGAGGCATGGGGTGTACCATTCACCTATGGACAAGGTTATGATGAAGGTGAGGCATGGGGTGCACAATTCACTTATGGACAAGGTTATGGTGGAAGGGAGGCATGGAGTGCACCATTCACCTATGGACAAGGGTATGATGAAGGTGAGGCATGGGGTGTACCATTCACCTATGAACAAGGTTATGATGGAGGTGAGGCATGGGGTGTACCATTCACCTATGAACAAGGTTATGATGGAGGTGAGGCATGGGGTGTACCATTCACCTATAGACAAGGTTATGACGAAGGTGAGGCATGGAGTGCACCATTCACCTATGGATAAGGGTATGATGAATGTGAGGCATGGGGTGTACCATTCACCTATGGATAAGGGTATGATGAAGGTGAGGCACGGGGTGTACCATTCACCTATGGACAAGGTTATGACGAAGGTGAGGCATGGAGTGCACCATTCACCTATGGATAAGGGTATGATGAATGTGAGGCATGGGGTGTACCATTCACCTATGGACAAGGTTATGATGAAGGTGAGGCATGGGGTGCACAATTCACCTATGGACAAGGTTATGGTGGAAAGGAGGCATGGAGTGCACCATTCACCTATGGACAAGGGTATGATGAAGGTGAGGCATGGGGTGTACCATTCACCTATGAACAAGGTTATGATGGAGGTGAGGCATGGGGTGCACCATTCACCTATGGATAAGGGTATGATGAATGTGAGGCATGGGGTGTACCATTCACCTATGGACAAGGTTATGATGGAGGTGAGGCATGGGGTGCACCATTCACCTATGGATAAGGGTATGATGAATGTGAGGCATGGGGTGTACCATTCACCTATGGACAAGGTCATGATGAAGGTGAGGCACGGGGTGTACCATTCACCTATGAACAAGGTTATGGTGAAGGTGAGGCATGGGGTGTACCATTCACCTATGAACAAGGTTATGGAGGAGGTGAGGCATGGGGTGTACCATTCACCTATGGACAAGGTTATGATGAAGGTGAGGCATGGGGTGTACCATTCACCTATGGACAAGGTTATGGAGGAGGTGAGGCATGGGGTGCACCATTCACCTATAGACAAGGTTATGGTGAAGGTGAGGCATGGGGTGTACCATTCACCTATGGACAATGTTATGGAGGAGGTGAGGCACGTGGTGTACCATTCACCTATGAACAAGGTTATGGTGAAGGTGAGGCATGGGGTGTACCATTCACCTATAGACAAAGTTATGATGGAGGTGAGGCATTGGGTGTACCATTCACCTATGGACAAGGTTATGATGAAGGTGAGGCACGGGGTGTACCATTCACCTATGGACAAGGTTATGGAGGAGGTGAGGCATGGGGTGCACCATTCACCTATAGACAAGATTATGGTGAAGGTGAGGCATGGGGTGTACCATTCACCTATGGACAATGTTATGGAGGAGGTGAGGCATGGGGTGTACTATTCACCTATAGACAGGGTTATGATGGAGGTGAGGCATGGGGTGTACCATTCACCTATGGACAAGGTTATGATGAAGGTGAGGCACGGGGTGTACCATTCACCTATGAACAAGGTTATGGAGGAGGTGAGGCATGGGGTGTACCATTCACCTATGGACAAGGTTATGATGAAGGTGAGGCACGGGGTGTACCATTCACCTATGAACAAGGTTATGGAGGAGGTGAGGCATGGGGTGCACCATTCACCTATAGACAAGATTATGGTGAAGGTGAGGCATGGGGTGTACCATTCACCTATGGACAATGTTATGGAGGAGGTGAGGCATGGGGTGTACTATTCACCTATAGACAGGGTTATGATGGAGGTGAGGCATGGGGTGTACCATTCACCTATGGACAAGGTTATGATGAAGGTGAGGCACGGGGTGTACCATTCACCTATGGACAAGGTTATGGAGGAGGTGAGGCATGGGGTGCACCATTCACCTATAGACAAGATTATGGTGAAGGTGAGGCATGGGGTGTACCATTCACCTATGGACAATGTTATGGAGGAGGTGAGGCATGGGGTGTACTATTCACCTATAGACAGGGTTATGATGGAGGTGAGGCATGGGGTGTACCATTCACCTATGGACAAGGTTATGATGAAGGTGAGGCACGGGGTGTACCATTCACCTATGAACAAGGTTATGGAGGAGGTGAGGCATGGGGTGTACCATTCACCTATGGACAAGGTTATGATGAAGGTGAGGCACGGGGGTGTACCATTCACCTATGAACAAGGTTATGGTGAAGGTGAGGCATGGGGTGTACCATTCACCTATGGACAAGGTTATGGAGGAGGTGAGGCACGGGGTGTACCATTCACCTATGGACAAGGTTATGGAGGAGGTGAGGCACGGGGTGTACCATTCACCTATGAACAAGGTTATGATGGAGGTGAGGCATGGGGTGTACCATTCACCCATGGACAAGGTTATGATGGAGGTGAGGCATGGGGTGTACCATTCACCTATGGACAAGGTTATGGTGAAGGTGAGGCATGGGGTGTACCATTCACCTATGGACAAGGTTATGATGAAGGTGAGGTATGGGGTGTACCATTCATTCATCGAAAGGTTATGGTGAAGGTGAGGCATGGGGTGCACCATTCACCTATGGACAAGGTTATGGTGAAGGTGAGGCATGGGGTGCACCATTCACCTATGGACAAGGTTATGATGAAGGTGAGGCATGGGGTGTACCAATCACCAATGAACAAGGTTATGGTGAAGGTGAGGCACGGGGTGTACCATTCACCTATGAACAAGGTTATAGTGAAGGTGAGGCATGGGGTGTACCATTCACCCATGGACAAGGTTATGATGGAGGTGAGGCATGGGGTGTACCATTCACCTATGGACAAGGTTATGATGAAGGTGAGGCATGGGGTGTACCATTCACCTATGGACAAGGTTATGGTGAAGGTGAGGCACGGGGTGTACCATTCACCTATGAACAAGGTTATAGTGAAGGTGAGGCATGGGGTGTACCATTCACCTATGGACAAGGTTATGGTGGAGGTGAGGCATGGGGTGTACCATTCACCTATTGACAAGGTTATGATGGAGGTGAGGCATGGGGTGTACCATTCACCTATGGACAAGGTTATGGTGAAGGTGAGGCATGGGGTGTACCATTCACCTATGGACAAGGTTATGATGAAGGTGAGGTATGGGGTGTACCATTCATTCATCGAAAGGTTATGGTGAAGGTGAGGCATGGGGTGCACCATTCACCTATGGACAAGCTTATGGTGAATCTGAGGCATGGGGTGCACCATTCACCTATGGACAAGGTTATGGTGAACGTGAGGCATGGGGTGTACCATTCACCTATGGACAAGGTTATGATGAAGGTGAGGCATGGGGTGCACCATTCACCTATGGACAAGGTTATGGTGAACGTGAGGCATGGGGTGTACCATTCACCTATGGACAAGGTTATGGTGAAGGTGAGGCATGGGGTGCACCATTCACCTATGGACAAGGTTATGATGAAGGTGAGGCATGGGGGTGTACCAATCACCTATGAACAAGGTTATGGAGGAGGTGAGGCATGGGGTGCACCATTCACCTATAGACAAGATTATGGTGAAGGTGAGGCATGGGGTGTACCATTCACCTATGGACAATGTTATGGAGGAGGTGAGGCATGGGGTGTACTATTCACCTATAGACAGGGTTATGATGGAGGTGAGGCATGGGGTGTACCATTCACCTATGGACAAGGTTATGATGAAGGTGAGGCACGGGGTGTACCATTCACCTATGGACAAGGTTATGGAGGAGGTGAGGCATGGGGTGCACCATTCACCTATAGACAAGATTATGGTGAAGGTGAGGCATGGGGTGTACCATTCACCTATGGACAATGTTATGGAGGAGGTGAGGCATGGGGTGTACTATTCACCTATAGACAGGGTTATGATGGAGGTGAGGCATGGGGTGTACCATTCACCTATGGACAAGGTTATGATGAAGGTGAGGCACGGGGTGTACCATTCACCTATGAACAAGGTTATGGAGGAGGTGAGGCATGGGGTGTACCATTCACCTATGGACAAGGTTATGATGAAGGTGAGGCACGGGGGTGTACCATTCACCTATGAACAAGGTTATGGTGAAGGTGAGGCATGGGGTGTACCATTCACCTATGGACAAGGTTATGGAGGAGGTGAGGCACGGGGTGTACCATTCACCCATGGACAAGGTTATGGAGGAGGTGAGGCATGGGGTGTACCATTCACCTATGGACAAGGTTATGATGGAGGTGAGGCACGGGGTGTACCATTCACCTATGAACAAGGTTATGATGGAGGTGAGGCATGGGGTGTACCATTCACCTATGGACAATGTTATGGAGGAGGTGAGGCATGGGGTGTACCATTCACCTATGAACAAGGTTATGATGGAGGTGAGGCATGGGGTGTACCATTCACCTATGGACAAGGTTATGATGAAGGTGAGGCATGGGGTGCACAATTCACTTATGGACAAGGTTATGGTGGAAGGGAGGCATGGAGTGCACCATTCACCTATGGACAAGGGTATGATGAAGGTGAGGCATGGGGTGTACCATTCACCTATGAACAAGGTTATGATGGAGGTGAGGCATGGGGTGTACCATTCACCTATGAACAAGGTTATGATGGAGGTGAGGCATGGGGTGTACCATTCACCTATAGACAAGGTTATGACGAAGGTGAGGCATGGAGTGCACCATTCACCTATGGATAAGGGTATGATGAATGTGAGGCATGGGGTGTACCATTCACCTATGGATAAGGGTATGATGAAGGTGAGGCACGGGGTGTACCATTCACCTATGGACAAGGTTATGACGAAGGTGAGGCATGGAGTGCACCATTCACCTATGGATAAGGGTATGATGAATGTGAGGCATGGGGTGTACCATTCACCTATGGACAAGGTTATGATGAAGGTGAGGCATGGGGTGCACAATTCACCTATGGACAAGGTTATGGTGGAAAGGAGGCATGGAGTGCACCATTCACCTATGGACAAGGGTATGATGAAGGTGAGGCATGGGGTGTACCATTCACCTATGAACAAGGTTATGATGGAGGTGAGGCATGGGGTGCACCATTCACCTATGGATAAGGGTATGATGAATGTGAGGCATGGGGTGTACCATTCACCTATGGACAAGGTTATGATGGAGGTGAGGCATGGGGTGCACCATTCACCTATGGATAAGGGTATGATGAATGTGAGGCATGGGGTGTACCATTCACCTATGGACAAGGTCATGATGAAGGTGAGGCACGGGGTGTACCATTCACCTATGAACAAGGTTATGGTGAAGGTGAGGCATGGGGTGTACCATTCACCTATGAACAAGGTTATGGAGGAGGTGAGGCATGGGGTGTACCATTCACCTATGGACAAGGTTATGATGAAGGTGAGGCATGGGGTGTACCATTCACCTATGGACAAGGTTATGGAGGAGGTGAGGCATGGGGTGCACCATTCACCTATAGACAAGGTTATGGTGAAGGTGAGGCATGGGGTGTACCATTCACCTATGGACAATGTTATGGAGGAGGTGAGGCACGTGGTGTACCATTCACCTATGAACAAGGTTATGGTGAAGGTGAGGCATGGGGTGTACCATTCACCTATAGACAAAGTTATGATGGAGGTGAGGCATTGGGTGTACCATTCACCTATGGACAAGGTTATGATATAGGTGAGGCACGGGGTGTACCATTCACCTATGGACAAGGTTATGGAGGAGGTGAGGCATGGGGTGCACCATTCACCTATAGACAAGATTATGGTGAAGGTGAGGCATGGGGTGTACCATTCACCTATGGACAATGTTATGGAGGAGGTGAGGCATGGGGTGTACTATTCACCTATAGACAGGGTTATGATGGAGGTGAGGCATGGGGTGTACCATTCACCTATGGACAAGGTTATGATGAAGGTGAGGCACGGGGTGTACCATTCACCTATGAACAAGGTTATGGAGGAGGTGAGGCATGGGGTGTACCATTCACCTATGGACAAGGTTATGATGAAGGTGAGGCACGGGGTGTACCATTCACCTATGAACAAGGTTATGGAGGAGGTGAGGCATGGGGTGCACCATTCACCTATAGACAAGATTATGGTGAAGGTGAGGCATGGGGTGTACCATTCACCTATGGACAATGTTATGGAGGAGGTGAGGCATGGGGTGTACTATTCACCTATAGACAGGGTTATGATGGAGGTGAGGCATGGGGTGTACCATTCACCTATGGACAAGGTTATGATGAAGGTGAGGCACGGGGTGTACCATTCACCTATGGACAAGGTTATGGAGGAGGTGAGGCATGGGGTGCACCATTCACCTATAGACAAGATTATGGTGAAGGTGAGGCATGGGGTGTACCATTCACCTATGGACAATGTTATGGAGGAGGTGAGGCATGGGGTGTACTATTCACCTATAGACAGGGTTATGATGGAGGTGAGGCATGGGGTGTACCATTCACCTATGGACAAGGTTATGATGAAGGTGAGGCACGGGGTGTACCATTCACCTATGAACAAGGTTATGGAGGAGGTGAGGCATGGGGTGTACCATTCACCTATGGACAAGGTTATGATGAAGGTGAGGCACGGGGGTGTACCATTCACCTATGAACAAGGTTATGGTGAAGGTGAGGCATGGGGTGTACCATTCACCTATGGACAAGGTTATGGAGGAGGTGAGGCACGGGGTGTACCATTCACCTATGGACAAGGTTATGGAGGAGGTGAGGCACGGGGTGTACCATTCACCTATGAACAAGGTTATGATGGAGGTGAGGCATGGGGTGTACCATTCACCCATGGACAAGGTTATGATGGAGGTGAGGCATGGGGTGTACCATTCACCTATGGACAAGGTTATGGTGAAGGTGAGGCATGGGGTGTACCATTCACCTATGGACAAGGTTATGATGAAGGTGAGGTATGGGGTGTACCATTCATTCATCGAAAGGTTATGGTGAAGGTGAGGCATGGGGTGCACCATTCACCTATGGACAAGGTTATGGTGAAGGTGAGGCATGGGGTGCACCATTCACCTATGGACAAGGTTATGATGAAGGTGAGGCATGGGGTGTACCAATCACCAATGAACAAGGTTATGGTGAAGGTGAGGCACGGGGTGTACCATTCACCTATGAACAAGGTTATAGTGAAGGTGAGGCATGGGGTGTACCATTCACCCATGGACAAGGTTATGATGGAGGTGAGGCATGGGGTGTACCATTCACCCATGGACAAGGTTATGATGGAGGTGAGGCATGGGGTGTACCATTCACCTATGGACAAGGTTATGATGAAGGTGAGGCATGGGGTGTACCATTCACCTATGGACAAGGTTATGGTGAAGGTGAGGCACGGGGTGTACCATTCACCTATGAACAAGGTTATAGTGAAGGTGAGGCATGGGGTGTACCATTCACCTATGGACAAGGTTATGGTGGAGGTGAGGCATGGGGTGTACCATTCACCTATTGACAAGGTTATGATGGAGGTGAGGCATGGGGTGTACCATTCACCTATGGACAAGGTTATGGTGAAGGTGAGGCATGGGGTGTACCATTCACCTATGGACAAGGTTATGATGAAGGTGAGGTATGGGGTGTACCATTCATTCATCGAAAGGTTATGGTGAAGGTGAGGCATGGGGTGCACCATTCACCTATGGACAAGCTTATGGTGAATCTGAGGCATGGGGTGCACCATTCACCTATGGACAAGGTTATGGTGAACGTGAGGCATGGGGTGTACCATTCACCTATGGACAAGGTTATGATGAAGGTGAGGCATGGGGTGCACCATTCACCTATGGACAAGGTTATGGTGAACGTGAGGCATGGGGTGTACCATTCACCTATGGACAAGGTTATGGTGAAGGTGAGGCATGGGGTGCACCATTCACCTATGGACAAGGTTATGATGAAGGTGAGGCATGGGGGTGTACCAATCACCTATGAACAAGGTTATGGAGGAGGTGAGGCATGGGGTGCACCATTCACCTATAGACAAGATTATGGTGAAGGTGAGGCATGGGGTGTACCATTCACCTATGGACAATGTTATGGAGGAGGTGAGGCATGGGGTGTACTATTCACCTATAGACAGGGTTATGATGGAGGTGAGGCATGGGGTGTACCATTCACCTATGGACAAGGTTATGATGAAGGTGAGGCACGGGGTGTACCATTCACCTATGGACAAGGTTATGGAGGAGGTGAGGCATGGGGTGCACCATTCACCTATAGACAAGATTATGGTGAAGGTGAGGCATGGGGTGTACCATTCACCTATGGACAATGTTATGGAGGAGGTGAGGCATGGGGTGTACTATTCACCTATAGACAGGGTTATGATGGAGGTGAGGCATGGGGTGTACCATTCACCTATGGACAAGGTTATGATGAAGGTGAGGCACGGGGTGTACCATTCACCTATGAACAAGGTTATGGAGGAGGTGAGGCATGGGGTGTACCATTCACCTATGGACAAGGTTATGATGAAGGTGAGGCACGGGGGTGTACCATTCACCTATGAACAAGGTTATGGTGAAGGTGAGGCATGGGGTGTACCATTCACCTATGGACAAGGTTATGGAGGAGGTGAGGCACGGGGTGTACCATTCACCTATGGACAGGGTTATGGAGGAGGTGAGGCACGGGGTGTACCATTCACCTATGAACAAGGTTATGATGGAGGTGAGGCATGGGGTGTACCATTCACCCATGGACAAGGTTATGATGGAGGTGAGGCATGGGGTGTACCATTCACCTATGGACAAGGTTATGGTGAAGGTGAGGCATGGGGTGTACCATTCACCTATGGACAAGGTTATGATGAAGGTGAGGTATGGGGTGTACCATTCATTCATCGAAAGGTTATGGTGAAGGTGAGGCATGGGGTGCACCATTCACCTATGGACAAGGTTATGGTGAAGGTGAGGCATGGGGTGCACCATTCACCTATGGACAAGGTTATGATGAAGGTGAGGCATGGGGTGTACCAATCACCAATGAACAAGGTTATGGTGAAGGTGAGGCACGGGGTGTACCATTCACCCATGGACAAGGTTATGATGGAGGTGAGGCATGGGGTGTACCATTCACCTATGGACAAGGTTATGATGAAGGTGAGGCATGGGGTGTACCATTCACCTATGGACAAGGTTATGGTGAAGGTGAGGCACGGGGTGTACCATTCACCTATGAACAAGGTTATAGTGAAGGTGAGGCATGGGGTGTACCATTCACCTATGGACAAGGTTATGGTGGAGGTGAGGCATGGGGTGTACCATTCACCTATTGACAAGGTTATGATGGAGGTGAGGCATGGGGTGTACCATTCACCTATGGACAAGGTTATGGTGAAGGTGAGGCATGGGGTGTACCATTCACCTATGGACAAGGTTATGATGAAGGTGAGGTATGGGGTGTACCATTCATTCATCGAAAGGTTATGGTGAAGGTGAGGCATGGGGTGCACCATTCACCTATGGACAAGCTTATGGTGAATCTGAGGCATGGGGTGCACCATTCACCTATGGACAAGGTTATGGTGAACGTGAGGCATGGGGTGTACCATTCACCTATGGACAAGGTTATGATGAAGGTGAGGCATGGGGTGCACCATTCACCTATGGACAAGGTTATGGTGAACGTGAGGCATGGGGTGTACCGTTCACCTATGGACAAGGTTATGGTGAAGGTGAGGCATGGGGTGCACCATTCACCTATGGACAAGGTTATGATGAAGGTGAGGCATGGGGGTGTACCAATCACCTATGAACAAGGTTATGGTGAAGGTGAGGCATGGGGTGTACCATTCACCTATGGACAAGGTTATGATGGAGGTGAGGCATGGGGTGTACCATTCACCTATGGACAAGGTTATGATGAAGGTGAGGCATGGGGTGTACCATTCACCTATGGACAATGTTATGATGAAGGTGAGGCATGGGGTGTACCATTCACCTATGGACAAGGTTATGATGGAGGTGAGGCATGGGGTGTACCATTCACCTATGGACAAGGTTATGATGAAGGTGAGGCATGGGGTGTACCATTCACCTATGGACAAGGTTATGGTGAAGGTGAGGCACGGGGTGTACCATTCACCTATGAACAAGGTTATAGTGAAGGTGAGGCATGGGGTGTACCATTCACCTATGGACAAGGTTATGGAGGAGGTGAGGCATGGGGTGTACCATTCACCTATTGACAAGGTTATGATGGAGGTGAGGCATGGGGTGTACCATTCACCTATGGACAAGGTTATGGTGAAGGTGAGGCATGGGGTGTACCATTCACCTATGGACAAGGTTATGATGAAGGTGAGGTATGGGGTGTACCATTCATTCATCGAAAGGTTATGGTGAAGGTGAGGCATGGGGTGCACCATTCACCTATGGACAAGCTTATGGTGAATCTGAGGCATGGGGTGCACCATTCACCTATGGACAAGGTTATGGTGAACGTGAGGCATGGGGTGTACCATTCACCTATGGACAAGGTTATGATGAAGGTGAGGCATGGGGTGCACCATTCACCTATGGACAAGGTTATGGTGAACGTGAGGCATGGGGTGTACCATTCACCTATGGACAAGGTTATGGTGAATGTGAGGCATGGGGTGCACCATTCACCTATGGACAAGGTTATGATGAAGGTGAGACATGGGGTACACCATTCACCTATGGACAAGGTTATGATAAAGGTGAGGCATTGGGTGCACCATTCACCTATGGACAAGGTTATGGTGAATGTGAGGCATGGGGTGTACCATTCACCTATGGACAAGGTTATGGAGGAGTTGAAGCATGGGGTGTACCAATCTCCCATTTACACAGTTATTGGACTTTATATACAACACTGAGATTGTAACTAAACAAACAAAATGTATAAAAAAAAATCTAATTTTCTGTATAGTAATCATATACATTTAACACCAATATACACAACATATGAGATCCAATGTTTTATAACAGTCATGACTCTGATAGATTTACACATATACAGCAATGATATAAGGGAACGTGTATTAACGTGTTTCTCATTATCAGCTTGCTTGGGATAGGTGTTCCCGCGGCATGCAGCGCCGCTTGCCGTGGTGCAATGGGGTGCGGTTGATTGTGGATGGCACCCCATTGCACTGTGCCAACAAACACGGCACTGCCCTAACCTTACGTTGTGGCGCGGTGCAATGCCAGAAAAGGATCGGGTACATTTTTTTGGGCTGCAGTGGTGCAATGCCAGTCCGTTCATTTGGAAAGCAGATGACATTAACATGAAAATAAATAAATAAATAAAACTTGCGCAATGCTTCAAATCAACGGTTAGGTGAGAACCGAGTCCAAAGAATACTTTGTTGCCGCATAAATGAATAAAATAAATCAGTAGAAACCGCTTGTAACCAGTCGCCTTTGGTTGGCTGGACGCGTTTCATCAATCCAGCTCTTTGGTAGAGATAATTGTTGCGGCGATTCTGCCGCTGACAGAGTCATCTACAGCCGCGACTGCGATGGAGGGAATGAGAGCGGCGGCTAGAAAAGGAAAAAGACCTGAAAGCGGTATTGTAGGAGCCTGGTGTCACCATTAATATGGACGATCTTTTACACATCAGTAAATAGGCGCACTGCGCGGGAAATTAGAGGCACTTGTGCTCAGGCGTGAACCCCCGACATCAGTGCCAGAACAGAGAGACACATTTCCCGTCTATGGGAATCCTCAGAGAAATAAGGCAGATGCGGGAAATGGAAACCATCGCAATAGGGGCCCCTAATGTGATTTTCTGCTGTGGATTCAGCCGCTGGAGGGGAGCGCTGTGCGCCCGATAGTTCTAAATATATCGTGGACGGACGCGTTACGTCCCTTTAATGGAGACAGATACTTGGATTTGCTCCTGAGAAGTCGGCTTCCTCCAATGGCTGAACACAGATTTCCCCATCTTGTCCAGAGCTCGGGACCCCGAAATGCATAACACAGGAGCCCGCCCATCTAGCTCAAGGGCCAATGGGACATGGAAGGGGCAGGCCACACCTTGACCTAGCCTCCTGAAGTCCGTCCTCTCATATCTGAGCTACCATAGAAAAACAACTAGAGTATGGAGGAAAGCTGAGTGCACTAGAAGGGACTGTGCTGAACAGTCCAAGTACTTGTAAATGATTCAACGCTTAGTGGATGGCTGCAGCTCAGGGATTGGATAATCCTCTAGATCAGTGGTCTCCAAACTGTGGCCTTTTACTTACTTTTACCTGGTTCTCAGGGTATTATGGATCCTGCCACTGATACCAATGATGAGACATGATTCCTCCCACCAATGATGGGGCACTATTCCTCCCACTGACACCAATGATGGGGCACTATTCCTCCCACTGACACCAATGACGGGGCACTATTCCTCCCACTGACACCAATGACGGGGCACTATTCCTCCCACTGACACCAATGACGGGGCACTATTCCTCCCACTGACACCAATGACGGGACACTATTCCTCCCACTGACACCAATGACGGGGCACTATTCCTCCCACTGACACCAATGACGGGACACTATTCCTCCCACTGACACCAATGATGGGGCACTATTCCTCCCACTGACACCAATGACGGGGCACTATTCCTCCCACTGACACCAATGACGGGGCACTATTCCTCCCACTGACACCAATGATGGGGCACTATTCCTCCCACTGACACCAATGAGGGGGCACTATTCCTCCCACTGACACCAATGACGGGACACTATTCCTCCCACTGACACCAATGACGGGGCACTATTCTTCCCACTGACACCAATGACGGGGCACTATTCCTTCCACTGACACCAATGACGGGGCACTATTCCTCCCACTGACACCAATGATGGGGCACTATTCCTCCCACTGACACCAATGACGGGGCACTATTCCTCCCACTGACACCAATGATGGGGCACTATTCCTCCCACTGACACCAATGACGGGGCACTATTCCTCCCACTGACACCAATGACGGGGCACTATTCCTCCCACTGACACCAATGACGGGGCACTATTCCTCCCACTGACGGGGCACTATTCCTCCCACTGACACCAATGACGGGGCACTATTCCTCCCACTGACACCAATGATGGGGCACTATTCCTCCCACTGACACCAATGATGGGGCACTATTCCTCCCACTGACACCAATGATGGGGCACTATTCCTCCCACTGACACCAATGATGGGGCACTATTCCTCCCACTGATACCAATGATGGGGCACTATTCCCCCCACTGACACCAATGATGGATTTTGGGAGGGAGCCTATGCCATTTTTTTAAACATTTGTCTATTGCCAGGCATTCTTTATCTTGACATTGGTCAGTGGGGACATTTTTTTTATTGAATGGTATTGTAACTGTATTATTTCCCTTTACATTGTAAAGTTGGCGCTATATAAACCCGGCGCGATGATAATAATAATAATAACGATCTTCAACATTGTAAGAAGATGTAACAGTTTGTGAAAGTTTATCTTAGAATTAGAAATTGTTTTTCTGGTTTATTTTCACCTTAATGGAAATCTGGAGGAAAGAAATAAAATTTCTCGGAGGAAGTTTAGGACTGTGATCTTCTCTATACTGATCCCTACTGGAGAAGAAGAAGGGGGGATTCTTTCTCTGGCTCCATACACCACCCCCCAGGCCAGTCCGGTTTGCACCCCCTCCCCCCGTGAAATATTTTGGCGGGGGGGGGGGGTCACTTTTTGTTGCCCTTTCTCCGGAATCAGATCAGTGACATGATCCCTCCATATCTGCCCTCCGCACCCCCCGGGGGTCCCTTCCCAGTGGAATCCAATAAAATGTCCATGATTGTGCGGAGGACAAGGAGTTCCCGTATGGCAGAAGTAGGTCACACTGGCATGGCACTGGCAGACAGATAAGAGCTCTGGGTGGGCCGGGGGTCCTGGGGTTACATAATCTAGGCCAGAGACTGCCGCTCGCTGATGAATTAGGTCTCTACTATGGATTTTGTCTCTGGGAATATTAACCGCTTCGTCCTCCTATCAGATCATCGCCGCATGAGTGCAGAGGGGGGGATCATCTGTACAGGGACCTGCTGATCCCATCACCCTCCATGCAGGACCTGCTGATCCTATCGCTCTCCATGCAGGACCTGCTGATCCCATCGCCCTCCATGCAGGACCTGCTGATCCCATCACCCTCCATGCAGAACCTGCTGATCCCATCAACCTCAGTACAGGACCTGCTGATCCCATCACCCTCCATGCAGGACCTGCTGATCCCATCGCCCTCCATGCAGGACCTGCTGATCCCATCGCCCTCCATGCAGGACCTGCTGATCCCATCACCCTCCATGCAGAACCTGCTGATCCCATCAACCTCAGTACAGGACCTGCTGATCCCATCACCCTCCATGCAGAACCTGCTGATCCCATCACCCTCCATGCAGGACCTGCTGATCCCATCGCCCTCCATGCAGGACCTGCTGATCCCATCACCCTCCATGCAGAACCTGCTGATCCCATCAACCTCAGTACAGGACCTGCTGATCCCATCACCCTCCATGCAGAACCTGCTGATCCCATCACCCTCCATGCAGGACCTGCTGATCCCATCGCCCTCCATGCAGGACCTGCTGATCCCATCACCCTCCATGCAGAACCTGCTGATCCCATCAACCTCAGTACAGGACCTGCTGATCCCATCACCCTCCATGCAGAACCTGCTGATCCCATCACCCTCCATGCAGGACCTGCTGATCCCATCACCCTCCATGCAGGACCTGCTGATCCCATCACCCTCCATGCAGGTCCTGCTGGCAGTCCTACAAAACCTCAATGCTGAACTCCAGGGATGGATCTTAGTGCATAGTTTGGACCAATGAAAGTATCCATAATCAGTAATAGCAGGATCCCTGTAGAAGCTGTAAGTCACTAATAGTTGTTGCTACTCCAGTGTTCTTCACTGTCCTCCAGGTCCTGCAATGCATGGTAGACATGTGCAATTCATTGTGATCCGGATACAAATTCGGTTATTCAGAGATTCAGATGAATTCGCATCTCCGAATGACAAATGAAGGTCCTGTTTCGTTTTATGGAGGATAAGCTCATCCTTGGGTGGGGACTTTAGTACCCCCCCCTCCTTTAAACCACTTTTGGATTCATCAACCTCAAGGACCTCTATCCCTTATTCTAAGCTGCGGGCTCTGAAGCGTGCATTTTATGACTTTCATCTGACTGATGTTTGGAGGGCATTGAACCCCAAGTCTCGTAATTATACCCACTATTCTCCTGTACGCCACTCTTACAGTCGTATCGACTACTTCGGTGTTGGCCATAGTTGTTTGGACTGGTCCCCTGAATGTGATATTGACGCTATGGTATGGTCTAACCACTAACCAGTGTACCTGATGTTTTCGCTCCCCTCCACCCCCGTGAAAGAATTGACATGGCGTTGAAACGATTCGCTGCTCACGAACCCCCGACTGTACCAAACGCCTTTTCAAGCCAATTTCAGGTCGGTTTCGTGAGCGGTCGGGAAGCTGGGGAGACAAAACTTTGAAAACCTTCCTTCTTATGGAAGCTGAAGGCATTCGATCGAGCTGACTGGCAATTTCCTCCCTTGTCATTGCAGCAGATAGGATTGGGCACTCATATGCTCTCGAGGATAATGCCCTTGTATTCTTCGCCATGCCCTGGAATTCGAATCAACGACTCTTTATCTCCGTCGTTTTCTATATATAATGGAAGATGACAGGGATGCCCTTTGTCCCCTCTTTTATACATCCTGGCTATGAAACCTCTGGCTGTTGCCCTGCGAAACAACCCTAATGTAAAGGGTATTAAAGTTGGCCCTGTACACACTAAACTCCCCCCATTCGAGGATGATTTGCTTTTATTTGTGACACACAACCTCACACGTTCCCTGCCCCCAATCAAAACAGAGCTTCAGAAAGTTGGGGTAGTTAGCAATTTTAAAGTGCATTACAACAAGTCAGAACTCCTCAATATTTGACTATCATTGACGGCTTTTGAACACCTTTCGTCTACTTTTTCCTTTAAGGCCGGTTCTACCTCTATCCGTTATCTCGGGATTCAAATACATCCCAACCCTTCTCACTGAATTTTACTCCCCTGCTATCAGGGCTGCGCTCAGCCCTTCCTTCTCAGAGCTGGCCGCTCAGCTGTCAGCTCATTGCCAGCTCCTATCTCTCCACAGTTACTCAGCTGTTGATATCCTGCCCGTCAGTCCTGCCTACTTAAGCCGTTAAGCCCAGTGGATCTCTGCCTACGACCCAAGAAAAGGGGCTTAAACTGGTGACTAGATGGTACAGAGGACCATCCACCACTTCAATCCTTCCTCACCAGACTCTTGTTGGCGTTGTCATGTAGCCAGGTGTACCATGCTTCACATCTGGTGGGCGTGCCCCCTTTATCATATGAACCCTTTCAATCTCTGTGCCCTTCCATGGATCCCAGCCACTCTTTGAAAGGGCCCATCTCTCCTTCAAGACATTACACGTCAGACGATCCAAATATCGGATCAGCTGATAGCAACTTGTAGCCTATCTAAACCTTTTGGACCCACGACTCCCTTCTTTGGGGACCGCAGCTTTTCCACCGTCATTGCGTGTGACGGGGTATGGGCCTCGGACTAAGGAAGGTCATAAGAGACTTGCTCAAATTCTTTGAGTAGACCTGCCACTGACGACGGCTACTCCTTCCACATCAGTAGTGAGTTACCCAACACGATGGTTTCAGAGACAACAAGTAATGTCTTACATCCGTACTATCCCTTCCTTGGCAGACGCTCCTCCAGGAAGACCCTCCAACTCATGTAGTCTCCCAACTTCATTCTTTCATCAATACTGAGTGCTCTGACCCCTGACCTACCTCCTTACACGTAGGTGTGGGAATCAGAACTACGTCACTCCATTTCTCTTGAGGATTGGCAAAAGTGTTTTATTCTAACTCATAAACTTTTCCTTGCCAATACGACCCAAGAAAAGGGGCTTAAACTGGTGACTAGATGGTACAGAGGTCCGTCAACCATCCATCACTTCAATCCTTCCTCACCAGGCTCTTGTTGGCGTTGTCATGTAGCCAGGCGTACCGTGCTTCACATATATTGGGCGTGCCCCCTGTATCATATGAACCCTTTAATCTCTGTGCCCTTCCATGGATCCCAGCCACTCTTTGAAAGGGCCGGTCTCTCCTTCAAGACATTACACGTCAGACGATCCAAATATCGGACCACCTGATGGCAACTTGTAGCCTATCTAAACCTTTTGGACCCATGAATCCCTTCTTTGGGGACCGCAGCTTTTTCATCATCACTTCGTGCGACGGGGTATGGGCCTCGGACTAAGGAAGGCCATAAGAGACTTGCTCAAATTCTTTGAGTGGACCTGCCACAGATGACGGCTACTCCTTCCACATCAGTAGTGAGTTACCCAACACGATGGTTTCAGAGACAACAAGTAATGTCTTACATCCGTACTATCCCTTCCTTGGCAGACGCTCCTCCAGGAAGACCCTCCAACTCATGTAGTCTCCCAACTTTATTCATTAGTACTCAGTGCTCTGACCCCTGACCTACCTCCTTACAGGTAGGTGTGGGAATCAGAACTACATCACTCCATTTCTCTTGAGGATTGGAAAACGTGTTTTATTCTAACTCATAAACTTTCCCTTGCCAATATGACCCAAGAAAAGGGGCTTAAACTGGTGACTAGATGGTACAGAGGACCAGCCACCGCTTCAATCCTTCCTCACCAGACTCTTGTTGGCATTGCCATGTAGCCAGGCGTTACCATGCTTCACATCTGGTGGGAGTGCCCCCTGTAAAGAGATTTTGGCAACAAATAATTGAACTGTATTGTAAGTGGATAGCGACCTCTATCCAACCTTCAGAGATATACGAAAAACACAGTCACTTCCAGCGCGAATAGGTCTTCCAAGGTGTGGAGTAACAGATAAAATGGTGGTGTGAAAGGTATATATGGTGTCCGAAACTAGGTGGATGCCGCCTTCCTCAGAGGCCTTCCTCAGGTGGGGTAATCCGAAAGGCACTACAAGAAAAACTGAAATGGAAGGCTCGCACACCTAGTGCATTACCCATAATAATAAAAATGTTTTATATAAAAGTGGGTACTCACAAAATGCAACTGACAAAAGGCCTGACATAAAGACAATGCATGGACATGCACAGAACACGGGGAACAGCCAACGCGTTTCGAACCTAGCTCTGAGGAACTGCGTCTCCTCTCCATTCATTTTCAGTGCTGCAGAGAAAGTGACTGGGAAATGTCTGACCTTAGTCCCTTTCCCTGTCTCAAAGCAAAGATATCAGGGGTCTCTCAGGGGTCTTATTAGAGTCCCCCACCCCCCCCCCCCCCCAACAGGGCTGAAAAAAAAATTGTAATAAATATTTCAAAGATAAATTGTATAAAAAAAAAAAATACACCGTTCACTCCCACCCCACCCCCCCACAAAAAAATAAAATAAAACATTGTAAAAATAAAATAACAAACAAATATAAAAAACTTAAAAAACTAAAATTGTAAAGAAAAAAAAAACACTACTGTCACATGACATTTAAAAAAGGTATTGGTACTTGTGTGTCTTAAAATGGTTGTATAGTCCTTTTTGGGACCTATAATAAGGCTTACCTGTAGGTAAAAAAAATATTCCCCTCGCAATGCGCCGCTGTCTGCAGCGGCGCATGCGCACAGGGGATTCCTGGCTGAAAGCCCGGCAGACGACGGACCCTGCCGGGAAGAAATCTCCAGCGCGCATGCGTGGGAGCGACGATATCGCGGCCACTCACAGCGCAGGAGCCGCGATACCCGGAAGAAACGTTGAGGGAACATGTCGGCTCCCTCGGCTTGGATCGGACCAAATGTCGGGGCCTCGTTCTAAGGTAAGTATTTCATAATGAGCTAGTATGTGGTGCATACTAGCTCATTATGCCTTTTCCTTTGCAGGTAGGAAAAATAAAATAAAAAAACACATCAGCGGGTTTACAACCGCTTTAAAAAAAGTGGTATTGGTGCAACCCTAGTCATATTTATTGATGTCCTCCCCCTCACAATGAAGCGCCGGGTCCTATCATTGCTGGTATTCTGTATTCTTTACTCCATATATACAATCATTAGCACTTCCTTGTTTTGTGAATATACGTCCTCCACTTTACACCTAAGAGAACGCATTTTGCTACTTTGTATTGTCAAAGCAAACGTTTTCTAATATCTTGTATATGTTAACCTCTCTATACATCTTTTAATAAAATCAGATTGAACTAAAATACATGAAGACATTTCTAAAGTCGACTCATTTTTTCCCTTTGTATCGGTCACATTGCAGCTCCTTTCATCCAGCGGAGAGGAAACAGAGAGACTTTTCGTTGTAAATTCCAGTAAAGGGCGGTAAAAGAGGGGAAATTATTCAGCTGATCATCATAATTACATAAGCCTGATTCACCGAGCTGTAAAATAATAATTTGCATGTGGCACAATTCTCACCTATCTTCACACAGACAGAGAAACTGTATAAGAAGGATGAATCATCTGATCATCACACTGCATGGAACACGCTCATTTATCTGTATTTAGTGAATAAAGCCCCGTGTGTAATACACAATGAAGCCACAGGAGGGCAGACGAGTTCTTAGAATGGGGTGAGAGGGACACAGAGCATCTGGAAAGTATTCACAGCGCTTCACTTTTTCCACGTTTTGTTATGTTACAGCCTTATTCGGAAATGGATTAAATTCATTATTTTCATAAAAATACTACAAAACAATCCCCCGTAATGACAACGTGAAAGAAGTTTGTTTAAATTCTTTGCAAATTTATTAAAAATAAAAAAGGAAAAAAATCCCATGTACATAAGTATCACAGGCTCCTCCCATGTACAAAAGTATCACAGGCTCCTCCCATATACATAAGTATCACAGGCTCCTCCCATGTACATAAGTAACACAGACTCCTCCCATGTACATAAGTATCACCGACTCCTCCCATGTACATAAGTATCACCGACTCCTCCCATGAACATAAGTATCACAGACTCCTCCCATGTACATAAGTATCACCGACTCCTCCCATGTACATAAGTATCACAGGCTCCTCCCATGTACAGAAGTATCACAGGCTCCTCCCATGTACATAAGTAGCACAGACTCCTTCCATGTACATACATATCACAGGCTCCTCCCATTTACAGAAGTATCACAGACTCCTCCCATGTACATAAGTATCACCGACTCCTCCCATGTACAGAAGTATCACAGGCTCCTCCCATGTACAGAAGTATCACAGGCTCCTCCCATGTACATAAGTATCACAGGCTCCTCCCATGTACATAAGTTTCACAGGCTCCTCCCATGTACATAAGTTTCACAGGCTCCTCCCATGTACATAAGTATCACAGGCTCCTCCCATGTACATAAGTATCACATGCTCCTCCCATGTACATAAGTATCACCGACTCCTCCCATGTACATAAGTAACACAGACTCCTCCCATGTACATAAGTATCACAGGCTCCTCCCATGTACATAAGTATCACAGGCTCCTCCCATGTACATGAGTATCACAGGCTCCTCCCACATACAGAAGTATCACAGGCTCCTCCCATGTACATAAGTATCACAGGCTCCTCCCATGTACATAAGTATCACAGGCTCCTCCCATGTACATAAGTTTCACAGGCTCCTCCCATGTACATAAGTATCACAGGCTCCTCCCATGTACATAAGTATCACAGACTCCTCCCATGTACACAAGTATCATAGGCTCCTCCCATGTACACAAGTATCACAGCCTTTGCCACGACACTCAGAATTGATCTCAGGTTCCTCCTTTTTCCACTGATCATCCTTGAGATGTTTCTACAACTTGATTGGACACCACCTATGGTAAATTCAGGTGCATGGGAGGAGCCTGTGATACTGCTGTACATGGGAGGAGCCTGTGATACTTCTGTACATGGGAGGAGCCTGTGATACTTCTGTACATGGGAGGAGTCTGTGATACTTGTGTACATGGGAGGAGTCTGTGATACTTATGTACATGGGCGGAGCCTGTGATACTTATGTACAAGGGAGGAGACTTATGTACATGGGAGGAGCCTGTGATACTTATGTACATGGGAGGAGCCTGTGATACTTATGTACATGGGAGGAGCCTGTGATACTTCTGTACATGGGAGGAGTCTGTGATACTTCTGTACATGGGAGGAGTCTGTGATACTTATGTACATGGGAGGAGTCTGTGATACTTATGTACATGGGAGGAGCCTGTGTTACGTATGTACATGGGAGGAGTCTGTGATACTTCTGTATATGGGAGGAGTCTGTGATACTTCTGTACATGGGAGGAGCCTGTGATACTTATGTACATGGGAGGAGTCTGTGATACTTATGTACATGGGAGGAGCCTGTGATACTTATGTACATGGGAGGAGCCTGTGATACTTATGTACATGGGAGGAGCCTGTGATACTTATGTACATGGGAGGAGTCTGTGTTACTTCTGTACATGGGAGGAGTCTGTGTTACTTATGTACATGGGAGGAGTCTGTGATACTTATGTACATGGGAGGAGCCTGTTATACTTATGTACATGGGAGGAGCCTGTGATACTTATGTACATGGGAGGAGCCTGTGATACTTATGTACATGGGAGGAGTCTGTGATACTTATGTACATGCGATTTTTTCCTTTTTTATTTTTAATAAATTTGCGAAGATTTTAAACAAACTTCTTTCCCGTTGTCATTATGGGGGATTGTTTGTAGAATTTTGAAGAAAGTAAATAATTGAATCCATTTTGGAATAAGGCTGTAACATAACAAAATGTGGAGAAAGTGAAGTGCTGTGAATACTTCCCGGATGTTCTGTATAACAGGATATACAAGTACACAGATGAACAGAGGTGAGTGCAGACTGAACATTGATCTGTTACGTCAGTATTCCCCGCTCAGCCCATACATGTCGGCTAATGGCTGATAAATGGATTTCATTTATGAATGGAGGACCAATGGGAAAGATACAATTGTCCTGACCACATTCGGAGAGCCATTATGGGGTTCTGCAGGATGACATCGGAACTGCCAGAGGAAGATAGAAAGTCCCCAATAGGCAATTACTGACCAGACCGGCTTCAGGTGGGCCGATTAGTATATAAGTCTGTATTAAACAAATCCTGACATGTCACCATAAACAGCAACAGCACAATTCCTAGAAGAGCTCAGCCACTCGGTCAGTAAACTCCATTTAAGACAAAACAAAATACAAATACAAAGATCACCCCCATTACTCCCATTAATGGCATTCCAGTCTTAACTCGTAGGGTTCAATATAGAGTTGGCTCACCCTTTGCAGCTATAAAAGGTTCACCTCTTCTGGGAAGGCCGTCCACAAGGTTTAGGAGGGTGTCTATGGGGATGTTTGACCATTCTTCCAGAAGAGCATTTGTGAGGTCAGGCACTGATGTTGTATGAGAAGGCCTGGCTCGCAGTTTCCACTCTAATTCATCGCAAAGGTGTTCTATCGGGTTGAGGTCAGGACTTTGCTTTGTGCACTGGTCCAAATGATTTGGTGGGGGGTTGTTTTTCAGGGGTTGGGCTTGGCTCCTTAGTTCCAGTGAAGGGAACTTAAGGTGTCAGCATACCAAGACATTTTGGACAAATTCATACTCCCAACTTTTGGGGGTGGCCCTTTCCTGTTCCAACATGACTACGCAACAGTGCACAAAGCAAGGTCCATAAATACATGGATAAGTTAGTTTGGGGTGGAGGAACTTGACTGGCCTGCACAGAGTCCGGACGTCAACCCGATATTATCCTGCTGAAACAGGCCGCCGCCATCAGGGAATAACTCTTCTATGAAGGGGTGTACTTGGTCACCAACAATGTTTAGGTAGGTGATGCGTGTTAAGTAACATCCACATGAATGGCAACAGCCAAGGGGTCCTAGCAGAACATTGCCAAAAGAATCACACTGCCTCCACCGGCTTCTTCCCATTCTGCATCCCAGTACCATCTTCTCCTCCAGGGAAGTGACTCACCCGGCCATCCACATGATGGAAAAGAAAAAACATAATTCGTCAGACCAGCCCACCTTCTTCCATTGCTCAGTGCTCCGGTTCTGATGCTCACGTGCCCATTGCAGGTGCTTTTGGCTGTGGAGACCGGTCAGCATGGGCACCCGGACCGGTCTGTGGCTACACATCCCCATACACAACAAAATGCGATGAACATCAACACATCCACTTCAGGGACAACATGTTCACTTGCTGCCTATCATATCCCACTGACTTTCAGATACCATTGCAACAAGATGATTAATGTTATTTATGTATCCACCTTCCTTTAGATTGTAAGCTCCATGAGCAGGGCCCTCCTATTACTTCTGTACTGAACTGTATTGTAATTGTATTATAAAGTGCTGTACAAACCACTGGCGCTATACTGTATAAATGCTGTATAATAATAATAATAATTCCGTCAGTGGTCATAAAGGTATGGCTGATATATTCCTCCTCTAACATGGAAGATGGGCTGTGTTCTCAGTGTCATAAAAGTAAACAAGTCTCCACCCTGAAGGGATAGATACGTAGATGATGTTCCCTCTGTATGTAATAGGTTGGACCATTTTTAGATAACTTTCTATAGTCCTTAACAATATTGTTTTGTGTTTTATTTCACCCATAACTATACAAACTAATATTACTTTTTAGGCTCTCATCATCGTTATGGGTAGTAGGGTTAAGCCGGCCATACATGTAATCTGTGCAAACTAAACCTCTGTTTTTAATGTGAACTGTTAGACAGGATAATTCGGTTTGTTGCAGGCTGGCTGTTAAGTTGAGCCAGGAATTTTTCTTGTTTTTTGTTCAACTACTCAAAACCTGCTTAGCAGGAAATCATGGGAAAAAGAGCTCCATAGGACATACTGTGGAGCTTTATGGGAAAAACCAATCCATGCAGAACTCCAGAATGTTGATTGGGAAATGAAATTCCTCTGCCAAGTCCATTGGGATTAACAAGGTGTCTAGGACTCTTCAGGGATCTTCCAGGAAAACAGGAAGAAGGATTTCCCCAATGTCAGAGAAGGATTCCTGAGACATCAGACCAGAGATAACATGGTCTTGGGTTTTAGGCGAGTTAGTTTGTCTAGAAAAAGAAAAAGACAAAGACAATTAGATGCATGATGAAAGAATGTTGCATGGTGGGGTTTGGAATGGAACTGCCTTGAAAAAGGGTACCAACAAGTCCAGAATGCAGAATCATGGAGTTGGACATCTCCTGGAATGGGAGTGGAAAGTCAAAACGTTTTTATTAGGGAAAAGAACAACTCTGGTTTGGGATGTGTCTGGGATGAGACCCAGAAACAGAGTCATGGGTCAGCTCAAATGCTGTCCAGGTTCAATATCCAACCAAACCCTTTTAAGTCTGGACAGTCGGCAACACATTGTTGGTTAATATTTTTGCTGACTGTTCCTTCAGTAGAAGATCATGCAGATATCCTACAATAGGATTTCCTTAGAGCTAGCACAGGTGCCTATACCTTAGTGAGCATTCAAAGGAGAGAAGGATGAACGATGGTGCTACAAGCTGGTGGTGTTGTGCTCCCACAGCAAATGACTCCGAATGGAAATGTTGATGCGCTGTAAAAAAAGAGGACATTCATGTATGCCTCCTCGATGTCTGTAGCAGCTATAACGTTCCTGATAGAGGCAGGCTATGACAGACCTAGTGGATTCCCAGCACAATTTTTGGACTTGAATGAAGACATTTAATGTCTTCAGGTCTAAGATAGAACAAATGCCCCCTTTTAGTTGTGCAACAGTGAAAAGATTAAAGTAAATCCCCTGAAACCTTTCTGCTGCTGGAACAATAGCAGTAACTCCTTGGCTGGAGATCCGCAAGAGCAGCATGAAAGTCTCCTTGGTGGGGGGAGGCTATGACCAACCTAGTAGATTCCAAGGACAATTTGTGGACTTGAACGAAGACATTTAATGTCTTCAGATCTAAGATGGGACGAATGCCCACTTTTGATTTTGGAACAGTGAAAATGTTAAAGTAAATCCTCTGAAACCGTTCTGCTGCTGGAACAATAGCAGAAACTCTCTGGCTGAAGATCTGCAAGAGCAGCACGAAAGTCTTTACTCAAGAAACCAAACCTGGACCCTTAGGATCCAAACAACCGTAGGCCAATTACAAGCCTCAACACCATTTCTAAGATCATGGAGAAAGCTGTAGTACATCAGCTAAAACTCCACCTGGATACTCACAAACTCCTGGACCCGCTGCAATCAGGCTTCCGCCCGGGTCATGGAACAGAAACAGCTCTCCTCAAGATTTGGGACGACTCCCTCGAAGCAGCAGATGACGGAGAGCCGTGTCTCCTCGTACTGCTAGACCTAAGTGCAGCATTTGATACAGTAGATCACAATACTCTACTCGTCCGACTCACAGAAGTAGCCGGAGTCCAAGACATAGATCTCCAATGGTTCGCGTCCTTCCTAGGAAAATCGGTCACAGACAGTGAAACTAGGAAAATTCCTCTCCGAAACTCGGGCAGTCACCTGCGGAATCCCTCAAGGCTCTCCGTTGTCACCCGTTCTCTTCAACATTTACATTCGCCCACTCCTTCAAATCATCAGATGCTCAGATCTCTGCTTCCACTCTTACGCTGACGACACGCAACTTTATTTCCGGATCAATGGAAAAAAAGATCACCAACAACAACTTGAAAACTGCCTCAAATCAATAGAGGACTGGATGACCACTAACTCCTTCCAGCTGAACCAATCAAAGACAGAGCTTCTTATCTTACACCCAAATCATAAGCCCGCAACCAAAACCTCCTGGTCTCCACCAACCGTCTTTGGGCAGACTATCTCCCCAAAGACCAAAGCTAAGAGTCTCGGGGTTATTTTAGATGCACAAATGTCAATGGATGCGCAAATAGGATCTGTAGTCAGTGGATCTCACCATCTGCTGCGCATGCTTCGCAGACTCATCCCTTTTATCCCAAAGAATGACAAAGCAGTGGTAGTTGGAACAGTCATTAATTCACGACTGGACTACGCAAATTTGCTTTACATAGGATTACCACAATATCAACTTGTGTGATTACAACTGATCCAAAACACGGCGGCAAGGCTGATAACAGGAAAAAAACCCTGGGAATCCATCTCTCCTTCGCTGAGGAGCTTACATTGGCTAACCGTAAAAAAATCGGATCACGTTCAAGACCCTTTGCCTCACCCACAAATGCGTGCATAGAGAAGCTCCGCAATACCTAATGGAGAAAATAAATCATTACACACCAAACCGCAGTCTTCCATCAGCCAACAAAAACCTCCTCCTCGTGCCCAAAGCCCGGTATAAATCCAAGGGGGATCGGAGATTCGCTGTCCAAGGGCCTCGGTTATGGAATGCTCTACCAATGAACATCCGCCTGGAAGAAAACCACCTGGCTTTTAGGAAAAAACTCAAGACCTTCCTCTTTTAGCTGATGATCAAAGCTCGCCACAGCGCCTAGAGGCGATTCAGTTTGCATTGTACGCTATACAAGTATTTCATTCATTCATTCATTCTGTATAAGGATTAGGGAGGCATGTTGGATACCATGAAACGGGGTGGTGGCAGAGAGCAGAACTCTGGCTTGTAGCTCCAAGAAATCACTATTGTTACCCAATAATCCAACATGCTTTCTGATCAGGTGTCCTCAAAGCCCAACAGACCTTTGAAAAGTGAAGGCATCCCTTCATGTCATAGAGGACTTGACTGAAGCTCAGACATTTAAGGATCCCAGGTTTGAGTCTGGTCTTGAAGGTTGAAGCCTGAGAGAAATGAAAGGAACTCTTCTTGGCCTCAGAAGGGGAATGAGTCTTCTCTATTTGTGGTTCAGGCTTCTTTTGTTGTGACAAATAAGAACTTTTACCCCCAGTGAGATCCTTTATGAGGTTGTCCAAAGAGCTATGAAAGAACATTTGCCATCAAGAAGCATGGGTGGTAATTATTTTTTACGTTGCTGCTCCACAGACTATTATTTCAGCTAGAGATCTCAGTATATTCTCTGACAGGAGTCACATCTGGGAAACAAGATGGACAATCTCAACTAAACCTTCTATACAGTCGTGTAGGGTTGACGGCATAAGCCATAAGCATATGACATTGACATTATTTGAGTATATTCCCCTAAGGTTTGATGGATTTATGGAGTGATAGCACAGTTTCTGGAAGGCTACATAGCAGGAAGTCATAATTAAAACAATACTCTGGAAAGGGATTCCAAACGTTTGTCAATGTCATCCTTAAACAATAGTTCTCCCTCAGTAGACAAGGTCAGTGTTTTATTAAGATTTGATAACATCAGATCCACAGTGGAAATACCCGACTTCTTTATCAATGAATTCTCTAATGGTGGGCATTGGTCTGTAAAGCATTTTGGAGGAGTGAATAGTTTTTGAAGAGTTTTCCAGTCATAATACAGAACAAGTTGAAGAAAAAAGGAGTGTAATGGAAAAGTTTAGAAAATCTTGGGGCCTCTCAGGGGTTCCAGACTAGTAAAAGGACTAGTAGAAGCTACAGGCTATTGTTTTAATTTTAAGGTGATGCACATCACATCAAGAAGAACCGATGGGGTATCTAAGCCTAGGAGCGATGGTAGCTGCCTGCAGCTCCTCAGCAATGAATTCATGCATCAAGGATTTGTGCGGCTCTTTGTCAGACACAGCTTCTGCAACAGAAGGCTCAACCCCTGCAGGTATGTCAGACAGGGATTCTAGAGGGAAAGGCGTAAAAGTACATTCTCAGTCATCAAAGACTGCAATTGCAATTTGGTCCATAAACTCAAGCATGGCTGCTAAGAACTTCTCTCTGGATAAGTCAGAGGAGGGGGCCATACCTGAAAGCTGAGGAAGACACCAAGTGTATTGACATGGGACAAGGATCCAGGCTGTCGGTGTCAAGTCCCTGCGAAGGAACATGGCACGCCGTGCCAGCACTCTTGTCAAGTGGTGAGCTGGACAAGCTCAATTCAGTGGGAATGCTCCTCATGTGCTTCGGATCGGACATGTTGCAATCCTTAACACAGTGTAGGAAGGTTGAATTGTGTGGTTATAGCAAATTAGCAACTAGCCCAGCCTGGCAAAGGGTTAACTATTGCAATCTCTGCTGTAGTTTTTTTTTGGTCCTAGCCAGCCCACCTGTGCTATAAAAAGGGGAAAGGCTGAGGTCCAGGGTCACCTTCTTCTTCTGGGCCATGATGGTTGGTTCTGTTTGTAGTACCAGGACTACTGCTGAAGACACCAGGACTTTTGGAGACAGTCAAGCCATGGACAATGCCATAATGGACTTTCACCTTACAGAGGTATGTCTGGGCAGCCACACTACTATAGTTAGATTAGGGCTGAGGATGTTGTTCATATTGAACGGTTATGCCACACTTGTTCAGTAAAGTTACAATAACCATTTTAAGCCTGGTCTGAAGTTCAAGGCATGCATGCTGGTTTGGGTGTATTCCAAAAGAACTGGGGTCTGTAAAGCATATGTGGGGTATGAAGTTACACCACTACAAAAGGGTTAACTCTGCAAGCACTGCACAAGTTCAAGATGCAAAGCAACCAGTCATTAGGTGTGGTACCGGGTAAGGTGACAGGTCCTCTAGTAGCGAGGGGGTCGACATCTGGTTCCCTCCCTAGTAGTCAGTATCTAATAGCAACTGGATCCGAGATGAAGCCTTTGAGGGAGCTCCCCAGTCTGGGGGAGGGGGGGGGTGACCTTGGACCTGGGCTTGGGTGCGGACGGGTCCCTTGTACAAACCAAAGAGGTGTCCTGGACAGGAGGCACAATCGGGAGGACTGGGAGGCACGCCTGTGAGGACAGAGCGGTCTGGGATGGGTGCAGAGCCAGTCAGGAGGATTGTGGTGGCACAGGCAGTGGAAAGGAGCAGCTGCAGCCAGGAGGACTGCCAGTGCCTGAAGAGGTGGTGCTGGGAGTAGTAGCCACATGGACAGCTAGCACTGGGGCTTTTCTACATATTTGCTACACCATAAGGGCCTGCGGCCACTGCCTGCATCTGCTTTGGGCCTGGCTGAGTCAGTGTCAGGCCTACAGTGCTAGCTAGTCTGGGAAAGGAAGTGATGTGCAGGTGGAGAAGAGGAGAATGTATACACCGTGGTGTACATAGTCAGTCCCAATATGGACTCACAAATTTATCTGGGCATCTCATGAATCCCCTAACCCTATCCAAGTTCTATTCCCCTCAATAAAACATAAAAACAGTGCGAAGACTGATTTCTTGTCTCTGAGTAGTGAAAAAGTGCGTGCTTGGCTGGGCAGGGCGACAAGCGGACTCAGGAGCGGCCCTGTCTATTGTGGGCACTCGGGCGCCACCCCCTATCCATGCGTCCGACCCCTTTCAGGGCACCGGGCGCATGAATTACAGCGGCAGGTTTTTTTTTTATCACTTGATTAGAACCAGAGGCTCTAATAGGCTTCAAAATACGGCGGGCTTGGGACACAGAGCATTGTGTCTGGAGCCCACCCAGTTGTGTTGCAGGTACGAATGAATATTCGCTGTTGCAGCATTGATCCTCGTCCCAGACAATCGATAAGCAGGACTTATACCCGTCACTCGATTGGCTGAAAGGACAGGCGATCCTATTGGATGGAGGAGGGAACGAGACGCACGGCGGAAGGAGATGCATGGCGGAAGCGAGGAGGAGAAGAGCTGCTGGCCAATGCCTGGATGCCTGATCCCGCCGCTGCTTGGCGCTCCAATCCTCACTGCTCCTCAGATGCCCGATCCCAGCTGCTACTCCTCATATGCCCGCTGATACTGGATCCCGGCGATGACCGCCACCTAGATGGGTTAAATGCCGGTGGACTGACCGGCAGACAGCGGGGGGGGGGGGGGGGGGGGTAATGGGAGAATTTGGTTGTCACCCCCCAAACAAAAAAAAACACCAGCCACCACTAGACAGACTATTACACTCAGTAGCCCCTACGGAGGTACCGCCACACATGTACTGAAAACAATATTAGTGGTGCGTGCACAATGAGTCCAGTGTGCAATACACAGGAAAACCCTACAAAATAGAATACTATTATTTACAGAATTTACTAATTTATTTTACAATATCAATGGAAATAGGAGATGATGATGGCACCCAACCATTGCAATAAACACAGTAGTTCCCGATGTTCAGCCCATACAGCGTCTTCAAAGATCAGGTCACACCAGAGGCTGTGCCACGGCTCTGGACATGGAGAGTGCTATGTGACTGTGGAACCTTGTGATGGGGAGATCGTGTAATGGGGGGGGGGGGTGCTCTGTGATTGGAGGGTGCTATCATGGGGGGACTGTGCGATTGGGGGTTCTATGATGGGGGGGACTGTGCGATTGAGGGGTTCTGTGAGGGGGCTGTGCGATTGAGGGATTCTATCATGGGGGGACTGTGCAATTGGAGGGTGCTATCATGGGGGGACTGTGCGATTGAGGGGTTCTGTGAGGGGGCTGTGCGATTGAGGGGTTCTATCATGGGGGGACTGTGCGATTGGAGGGTGCTATCATGGGGGGACTGTGCAATTGGGGGTTCTGTGATGGGGGGATTGTGCGATTGGGGGGTTCTGTGAGGGGGAACTGTGCGATCAGGGGGGTTCTGTGATGGGGGGACTGTACGATTGGAGGGTGCTATCATGGGGGGGACTGTGCGATTACGGTGTTCTGTGAGGGGGGACTGTGCGATTTGGGGGTTCTATGATGTGGGGACTGTGCGATTGGGGGGGTTCTATGATGGGGGGACTGTGCGATTGGGGGTTTCTATGACGGGGAGGCTCTGATGTGGTGGGGGGATTCATGTATAGGGAGCTTTTGATGTGACGAAGAGCTCTCACATATAAAAGAGGCCTCTGAAGCGATGGGGGGCCTATGACGTGAATAGGGGACTCTGACGTTATGACAGAAACACATTTATGTTTTATTTAGATTTCCCACTGGGGTGCCGGAAGATTTTCTGTTCTTAAAGGGTGCCACAACTAACAGGTTGATGAATGCGGATAAAGATAATAGACCACACCGATGCTCCATGTACGTAAGATATACACAAACACAAGGTTTAAAAACATGAACACATAATGATAAGATTATGTGCATTGCATGGTTCATATTATATATTTAAAAAAAACTGACCTCAAATGTAGTTAATTTCATTGGTCACTTTGGAAAACATTGATGAATCAATGTGTAATGGTCACTAAAGTTCACAAGCAAGAAACAAGCTATAACCTGCACTGGCCACTTGGAGGCATGACCTCATGTAATGTGTAAATACTAACAGCAGAGGGCAGCAGAGTCCACTGTATAATCTGCACCTGGCATAATGGCTTCAGTATATTGAAGCAATATTTTTACATTAAAGTCACATGGGGATAATCTATAAACGCTCATATGTCCTATAAATACTATACATTCCTCGAGCTCAGTCCATTTCATGGGGTTGGCTCTGCGGGTGATAAATGGAGTTAATATATAGTGCGCTCTCCGGGGTGCAAACTAAGTTTTACTGATTTCATTAGAAGAGAAGATTGTTTAGGAATAGGAGATGAGAGGCCAGAGGGCAATGGAGACGGAGTCAGAGGAGGAAGCGAAGGCCTCATCGCATACAAATCTGACCTTCTCTCAGATTACTCCTCAGTCCTCACATCTTCTCTCTGATGCAATTTTATTGTTTCATTCATTTTTATTGAAAGAAATATTATCACAACATAGAAGCAAATCAACTGACCCATAAGCATAGATAGGGCATTCAATGGAAGGTACAATCTTTCAGATGGTAATTTAATACACTCCGATACAATGTTATTAAATTTGATTTTTACTCGTCCCTCTGACACCTCCAGGACCTCATTTACTGACATGTGAAGAACCAGTGCCTACACACATCCAATCAGATGCAAGGAAATAAAAATAACAGAATCATGCTGACATTCTAAGCCCTTGTACACACGGTCGGACATTCCGAAGGACTGTTTCCGTCGGAATATCCGACCAACAAAGTTTTAGAGCAGGGCTATAAAATTTTCCAACAACATGCTCCGATCGGACTTTGTCCGATCGTGTGTAGAGAATTCTGATTGGACAAAGTGCCACGCAGGCTCAGAACAAATTCCTACACCAAAGCTATTGGCTACTAGCCTGAACGTAGTCCCATCCTAACGAAATATTGTCATCACGCTCTGAACGATCAGATTTTCCGACAACTTTGTCCGACCGTGTGTATGCAACAGTTTTGGACAGAATTAGTCGGACAAAATCCACCGGATTTGGTTGTCAGAATGTCCGACCGTGTGTACAAGGGCTTATAGATGGACCCCTATGTCTAGGTTCTAGTGAAGTGTCTGGGGGGTGACAGATGAGATGCCATCCCTGACGTTAAGTGACTCTGTAGACCAGGGGTCTCAAACTAGCGGCCCTCCAGCTGTTACAGAACTACAAGTCCCATCATGCCTCTGCCTGTGGTAACCATGATTGTAACTGGCAGCCTTGCAATGCCTCATGGGACTTGTAGTTTTGCAACAGCTGGAGGGCCGCCAGTTTGAGATCCCTGCTGTAGACAGAAAAATTAATTATTATTAAACGCAGCTCTGGCACCTCCAGCACTGAATGTATGTAATGATCTCTTGTTGTTGGAGTGGTATTTTGATGTGGGGGTTCATTGTTGCTGGGTGGAGAGTCTATTGTTGTGTGGGGGATCTATTGTTCCTGCAGAAATCCATTGTTGCTGGGTGGAGGGTCTATTGTTCTGTGGGGGATCTATTAAGGCTGAGGTGGAGTCTATTGTTTTTTGGGGGGGGACCTATTGTTGCTGAGGTGGGGGTCTATTGTTGCTGGGGGGATCTATTGTTGCTGGGGAGGGGTCACATGTCCACTCTCCTCCCCCTTCTTCTTGTGACCTGGAAAGTGACGTCTCTGACGTCAAGCACTTGGTGTCCACGACTAGCTTTGCCGAGAAAGGATGTTTTGCAATGCGATCTGCATTGCAAAACATTCAGTGGAGTACCGGGGAGACATTTGGGGGTCTTTTAGACCCTGCAAATCTCAATAAAGAGAACCTGTCACTTAAAAATCTTCACATAGGGAACTGTTTGTTCCCTATGTGATGAAAAAATAAAGTTAAAGATGGTGAGAACCACTGACTACTGCTCCTATTTGCGCATCCATTGACTTTTCTGAGTCAAAAGTGACCCTGAGACTCTTGGCCTTGGTCTTTGGGGAGATGGTCCATCCAAAGATGGTGGGTGGTGTCCACGGGATCTTGGTTTGGGAATTTTGGTTTGCGTGTAGGATAAGATGCTCCGTTTTTCGATTCGTTGAGTTTGAGGGGGTTAGTGGTCATCCACTCGTCTATCAAAGTGATGCAATTTTCTAGTTGCTGATGATGGTCTTTTTGTCCGGTGATACGAAAGTAAAGTTGCGTGTCGTCAGCGTATGAGTGGAAGCAGAGGTCTGATATTCTGATGATTAAGATCAAGTTACACCCTAGCACTTAAATCCCCCCCCCCAAAAAAGTTTTTTAAGCCCCCCCCCCCCACATATACACACGCACAAATGTAAATGCATGCGTCAGGGCACCTATGTGCGAAAATTCCGATACACACGCTGCACATCACCACACACACATCGGAGGGAGAGCGATAATTCTAATACCAGACCGCCCTAGTAACACTAAACTGATACCTATAGGGGGCTTTTAAAGCATCGGCCATAGAAAATATAAGGTACTATAGTTTGTCGCACATACATTGTTGGGTGTCTATTTACTCGGTGCAACCTCGTCTTTTATATTTTACTCCAAAAAATTGGTTAATTTATTGTGTTTGCCCTAAAGTTGACACTAGTGTGTTTTTTTTACAGAAATGTTGTGTTTCCTAGACCTTTGCGGTAATATCGTGTGACATAAATAAAAATTGCAACTACCGCTATTTTATTCTCTAGGGTGTCTGCTTTCAGAAATGTATAATGTTTGTGGGTTTTGTGTAATCTTCAGGCCTAAATTTTTTTTTTTAAACATGTGTAAACCCCCCCCCCCCCCCCCCGCCGCCAAAACGACCTTGGCAGCGAAAGGGTTAGACAAGAAGCGGGATCCGGCGAGAAGAACGGATTCTCATTTTCTTGCATTGACAGTGGGGGGGGGGGGGGGGGGGAGGGGAGGCATTCTGAGATATTATTAATGGAGAGCGAAAAGTTACAGTAAAAGATGAAGTAAAAATCGGAGGAGAGACACAAAGCCCGGTCACACCTCCCGTCTCCGCGTTCCATTAATTATCGCTTTCCAAGTCGCTGATCCATCGTGTCAGCACCGGATCGACCCCGCGCGCGAGCCGAGGGAGGCGTTCTCACACTCATACCTCCCAAATTTCTGAGAGAGAATACCAATGACAGGATACTAATTACACCCGCTCCGGAAAACGTTTCTACCATCCGGCGGGCTCACATTGCGGAGTAGAGCGATCGTCGGGTGCTGCGACCTCCTTCCTCTTCCTTTATATCAGTAATTGTACACGAGCAACATAATTACTGCCCTCCCCACATCACACCCCAGAACAATGCGTGTTCAGGTAACAATGTAACACATACTCTGTATATGCAGGGCCGGGACAAGGGGTGAGCCAGGAGGGGCGGCTGCCCTGGGCACTGTGGTTTCATGTGAGGTAGGGGGGCACCATGAGGAGATTGGGGGGGGGGGGATTTGTGTTGGGAGGGGGAATGTGAGGGGCTTCAGGGGCTAAGAATTGTTCTAACAGGGGAAATTTGGGAAGAGGATTTGTGCTAGGAGGGGGGGATTTGAATGTGTGCTAGATAAGGTAATATGGTAGAGGGGGAAGAAGATTCAATATAGAGGAGGATCTGACTTGGAGGCGACTTCCAGTGAAGTCTATGGGCACAAGTCGGATAGAAGTCACCCCTTGAGTAGTACAGGAACCTTTTCTTAGACCCCTTTCACACTGGGGCGTTTTTCAGGCGTTTTTCAGGCGCTTTAGCGTTAAAAAATAGCTCCTGTAAAGCGCTTGAAAGAAGCCTCATCTGCAGTCCCAATGTGAAAGCCCAAGTGCTTTAAGAACCCTTTCACAATGTCAGCGCCCGAAAAACGCTCGTAAAGCGCAGCTTAAACTAGCAGCGCCTCACCAGCGTTTTTCGAACATTATTGGGGCGCTTTTAACCCCTGCTAGTGGCCAAATAAAGGGTTAAAAGCGCCCACAAAACGCTGCTGCCAATAGCGTATTTCAGGCGTTTTTCTGGCGTTTTACAGGTGCTTCTCATTGATTTCAATGGGAAGGGGCGCTTTAGGAGCATTGTATTTACCGCTCCAAAAGCGCTGCAAAGAAGCTGCTTGCAGGACTTTTTTTGACACCCTGCCAGCGCAGCGCCTCAGTGTGAAAGCACTCGGGCTTTTACATTGGGATTGCAGTTGCAGCTTCTTTCAGGCGCTTTTTTTAACGCTGAAGCGCCTGAAAAACGCCCCAGTGTGAAAGGGATCTCGGTGTGAAAGCAGTCTGGCTTTTACATTGGGATTGCAGTTGCGGCTTCTTTCAGGCGTATTTTTTAACGCTAAAGCGCATGAAAAACGCCTGAAAAACGCCCCAGTGTGAAAGGGGTCTAAAGTAGTGCTAATTAAGAGCGCTCTCATCGACTAACATGGGATTTCACATGTCATTCTATTTGGGGGGGGGGGGGGCTCACAAGTCGGATCCCGACTAGCACTAGTCTCCTTTCACACTTGTGCGACTTAGGATCCCACTTCTGAGATCCAAAGTCGCAGGACATGTGAAATGCCACGTGTATCTCTAGGAGAGCCGCTCCCATTGGCACCACTGAAGCCAGAAAAGCTTCCTACACGGCTCTGATCCGACTTTGACGCAACTTTAATGCCAGAGAGTGTAAAAGTCGTATCAAAGTCATTTCAAGGTCACATCAAAGCCAGACTCCAAAGTCGCACTGAAAATCGGCTGGTGTGGGGGGGGGGGAGCCTAAGGCCCCCCCCTTCACACCTCAGCGTTTTGTAGCTCGAACCTCTAAAAAAACGCTGTAGGAGAGAAAAAAAAAGAATCAATTATTCTCTATAGAGATGGTTCACATCTCCACTTCAAGTCGCCTGAAAAAAGCTCAAAAAAGTTCTGGAGCTTTCTTTGTAGCTCGAAATCGGTCAGAGATTGATGTGCTCCATAAACAAGTCGCTTCCTCCTGAAACAGATCTATGTGTTTCATTCCCCAGGAAACTGGTGTGTTTCGTGAACAAGTCACTTCCTCAGGAAATGGATTGACATGTTTTTTCGTGAACAAGTCACTTTCTCGGGAGATAGATCAACGTGTTTTGTGAACAAGTTGCTTCCTCGGGAAACAGATTGACGTGTTTCGTAAAAACTATTTGCTTCCTCAGGAAACGTATCAACATGTTTTGTAAGCAAGTCACTTCCTCAGGATCCGCGCCAATTTATACTACATTCAACTGTTATCTATAAAGATAATTAATGACATATATCAAAGCCATACCATATAGACAAGTTTTAGCACAGGGATGGTGGGAGCCCCTCATAATAAGCAGCCCCAGGAGGAAGTCAGCATAGCACAGGGATGGTGGGAGCCCCTCATAATAAGCAGCCCCAGGAGGATGTCAGCATAGCACAGGGATGGTGGGAGCCCCTCATAATATGCACAGCAGAGGTACAGCCCCAGGAGGAAGTCAGCACAGCACAGGGATGGTGGGAGCCCCTCATAATAAGCAGCCCCAGGAGGAAGTCAGCACAGCACAGGGATGGTGGGAGCCCCTCATAATAAGCAGCCCCAGGAGGAAGTCAGCATAGCACAGGGATGGTGGGAGCCCCTCATAATGAGCACAGCAGAGGTACAGCCC
Source organism: Lithobates pipiens (assembly GCF_037356315.1). Classification (NCBI taxonomy): domain Eukaryota; kingdom Metazoa; phylum Chordata; class Amphibia; order Anura; family Ranidae; genus Lithobates; species Lithobates pipiens. The sequence goes on along the minus strand of NW_027507789.1, from coordinate 227,885,165 downwards.
CAGGACAAAGTCAGCATAGCACAGGGATGGTGGGAGCCCCTCATAATAAGCATAATGACTGAGTCGTCGTCGATTCGATGACAACTGATCCGAAATCTGAAAATTCGCAAACAAAAGTTTGTATTGCGTACAGAATTCGAACGCACGACAATTCGTATTTCGGATCCTCCCGAACGTACGAATTTTGGGAAAGTCGTAAGAATTTGAGATTCGTACGAAACGAATCGCACATGTCTACTGGGGATGTGGCTTTATAAATCAGAGGGGGGGGGGGGGAGACGGGCTATGGAGGGATTAATGGAAGCCTGCTGACTGTATTAAGCTACAGCAACCTTTATTAAATACTTAAAGGCAAGAGAGCCCAGCGGTGATGGGAATGACCTGGGCGGTATAGGCCGATGTGGTGGGCAGACGGACGGACACAACGCGCGCTCACATGTGGGTGAAGGCGATGTGCAGCAGAACGTTATGTAAAAGGCTCTAATTAAAGAAAAGGCCGCAGAGAGGCTTGTGGGAAGCAGAAGAAGAAAGGTCATCGCTGTCAGGACTGGTTATAATCGGCGTTGAGGAGACAGAGGACGGCAAACACAAACCGAGCCCAGAAATCCTCCTTCTACTCCACAGACACAACCATCATCTCCAGGATATATATATATATCTGCATATGTATGTGTGTGCATCTACATCTATATACTGTATATACACATCTCCCCACATTTCATCATCACATCCACACAGAACAAGCTACTGGCTAGAGGGGGCTCTACTATCTCTGTACCTTCTACATGACTGGCTCAGTGCTCTCTGTATATGTCAGAGCTATATAAATGTATAATAACAATAATAGTGTGCGACTGTGGGGGAGGGGACTTTAGAGTGTAAGCCTCTGGGGGTACAGTGACTGATGTGATGGGCTCAGTGAACTCTGTACAGCACTGCAGTATATGTCAGAGCTATATAAATGTATAATAATAATAATAATAATCATAGTGTGCGACTGTGGGGGAGGGGACATTAGCATGTACATTTTTTGTTTATTAAATATCCTACAAACATACAACATAATAAAACATATTTACATATATAAAGAATAAATAAAATGATATATAAACAAAAATAGCTTACTTTGGCGTAAAAAAAAAAAAACAAACAGGCTTTTTTTGCCAGAAAAAAAAAACCCAAACAGAACTAAATATACAAACCAAGATATATGTTGTTAACCACTTGAGACCCGCGCTATAGCCGAATGACGGCTACAGCGCGGACCTCCTTTGCCGGGACTACGTCTATTGACGTCGTCCCATGCACGAGCAGCCTGCGCTCCCCCTGAGGGGCGCGTGCGGCGCGCTCTGTGATCGGCGAGTCTATGAGACTCGCCTGATCACCGATCCGAGCAAGGGGTCGATCCCGACCCCTTATCATGTGATCAGCTGTCAGCCAATGACAGCTGATCATGTGTTACAACGGAGCCGGTAATCGGCTATTATTCCTCGCGAGGAGAAAAAAAAAAGAGCCGATCACCGGCGGCCGTGATCGGGACATCAGTCCCGATCACGGCCAGCCCTGCCAGTGCCCACCTGCCCCCTGCCAGTGCCACCTGATTAAAAAATAAGTGCCCCCCGTCAGTGCCACCCAGCAGTGCCCATAGTGCCACCCAGCAGTGCCCACAGTGCCACCCAGTAGTGCCCACAGTGCCACCCATCAGTGCCCACAATCTGCCTCAACAACAGTGCTGCACCCCAGTGCCACATATCCGTGCCCATCAGTGTCATCTACCAGTGCCCATCAGTGCCCATCAGTACCGCCCATCAGTGCCCAGCAGTGCCACCTATCAGAGCCACCTATCAGTGCCACCTATCAGTGCCCATCAGTCCCATCTATCAGTGGTACCTATCAGTGCCCCTTAGTGCCACCCATCCATGCCACCCATCTTTGCCCATCAGTGCCGCCTTATCTGTGCCTATCGGTGCCACCTTATCTGTGCCTATTAGTGCCACCTTAACTATGCCTATCAGTGCCCACCAGTGCAGCCTATCAGTGCCCACCAATGCAGCCTATCAGTGCCGCCTCATCAGCGCACTTCAATGAAGGAGAAAAATGACCCGTTTGCAAAATTTTATAACAAACTATTAAACATGATTTTTTTTTTTTTTGCATCTTTTTTTGTTTGTTTAGCAAAAAATAAAACTCCGAGCTGTAACTAAATACCACCAAAAGAAAGCTCTATTTGTGGGAAAAAAATGATAAAAATGTCATTTGGGTACAGTGTTGTATGACCGCGCAATTGTCATTCAAAGTGCATCAGCGCTGAAAGCTGAAAATTGGTCTGGGCATGAGGGGGGTTTAAGTGCCCAGTAAGCAAGTGGTTAATATTATAATGCACCACAAAGCCCCAACCTTTACCTAAACACCCCCTCAGGCCAAGGAATGATTACACACGTAACCCATGCATGTAGTCTTTTTCCAAAAATCTGATCCTATGAAAATCTAGGGGGACGTGAAAGGACAGAAAGAACACCAGAGACTGACAGACAGCAGCTACGGGGACCTGACATTCCTCCACGCCTTTGTCCAGGCCCCCCCCAAGGGCTCTTCTCAAGACCCTGAATCTTCCCAACCTCACCCAGAATGCCGTGCACCACCACCTCCACAGGAAGGACTTTTCTTTCCGAATGGAAACCTGACACCGTGTATTCCACGTGAAGAAACGGACTGCTCAGCAAACTAGAAAAAGTGTCTCAAAATCAAAATCCCAATGTGCCTCATAGGCCCCGTACGACCATTCTGCATAACTGAAGCGGGAAAGGAAAAGGGATACCTAGAGCCCCACCCACCCGCTTATAGACTTCCACATTGAAGGGTCACTGAAGCAAGAAAATGGTCCATTGTCTCCTCCACCCCACCACACTCCACTCTTGGACAACCACGGTTCTCCACAGAGCGATTCTTCAAGTTGCACTTCACATAGAGTCTGACATGGAACGAGCACCAGGCCAAATCCCGAAACTTTAAAAGGGATTCTCTCTAGATTGAGAATACGAAGACCCGCCCTCATAACAGGGCCTGGGCAATCCCTCAAGGCCAATGGCTTGCTAAAGGCAGATTCAACAACCCTCCTCTCTAGGGCTTTCTTAGGAAGAGACTTCATTTCCTCCGCTGTCACTCACTACTGCCGAAGCATTTTCAGGCAGGGAGCAACATAAGCCGGGAGCTTACCCTTGTGGGACCCTCAGGCTTTTCACTGGCCCACCATTCTCCCAGCTTTGCAGAAAAGGCCTAAACCAGGACTGGAAAATACCAACCCACCCAGGCGGTTCCTCTGCCAGCATGTTAGCAAACATCAAGAGAAAAAAAATACCATCGGGTTGACCATACCTAGGCCACCCATCCACCTGGGAAGGTAGGTTACAGACCCCTTAACGAGATTCAGTTGGTTCCCCCACAACAGTTGGAATAAACAGCTGTATATTCTCGCACAGAGAGACACTGGCAAAACACAGACAAAGCCGACATACAGAAATACTGGGATCAGGTAAGTTTAATCAGGTAAATCCTTTCCCTGTAAGAGAGTTTCCAATCCTTCCAGCTGGCAACCTTGGCATTGGCATCTTGTGAAACGACATGTTTATTTCCGTATGACTCGGTGGAGTCACTTTTTTAGCGCTCAAACCATTCGGTTGAATAAAAATCTGTTCAAACCATACTACACGATTTGGCGCACTTTTATTTTTGTTTTTTTCTGGTGATATGACGCTTCGAGGCTTATGAGAGGATCCGAGCTGATTTGGTGATTACGTGATATCCGAATGATTGGGTCGTTTTTCCGGCTTCCTGCATCGAAACGTCTATGTGTTCATATCTGAGCAGACTGACCTCCCTTAACAGGGGGTCACCGGTGATCTGGTAAGCCTCCATTCATTATTGATTTACAGAGGTGAAGGGTCCACGTGGTCAAGCATTATTGTTGTTTGAACAAACAAGATTAATTACTCTTTGTTGCATATTCACATGCGACATTATCTACACTGTGTTGCATCATCATCATTTTTTGACTATTTGGTTTCATAGTTTGTTTTTTCACCCCATTGGACACTTGAGTTATAGATAAATGTCTTTTTTGATTTCATTGGACATTTGAATTTGGGAAGTATTTTTCATTAATGACGTTTACATTATTTAGGTTTTTCACAACATTTACATATTTTCTTACTAAGTCACATTCATAATTTGAGGCTAAGCGCTGCACTTTCATTTCTTCTGGCATCTTGTAGTATGCTTACCCAATTTCTGGGGCCATAAACACTGGGACCAAATTTGATACCTAAAACTCTAATTTCCTGTCGGGGCTCTGGAAAGACGTCCAGAAGCTCAAAGCCGTCGCTTTCCTCTCCCACCCAGAAAACGTCACTCTTATCCTGATGGATCTTTGAGCCATATGCCTTAGCATATTGCTCCATCACCAAGAACACCTCCTCCGCTTCCTCTGTCCCAGAGATGAAAACAGACACGCCATCAGCATAGGCCACGACCCTCAGAGGGGGCTCACCAGGAATGCCCAAAGGCACCCCGCACAACGGTTCACTCTCTAAACCAGCGGATGAAGGCACACCCAAGCCAACCTCAAAAGGCCATACGATCCAACCATTCAAAGCATGGAGCTTTCAGCCCCTTTGTACAAGCTGTTCAGCCAGTTGATAAAGGCCCCCTCCAGGCCATACTTGCCAAGAAACAGCCATAGGTACTCATGATTGACCCAATCAAAAGCTTTAGCCTGATATAATGCCAGCAAGTACTTTCTCCAGTCTGCAGCCCTGCACCATTCCTCCTGGATAGCTAACACCACTGAAAAAGTGCTTCTACCCTGAACATTAGACATTAGAACGTAAGCTCCTCTGGTACAGAGACTGATGTAAATAGTAGAATGTGGGTGAAAATGGAAATAGTTATGGAATATAACAGAACGACATAAATGACAAGTAAAGATATTTCAGTACAATTATGTCATTGCAGACGATATGGCGTGGCAGTCATTCTCTATAATCCCCTCTAGGGGTCACTGTTGTCGGTTGGATAGATAGAGATTATATATATATATATATATATATATTATATATATATATATATTTTACTATCTTCTTTGAAGGTGTTGAAGCTGTGATAACATTGCAGTGTTGAGGACCTCTAATGAACTCATACAGATGGGGACAGAATTTAAAGGGAATTTGTGGCAATTTCTATTTTTTTGGGTTAGTTATACCCCTAAAAAAAATAAAAAAAATAAATAAAAAACACATCTATTTCAGGTATATGCAATTAACAGACCTCCAGCTGTTGCAGAACTATGACTCCGATCATGGAGCTCCCGGCTGGGACTCGACCGCAAGCAGCCTCTTAAAGGGCAACCTACACGTACGTTAATCTGACTGTACATGCCCTTCTGCCACAGTCAGGAAGCAATTAAGGGGAACCCTGCACCAATTTTTTTTTTTTAAATGGCGTAGGGGTCCCCCTCAAAATCCATACCAGACTCTTCAGGTCTGGTATGGATTTTATGGGGAAACCCGCACCAAAATGTTAAAAAAAATGGCGTGGGGTCCCCCCAAAAATCCACACCAGACCCTTATCCAAGCACACAACCTGGCAGGCCACAGGAAAAGAGGGGGGAGAGAGAGCTCCCCCCGCCTGAACCGTACCAGGCCACATGCCCTCAACATGGGGAGGGTGCTTTGGGGTAGCACCCCCAAAGCACCTTGTCCCCATGTTGATGGGGACAAGGGCCCGTTACCATTTCAAACAGGGGGGGCCAGGATCTGGGGGTCCCCTTTTTAAAGAGGGCTTCCAGATTCCAATAAGCCCCCTGCCCGCAGACCCCCACAACCACTGGGAAAGGGTTGTGAGGATGAGGCCCTTGTCCAGTGGTTGTGGGGGTTGCTACACCAAAAAAACGCCCTCACCATGTTGAGGGCATGTGGCCTGGCACAGTTCAGGAGGGGGGGCACTCTCTCACCCCCCCCCCCCCTTTTCCTGCAGCCTGCCAGGTTGCATGCTCAGATAAGGGTCTTATGGATATATGGATTTTTGGGGGGACCCCCACACCATTTTTTTAAAAAAATCGCCACTGGGTTCTCCTTAGAATCCATACCAGACCCGAAGGAAGGGGGTAAATGCTTCCGGGGCTGAAGCGGGTAATATCCATACCAGACCTTAAAGGCCTGGTATGGAATTTGGGGGGACCACCGCACAATTTTTCGTAAAAATTTTGGTTCAGGGGTTCCCCTTAATATTCATACCAGACCCAAAGGGGGGGGGGTCCCATGTCATTTTTTTTCAATGACTTTTATCTGTATTGCCGGAACCGACAATTTATTATAGCCACTAGTAGTTTTAAATGACTTTTTTTCCTTTAGAAATGACACTTTGTGCAGGGACAGTTCTAAACACTGGAAAAATTCGCCACTTTACAGGCATACTATACACACCCCCCAGGTACGATATTTAAAGGAATATTTCACTTTTATTGTTTCACTTTAAGCATCATTAAAATCACTGCTCCCGAAAAAACTTCAGTTTTTACATGTCCCCTGGGGCAGGACCTGGTGGGGGGGGGGGGTCCTCCTGGAGCTTCTCAACCTGCCTATCCTAATCCTGGGCGACAATCACTAGGACAGGGATCCGTACTATCACAACACATATACAGAGAGGAAAATAATGATTTACTCTCCTGCAGATTTGGTAAGTTTCCCCACTTACATAGAAATGAAGGGTCCATCATTTTTTATCATAGGTGTATTTTAAATGATGGAGACAGAATATCAACCAAAAATCCAGAAAAATCACACATGATACAAATGTTATAAATGGAGTTGCTGTTCAATAAATAAAATAAGTATTTGACCCCCAAGCAAAACATGACTTATACCGCGTACACACGACCGCTTTTTCTGACAAAGTTATGATGGAGTTCCGCTGAAACTGTCTTGAGTACACACGATCACACCAAAGTCCGACCGTCTAGAACGCGGTGACGTACAACACCTACGACGGAAGGAAGTTCAATAGCCAGTAGCCAATAGCTGCTGTCTCGTACTTGCTTCAGAGCATGCGTCGTTTTTTGGTCCGTCGGAACAGCATAAAGACGAACGGTTTTCCCGCTAGGAGTTAGTTCTGTTGGAAAGATTTAAAACATGTTCTATTTCTAGGTCCGTCACAATAAAAAACAAAACAAAAAAAAAAGTCAGATTAGACCCCCACACGATTGGGAATATCCAATGAAACGATTCCGTCCGACTTCTTCTGCTGGAAAGTCCGACCGCGTGTACGCGGCATTAGTAGTTGGTGGAGAAACCCTTGTTGGTGATCACAGAGGTCAGACGTTTCTTGTAGGTGGTGATGAGGTTTCCACATCTCAGGAGGGATTTTGCTCCTCTCTTCTCTACAGATCTTCTCTAAATCCTGAAGGTTTCTTGGATGTCTCTTGGCAACTCGAAGTTTCAGCTCCCTCCATACATTTTCTATAGGATTAAGGTCTGGAGACTGGCTAGGCCACTCCATGACATTAATGTGCTTCTTCTTGAGCCACTCCTTTGTTGCCTTGGCGGTATGCTTTGGGTCATTGTCACGCTGGAAGACCCATCCATGACCCATCTTCAGTGTTCTGGATGAGGGAAGAAGGTTCTCATCCAAGATCTTACAATACACGGCCCCGTACATTGGACCCTCAATGCGGCAAAGTCGGCCTGGACCTTTATCAGAGAAACAGCCCCAAAGCATCATGTTCCCACCTCCGTGTGTGACTGTAGGGATGGTGTTCATGTTCCCCCCTCCGTGTGTGACTGTAGGGATGGTGTTCATGTTTCCACCTCCGTGTGTGACTCTAGGGATGGTGTTCATGTTTCCACCTCCGTGTGTGACTCTAGGGATGGTGTTCATGTTCCCACCTCCGTGTGTGACTGTAGGGATGGTGTTCATGTTTCCACCTCCGTGTGTGACTGTAGGGATGGTGTTCATGGGGTCATAGTCAGCATTTTTCTTCCTCCAAACACAGTGAGGTCAGTTAATGCCAAAGAGCTCAATTTTGGTCTCATCTGACCACAGAACTTTCTCCCCCAATCCTTCTCTGAATCATTTAGATGTTCATTGGCCAACTTCAGATGGGCCTGTCCACGTGTCTTCTTGAGGAGGGGGACCTTGCGGGTCTTGGCAATCTTCTTATAGCTTAGGCCAGTGATGGCGAACCTTGGCACCCCAGATGTTTTGGAACTACATTTCCCATGATGCTCAACTACACTGAAGAGTGCATGAGCATCATGGGTAATGTAGTTCCAAAACATCTGGAGTGCCAAGGTTCGCCATCACTGGCCTAGGCCATCTTTATGTAGAGCAACAATTCTTTTTTTTTTCAGATCCCCAGAGTGTTCTTGGCCATGAGGTGCCATTTTGAACTTCCAGTGACCAGTATGAGAGAGTGAGAGCGATAACACCAAATTTAACACACCTGCTCCTCATTCACACCTGAGACCTTGTAACACTAACAAGTCACATGACACCGGGGGAGGGAAAATGGCTAATTGGGCCCAATTTGGAGATTTTCCCTTAGGGGTGTACTGACTTTTGTTGCCAGCGGTTTAGACATTAATGGCTGTGTGTTGAGTTATTTTGAGGGGACAGGAAATTTACACTGTTATACAAGCTGTACACTCACTACTTTACATTGTAGACAAGTGTCATTTCTTCAGTGTTGTCACATGAAAAGATAATAGAAGAAAAGATTCACACACATGTGAGGGGTGTACTTACTTTTGTGAGATATAGTATATATATATATACAGTATGTGATGACAGGTCCACTTCAATCCCATCAACATGCTGTGTCCCTTTTCCCCCATCACAGGGGGTGTGTGGTCGGGGTGTGGGGTTGGCGGGGGTGGGTAATGAGGTGGGGGGGCGGTGGAGTGACACCCTGGGATCTCCTGGGACGGGGGGGTCACAGATGTTCAGGCTCAGTGTGTGTCAGGAGCAGCTGACTGGCCGCAGGCGCAGCGCACGCCAAACACAGCACCAACCTGATGAATAATAGACCGTGGCGGCTTCTTATTCTGAGGCTGGAAATTTGTGGGATTTCACAGACCGGGCCCACATGGGGGAGGGGGGGATTTAACCTCTTCATCACCATGACTCTGAATGACCTTGTGATAAAAGGTTACAGCTGATGTTACATTGTATAGGAAATGAGGACTGAGATTCATGGAGCTTCTCTCCCCTTCCTCATCTCATCGGCTGCACATTTCAGGATAGACACAGAGATCCGGGGGAAGAGAAAAGTTCACCAAGAAAAGACGAGGAGAGCCGCGGACGGCCATGACACTTCAGTGAGGAGGGACATGGGGATCCAGCCATAGTCCCTGTACTCACTGAATGATGAGGACTACCACCCCCAACTTCTACACACACTGTACAGAGGGTGCTCCTCCGCTGATAATGGAGACCCGGGGCCCCAAACTACAAGAGCCACATTAAATATTTTACTATTAATCATGGGCCAAACAAAATCCCCATATGGGTTCTTCTTACATCATGGTCCCCATTAAAATCTCCCTTAGCGTCTCCCCTTACATCAGGGCCCCCCCCATCAGAGTCCACTCTTACATTAGGGTCTCCAAAAGTGTCCTTCCTTAAATCAGAGTTTCCCCTCAAATCAGGGTCCCCATCAAAGTCCCCCTACTACATATAAAAGGTCCTTACCACAGTGCATCCTTACATCAGGGTCCCCCTCATAGTCCACTTTTACATAAGGGTCCCCATCAAAGTCCCCCATACATTGGAGGCTGCCATAGGAGTCTTCCCTTAAATCAGAGTTTGCCTTAAGTGTCCCCCCTTACATCAGGGTCCCCATTACAGTCACCCCTTTTCAGGGTCCCCAGCAGAATCTCCCCTTACATCAGAGTCCCAATTACAGTCAACCCCAGGGTCCCCATTACAGTCACCCCTTATCAAGGTCCCCATTACAGTCACCCCTTTTCAGGGTCCCCAGCAGAATCTCCCCTTACATCAGGGTCCCCATCAAAGTCCCCCTACTACATATAAAAGGTCCTCTCACCACAGTGCATCCTTACATCAGGGACCCCAGCATAGTCCACTTTTACATAAGGGTCCCCATCAAAGTCCCCCATACATTGGAGGCTGCCATGGGAGTCTTCCCTTAAATCAGAGTTTGCCTTAAGTGTCCCCCCTTACATCAGAGTCCCCATTACAGTCACCCCTTATCAAGGTCCTCATTACAGTCACCCCTTTTCAGGGTCCCCAGCAGAATCTCCCCTTACATCGGGGTCCCCATTAGAGTCTCCCATACACCAGAGTCTGCCTTAAGAGTCTCCCCATACATCAGGGTCCCTATTACAGTCGCCCATTATCAGGGTCCCCATCAATGTCTCTCCTTACATCAGAGTCTGCCTTAAGCGTTTCCCCTTACATCAGGGTCCCCTTTACAGTCACCCCTTATCAGGGTCCCCAGCAGAGTCTCCCCTTACATCAGGGTCCCCATTACAGTCTCCCATACATCAGAGGTTGCCTTAGGTGTTGCCCCTTACACCAGAGTCTGCCTTAAGCATGCTGCCTTACATCAGGGTCCCTATTACAGTCACCCCTTATCAGGGTCCCCATCAGGGTCTTACATCAGAGTCTCCCCTTACATCAGAGTCTGCCTTAAGCGTCTCCTATTAGATTAGGGTCCCCATAAGAGTCCAGCTTATATTGGGGTCCCTATCAGAGCCCCCCCCCCCTTTATTCTTTATGCAGCTATAAGACCATACAACAGAACAACATATTACATATTACAGCGCGCACATGCAAAAAAGACATTTTCCTCCCGCAAGGCTATTTAAAACACCTAGACATTTTCAAAAAACATTATCAAAAAATCTGGGGATTTGGTCGCACTGTATTGCTATACGGTGCTTAAGCCCACTTACTGCGACAAAGTACCCCATGATTAGGGGGTCCTACACTATCCATAGAATGGGGGATCCGGCTCCTCTGAACCATGGGGGCCACACACTCCTCTATATGGGAGAACTAAAGGACTCCACCTATGACACAGAGACATTAATGAGAGGCCAATTACTTCTCCCATATAGAAGAGTATAGCTCCCATGGTTCAGAGGAGCAGGATCCCCCACACAGCCACTGTGCCCATCAAATGCAGCCATTTGTGCCCATCAAATGCAGCCACTTGTGCCCATCGAAGGCAGCCACTTGTGCCCATCATATGCAGCCACTTGTGCCCATCATATGCAGCCACTTGTGCCCATCATATGCAGCCACTTGTGCCCATCAAATGCAGCCACTTGTGCCCATCAAATGCAGCCACTTGTGCCCATCAAATGCAGCCACTTGTGCCCATCAAATGCAACCACTGTGCCCATCAAATGCAGCCACTGTGCCCATCAGATGCAGCCACTTGTTCCCATCATATGCAGCCACTTGTGCCCATCAAATGCAGCCACTTGTTCCCATCATATGCAGCCACTTGTTCCCATCATATGCAGCCACTTGTGCCCATCAAATGCAGCCACTTGTGCCCATCAAATGCAGCCACTTGTGCCCATCAAATGCAGCCACTTGTGCCCATCAAATGCAGCCACTGTGCCCATCAAATGCAGCCACTGTGCCCATCAGATGCAGCCACTTGTTCCCATCATATGCAGCCACTTGTGCCCATCAAATGCAGCCACTTGTTCCCATCATATGCAGCCACTTGTGCCCATCAAATGCAGCCACTTGTGCCCATCAAATGCATCCACTTGTGCCCATCAAATGCAGCCACTGTGCCTATCAGATGTAGCCACTTTTTCCCATCATATGCAGCCACTTGTGCCCATCAAATGCAGCCACTTGTGCCCATCAAATGCAGCCACTGTGCCCATCAAATGCAGCCACTGTGCCCATCAGATGCAGCCACTTGTTCCCATCATATGCAGCCACTTGTGCCCATCAAATGAATCCACTTGTGCCCATCAAATGCAGCCACTGTGCCCATCAGATGTAGCCACTTGTGCCCATCAAATGCAGCCACTTGTGCCCATCAAATGCAGCCACTGTGCCCATGAGTCCGGTCGCGGGACCTGCGGACTCGATCGCCGCCGGGCATACCCGCGATCGTCTCACGGGACGGCTGAATGGACAACATTTCTCCATTCTGCCTAGCAACTAGTGACGCTGATCTCTGCTCCATGTGATTGGAGCAGAGATCAGTGTTCACTAAATGAAAGCCCAACCCCCCCCCCAGTTAGTAACACACCCCTAGGAACACTTAACCCCTACACTGCCACCCACTGGTTAACCCCTTTCACTGCCAGTGTCATTTACACAGGAATCACTGTATTTATATAGCACTGATTACTGTATAAATGACAATGGTCCCAAAAATGTGTCAAAAATGTCCGATGGGTCCCCCACAATGTCGCAGTCACAATAAAAATCGCTGATCGCCGCTATTACTAGTAAAAAAAAAAATAATAAAAAATTATTAATAAAAATGCTATAAAACTATCCCTATTTTGTAAACGCTATAACTTTTGCGCTAACCAATCAATAGTCGCTTATTGCGATTTTTTTTACCAAAAATATGTAGAAGAATACGTATCGGCCTAAACTGAGGGAAAAAAATGTTTTTTTTATATATTTTTGGGGGATATTTATTATAACAAAAATAATGCGTTTTTTTCAAAATTGTCGCTCTATTTTTGTTTATAGCGCAAAAAATAAAAACTGCAGAGGTGATCAAATACCACCAAAAGAAAGCTCTATTTGTGGGGAAAAAAAGGACGTCAATTTTGTTTGGGAGCCACGTCGCACGACTGCGCAATTGTCAGTTAAAGCGACGCAGTGCCGAATCGCAAAAAGTGGTCTGGTCTTTGACCAGCAAAATGGTCCGGTCTGCAAGTGGTTAAGAATATATACCGGGGTTATGGCAGCTACCCGCATCGATCTGCTGCCATAACCCCGGTATTCTACGCCCAAGTACTGACGGACACCGACTCCGATTTGGATGGACATACCCTCAAATGAAATGTGAGAGTGCGACCTTTCAGCCCATATCCATTATATAACTATAGCTTGAAAATGTTTTGGTAAATACCTGAAAAAACGTAAACGTGTGCCTGTGTCCAAATATATATATATATTGGACCTAACTGTATATGTGAATATGCCCCATTGGGGTTTACAAGTGTAGAAAAGTTTCCACTTTGTATCCATCTTCACCTGCAACCTTTACAGAGAACCAGAAGGGATGTGTGAAACAATGGCTGGTGGGGAAAAAAATAAAATAAGGTTTACAAGCGGAGTGTTCCTTTAAGGGGCCGATGCTGCGGTTGAATTCTGTACAGCGGGATGTTGGCGCCCCAACATGGAAGATTTGTTTTATGCCCCAGAGTTCTGCCAGGAAATGTGTGATCTACACCAGATGAAGGAACGTCTGATCATTAATATTTCACCGACTGAGAATACTGGAAGAAAAGCATTTGGGAGCCGAGGGGGGTGCAGCGCTCCAGTTTGGGGGGGGGGGTGTATCGCTCCAGTTTGGGGGGGGTGCAGTGCTCCAGTTTGGGGGGGGGTGCAGTGCTCCAGTTTGGGGGGGGGTGCAGTGCTCCAGTTTGGGGGGGTGTATCGCTCCAGTTTGGGGGGGTGCAGCCCTCCAGTTTGGGGGGGTGTATCGCTCCAGTTTGGGGGGGTGTATCGCTCCAGTTTGGGGGGGTGTATCGCTCCAGTTTGGGGGGGGTGTATCGCTCCAGTTTGGAGGGGGTGTATCGCTCCAGTTTGGAGGGGGTGTATCGCTCCAGTTTGGAGGGGGGTGTATCGCTCCAGTTTGGGGAGGGTGTATCGCTCCAGTTTGGGGGGGGTGTATCGCTCCAGTTTGGAGGGGGGTGTATCGCTCCAGTTTGGAGGGGGGTGTATCGCTCCAGTTTGGGGGGGTGTATCGCTCCAGTTTGGAGGGGGGTGTATCGCTCCAGTTTGGGGGGGGTGCAGCGCTCCAGTTTGGGGGGGGTGTATCGCTCCAGTTTGGAGGGGGGTGTATCGCTCCAGTTTGGAGGGGGGTGTATCGCTCCAGTTTGGGGGGGTGCAGCCCTCCAGTTTTGGGGGGGTGCAGCGCTCCAGTTTGGGAGGGTGGGTGCAGCCCTCCAGTTTGGGGGGGGGTGCAGCGCTCCAGTTTGGGGGGGGGTGTATCGCTCCAGTTTGGGGGGGGGTGTATCGCTCCAGTTTGGGAGGGTGGGTGCAGCCCTCCAGTTTGGGGGGGGTGTATCGCTCCAGTTTGGGAGGGTGGGTGCAGCCCTCCAGTTTGGGGGGGGTGTATCGCTCCAGTTTGGGAGGGTGGGTGCAGCCCTCCAGTTTGGGGGGGGGTGCAGCGCTCCAGTTTGGGGGGGGGTGTATCGCTCCAGTTTGGGGGGGGGGTGTATCGCTCCAGTTTGGGGGGGTGCAGCGCTCCAGTTTGGGGGGGCAGAGTTCAAGATGTTAAGATGTTACCACTTCAGGGGTCTGGAAAAATATCAGATCTCACGCTGCTTATACATTCTTCTTCTGTAACACATTTGTGATTTTTCTCACTTATAAAAGAGATACAGACATTTCTATCAGTTTTGTGAATGTCATAAAAAATTGATACAAATATAAAAAAAAAAAAAAAAAAAAAAAAAAAGAGAGAGTAAAAGCGTCAGAAGATCTGCCATTTATAAAATAAGTTCGGGTGAATTCACACACATACACACATGATTGCATTGTAATGCGTGTTTTCATGGCGGCGCACATGTGCGACGTGCGGATTTCATGCAGTGGACCTTCCATGCACATTTATGCATCGAAAACTGCCCATTAATAAAGGTCCAGATTACGTCCTACAGCTCTCCCCCCACACCTGATGTGATGGGGGTCTTGGAGAAACCTCTAATACAATGAAGCCGGCTACTCAGTAACATTAATCGCAGCAATCCTTTACTGGCTACATGGCGGGACGCAGCAGTAACACCATAATGCGTTTTGGTCAAAGCCTTACTCATGAGTAAGGCTTTGGCTGAAACGCGTTAGCACGTTGCTACTGTGTCTTGCCATGTGGTCAATAAAGAGATTGTTGCAATGAATGTTACCAAGTAGACGGCTTCATTGTATTAGAGCAGGGGTCTCTGAACTTTCTGAACAAGGGGCCAGTTTACTGACCTTCAGACTTTGGTGGGGCCGAACTGGGACTGTGGCCAGTGGGAGTAGAAAATGCCCTATCACTGGTGTCAGTGGGAGGAATAGTGCCCCATTATTGGTGTCAGTGGGAGGAATAGTGCCCCATTACTGGTGTCAGTGGGAGGAATAGTGCCCCATTATTGGTGTCAGTGGGATGAATAGTGCGCCATCATTGGTGTCAGTGGGAGGAATAGTGCCCCATCATTGGTGTCAGTGGGGGGAATAGTGCCCCATCATTGGTGTCAGTGGGGGGAATAGTGCCTCATCATTGGTGTCAGTGGGAGGAATAGTGCCCCATCATTGGTGTCAGTGGGAGGAATAGTGCCCCATCATTGGTGTCAGTGGGAAGAACAGTGCCCCATCATTAGTGTCAGTGGGGGGAATAGTGCCCCATTATTGGTGTCAGTGGGAGGAATAGTGCCCCATCATTGGTGTCGGTGGGAGGAATAGTGCCCCATCATTGGTGTCAGTGGGAGGAATAGTGCCCCATCATTGGTGTCAGTGGGAAGAACAGTGCCCCATCATTGGTGTCAGTGGGGGGAATAGTGCCCCATCATTGGTGTCAGTGGGGGGAATAGTGCCCCATCATTGGTGTCAGTGGGAAGAACAGTGCCCCATCATTGGTGTTAGTGGGAAGAACAGTGCCCCATCATTGGTGTCAGTGGGAGGAATAGTGTCCCATCATTGGTGTCAGTGGGAAGAATAGTGCCCCATCATTGGTATCAGTGGGGGGAATAGTGCCCCATCATTGGTGTCAGTGGGAGGAATAGTGCCTCATCATTGGTGTCACTGGGAGGAATAGTGCCCCCGTCATTGGTATCAGTGGGGGGAATAGTGCCCCATCATTGGTGTCAGTGGGAGGAATAGTGCCCCATCATTGGTATTGGTGAGAGTCTACCTACTGTAAGGTCTACCATCCCACCCCTGACATATAATGGAATTGAGACAATGCTCCATGTCCTGCAATGGGTACTTTAGAAGCCGTTGTCGGTGGATGCCACCTCTTTAGAATGATACGTGTCTTTATGCACCAAGAATTAGAATGTCTATCCTCCCTTCTGATTGGTTACCACTCTGTTAACACTTTGATAATTTCTTTGTCTCTGTTAACCACTTCAGCCCCGGGCCAATTGTCAGCCTAAGGACCAGAGGTCTTTTTACAATTTGGCACTGCGCTGCTTTAACTGGTAATTGCGCGGTCATGCAATGTTGTACCCAAACTAAATTTGCGTCCTTTTCTTCCCACAAATAGAGCTTTCTTTTGATGGTATTTGATTGCCTCTGCGATTTTTATTTTTTACGATATAAAAGGAAAAAGACTGAAAATTTTGAAAAAAAAGATATTTTCAAATTTTTGTTATAAGAAAAATCAAATAAACTAAATTTTAGTCATACATTTAGGCCAAAATGTATTCAGCCACATGTCTTTAGTAAAAAAAATGTCAATAAGCGTATATTTATTGGTTTGCGCAAAAGTTATAGCGTCTACAAACTAGAGTACATTTTCTGGAATTTACACAGCTTTTAATTTACGACTGCCTATCTCATTTCTTGAGGTGCTAAAATGGCAGGGCAGTACAAACCCCCCCCCCCAAATTACCCCATTTTGGAAAGTAGACACCCCAAGGAAATTGCTGAGGGGCATGTTGAGCCCATTTAATATTTATTTTTTGTCCCAAGTGATTAAATAATGACACAAAAAAAAAAAAAAAAAGTTTACAAAAAGTTGTCACTAAATGATATATTGCTCACACATGCTATGGGCAAAAGTGGAATTGCACCCAAAATATATTCTTCTGCTTCTCCTGAGTACGGGGATACCACATGTGTGGGACTTTTTGTGAGTCTAGCCGCGTACGGCACCCCGAAAACCAATCACCACCTTCAGGATTTCTAAGGGTGCAAATTTTTGATTTCACTCCTCACTACCTATCACAGTTTCGAAAGGCCATAAAATGCCAAAATAACAGTTTTTCAGGATTTAAATATAAAACGCTACAAAAAAAAACTGTTAGCGATGGCAGGGATCGGGCCTGACTCTGCGATCGCTGCAGTTATGTGTTTAGTGTTTTGTAAGTGACAGTGATCGATCGATACTGCACTTGGGTGGGCTGGGTGGAGGGGCAAAACGCAGGTGCTAGCAGGTATCTGGGCTGATCCCGCTAACAATGCGTTTTTTTGGAACCCTAAACTGCTGGGGACGCTAGTATAGATCTGATCAGATCAGATATTGATCTGTTTAGATACTATACCACTACGTGAGGTGTATGCTTTGCGCGTGGGTATTAGCGGTCACGGCACTAACCTAGCACTGCCTGGGGCGACGCAGACCCTGACCCTAAAACCTAATTGATATCACCCGCCGGGTGATCAGGGGGTTAAACCTTTATTGGGTAATAAATGGTGGGTGCTCTGATGCTATAAAAAGCAAACTAACCAGAGTCACCCGTAACACTTATACGGTGATCACTGGTGAAAGGGTTAACTAGGGGCAATCAGGGGGTTCAAATTTTTATTAGGTAGTATATGGGGGTCCCTGGCGCTATATAAAAACCTGATGGGGAACCTAAATAACTAACTGGCTAACCAGCGTCACCAGTGACACTTATACAGTGATCGCTGGTGAAAGGGTTAACTCTAGGGGCAATCAGGGGGTTAAAACCATTATTGGGTAGTATAGCGGGGTACCTAAGGCTATAAAAACCTGGCGGTGAACCTAAAAAAATAACTAGCTACCTAACGACACTAGCGACACTGATGCAGTGATCAGAAAAACGATCACTTAGTGACACTGGCAAAAGGGAGTGAAAGGGTTAACTAGGGGCAATCAGGGGGTTAAAACCATTATTGGGTAGTATATCGGGGTACCTAGCGCTATAAAAACCTGGCGGTGAACCTAAAAAAATAACTAGCTACCTAACGACAGTAGTGACACTAATGCAGCGATCAGAAAAATGATCGCTTAGTGACACTGGCAAAAGGGGGTGAAAGGGTTAACTCTAGGGGCAATCAGGGGGTTAAACCTTTATTGGGGGTGGGGTAGGGGGCTACCCTGGACCTAACACTAACTGCCCTGACAGTTTTTCCTGTCACAACTGACACTAAATGCAGTGATCAGTAAATAAATGATCACTGCAATCAGTGACACTGTGACTGGGGGGGGGGGGCGGGGGGACATCGGGGGGGGTGATCTGGGGGGGGGGGGTTGTGTGCCTATGTGTACCTACATGTCAGTGTAGTGATTGGTGTACTTACTATGTCCTCTCCTCGCAGTCCGGTCAAAAAGACCGCCCCAAGGAGAATGGCATCACTTCCTCCCTGCCTGTGTTTACTATACACAGTGGGAGGAAGCTTCTCATTCGCCAGGAGCGATCGAGAGGGGGTGGCCAGAAACCAACGGCCATCCCCTCATCCCGGATCGCTCCTGAAGCGAAACGGACCGCCGCATCCAGCGGGAGGGGGTCCAATCGGACCCCCCCCACCCGCTGGAAGGCAGGCACGTACGGGTACGTGCTTGTGCCGTACATGCCATTCTGCCGACGTAGATTTACATGCGGCGGTCCTTAAGTGGTTAATGTCTAAAACCAAAAATAAAGAATTTATTGAGTTTTCGAGTGATTTGGAGTGGTTTTTTTTTTCTCATTTATTTTGCATCTTTCCGGATGGGAAAGCGGTGTTTAGCGGTGTTTAGAGGCCGCCTTACCTTAGGAGGCAGATGGTAGGGCTGCTGCTCCTCACTCAGAGGCCGTTGATTCTCCTCCCCGCCGAAGAGGACGTGGGTCCTGAGATCGGATTGGCCGGGAGTAATAAGACTCTCTGGCCAATTCGGTCTCAGGACCCACTTCCTGATTGGCCTGGGAGGAGAATCAGGAAGACAATAGCCAACATTTTGGAAGGCCGCCACCGCTCCCACCCTTGATAACACATAGATGTGAACAGGACCAATGTGACAGACCGAGCGTCACAGAAGACTGGTGAATTGGGGGGGGGGGGGTCACAGGTGTCTATGCTGTCAGAAATAACATCTAGAACGAAGGGTAACAGTAGCTTAGATTGAGAGGGAACAAATATTTTAAAGGCACCACATCCAATTTACATCACAATGGTGGAATCTCCACCTCTAAGGCAGGAGGAAGGGAGAGGAGAAAAATGGTGGACAGCGTGGACTTCATCTGGTGACTGAAAGGATCTTTACCAAATTTTATTGGCAATGACAAATAGTTAAAATAAATACCGGTAGATAAATAACAATAAAAATTATATAAAAACTCTATTATAAATTGAGGGCTCCCCAAAGACTGAACAAGGCCATGAGCGGTACATTGGGGGGGGGGGGGAGGGGGTCCTCGTCCACCTTGTTGTTCTCTCTAAAGATTGAACAGAACTCAATCGATGGACGCGGTGAAATGAACCGACGTATGAGATTGTGTTGGAGAAGTTGCATTAGTGAAACGCGTGGCCTTTGCTTTCCTGGTTGTTTGAGGTGAGTCTTCCGCATTGGCGGTATTCAGTAGATCGGCTTAGGGGGACTCTAGGAAGCGGCACCATGCGCCTCGTGCCTCGGTGATCCTACACATGGCACCCAGCTGGGTTTTTGGTTTTCTCTGCCTTGTCTCTCTCTGTCATGTTTATCTTTATTAAACACGGTGCCAGCTTGTCTGATTTCACACCCCACAGGACCTCGGCTGCCACAGAGCCAAAGAAATCCCTTCAGGTGTGCGGGGAAAATGGAAGACGTGACGGATGGCGGATGAACGCACAAAGCCGGTATAAGGAAAGGCTGCGCCCGTTCCAAGCTCTGGTGCCGTACAGGATGCTGAGGATGGGGGATGGGGGGTTCAGCGGAGAGATGGGCCAATATTAAACACTTCCCAATTATCTCTACGTTAGAAATTCCTTCAGTGCATTTTAGAATGCTGCTATAACCGGTGGCATAGCGTTATATGGCATAGCGTGGGTTGTCAGCACCTGGGCCATGGCAAGTAATTTGATCCCCCTAACGCGTGGACTTTTAGATATCGCCACCCTGATCACACCCCCAGATACCCCCATCCCCACACCCTGATCCCTCCACCAGATTCCCCCACTCTGATCACACCTCCATATACCCCTCTCCCCCCACTCTGATCACACCTCCATATACCCCTCTCCCCCCACTCTGATCACACCTCCATATACCCCTCTCCCCCAGATTCAGATTCCTCCACTCTGATCCCAACACCAATCCCCCCCCACCCCCATCCTTCCACTCTGATCACATCTCAAGATCCCCCACCACATCCACCCACTCTGAACACCCCCACCAGATCCCTCCACTAATCAAATCCCCAGATCCCCCACTGAATCCCTCCACTCTGATTACACCCTCAAATACCCCTCTTCTCCAGATTCAGATTCCTCCACTCTAATCACAACCCCAGGTCCTCCACCAATTACCTCCCCCTCTGATCACACCCCGAGGACCCCCCACCAAATCCCTCCACTCTGATCCCACCTCCCATCCCTGGGGTGGAAACACCTGTGCGGGTCAACAGAGCAATGGCACACTGACACTTGGGGGTCCCAGAACAATGACACACTGACACTTGGGGGTCCAGAACAATGACACACTGACACTTGGGGGTCCCAGAACAATGACACACTGACACTTGGGGGTCCAGAACAATGACACACTGACACTTGGGGGTCCAGAACAATGACACACTGACACTTGGGGGTCCAGAACAATGACACCCTGACACTTGGGGGATCCAGAACAATGACACCCTGACACTTGGGGGTCCAGAACAATGACACACTGACACTTGGGGGTCCCAGAACAATGACACACTGATACTTGGGATCCAGAACAATGACACACTGACACTTGGGGGGTCCAGAACAATGACACACTGACACTTGGGGGTCCAGAACAATGACACACTGACACTTGGGGGTCCAGAACAATGACACACTGACACTTGGGATCCAGAACAATGACACACTGACACTTGGGGGTCCAGAACAATGACACTCTGACACTTGGGGGTCCCAGAACAATGACACACTGACACTTGGGATCCAGAACAATGACACACTGACACTTGGGGGTCCAGAACAATGACACTCTGACACTTGGGGGTCCCAGAACAATGACACCCTGACACTTGGGGGTCCAGAACAATGACACACTGACACTTGGGGGTCCAGAACAATGACACACTGACACTTGGGGGTCCAGAACAATGACACACTGACACTTGGGGGATCCAGAACAATGACACCCTGACACTTGGGGGTCCAGAACAATGACACACTGACACTTGGGATCCAGAACAATGACACACTGACACTTGGGGGATCCAGAACAATGACACACTGACACTTGGGGGTCCAGAACAATGACACACTGACACTTGGGGGTCCAGAACAATGGCACACTGACACTTGGGATCCAGAACAATGACACACTGACACTTGGGGGTCCAGAACAATGACACACTGACACTTGGGATCCAGAACAATGACACACTGACACTTGGGGGGTCCAGAACAATGACACACTGACACTTGGGGGTCCAGAACAATGACACACTGACACTTGGGGGTCCAGAACAATGACACACTGACACTTGGGATCCAGAACAATGACACACTGACACTTGGGGGTCCAGAACAATGACACTCTGACACTTGGGGGTCCCAGAACAATGACACACTGACACTTGGGATCCAGAACAATGACACACTGACACTTGGGGGTCCAGAACAATGACACTCTGACACTTGGGGGTCCCAGAACAATGACACCCTGACACTTGGGGGTCCAGAACAATGACACTCTGACACTTGGGGGTCCCAGAACAATGACACCCTGACACTTGGGGGTCCCAGAACAATGACACACTGACACTTGGGGGTCCAGAACAATGACACACTGACACTTGGGGGTCCAGAACAATGACACACTGACACTTGGGGGGTCCAGAACAATGACACACTGACACTTGGGGGTCCCAGAACAATGACACACTGACACTTGGGGGGTCCAGAACAATGACACCCTGACACTTGGGGGTCCAGAACAATGACACCCTGACACTTGGGGGTCCCAGAACAATGACACACTGACACTTGGGGGGTCCAGAACAATGACACCCTGACACTTGGGGGTCCCAGAACAATGACACACTGACACTTGGGATCCAGAACAATGACACACTGACACTTGGGGGATCCAGAACAATGACACACTGACACTTGGGGGTCCAGAACAATGACACACTGACACTTGGGGGATCCAGAACAATGACACCCTGACACTTGGGGGTCCCAGAACAATGACACCCTGACACTTGGGGGATCCAGAACAATGACACACTGACACTTGGGGGTCCCAGAACAATGACACACTGACACTTGGGGGTCCAGAACAATGACACACTGACACTTGGGGGTCCCAGAACAATGACACACTGACACTTGGGGGTCCCAGAACAATGACACCCTGACACTTGGGGGTCCAGAATAATGACACACTGACACTTGGGAGATCCAGAACAATGACACACTGACACTTGGGGGTCCAGAACAATGACACACTGACACTTGGGGTCCCAGAACAATGACACACTGACACTTGGGGGTCCCAGAACAATGACACCCTGACACTTGGGGGTCCAGAATAATGACACACTGACACTTGGGGGTCCAGAACAATGACACCCTGACACTTGGGGGTCCAGAACAATGACACCCTGACACTTGGGGGTCCAGAACAATGACACACTGACACTTGGGGATCCAGAACAATGACACACTGACACTTGGGGGTCCAGAACAATGACACACTGACACTTGGGGGATCCAGAACAATGACACCCTGACACTTGGGGGTCCAGAACAATGACACACTGACACTTGGGGATCTCCAGAACAATGACACCCTGACACTTGGGGGTCCAGAACAATGACACCCTGACACTTGGGGGTCCAGAACAATGACACCCTGACACTTGGGGGTCCAGAACAATGACACACTGACACTTGGGGATCCAGAACAATGACACCCTGACAATTGGGGGTCCCAGAACAATGACACCCTGACACTTGGGGGTCCAGAACAATTACACACTGACACTTGGGGGTCCAGAACAATGACACCCTGACACTTGGGGGTCCAGAACAATGACACACTGACACTTGGGATCCAGAACAATGACACCCTGACAATTGGGGGTCCCAGAACAATGACACCCTGACACTTGGGGGTCCCAGAACAATGACACACTGACACTTGGGGGTCCCAGAACAATGACACCCTGACACTTGGGGATCCAGAACAATGACACCCTGACAATTGGGGGTCCCAGAACAATGACACCCTGACACTTGGGGGTCCCAGAACAATGACACCCTGACACTTGGGGGTCCCAGAACAATGACACACTGACACTTGGGGGTCCCAGAACAATGACACCCTGACACTTGGGGGTCCCAGAACAATGACACCCTGACACTTGGGGGTCCCAGAACATCATGGACTCCATTACTGAAGGGAATATGATGAGAAGTTTGGAGTGGAGAATAATGATGGGAAATGTCTTGTAGAAGTGAAGGAGAAATGATTAGAAGAAGGAATAATCGGCAGTGACGGAGCTCCTCGGTGAGCGGACTCTGACTCACTAGCTGCGGGGTACACTCCACATTCTTCAAAACTCCAGAATCTGTCAGATCAACCGACGGCTTGGAGAACTCTGCAAAGACCGAGCAGTAAGAAGACGTGACAGTTTGGGGGCTCGGGCCCCTCCGCCACTGCATCAGAATCCTTCCCCACCCCCATCAGCTCCACATACTGGGGATGAATACAGTCGCTGTGCATACAGGTCTGTTGGAGGAGCAATGGACGGAGGTTGTAGCCTCTGATGATGGTGGAGGTCACAGGGCTGTGCTCAGGTCCTATCTTCTAGTAGGAAGTCACAAGGTCAGAGGCTGCCGCAGGGGCTGATCTGTGTCAGACATTTGTAAACACAGCCAAGAGCATGCCAAAGTCGCTGAGAGTTTTATATAAAATAAAGAGGACCTGTCCACAGAGTACACCGATATTTAGAGAATTCAGTCTAATAATGTATTAGTATGTACAAGGCTTTCTCCTCAGGAAATAGGTGCAGGAAACCTCCCACCCAACCCCTCATCTCTGCCCCCTGTCCCCCTCTGAGCACCAGCCCTTGGTTCCACCCCCTACCCACCTCCCAGTACCGCCCTACTTAGAGGATACAATACAAAGTGTCCTTTTGAGGTGTTAAGTCATTTGTATGGAATTTGTTAAAAAAAGCAGTAAAATTAATACCCTTCAGCAACAATAGATCCCCCCAGCAACCCTTCCCAGCAACAAGAGAACCCCCCCAACAAGAGACCCCCCAGCAACAAGAGACCCCCTCACTACAAAATACCTTCCAGTAACAATAGACCTCCCCAGCAACAAGAGACCCCCTAGCAACAAGAGAACCCCCCCCAACAAGAGACCCCCCCCAACAAGAGACCCCCCAGCAACAAGAGACCCCCTCACTACAAAATACCTTCCAGTAACAATAGACCTCCCCAGCAACAAGAGACCCCCTAGCAACAAGAGAACCCCCCCCAACAAGAGACCCCCCAGCAACAAGAGACCCCCTAGCAACAAGAGACCCCCTAGCAACAAGAGAACCCCCCCCAACAAGAGACCCCCCAGCAACAAGAGAACCCCTGCCAGCAACAAGAGACCCCCCAGCAACAAGAGAACCCCCCCAACAAGAGACCCCCCAGCAATAAGAGACCCCCCAACAAGAGACCCCCCAGCAATAAGAGACCCCCCACTACAAAATACATCCAGCAACCAGAGACCCCCTTCTGGCAACAATACACCCCCCAGCAAAAAAAAGACCCCCAGCCACAAGAGACCCCCTTCCGGCAACAATACACTACCCCAGCAACAAGAAACCCCCTGCTAGCAACAAGAGACCCCTCAGCAACAATAGACCCCTCCAGCAACAAGAGACCCCCCCAGCAACAAGAGATCCCCTGCCAGCAACAAGAGACCCCCTGCCAGCAACAAGAGACCCCCTTCCGGCAACAAGAGACCCCCTGCCAGCAACAAGAGACCCCCTTCCGGCAACAAGAGACCCCCTGCCAGCAACAAGAGACCCCTTCAGCAACAAGAGACCCTCCAGCAACAAGAGACCCTCCAGCAACAAGAGACCCCCGAGCAACAAGAGACCCCCTTCCGGCAACAAGAGACCCCTTCAGCAACAAGAGACTCCTCCAGCAACAAGAGACCCTCCAGCAACAAGAGACCCCCCCAGTAACAATAGACCCTCCCAGAAACAATAGACCCCGCAGCAACAAGAGAGCCCCGCTACAAAATACCTCCAGCAACAAGAGACCCCCTGCTGGCAACAATAAACCCCCCAGCAACAAGAGACACCCAGCAACAAGAGTCCCCCTGCCAGCAACAAGAGACCCCCAGCAACAAGAGACCCTTCCCAGCAACAAGAGACCCTTCCCAGCAACAAGAGACCCTTCCCAGCAACAAGAGACCCCCAGCAACAAGAGACCCTTCCCAGCAACAAGAGACCCCCCCAGCAACAAGAGTCCCCCAGCAACAAGAGACCCCCCCAGCAACAAGAGTCCCCCTGCCAGCAACAAGAGACCCCCAGCAACAAGAGACCCCCCCCAGCAACAAGAGACCCTTCCCAGCAACAAGAGACCCCACCAGCAACAAGAGTCCCCCTGCCAGCAACAAGAGGCCCCCAGCAACAAGAGACCCCCCCAGCAACAAGAGACCCTTCCCAGCAACAAGAGACCCCCCCAGCAACAAGAGTCCCCCTGCCAGCAACAAGAGGCCCCCAGCAACAAGAGACCCCCCCAGCAACAAGAGTCCCCCTGCCAGCAACAAGAGGCCCCCAGCAACAAGAGACCCCCCCCAGCAACAAGAGTCCCCCTGCCAGCAACAAGAGACCCCCAGCAACAAGAGACCCCCCCAGCAACAAGAGACCCTTCCCAGCAACAACAGACCACCCGAGTAACAAGAGACCCCACTACAAAATACCCTTTAGCAACAATAGACCCCCCCAGAGCAACAAGAGACCCCTTCCAGCAACAAGAGACCCCCCAGCAACAACAGACCCCCCCAGAGCAACAAGAGACCCCTTCCAGCAACAAGAGACCCCCCAGCAACAAGAGACCCCCCAGCAACAAGAGACCCCCCAGCAACAAGAGACCCCCCAGCAGCAAGAGACCCCGCCAGCAACAAGAGACCCCACCAGCAACAATAGACCCCCAGCAACAACAGACCCCCCAGCAACAACAGACCCCCCCACTACAAAATACCTCCAGAAACAAGAGACCCCCTTCCGGCAACAATACACCCCCCCAGCAAAAAAGACCCCCAGCAACAAGAGACCCCCTGCCAGCAACAAGAGACCCCCTTCCGGCAACAATAGACCCACCCAGCAACAAGAGACCCCCTGCCAGCAACAAGAGACCCCCCAGCAACAAGAGACCCCCCAGCAACAAGAGACCCCCCAGAGCAACAAGAGACCCCTTCCAGCAACAAGAGACCCCTTCCAGCAACAAGAGACCCCCCAGCAACAAGAGACCCCCCAGCAGCAAGAGACCCCCCAGCAGCAAGAGACCCCGCCAGCAACAAGAGACCCCACCAGCAACAATAGACCCCCAGCAACAACAGACCCCCCACTACAAAATACCTCCAGAAACAAGAGACCCCCTTCCGGCAACAATACCCCCCCCAGCAAAAAAGACCCCCAGCAACAAGAGACCCCCTGCCAGCAACAAGAGACCCCCTTCCGGCAACAATAGACCCACCCAGCAACAAGAGACCCCCCAGCAACAAGAGACCCCCTGCTGGCAACAATAGACCCCCCAGCAACAAGAGACCCCCAGCAACAAGAGACCCCCCCAGCAACAAGAGACCCCCCAGCAACAAGAGACCCCCCAGCAACAAGAGACCCTTCCCAGCAACAAGAGAACCCCCCCAACAAGAGACCCCCCAGCAACAAGAGACCCCCTCACTACAAAATACCTTCCAGTAACAATAGACCTCCCCAGCAACAAGAGACCCCCTAGCAACAAGAGAACCCCCCCCAACAAGAGACCCCCCAGCAACAAGAGAACCCCCCCAACAAGAGACCCCCCAGCAACAAGAGAACCCCCCCAACAAGAGACCCCCCAGCAACAAGAGAACCCCCCCAACAAGAGACCCCCCAGCAACAAGAGAACCCCCCCAACAAGAGACCCCCCAGCAATAAGAGACCCCCCACTACAAAATACATCCAGCAACCAGAGACCCCCTTCTGGCAACAATACACCCCCCAGCAAAAAAAAGACCCCCAGCCACAAGAGACCCCCTTCCGGCAACAATACACTACCCCAGCAACAAGAAACCCCCTGCTAGCAACAAGAGACCCCTCAGCAACAATAGACCCCTCCAGCAACAAGAGACCCCCCCCAGCAACAAGAGATCCCCTGCCAGCAACAAGAGACCCCCTGCCAGCAACAAGAGACCCCCTTCCGGCAACAAGAGACCCCCTGCCAGCAACAAGAGACCCCCCAGCAACAAGAGACCCCCTTCCGGCAACAAGAGACCCCCTGCCAGCAACAAGAGACCCCTTCAGCAACAAGAGACCCCTCCAGCAACAAGAGACCCTCCAGCAACAAGAGACCCCCGAGCAACAAGAGACCCCCTTCCGGCAACAAGAGACCCCCTTCCGGCAACAAGAGACCCCTTCAGCAACAAGAGACTCCTCCAGCAACAAGAGACCCTCCAGCAACAAGAGACCCCCCAGTAACAATAGACCCTCCCAGAAACAATAGACCCCGCAGCAACAAGAGAGCCCCGCTACAAAATACCTCCAGCAACAAGAGACCCCCTGCTGGCAACAATAAACCCCCCAGCAACAAGAGACACCCAGCAACAAGAGTCCCCCTGCCAGCAACAAGAGACCCCCAGCAACAAGAGACCCTTCCCAGCAACAAGAGACCCTTCCCAGCAACAAGAGACCCCCCCAGCAACAAGAGTCCCCCAGCAACAAGAGACCCCCCCAGCAACAAGAGTCCCCCTGCCAGCAACAAGAGACCCCCAGCAACAAGAGACCCCCCCAGCAACAAGAGTCCCCCTGCCAGCAACAAGAGACCCCCCCAGCAACAAGAGACCCTTCCCAGCAACAAGAGACCCCCCCAGCAACAAGAGTCCCCCTGCCAGCAACAAGAGGCCCCCAGCAACAAGAGACCCCCCCAGCAACAAGAGTCCCCCTGCCAGCAACAAGAGGCCCCCAGCAACAAGAGACCCCCCCCAGCAACAAGAGACCCCCTGCCAGCAACAAGAGACCCCCAGCAACAAGAGACCCCCCCAGCAACAAGAGACCCTTCCCAGCAACAACAGACCACCCGAGTAACAAGAGACCCCACTACAAAATACCCTTTAGCAACAATAGACCCCCCCAGAGCAACAAGAGACCCCTTCCAGCAACAAGAGACCCCCCAGCAACAACAGACCCCCCCAGAGCAACAAGAGACCCCTTCCAGCAACAAGAGACCCCCCAGCAACAAGAGACCCCCCAGCAACAAGAGACCCCCCAGCAGCAAGAGACCCCCCAGCAGCAAGAGACCCCGCCAGCAACAAGAGACCCCACCAGCAACAATAGACCCCCAGCAACAACAGACCCCCCAGCAACAACAGACCCCCCCACTACAAAATACCTCCAGAAACAAGAGACCCCCTTCCGGCAACAATACACCCCCCCAGCAAAAAAGACCCCCAGCAACAAGAGACCCCCTGCCAGCAACAAGAGACCCCCTTCCGGCAACAATAGACCCACCCAGCAACAAGAAACCCCCTGCCAGCAACAAGAGACCCCCCAGCAACAAGAGACCCCCCAGCAACAAGAGACCCCCCAGAGCAACAAGAGACCCCTTCCAGCAACAAGAGACCCCTTCCAGCAACAAGAGACCCCCCAGCAACAAGAGACCCCCCAGCAGCAAGAGACCCCCCAGCAGCAAGAGACCCCACCAGCAACAATAGACCCCCAGCAACAACAGACCCCCCAGCAACAACAGACCCCCCAGCAACAACAGACCCCCCACTACAAAATACCTCCAGAAACAAGAGACCCCCTTCCGGCAACAATACCCCCCCCAGCAAAAAAGACCCCCAGCAACAAGAGACCCCCTGCCAGCAACAAGAGACCCCCTTCCGGCAACAATAGACCCACCCAGCAACAAGAGACCCCCCAGCAACAAGAGACCCCCTGCTGGCAACAATAGACCCCCCAGCAACAAGAGACCCCCAGCAACAAGAGACCCCCCCAGCAACAAGAGACCCCCCAGCAACAAGAGACCCTTCCCAGCAACAAGAGACCCTTCCCAGCAACAACAGACCACCCCAGTAACAAGAGACCCCACTACAAAATACCCTCTAGCAACAATAGACCCCCCCAGAGCAACAAGAGACCCCTGCCAGAAACAATAGACCCCCAGCAACAAGAGACCCCCCAGCAACAAGAGACCCCGCCAGGAACAAGAGACCTCGCCAGCAACAAGAGACCCCGCCAGCAAAATAATACCCTCCAGCAACAAAAGTCCCCCCCAGCAACAAGAGACCCCCACCAACAAAAACCCCCCAGCAACAAGAGACCCCTCCCCCAACAACAGATCCTTCCCAGAGACAAATGACCCCCAGCAACATTCGAGCACATAACAAAAGATTCCCCAGCAGCAAGCACCAATAAACCCTCAAACACTTCTCAGCAGATGCCAAAGCCCCCCCCCCCAAAAAAAAAAAAAAAATAATGAGCATTATCTGTCAGCAAACCCCCCCCCCACAAAAAAATATGAGAACTCATTTTCACACTTACCCACTAAGCATACATTCCCTTTGCAAGCCAACATTTTTCCCAAACAAAAATTCCCCCTCTTCCAGTATAAATTCCCCCTCCCAGCTCAAATCCCCCTTCCTTCCCCAACTCCTCCCCTTCCCAACCACCAACCCCAGTACAAATCCCCTCCCTCCCCAAATCCCCTCCCATCCCAAATCCCCCCCAGCACAAATCCCCTCCCTCCTTAAATCCCCCCCAGCACAAATCCCCTCCCTCCTTAAATCCCCCCCAGCACAAATCCCCCACTTCCCAAATCCCCCCCAGCACAAATCCCCTCCCTCCCCAAATCTCTTCCCTTCCCAAATCCCCCCCAGCACAAATTCCCTCCCTCCCCAAATCCCCTCACTTCAGAAATCCCCCCCAGCACAAATCCCCTCCCCCTCAAATCCCCCCCAGCACAAATCCCCTCCCTCCCCAAATCTCCTCTCTTCCCAAATCCCCACCCAGCACAAATCCCCTCCCTCCCCAAATCCCCCCCACCCAACACAAATCCCTCCCTCCCCAAATCCCCTCCCTTCCCAGTACAAATCCTCTACCACTTACATTTTCACCGCACACATTCTGTATGTAAACGGTGTTCACACCACACTTATACAAACACAGAGTAATTAGACCTCCCCCGTCACTCTAAACTGGCAACCTGTAAAGGCTAATGGAGATTTTTAGGTACCGTAGTTTGTCGCCATTCCGCCATTCCGCGGGTGAATGGAATTTTAAAGCGTGAAAATGTTAGGTATCTATTTACTTGGCGTAACATCATCTTTTATATTTTAGCAAAATGTTATTTATTATATAGT
The DNA here is from genome assembly GCF_037356315.1 of Lithobates pipiens. NCBI lineage: Eukaryota > Metazoa > Chordata > Amphibia > Anura > Ranidae > Lithobates > Lithobates pipiens. Next base: position 227,854,234 of record NW_027507789.1, on the reverse strand, counting down.
GTTTCTGTGCAATAAAATTCATTAAAGCGTTTTTCCCCTCCCCAAAAAATTGTTCTTGAAAAACCGCTGCGGAAAATCATGAGACATAAAAATTTGCAACACCCACCATTTTATTCTCCAGGGCAGTGATGGCGAACCTTGGCACCCCAGATGTTTTGGAACCACATTTCCAATGATGCTCACACAGTGTAGTTGAGCATCATGGGAAATGTAATTTTCCATCACTGTTCGAGGGTCTCTGCTAAAATATATATATATACAGTGCCATGAAAAAGTATTCATACCCCTTGAAATTTCCCACAGTTTGTCATGTTACAACAAAAATGTAAATGTATTTTATTGGGATTTTATGTGATGGACCAACACAAAGTGTCACATAATTGTGAAGTGGAAGGAAAATGATAAATGATACAAATAAATATGTGAAAAGTGTGGGGGAGGGGCATTTGTATGGCGCCCCCTTTACTCCAATACCCCTAACTAAAATCTAGAGGAACCAATTGCCTTCAGAAGTCACTTAATTAGTAAATAGAGTCCACCTGTGTGTAATCTAATCTCAGTATAAATACAGCTGTTCTGGGAAGCCCTCAGAGGTTTGTTAGAGAACCTTAGCGAACAAACAGCATCATGAAGGCCAAGGAACACACCAGACAGGTCAGGGATAAAGTTGTGGAGAAGTATAAAGCAGGGTTAGGTTAGAATAAAATCTCCCAAGCTTTGATCATCTCACGGAGCTCTGTTCAATCCATCATCGGAAAATGGAAAGAGTACGGCACAACCGCAAACCTACCAAGACATGGCCGTCTCCCTAAACTGACCGGGCCGGGCAAGGAGAGCATTCATCAGAGAAGAGCCAAGAGGTCCATGGTAACTCTGGAGGAGCTGCAGAGATCCACAGCTCAGGGGGAGAATCTGTCCACAGGACAACTATTAGTCGTCTCTCCACAAATCTGCCCTTTATGGAAGAGTGACAAGAAGAAAGACATTGGAGAAAGAAAGTCATAAGAAGTCCTGTTTGTAGTTTGTGAGAAGCCATGTGGGGGAGGGGGCAGCAAACATGTGGAAGAAGGTGATCTGGTCAGAGGAGACCAAAATTCTACTTTATGGCCTAAAAGTAAAATGCTATGTGTGGGGAAAACTAACACCGCCCATCCCCCTGAACACACCATCCCCACCGTGAGACATGGTGGTGGCAGCATCATGTGGTGGGGATGGTTTTCTTCAGCAGGGACAGGGAAGCTGGTCAGAGTTGATGGGAAGATGGATGGACACTCCTAAACCTTGTTGACGGTATTCCCAGAAGAGGTGAAGCTGTTATAGCTGTAAAGGGCGGGGCCAACTCAATACTGAACCCTACAGACTGAGACTGGGATGTCATTAAATGGGCGTGTAAAGGCAGACACCCCAATACTTTTGGTAATTCAGTGCATGTTTGGGGGGATCCAAGTAATTTTCTGGCAAAAAAATGCTGATGGCTACATGTAGGAGAGAAATGTTAGAATTGGCCTGGGTGGGAACTGGTTAAAGGGGTTATAAACCCTCAAGGTTTGCATTCTATGCATTGATGTAAAAAACCTCTTACTTACCTGAGCCCGATCGTTCCTGCACACCCGCTCCAGCCAGTGTCTCAGGTCCGGATTGGATAGATTGATAGCAGAGCAGCCATTGGCTCCCGCTGCTGTCAATCAAATCCAATGATGAGAGAGCCGAGCCTACCCCGACTTGTTCACCCCCCGACTTTGTTGGGGTAGGCGGAACACTTTGGTGGGGGTGGGACAGCCAGACCCCTTTGACCTCTGGGGGACATGCCTGCTGACCTTTGATCTTTGGGGGAGGTCCCTATTCCAATCCCTAAGTCCTAACCCAGTTCTTCTAGGGGAAACCCTAACCCTAAACCATAACCCTAACTCTAAACCCTAACCCTAACCCTAAGGCGGAACACTTTGGTGTGGGTGGGTGAGCCAGATCCCTTTGACCTCTGGGGGACATGCCTGCTGACCTTTGATCTTTGGGGGAGGTCCCTATTCCAATCCCTAAGTCCTAACCCAGTTCTTCTAGGGGAAACCCAGCCCTAAACCATAACCCTAAGGCGGAACACTTTGGTGGGGGTGGCTCAGCCAGATCCCTTAACATTTGACCTCTGGGGGACACGCCTGCTGAACTTTGACCTTTGAGGGGGGTCCCTATTACAATCCCTGAGTCCTAACCTTGTGCTTCTAGGGGAAACCCTAACCCTGAGTCCAAACCCTAACCCTAAGACCTAATCCTAAACCCTAACCATAAAACCTAACCCTAAAACTAAGCCCTAACCCTAAACCCAAACCCTAATCCTAAACCCTAATCCTAAAACCTAACCCTGACACTAAGGCCGCGTACACACGGGCGGACTGTTCGCTCAACTTTGTCCGCTGAACAGTGTTTCAGCGGACAGTCCGCTCGTGTGTGGGGCTTCAGCGGACAGTTTCAGCGGACAGTTTGACGAACAAAGTTTTTCGGAAATTCCGAAAAACTGTCCGCTGAAACTTTGTTTGAGCGAACAGTCCGCCCGTGTGTAGGCCACTTTCGAAATGAGCAAACTGTTCCCGCTCGGAGGAAAGTCTGCTCATTACGAGCGCGTCTCCAGGTAGGCGGGGCCCGCGACGGAGACGTCGCTGGCCCCGCCGCCTGGTATGGACTTAAAGGGGAACCCCAACGCCGAAAAAAATCAGCGTGGGGGTCCCCCCAAAGTCCACAACAGACCCTTGTCCGAGCACGCTACCCGGCCGGCCAGGAAAGGGGGGCGAGCGAGCGCGCCCCCCCTCCCGAGCCGTACCAGGCCGCGTGCCCTCAACATGGGGGGTGCCTTGGGGAAGGGGGGCCGCGCGGCCCCCCCACCCCAAAGCACCTTGTCCCCATGTTGATGAGGACAAGGGCCTCTTCCCGACAACCCTGGCCGTTGGTTGTCGGGGTCTGCGGGCGGGGGGCTTATCGGAATCCGGGAGCCCCCTTTAATAAGGGGGCCCCCGGATACCGGCCCCCCACCCTATGTGAATGAGTATGGGGTACAATGTACCCCTACCCATTCACCTGTAAAATAAAAGTACCCAAAAAAAAAACACAACACACGAGATAAAATATTTTATTGCACAGCTCCGGGGGTCTTCCGTCTTCGGGGGTCTTCTCGCCGGACTCCTCCGCTATCTTCGTGTAGCTCTTTTGCTAGCGGAGGAGTCCGGCTTTCTTCCTCCCCGCCGCCGGCCTCTTCTCCCGACTTCGGGGGTCTTGTCCCCCTCTTCGGTTCTTCTGCCGGGCCACCGCGCCTTCTTATAGCTCTTTTGCAGGCGGTGGCCCGGTCTTCTGTCGCCGCCGCCTTCCGTTCTTCTGCCGGGCCACCGCGCCTTCTTATAGCTCTTTTGCAGGCGGTGGCCCGGTCTTCTGTCGCCGCTGTCGCCTTCCGGTCGCCTTCCGTTCTTCTTCTTGTTCTTCTTCTTCTTCTCCAGGAGATGTTGACACGTCGCTCTCTCCGGCCGGAATGCCAGAGCCGCGCTGTGCGGCCACTTATATAGTGACAATGGGGCGGTGTCACATGGTATATGTCACATGGGTTGGTCACATGGGTTGATGTCACATGGGGACTATGACATCGTAAGGGCGCGGGGTCACCATGTGACCAACCCATGTGACATATACCATGTGACACCACCCCATTGTCACTATATAAGTGGCCGCACAGCGCGGCTCTGGCATTCCGGCCGGAGAGAGCGACGTGTCAACATCTCCTGGAGAAGAAGAAGAAGAACAAGAAGAAGAACGGAAGGCGACCGGAAGGCGACAGCGGCGACAGAAGACCGGGCCACCGCCTGCAAAAGAGCTATAAGAAGGCGCGGTGGCCCGGCAGAAGAACCGAAGAGGGGGACAAGACCCCCGAAGTCGGGAGAAGAGGCCGGCGGCGGGGAGGAAGAAAGCCGGACTCCTCCGCTAGCAAAAGAGCTACACGAAGATAGCGGAGGAGTCCGGCGAGAAGACCCCCGAAGACGGAAGACCCCCGGAGCTGTGCAATAAAATATTTTATCTCGTGTGTTGTGTTTTTTTTTTTGGGTACTTTTATTTTACAGGTGAATGGGTAGGGGTACATTGTACCCCATACTCATTCACATAGGGTGGGGGGCCGGTATCCGGGGGCCCCCTTATTAAAGGGGGCTCCCGGATTCCGATAAGCCCCCCGCCCGCAGACCCCGACAACCAACGGCCAGGGTTGTCGGGAAGAGGCCCTTGTCCTCATCAACATGGGGACAAGGTGCTTTGGGGTGGGGGGGCCGCGCGGCCCCCCCTTCCCCAAGGCACCCCCCATGTTGAGGGCACGCGGCCTGGTACGGCTCGGGAGGGGGGGCGCGCTCGCTCGCCCCCCTTTCCTGGCCGGCCGGGTAGCGTGCTCGGACAAGGGTCTGTTGTGGACTTTGGGGGGACCCCCACGCCGATTTTTTTCGGCGTTGGGGTTCCCCTTTAAGTTCATTCCAGGCGGCGGAGCCCGCGACGTCTCCGTCGCGGGCCCCGCCTACCTGCACACGCGCTTGAAATGAGCGGACTGTTGCCTCGTGTGTGGGCGAGTCCGTTCATTTCAAAAGTTGCGCGGACTTAGTACGACAAACAAAGTTTGCCGTATTTGTCCGCTCAAAAAGTGCCGTGTGTGGGCGTGTTCGTTCATTCAAAAGTTTGAGCGGACTGTTTGACGAACTTAGTTTCGGCAGACAGTCCGCCCGTGTGTACGCGGCCTAAGCCCTAATCCTAAACCCAAACCCTAACACCTAACCCTAACACTAAACCCTAACCCTAAGCCCAAACCCTAAAACCTAACCCTAAACCCTAATCCTAAACCCTAATCCTAAACCCTAACCCTAAGACTTAACCCTAACACTAAACCCTAACCCTAAGCCCAAACCCTAACCGTAAGACCTAACCCTAAACCCTAATCCTAAACCCAAACTCTAATCCTAAACCCTAATCCTGAGCCCTAACCCAGTCCCGCTGTCTGTGTCAATAGATGCAGCAGCAGGACACCGTAGCACGCCCGAACGGGTGCCTCGAGGAACGGCGCACTCGAGAAGAGGAGGAGCCAGGAGGGGCGCTGAGGGACTCCAGAAGAGGAGGATTGGGGGCCACTCTGTGTAAAACAAACTGCACAGAGGAGGTAAGTATGACATGTTTGTTTAAAAAATAAAATAAAAAATGGAACCTTTAGTTATCATTTAAAAATAGAAGTGATGTGTAGACTGGCTTTGCTCTGATAAGGTGGTCTGTCCCTGGAAACACTTTAGCTGGAGAGTTTCGGTGGCACTCGGTTTGTGTTGGTAAATCACCATACGAGGGTTCCCCCGTCACTTGGGTCTGGTCTATAATGCTGTATTAGCCTATGGCTGTTGGGAATATGCACTCCTTACTGGTCCTAGTCCAGTAAAGTTTGGTCTGGTAATGCACTGGGGGTCTTTGCACCCCTTCTTTTTTTTTATTTTTTATTTTTTTATATCTTTGTAATCACAGAAAGGTTGAAGGATCGCCCCATCTAGACGACAATTTTCTTGGTCATCAGATGAAGAGACCTGCGTCCTCATATCATTTCATAAAAACGCTAAAAATGAAAGCCCGGCTGCTAAATATCAGGCATTTCCAGCGGCAGCCGCGGTTGGCAGGACTCAGACATCACGTTTTATTACTGGTACAATGACAGTGATTGGTGACAAGGCGTTTTCCATGTCACTCACAATAGCTATTCAGATCTGAGCGGTACGATGAGGTGGGGGGTGGGGGGGTAAATCTGCGCCTGAGAGATTGTTTAGATCTTTACTCCTTGGGGGGGAACTCTTTTAAAGAAAAGCGAATTGGGCCTTTCGCCTTCCCTGCGGTAAGCGGAGATGGCGATATTGTCTCTTAATTGATAAGAGGAAAGCGTCGCCCCGCAGTGTTTAAATGTCAGCCGGAGGGATTTGTCTTTTCCGCGTCTCGGAGGCACAATGAAGGAGACGTACGGCTTTCTCCGGGAACAATCCTCAGATGAAGGCTGAGCCAAGGCTTCATTAAAAAAAAAAAAAAAAAAAAAAGACGATGACTTCATGAACGCCGCCAAAAAGCCGAGCCACAAAAAAGGAACGCGTAAAAAAAAAAAAAAAAAACGCACAAAGACAATCGGAACCTCGTACCAGCCAATCGTGTTTACAAAAAATAATAGTTACGGCATCAATTATGTTCATCAATACCTTTCATTGATGTCGTTCCATCAAACTGTGTGATTGACGGCGGGCGGGGGGGGGGGGGTGTTGGACAGACCAGTGGTTGTCAACTTATGAACTAAAGGGGGCCCACATGTGGCCCCTGACAAAGGCCGCACATAATGTTCAATATACACTATATTACCAGTCGTATTGGGGCGCCTGCCTTTACACACACACACAAGCTTTAATTGCATCCCAGTCTTGGACCAGAGGGTTCAGTATTGAGTTGGCCCACCATTCGCAGTTATAACACCTTCAACTCTTCTGGGAAGGCCGTCCGCAAGGTTTAGGAGGGTGTCTATGGGAATGTTTGACCATTCTCCCAGAAGAGCATGGAGAAGTGCACTGATGTTGGATGAGAAGGCCTGGCTCGCAGTCTCAGTTATAATTAATTTCTATCGGGTTGAGGTCAGTCAAGTTGCTACACCCCAATCTCGCTCATCCATGTCTTTATGGACCTTGCTTTGTGCACAGGTCAAAATCATTTGATGGAGGGGGGATTTTGGTGTGGGGGTGAAGGGGGATTATGGTGTGGGGGGAGGGGTGATTATGGTGTTGGGGTTGTTTTTCAGGGGTTGGGTTGGGCCCCTTAGTTCCAGTGAAGAGAACTCTGAAGGTGACAGCATACCAAGACATTTTGGACAATTTCATGCTCCCAACTTTGTGGGAGGAGTTTGGGGACGGCCCCTTCCTGTTCCAACATGACTGCCCACCAGTGTACAAAGCAAGGTCCATAAAGACATGGATGAGTGAGTTTGTGGAGGAACTTGACTGGCCTGCACAGAGTCCTGACCTCAACCTGATAGAACACCTTTGGGATGAATTAGAGTGGGGATTGTGAGCCAGGCCTTCTCCAACATCAGTGCCTGACCTCCCAAATGCTCTTCTGGAAGAATGGTCAAACATTCACCATAGACACCCTCCTAAACCTTGTGGACGGCCTTCCCAGAAGAGTTATAGCTGCAAAGGGCGGAGCCAACTCAATATTGGGATGCCATTAAAGTTCATGTATGTGTAAAGGCAGGTGTCCCAATACTTTTGGTAATATCGTGTATGTTTAGGGGTTCTACTTCTAAAGAAATGATTGCGTGTAAGCAGGGGTTAGTATCCCTTTTAGGGAAAGCCCCCCGCTGGGTGGACATGGCGAGTGTGGCTAGCTCATAGAAGGGATGCAGCGTGGTGTGGCAGCAATAATACGCTCAGTCCAAGGGCGATGTAAAGAACTTGTATTAAAGTATTGCAAAGACAGTTCATACTAAACCTGGTGGGAAGACATCCCAAGCGGGAGCACTCGCAGGTCCCAACAACATGTGGAGCGCAGGTTTCAGCCAAACTGACAGCGCCTGTTAGAAGGGGCAGAATGCAGCCTGGTTGTCTTGGGCCCAAGCGGGAAGATGTCCAGAGAAGCTGTGAACCCTCCGCTTTCCCTCCTAGTCAAAAACCTTTCCCTGTCGCTAGATCTGTCCCGAACAGATGGGGAACATGTCCCTACTCTACCCACTCGCAAAAATGCACGCCAAGTCTATAGGCAGGGCCTTAAATATGCTCTGCCAGACCCAAGAGGGACGTCAGAGTCACATGGGCAGCAGCATCCAATCGAATAGCTTCCCCAGTGACCCAGGAAACCATAGAGGAACCATGTTCCTCCTGACTTCCTCTCCAACTGCAATGCCAGTGCAGACAAGCGCCACCTACTGTGGAGAAAGTAGACTGCAGCTGCCTACAAGCTTAGCCCTTTTATAGTCTAGAACTTCAGGAGCCTGGGGTAGAGGGTGATGGGAAGAGACTACCCCCTAGTATAGTGGTATGTAAGCTTGTAGTCTCAGGAAGTAAGCCCCTTGGGTTAGGCCTGATTAAGGCTGGGTTGGAGAGCCCATTTCTGGGGACGCAGTGTGAGGAAACTGGAAGAGCTGGGTGGCAAGCCTATCTTTAAGGTGAAATGTGAACAGTGTTGCTGATGTCGGTTGTAAAGAGGCAGACATGAAGAACCGTACATTATGCTCCCGCTACAGTAACATGTTAGACGGCTGAAGATGTGGACACGCCTTATTTCTGCAGGTGGGCCTCGGGCCAGGAGAACGCGAGTGACCAAAGATAGAGGAGGCCTCTCCATGTTTCAGGTTCCTGTGCAGAAATATGATGGGGAGGACCCCAGACCAGCACGACCATAGCTGCTGGCAAATCAAGGGCCCTGCTTACATACAGGGCCATCTTTAATATTGATTGTACCCCCCCTGGGCAAACATTTTCTCCAAACCCCCTGAATCCACTTATCAACTATTTGCAGGCAGAGCGGACTCAAAAGGGGCAAAAGGGGCAGCTGCCCTGGGCCCGGTCATTGCTGTGGGGCCCAAAGCAGCTGCCCCCTTTGCCCAGTGTTAAAGATGGCCCTGCTTACATATATAACAATCTGATCTGAAATTAAAGGTGGCTTTCCTACACCTATGAATAATGCCTCAACCCAGGAAATCCTTGGTGGTGACAATCTTCACAAACTGGTGAAATAAGAGATTCATCTCTGTGGGATCACGTTCTCCTTGGATGAGATAACATGAAAATAAATATATTTATTATTAGAATTTATACTTCCCATTACAAGTACAGTAAAGTATCAATTTAAACTGTTATAAGACAATAGATTGGTTGGTACAATTTGTTACATAGTTATTTATTGATTGAACAGGGCGGGGTCCTGTACTGGTGACAGAGATCCGTTAAGAGGTGATTCCTGGTTGGTTGTGGCGGGGACCTCCCATCACTTTCTTTTGGAATAAGCCTTCCATTTATGATATCATCATTCCTCATTTATGATATCATCATTCCTCATTTATGATATCATCATTCCTCATTTATGATATCATCGGCACTCATTTATGATATCATCATTCCTCATTTATGAGATCATCATTCCTCATTTATATCATCGGTCCTCATTTATATCATCATTCCTCATTTATGATATCATCGGCACTCATTTATGATATCATCATTCCTCATTTATATCATCATTCCTCATTTATGAGATCATCATTCCTCATTTATGATATCATCATTCCTCATTTATATCATCGGTCCTCATTTATATCATCATTCCTCATTTATATCATCATTCCTCATTTATGATATCTTCGGTCCTCATTTATGATATCATCATTCCTCATTTATGATATCATCGGTCCTCATTTATGATATCATTGGTCCTCATTTATGATATCATCATTCCTCATTTATGATATCATCGGTCCTCATTTATATCATCATTCCTCATTTATATCATCATTCCTCATTTATATCATCATTCCTCATTTATGATATCATCGGTCCTCATTTATATCATCATTCCTCATTTATATCATCATTCCTCATTTATATCATCATTCCTCATTTATGATATCATCATTCCTCATTTATGATTCCTCAGTTATGATATCATCGGTCCTCAGTTATGATATCATCGGTCCTCAGTTATGATATCATCGGTCCTCATTTATGATATCATCATTCCTCATTTATGATATCATCGGTCCTCATTTATGATATCATCGGTCCTCATTTATGATATCATTGGTCCTCAGTTATGATATCATCATTCCTCATTTATGATATCATCATTCCTCATTTATGATTCCTCAGTTATGATATCATCGGTCCTCAGTTATGATATCATCGGTCCTCAGTTATGATATCATCGGTCCTCATTTATGATATCATCGGTCCTCAGTTATGATATCATCGGTCCTCAGTTATGATATCATCGGTCCTCAGTTATGATATCATTGGTCCTCAGTTATGATATCATCATTCCTCAGTTATGATATCATCATTCCTCAGTTATGATATCATCGGTCCTCAGTTATGATATCATTGGTCCTCGGCGAGCTCTGCCCAGACTACAGAGAACTGCTTACTAATGAAAGCCAACAGTTAACCCTTCCACAGCCAGCAGTCCATTGCTGAGCAGTCTTCAAAGTAATTAGACATATTCGCAGCATACCTCTAAATCAGACCCCCCCCCCCCCCCCCATTTATGGTATCTGTAAATGCCCCTCCCCCACCCCGGCAAACAAAGAAGAGGGGTCTGCGATGAGTTCTGCTCCCATCTGCAGGATCAGCGGCTCTGTCACCTTACTGAGTGAAAAGGGGTTAATAAAGGGGTGAGGATTTAACTCTTAACATGAGATGTGAAGTGATGGTGCTGGGCTTACATGTGACATGTATGTGAAGTGATGGTGCTGGGCTTACATGTGACATGTATGTGAAGTGATGGTGCTGGGCTTACATGTGACATGTATGTGAAGTGATGGTGCCGGGCTTACATGGGACATGTATGTGAAGTGATGGTGCTGGGCTTACATGTGACATGTATGTGAAGTGATGGTGCTGGGCTTACATGTGACATGTATGTGAAGTGATGGTGCTGGGCTTACATGTGACATGTATGTGAAGTGAGGGTGCTGGGCTTACATGTGACATGTATGTGAAGTGAGGGTGCTGGGCTTACATGTGACATGTATGTGAAGTGATGGTGCTGGGCTTACATGTGACATGTATGTCAAGTAATGGTGCTGGGCTTACATGGGACATGTATGTGAAGTGATGGTGCTGGGCTTACATGGGACATGTATGTGAAGTGATGGTGCTGGGCTTACATGTGACATGTATGTCAAGTGATGGTGCTGGGCTTACATGTGACATGTATGTCAAGTAATGGTGCTGGGCTTACATGTGACATGTATGTGAAGTGATGGTGCTGGGCTTACATGGGACATGTATGTGAAGTGATGGTGTTGGGCTTACATGTGTGACATGTATGTGAAGTGATAGTGCTGGGCTCACATGTGACATATATGGGAAGTGATAGTGCTGGGCTCACATGTGACATGTATGTGAAGTAATGGTGCTGGGCTCACATGTGACATGTATGGGAAGTGATAGTGCTGGGCTCACATGTGACATGTATGTGAAGTGATGGTGCTGGGCTTACATGTGACATGTATGTGAAGTGATGGTGCTGGGCTTACATGTGTGACATGTATGTGAAGTGATGTTCTGGGCTTACATGTGTGACATGTATGTGAAGTGAGGGTGCTGGGCTTACATGTGACATGTATGTGAAGTGATGGTGCTGGGCTTACATGTGAAATGTATGTGAAGTGAGGGTGCTGGGCTTACATGTGACATGTATGTGAAGTGATGGTGTTGGGCTTACATTTGACATGTATGTGAAGTAATAGTACTGGGCTCACATGTGACATGTATGGGAAGTGATGGTGCTGGGCTTACATGTGACATGTATGTAAAGTGAGGGTGCTGGGCTTACATGTGTGACATGTATGTGAAGTGATGGTGCTGGGCTTACATGTGATATGTATGTGAAGTGAGGGTGCTGGGCTTACAATTATGATATCATCGGTCCTCATTTATGATATCATCGGTCCTCATTTATGATATCATCGGTCCTCGGCGAGCTCTGCCCAGACTACAGAGACATGTATGTGAAGTGATGGTGATGGGCTGACATGTGACATGTATGGGAAGTGATAGTGCTGGGCTCACATGTGACATATATGGGAAGTGATAGTGCTGGGCTCACATGTGACATGTATGTGAAGTGATGGTGCTGGGCTCACATGTGACATGTATGGGAAGTGAGGGTGCTGGGCTCACATGTGACATGTATGTGAAGTGAGGGTGCTGGGCTTACATGTGTGACATGTATGTGAAGTGATGGTGCTGGGCTTACATGTGACATGTATGTGAAGTGATGGTGCTGGGCTTACATGTTACATGTATGTGAAGTGATGGTGCTGGGCTTACATGTGACATGTATGTGAAGTAATAGTGCTGGGCTCACATGTGACATATATGTGAAGTAATGGTGCTGGGCTCACATGTGACATGTATGGGAAGTGATAGTGCTGGGCTCACATGTGACATGTATGTAAAGTGATGGTGCTGGGCTTACATGTGACATGTATGTGAAGTGAGGGTGCTGGGCTTACATGTGTGACATGTATGTGAAGTGATGGTGCTGGGCTTACATGTGACATGTATGTGAAGTGATGGTGCTGGGCTTACATGTTACATGTATGTGAAGTGATGGTGCTGGGCTTACATGTGTGACATGTATGTGAAGTAATAGTGCTGGGCTCACATGTGACATATATGGGAAGTGATAGTGCTGGGCTCACATGTGACATGTATGTGAAGTGATGGTGCTGGGCTTACATGTGACATGTATGGGAAGTGATAGTGCTGGGCTCACATGTGACATGTATGGGAAGTAATGGTGCTGGGCTCACATGTGACATGTATGGGAAGTGATAGTGCTGGGCTCACATGTGACATGTATGTGAAGTGATGGTGCTGGGCTTACATGTGACATGTATGGGAAGTGATAGTGCTGGGCTCACATGTGACATGTATGGGAAGTAATGGTGCTGGGCTCACATGTGACATGTATGTGAAGTGATGGTGCTGGGCTTACATGTGTGACATGTATGTGAAGTGATGGTGCTGGGCTTACATGTGACATGTATGTGAAGTGATGTTCTGGGCTTACATGTGTGACATGTATGTGAAGTGAGGGTGCTGGGCTTACATGTGACATGTATGTGAAGTGATGGTGCTGGGCTTACATGTGTGACATGTATGTGAAGTGAGGGTGCTGGGCTTACATGTGACATGTATGTGAAGTGAGGGTGCTGGGCTTACATGTGACATGTATGTGAAGTGAGGGTGCTGGGTTTACATGTGAAATGTATGTGAAGTGAGGGTGCTGGGCTTACATGTGACATGTATGTGAAGTGATGGTGTTGGGCTTACATGTGACATGTATGTGAAGTAATAGTGCTGGGCTCACATGTGACATGTATGGGAAGTAATGGTCCTGGGCTCACATGTGACATGTATGGGAAGTGATAGTGCTGGGCTCACATGTGACATGTATGTGAAGTGATGGTGCTGGGCTTACATGTGTGACATGTATGTGAAGTGATGGTGCTGGGCTTACATGTGACATGTATGTGAAGTGATGTTCTGGGCTTACATGTGTGACATGTATGTGAAGTGAGGGTGCTGGGCTTACATGTGACATGTATGTGAAGTGATGGTGCTGGGTTTACATGTGAAATGTATGTGAAGTGAGGGTGCTGGGCTTACATGTGACATGTATGTGAAGTGATGGTGTTGGGCTTACATGTGACATGTATGTGAAGTAATAGTGCTGGGCTCACATGTGACATGTATGTGAAGTAATAGTGCTGGGCTCACATGTGACATATATGGGAAGTAATGGTGCTGGGCTCACATGTGACATGTATGGGAAGTGATAGTGCTGGGCTCACATGTGACATGTATGTAAAGTGATGGTGCTGGGCTTACATGTGACATGTATGTGAAGTGAGGGTGCTGGGCTTACATGTGTGACATGTATGTGAAGTGATGGTGCTGGGCTTACATGTGACATGTATGTGAAGTGAGGATGCTGGGCTTACATGTGTGACATGTATGTGAAGTGATGGTGCTGGGCTTACATGTGTGACATGTATGTGAAGTGAGGGTGCTGGACTTACAATTATGATATAATCGGTCCTCATTTATGATATCATCATTCCTCATTTATGATATCATCGGTCCTCAGTTATGATATCATCGGTCCTCATTTATGATATCATCATTCCTCATTTATGATATCATCGGTCCTCAGTTATGATATCATCGGTCCTCAGTTATGATATCATCGGTCCTCATTTATGATATCATCGGTCCTCATTTATGATATCATCGGTCCTCAGTTATGATATCATCATTCCTCAGTTATGATATCATCATTCCTCAGTTATGATATCATTGGTCCTCAGTTATGATATCATCGGTCCTCAGTTATGATATCATCATTCCTCAGTTATGATATCATTGGTCCTCAGTTATGATATCATTGGTCCTCAGTTATGATATCATCATTCCTCAGTTATGATATCATCATTCCTCAGTTATGATATCATTGGTCCTCAGTTATGATATCATTGGTCCTCAGTTATGATATCATCATTCCTCAGTTATGATATCATCATTCCTCAGTTATGATATCATCGGTCCTCAGTTATGATATCATCGGTCCTCAGTTATGATATCATCGGTCCTCAGTTATGATATCATCGGTCCTCGGCGAGCTCTGCCCAGACTACAGAGAACTGCTTACTAATGAAGCCAACAGTTAACCCTTCCACAGCCAGCAGTCCATTGCTGAGCAGTCTTCAAAGTAATTAGACATATTCGCAGCATACCTCTAAATCAGACCCCCCCCCCCCCATTTATGGTATCTGTAAATGCCCCTCCCCCACCCCGGCAAACAAAGAAGAGGGGTCTGCGATGAGTTCTGCTCCCATCTGCAGGATCAGCGGCTCTGTCACCTTACTGAGTGAAAAGGGGTTAATAAAGGGGTGAGGATTTAACTCTTAACATGAGATGTGAAGTGATGGTGCTGGGCTTACATGTGACATGTATGTGAAGTGATGGTGCTGGGCTTACATGTGACATGTATGTGAAGTGATGGTGCTGGGCTTACATGTGACATGTATGTGAAGTGATGGTGCTGGGCTTACATGGGACATGTATGTGACGTGATGGTGCTGGGCTTACATGTGACATGTATGTGAAGTGATGGTGCTGGGCTTACATGTGTGACATGTATGTGAAGTGATGGTGCTGGGCTTACATGTGTGACATGTATGTGAAGTGATGGTGCTGGGCTTACATGTGACATGTATGTGAAGTGATGGTGCTGGGCTTACATGTGACATGTATGTGAAGTGATGGTGCTGGGCTTACATGTGTGACATGTATGTGAATTGATGGTGCTGGGCTTACATGTGTGACATGTATGTGAAGTGATGGTGCTGGGCTTACATGTGTGACATGTATGTGAAGTGCTGGTGCTGGGCTCACATGTGACATATATGTGAAGTGAGGGTGCTGGGCTTACATGTGACATGTATGTGAAGTGATGGTGCTGGGCTTACATGTGACATGTATGTGAAGTGAGGGTGCTGGGCTTACATGTGCCATGTATGTGAAGTGATGGTGCTGGGCTTACATGTGAAATGTATGTGAAGTGATGGTGCTGGGCTTACATGTGACATGTATGTGAAGTGATGGTGCTGGGCTTACATGTGAAATGTATGTGAAGTGAGGGTGCTGGGCTTACATGTGACATGTATGTGAAGTGATGGTGCTGGGCTTACATGTGAAATGTATGTGAAGTGAGGGTGCTGGGCTTACATGTGACATGTATGTGAATTGATGGTGCTGGGCTTACATGTGACATGTATGTGAAGTGATGGTGCTGGGCTTACATGTGACATGTATGTGAAGTGATGGTGCTGGGCTTACATGTGACATGTATGTGAAGTGAGGGTGCTGGGCTTACATGTGACATGTATGTGAAGTGAGGGTGCTAGGCTTACATGTGACACGTATGTGAAGTGTGCAGGCTCTTCGCACCGCTCTCTCCTGATACTGGAAGAAAGGGGGCTGTGTTGTTTTCCTCTATGTAGACTTCCCTGGGGGTCTCATCCAGCCAGAACCCCACATGCCTATTTGCATATCTCTTGTCTGATTGGAGCAGAGGGAAAAAGGGGAGTGTCTGAGGTGGAGGGCTTCTACCCCAATGAGTTAACATTAGGAGAGGCTCTGATTAGCAGATACTTTTTTTTGTCAGTGATAAGCCTCCCTTTGTGTTCCCTATAGAGGAAGGGTAGCTGTTAACCCTTTCCTGGGAGGAAGAGGGGAAGGGGCACCCATGCCCAGCTGCTTTCCTTTGTCTGAGGTTGCTGTTGGATGGAAGCATTGTCTGTGGCTGGGCTCCCAGGGGACTCGCAGCGCTCCGCTCCTGTTGCTCAGTCTCGCTCCACCTCCAGCCTGGGCTTCTGGAATATGAGGCACCATGGGCTGGTGTGATCGTGGGGTCCAGATGCTGCTGACCACCGTAGGGGCTTTCGCAGCCTTCAGCCTGATGACCATCGCCATTGGCACCGACTACTGGCTCTACTCCCGGGCTCACATCTGCAACGGGACCAACTTCACCATGGACGACCCCCAGAGCCAACCTAAGAAGACCAAGGGGGACCTCACCCACTCAGGACTCTGGAGGATCTGTTGTATTGAGGGTGAGTGTGTGGGGGGGGGGGGGGGGGCATCCTAGAAATGATATCATTGCCGCTCTCTGAGGGCCCCCTGTTGGCTCTAAGCTGATCTTGACCAGGTGGTACCTCAGTCTTTTTTATTGTGTTTTTGATGTGGTTGCTTAGTAACCAGCATCTGGAGATCCAGCAGCATCCCTGTGATAGATAGCAAGACATTACCAGGATCTTTACACATCTTTGTGTGGCCTGCTGTGAGAATCCTCCCTTCAACCCTGTACTTAGCTATAGAAAGTAATACTGTACACCGGGGGGGTGCCCGACATTGTGATAGAATAAGATGTTTAACTCGCCCTTGTATAATAATACTCTGCAGAACTATGGTGGTGTCAGCTCTTCAGGTCTGTTCATGGCTCAGAGAAATATTCTGCAATATAATAGGATGTTTTATCTAATATACAATAAGTTTATACAGACTCTGAAAGGGAAGGGCTTTCACATGGTAATGGAAATTATGGAAAGGGTTCATTTAGCTTCTATTCTGACACCACAGACTGTGTTACAGTGTGCATTGATGGGAGGGGAATGAATGTCATGAAATCTTGATGGGAAGCTTGTTTAGGTGAGTTTGGATAGAGGAGCTGTCCAACCGGCTCTGATGCTGAAAAAGCCCAGCTGTTACGTGATGGAGATGCAAATTGACCGCGGTGCTGAAGCTGACCAGCTGTTCGGTGATGGAGATGTCCATTGACTGTGGTGCTGAAGCTGACCAGCTGCTAGGTGATGGAGTTGTCCATTGACTGTGATGTTGAAGTTGACCAGGGATGGAGATATCCATTAACTGTGGTGCTGAAGCTGACCAGCTGCTAGGTGATGGAGCTGTTCATTGATTGTTGTGCTGATGCTGCCCAGATATTAGGTGATAAGGGATTGTCCATCAGCTTTGGTGCTGTTAAGTGATGGAGATGTCCATCGGGTCTGGTGCTAAAACTGTCCAGCTGTTAGGTGATGGAGATGTCCATTGACTGTGGTGCTGAAGTTGACCAGGGATGGAGATATCTATTGGCTGTGGTGCTGTTAGATGATGGAGCTGTTCATTGATTGTTGTGCTGATGCTGCCCAGATATTAGGTGATAAGAGATTGTCCATCGGCTCTGGTGCTGTTAAGTGATGGAGATGTCCATTGGGTCTGGTGCTAAAATTGTCCAGCTGTTAGGCAATAGAGCTGTCCACTGACTATGGTGCTGAAGCTGGCCAGCTGTTAGGTGATAGAGATGTCCATTGGCTGTGGTGCTGAAGATGACCAGCTCTTAAGTGATGGAGCTGTCCATCAGGTCTGGTGCTAAAACTGTCCAGCTGTTAGGTGATGGAGATGTCCATTGACTGTGGTGCTGAAGTTGACCAGCTGTTAGATGATGGAGCTGTTCATTGATTGTTGTGCTGATGCTGCCCAGATATTAGGTGATAAGAGATTGACCATCAGCTCTGGTGCTGTTAGGTGATGGAACTGTCCATCAGGTCTGGTGCTAAAACTGTCCAGCTGTTAGGAAATGGAGCTGTCCACTGACTGTGGTGCTGAAGCTGGCCAGCTGTTAGGTGATGGAGATGTCATTGACTGGAGTGCTGAAACAGCCAAGCTGTTAGGTGATTGAGATTGTCCATTGGCTTTGGTGCTGAAGCTGCCCAGCAGTTAGGTGATGGAGCTGTCCATCAGGTCTGGTGCTGAAGCTGTCAATTGCCTCTGGCGCTGGAGGCGACTGGGCTATCCATCGGTTCTGGTGTTGAAACCAAACATCTATGAAGTGATTGAGCTGTCCATTGGTTCTGCTGCTAAAACTGTCCAGCTGTTAGGCAATGGAGCTGTCCACTGACTGTGGTGCTGAAGCTATCCAGCTCTTAGGTGATGGAGATGTCCATTGGCTGTGGTGCTGAAGCTGAGCAGCTGTTGGATGATGAAGATGTCCATTGGCTGTGGTGCTGAAGCGGAGCAGCTGTTAGGTGATGGAGATGTCCATTGACTGTGGTGCTGAATCTAACCAGCGGTTAGTTGATGGAGATGTCCATTGACTGTGGTGCTGAATCTAACCAGCGGTTAGGTGATGGAGATGTCCATTGACTGTGGTGCTGAATCTGACCAGCGGTTAGGTGATGGAGATGTCCATTGACTGTGGTGCTGAATCTGACCAGCGGTTAGGTGATTGAGATGTCCATTGACTGTGGTGCTGAATCTAACCAGCAGTTAGGTGATGGAGATGTCCATTGACTGTGGTGCTGAATCTGACCAGCGGTTAGGTGATTGAGATGTCCATTGACTGTGGTGCAGAAATTGCCCAGCTGTTAGGCAATGGAGGTGTTAAAGTGTATGTAAACCCCCACCTTGTAAAACAACTCATTCAGTTTAAAATAGAAATAAAAGGCAAAATATTTGTGTATAGATATTTAAAAAAAAAAATTTTAAATTTGAAACTCTTTTTTTTTAATAAGTGATCACATTTCTCTGTTCTCAGCTGCATAAGAGCTGGGGGAGTAAAAACAGCAGCACACTTAGCTTTCCAGTGAAAGACTGTGTGAAAAAGGGGGGGGGGTGCATAATGTGTTTTTTCATAGGAAAGCAAAAGGAGGACTTTCTCATACAAGTACATGGTAAAGCAGCCACATATCTGTCAATTGCCTCTGGCGCTGAAGGTGGCTGAGCTAGCTAACCATCGGTTCTGGTGTTGAAGCTAAACAGCCATGAAGTGATTGAGCTGTCCATTGGGTCTGCTGCTAAAACTGTCCAGCTGTAAGGTGATGGAGATGTCCATTGATTGTGGTGCTGAAGCTGGGCAGTTGTTAGGTGATGGAGATGTCCATTGACTGTGGTTCTGAAGCTGGGCAGTTGTTAGGTGACGGAGTTGTCCATTGATTGTGGTGCTGAAGCTGGGCAGTTGTTAGGTGACGGAGTTGTCCATTGATTGTGGTGCTGAAGCTGGGCAGTTGTTAGGTGATGGAGTTGTCCATTGAGTGGTGCTGAAGCTGGGAAGTTGTTAGGTGATGGAGATGTCCATTGATTGTGGTGTTGAAGCTGGGCAGTTGTTAGGTGATGGAGTTGTCCATTGATTGTGGTGTTGAAGCTGGGCAGTTGTTAGGTGATGGAGATGTCCATTGATTGTGGTGCTGAAGCTGGGAAGTTGTTAGGTGATGGAGATGTCCATTGATTGTGGTGTTGAAGCTGGGCAGTTGTTAGGTGATGGAGTTGTCCATTGAGTGGTGCTGAAGCTGGGAAGTTGTTAGGTGACGAAGTTGTCCATTGATTGTGGTGCTGAAGCTGGGCAGTTGTTAGGTGATGGAGTTGTCCATTGAGTGGTGCTGAAGCTGGGAAGTTGTTAGGTGACGAAGTTGTCCATTGATTGTGGTGCTGAAGCTGGGCAGTTGTTAGGTGATGGAGTTGTCCATTGAGTGGTGCTGAAGCTGGGCAGTTGTTAGGTGACGAAGTTGTCCATTGATTGTGGTGCTGAAGCTGGGCAGTTGTTAGGTGATGGAGATGTCCATTGATTGTGGTGTTGAAGCTGGGCAGTTGTTAGGTGATGGAGTTGTCCATTGAGTGGTGCTGAAGCTGGGCAGTTGTTAGGTGATGGAGATGTCCATTGATTGTGGTGTTGAAGCTGGGCAGTTGTTAGGTGATGGAGTTGTCCATTGAGTGGTGCTGAAGCTGGGAAGTTGTTAGGTGATGGAGATGTCCATTGATTGTGGTGTTGAAGCTGGGCAGTTGTTAGGTGATGGAGTTGTCCATTGATTGTGGTGTTGAAGCTGGGCAGTTGTTAGGTGATGGAGATGTCCATTGATTGTGGTGCTGAAGCTGGGAAGTTGTTAGGTGATGGAGATGTCCATTGATTGTGGTGTTGAAGCTGGGCAGTTGTTAGGTGATGGAGTTGTCCATTGAGTGGTGCTGAAGCTGGGCAGTTGTTAGGTGATGGAGATGTCCATTGATTGTGGTGTTGAAGCTGGGCAGTTGTTAGGTGATGGAGTTGTCCATTGAGTGGTGCTGAAGCTGGGAAGTTGTTAGGTGATGGAGATGTCCATTGATTGTGGTGTTGAAGCTGGGCAGTTGTTAGGTGATGGAGTTGTCCATTGATTGTGGTGTTGAAGCTGGGCAGTTGTTAGGTGATGGAGATGTCCATTGATTGTGGTGCTGAAGCTGGGAAGTTGTTAGGTGATGGAGATGTCCATTGATTGTGGTGTTGAAGCTGGGCAGTTGTTAGGTGATGGAGTTGTCCATTGAGTGGTGCTGAAGCTGGGAAGTTGTTAGGTGACGAAGTTGTCCATTGATTGTGGTGCTGAAGCTGGGCAGTTGTTAGGTGATGGAGTTGTCCATTGAGTGGTGCTGAAGCTGGGAAGTTGTTAGGTGACGAAGTTGTCCATTGATTGTGGTGCTGAAGCTGGGCAGTTGTTAGGTGATGGAGTTGTCCATTGAGTGGTGCTGAAGCTGGGCAGTTGTTAGGTGACGAAGTTGTCCATTGATTGTGGTGCTGAAGCTGGGCAGTTGTTAGGTGATGGAGATGTCCATTGATTGTGGTGTTGAAGCTGGGCAGTTGTTAGGTGATGGAGTTGTCCATTGAGTGGTGCTGAAGCTGGGCAGTTGTTAGGTGATGGAGATGTCCATTGATTGTGGTGTTGAAGCTGGGCAGTTGTTAGGTGATGGAGTTGTCCATTGAGTGGTGCTGAAGCTGGGAAGTTGTTAGGTGATGGAGATGTCCATTGATTGTGGTGTTGAAGCTGGGCAGTTGTTAGGTGATGGAGTTGTCCATTGATTGTGGTGTTGAAGCTGGGCAGTTGTTAGGTGATGGAGATGTCCATTGATTGTGGTGCTGAAGCTGGGAAGTTGTTAGGTGATGGAGATGTCCATTGATTGTGGTGTTGAAGCTGGGCAGTTGTTAGGTGATGGAGTTGTCCATTGAGTGGTGCTGAAGCTGGGAAGTTGTTAGGTGACGAAGTTGTCCATTGATTGTGGTGCTGAAGCTGGGCAGTTGTTAGGTGATGGAGTTGTCCATTGAGTGGTGCTGAAGCTGGGAAGTTGTTAGGTGACGAAGTTGTCCATTGATTGTGGTGCTGAAGCTGGGCAGTTGTTAGGTGATGGAGTTGTCCATTGAGTGGTGCTGAAGCTGGGCAGTTGTTAGGTGACGAAGTTGTCCATTGATTGTGGTGCTGAAGCTGGGCAGTTGTTAGGTGATGGAGATGTCCATTGAGTGGTGCTGAAGCTGGGCAGTTGTTAGGTGATGGAGATGTCCATTGAGTGGTGCTGAAGCTGGGCAGTTGTTAGGTGACGAAGTTGTCCATTGATTGTGGTGCTGAAGCTGGGCAGTTGTTAGGTGATGGAGTTGTCCATTGAGTGGTGCTGAAGCTGGGCAGTTGTTAGGTGACGAAGTTGTCCATTGATTGTGGTGCTGAAGCTGGGCAGTTGTTAGGTGATGGAGTTGTCCATTGAGTGGTGCTGAAGCTGGGCAGTTGTTAGGTGACGAAGTTGTCCATTGATTGTGGTGTTGAAGCTGGGCAGTTGTTAGGTGATGGAGTTGTCCATTGAGTGGTGCTGAAGCTGGGCAGTTGTTAGGTGATGGAGATGTCCATTGATTGTGGTGTTGAAGCTGGGCAGTTGTTAGGTGATGGAGTTGTCCATTGAGTGGTGCTGAAGCTGGGAAGTTGTTAGGTGATGGAGATGTCCATTGATTGTGGTGTTGAAGCTGGGCAGTTGTTAGGTGATGGAGTTGTCCATTGAGTGGTGCTGAAGCTGGGAAGTTGTTAGGTGATGGAGATGTCCATTGATTGTGGTGCTGAAGCTGGGCAGTTGTTAGGTGACGAAGTTGTCCATTGATTGTGGTGCTGAAGCTGGGCAGTTGTTAGGTGATGGAGTTGTCCATTGAGTGGTGCTGAAGCTGGCCAGCTGTTAGGTGACTGAGCTATCTACTGGCTATGGTGTTGAAGCTATACAGCTGTGAAGTGATGGAGCCATCCATTGGGTTTGGTGCTAAAGCTGCCCAGTTGTTAGGTGATTGCCCATTGGGTCTGAAGCCGAAGCGTCCATTCGGTCTTTGCGCTGGGTTCATCGTGTCTGATGCTTAAAGTGGTATTAAACCCTCAAGGTTTTTCACCTCCTATACATGAAGGTGAAAAACCTTCTGTAGTGCAGCAGCCCCCCCCGGAGGCCCCATTTGACTTACCTGAACCCGATCGATGAGAACGAGGCCATCAGCTCCAGCCGCTGTCTCGGGTCCTCATTGAACAGATTCATAGCGGCAGGAGCCATTGGCTGCTGGGGGGCGGGGCTGAGTCCTGCTGTCTGTGTCAAAGGACGCAGTAGCAGGACTCGGTAGAGCGTCTGCACAAATGCCCCCATGGAATGCGGCTCTCCATGGGGGCACTTGACGCGGGGAGGAGCCAGGAGTGTCGCTGGGGGACCCCAAAAGAGGAGGATCGGGGTCGTTCTGTGCAAAACCCTTGCACAGAGGAGGTAAGTATGACATGTTTGTTATTTAAAAAAAAAAAAAAAAAAAAAACCTTACAACCCTTTTAAGCTCAAAAACAAAAATGTTATATATTACGGCTTAACAATCATTAGATGCGGCGGCTGCATTCATTTTCTTTTTTAGGTTCTTTCCCTCTGTCTTCACCTGGTTATTTGGTCAGTAACACACCTCCTGTATGAAGGAGCACAGGGGGTGCCTTTGGAAAGCAGCATTCTTGGTCTGGGGGGAGGGGAGTGTTTGATGGACTAGCAGATTTAAATACACTAACAAATTGAAGCCGCACTCCAGCTCACAATTTTATAATCAGACACATTTATTTCGTTTTTTTTTTTTTGCTTGTTTGTTTTGGGTCTGGGGGTGAAGCTGGCCGGCGGTTGTGGTGCTAAGGCTGGTCTGTGGTTGTGCTGAATAAAGGGATACAGCAAGAAAGGAAGGCGAGGATTATTGATAGTTACCCCCAATGCTGCCCCCCTCTCCATCCACTGGGTGGGCGGGAGCCCTATGAACAGGAGTGGGGAGTAGAAAGGGAGGAGGCTTGTATGGATTTCTACTTCTTATCCATAGATTTCCCTTTACTTTCCTAATTAGCAGCCAAGCTGTGGCATTAATGATCTCCTCCGGGGCTGATGTTCTGAGCGGCTGAATTGTGCTTGTTAGAGGGCTGCAGCGCAGGTTGGACAGCTTGGGGGTCTTGCTGGTGGCACAGTGACTGCAATGAAGAGGTTTTATGTCAGGGACGGATCCAGCCCACCTGATCTGGGGGTGCAGGAACAAAAGTCAGGTGGGCATGGGGGGTCAATGCTGTGTGTGAGTCGCTGACAGTCGGTCGCACAGTGTGGTAGAGAACCCGCATTCCCCGCTCACCCACCGCACTTCTCTACCACCAGTCACCCCCTGGAAGTAGACATGTGACATTCCTTTCCTTCCGAATTAATATTCAGACACATTTTTTGTAATTCGGAGATTCGGATATATCCAAAAACCAGAATTACAATATAAACAAATTTTACCAAAAGCTCCGAATAACGTAACAAAATTCGGACTGAAATTCGAATCGAATTTTACATTAACCACTTGCAGACCGGACCAATTTGCTGGTCAAAGACCAGACCCCTTTTTGTGAGTCGGCACTGCGTCGCTTTAACTGACAATTGCGCGGTCGTGCGACGTGGCTCCCAAACAAAATTGACGTCTTTTTTTTCCCCACAAATAGAGCTTTCTTTTGGTGGCATTTGATCACCTCTGCGGTTTTTATTTTTTGCGCTATAACCAAAAATAGAGCGACAATTTAGAAAAAAACGCATTATTTCTTACTTTTTGGTATAATAAATATCCCCCAAAAATATATAAAAAAACATTTTTTTCCCCTCAGTTTAGGCCGATACGTATTCTTCTACATATTTTTGGTAAAAAAAATCGCAATAAGCGATTATTGATTGGTTTGCGCAAAAGTTATAGCGTTTACAAAATAGGGATAGTTTTATAGCATTTTTATTAATAATTTTTTTTTTTTTTTTACTAGTAATGGCGGCGATCAGCGATTTTTATTGTGACTGCGACATTGTGGGGGACCCATCGGACATTTTTGACACATTTTTGGGACCATTGTCATTTATACAGTAATCACTGCTATATAAATGCAGCGATTCCTGTGTAAATGACACTGGCAGTGAAAGGGTTAACCAGTGGGTGGCAGTGTAGGGGTTAAGTGTTCCTAGGGGTGTGTTACTAACTGTGGGGGGGTTGGGCTTTCATTTAGTGAACACTGATCTCTGCTCCAATCACATGGAGCAGAGATCAGCGTCACTAGTTGCTAGGCAGAATGGAGAAATGTTGTTTACACAGCATTTCCTCCATTCGGCTGCTCCGTGAGACGATCGCGGGGATGCCTGCGGCGATCGAGTCCGCGGGTCCCGCGACCGGACTCACGGGGGTCCCGACCAGCGCGGGAGCGCGCCGCTGGCGGCGCGCTCCCGATGGCAGGGCGGCATTGAATATTGGACGTACCTGTATGCCAATATGCCTGCCCGTGCCATTCTGTCGACGTACATCACGTGCGCTGGTCGGGAAGTAGTTAAACTCCAGTCGAATTCTAACTACACATTAGAGCTGCACGATTAATCGTTAAAAAACCGCAATCTCGATTCACTCACCCCCCCCCCCCCCCCCACGATCTCTTCCACTGAGAGTAGGTGATTCTTTCATATAAACAAGTGGAGAGATTATCTGCTCACTCAGCTGACAAAAGAAAGCATCCCGGGCAATCTGCCAAGTTTAGAACTTGAAACATTGTAACTAACGCTTACTTCTTTAGGTCAAAGGGATAAACAAATAATCTGGGCAGCCTGACAAACTTTCAACTGTGTTAATGCAGGAAGTTTAATCACTTAAAGTCTAAATCTTTTTCCGACACTTCTTTTTTAATTTAAAATCAATATTTTTTGCTAGAAAATTACTTGGAACCCCCAAACATTATAATATATATATAATTTTAGCAGAGACCCTAGGGAATAAAATGGCAATTGCTGCAATATTTTATGTCACACTGTATTTGCCCAGCAGTTTTTCAAATGCAATTTTTTGGGAAAAAATACAATTCAATAAATAAAAAAAAAAAATGAAACAGTAAAGTTAGCACAATTTTTTTTTGTTTTAATGTGAAAGATGATGTTACGCCGCGAGAATCGTGAGAGAATCGTGATCTATCTTCTAAGCAAAAAAAATCGTGATTCTCATTTTAGCCAGAATCGTGCAGCTCTACTTCACATTTTGCTGAAATCAAAGACTGTGTGTTATTAGAGGACCACTTCGATAAATAATGCTGTTTTTGTTCATCCAAAGGCGATTTAAGGAGTCATTGTAATCACTTGATGAAAATTGTATTTTTTATTTTTTTGTTTGTTCACTTTGCTGCATTCAAGTTTGAAAACTTTATAACATTTTCGTTTCGACGGATTCGAAAATGTATCGATCTGAACGCTTCGAACCGAAAAGAATCGGTGAATTCGAAGAAAATGTGAAAATTCCGAATACGAATTGAACGAATCAACCAAATTGAACTAAACAAAATAATTAGATTAACTCATCGAAACAAAACAAATTTTGACGTCATTGACATGTACCCTGGAAGTAAAGTCTGACAGGTAGTGCAGAGGGGATGAGGGCGTGCACAGGGAACAATAGTATGTATTATCAGAGTCCTCACTATATCAGGTGTCCCTATCAGAGACCCCCCACATATCAGGGTCCCCATCAGGGCCCCACTTTATGTCAGGGTCCCCATCAGAGCCACACCTTATGTCAGGGTTCCCATCAGGGCCCCACCTTATGTCAGGGTCCCCATCAGGACCCCACCTTATATCAGGGTCCCCATCAGGGCCCCACCTTATGTCAGGGTCCCCACCAGGGCCCCACCTTATGTCAGGGTCCCCATCAGGGCCCCACCTTATGTCAGGGTCCCCATCAGGGCCCCACCTTATGTCAGGGTCCCCATCAGGGCCCCACCTTATGTCAGGGTCCCCATCAGGGCCCCACCTTATGTCAGAGTCCCCATCAGGGCCCCACCTTATGTCAGGGTCCCCATCAGGGCCCCACCTTATATCAGGATCCCCATCAGGGCCCCACCTTATATCAGGATCCCCATCAGGGCCCCACCTTATATCAGGATCCCCATCAGGGCCCCACCTTATATCAGGATCCCCATCAGAACCCCACCTTATGTCAGGGTCCCCATCAGAGCCCCACTTTAGGTCAGGGTCCCCATCAGAGCCCACCGCCCTTACATCAGGTGTCCCCATCAGGCTGGCTCATGGACCAGTGGATGCGCTCTCAGAGACTTGGGGGGGGGGGCACAACTATGTAACTATGTAACAACTAAAATCTAGGAGAAGTATAGCCCACCCAGCACCCCCTAGATCTGGGCCTGTTTTATGTATGGACTGTATATGGTCTGGAGTGGAGATGAAGGCTGTACTTTTATCCTTCACCTGAGGTGAGAGATTGACCCGGATTCTGTAACTTAAACCCCCCCCCCCCCCCACCCCCTTCAGATACAATACTGATCAATCCGCAATGTAGAAAAATGAATACAATGAAATCACAACTGTCTGTGTTCCCTACGGCAACCATCACACTCCTTCCATCCCCCTCTAATGTAGATTGGGAAACCGAGTGACTGAGGCCTATCATAGCTGGAAGCAGGAAATGTCTGGTGCTCCATTGTATCGTTCTACTCATTGTATCCTTCTACTCCTTGTATCCTTCTACTCCTTGTATCCTTCTACTCCTTGTATCCTTCTACTCATCGTATCCTTCTACTCATCGTATCCTTCTACTCATCGTATCCTTCTACTCATCGTATCCTTGTATCCTTCTACTCCTTGTATCCTTCTACTCCTTGTATCCTTCTACTCATTGTATCCTTCTACTCCTTGTATCCTTCTACTCCTTGTATCCTTCTACTCCTTGTATCCTTCTACTCCTTGTATCCTTCTACTCATCGTATCCTTCTACTCATCGTATCCTTCTACTCATCGTATCCTTGTATCCTTCTACTCCTTGTATCCTTCTACTCCTTGTATCCTTCTACTCATTGTATCCTTCTACTCATTGTATCCTTCTACTCCTTGTATCCTTCTACTCATCGTATCCTTCTACTCATCGTATCCTTCTACTCATCGTATCCTTCTACTCATCGTATCCTTCTACTCATCGTATCCTTCTACTCATCGTATCCTTCTACTCCTTGTATCATTAATGATGGGAGTAATACCCTAGTGAGACCCACACAAGACTTCTCTCTCTCTCTTCTCTTCTTTTTCTCTCTCCTCTTCTCCTACTCAATCCTTTGTCTCCTTTTGCTTCTATTTTCGAATTCTTCCTCTCTTCTCTTTTTCCTCATCTTTTCTTTCTCTAGCTCTCTCTTTCTTTTTATCATTCCTCCCCCCCCCCCCCCCCCCCCCACTTATTCTCTTCTCTCTCATCTCCTCCAGTTTACTCCTTCCTTTCTCTTTATTTCTGCTCCCTCTCCTTTTTTCCCCTCTCTTACTCTGTTCTTCTCCAGCTCATTTTTCCATCTCTAGCTCTATTAACACCCCCCTCCCCCAAAGAAAACCAACCCCCCCCAAAACCCATTACTCTCTCCACATTCCTCTCTCTTTCTCCACCATCTTTCCTTTCCCTCTCTTTGTTTCTCACTTCTTATTCCACTTCTGTCCCCCTCCCTTCTTTCTCCTCTTCTCTCTCTGCTCTTCTCTTTCTCTCATCTTCTCCACCTCACTCCTCCCCTTTTATTTCTATTACCCCCTCCCCCAAACCCTCTCACTCTCCAGGTTCCTCCTCTCTCATTCCCCCTTTTTATTTCTATTACCCCCCCCCCCCAAACCCTCTCACTCTCCAGGTTCCTCCTCTCTCATTCCCCCTTTTCTTTCCTCACCATCTTTTCTTCCTCTCTCCATCTCTCTCTTTCTTACTCCTTTTCTCACTTCTGTTTCCCCCTCTGCCCCCCACCCTGTCTCTCTCTTCTCTTCCCTCATCTTCCCCATCTTACTCCAGTTCTCTCTCTACCCCCCCCCCCCCCCATGTTCCTCTCTAATTCACTCTTCTATTTTTCCCCACCATCTTTTCTTTCCTTCTCTATCCCTCTCTTTCTTCTTTCTTACTCTGTTTCTCACTTCTCTTGTCCCCCTCTGTCCCCACCCTCTCTGGCTCACTCCTCCATTTCTCTCAACCCCTCCAACCCCTCCCCCACCCTCTCTCCATGTTCCTCTCTCATTCCCTCTTCTCTTTTTTTGCCCTCTTTTCTTTGCCTCTCTGCAGTATCCTGTTTTCTGCCCCCCCCCCCCCCCCCGTCCCGTCACCCACCCTTCATCTTTCTCCTCTTTTCTCTCTCTTTTCTTCTCTTTCTATCATCTTCTTTATCTCACTCCTCCCTTTTTCCTTCTATTACCCTCTCCCTCTAATGCCCTGTAAGACTTTCCGACAGAAAATGTACGATCGGATCGTGTTGTCGGAAAATCCGATCGTGTGTGGGCTCCATCTGACTTTTTCCATCGGAATTTCCAACACACAGAGTTTGAGTGCTGGCTTTAAAATTTTCCGACAACAAAATCCAATTGTTTAAATCCCGATCGTGTGTAGACAATTCCGACAGACAAAGTGTCACGCATGCTCAGAATAATTTCCGAGACGAAAGCTATTGGCTACTGGCTTCTTTATAGTTCCAATGTACGTGTTGTACGTCACCTCGTTCTGATCAATCAGATTTTATGACAACTTTGTGCGACCGTGTGTATGCAAGACATGTTTGGGCCAAAATCCATCGGAAAAATTCGAGGGATTTTGCTGTCGGAATGTCCATCTCTACTTTCCATCTCCCTCTTCCCCACCATCTCTTCCCGGGTCTGTACACCCGCTGTGCCCATTATGAGGGGTTCCCACCATCCCTGTGCTGAGTTCCCGGCTCTGTACACCCGCTGTGCCCATTATGAGGGGTTCCCACAATCCCCGTGCTGAGTTCCCGGGTCTGTACACCCGCTGTGCCCATTATGAGGGGTTCCCTCCATCCCTGTGCTGAGTTCCTGGGTCTGTACACCCGCTGTGCCCATTATGAGGGGTTCCCACCATCCCTGTGCTGAGTTCCCGGGTCTGTACACCCGCTGTGCCCATTATGAGGGGTTCCCACCATCCCTGTGCTGAGTTCCTGGGTCTGTGCACCCGCTGTGCCCATTATGAGGGGTTCCCTCCATCCCTGTGCTGAGTTCCTGGGTCTGCACACCCGCTGTGCCCATTATGAGGGGTTCCCACCATCCCTGTGCTGAGTTCCTGGGTCTGTACACCCGCTGTGCCCATTATGAGGGGTTCTCACCATCCCTGTGCTGAGTTCCCGGGTCTGTACACCCGCTGTGCCCATTATGAGGGGTTCCCACCATCCCTGTGCTGAGTTCCCGGCTCTGTACACCCGCTGTGCCCATTATGAGGGGTTCCCACAATCCCTGTGCTGAGTTCCCGGGTCTGTACACCCGCTGTGCCCATTATGAGGGGTTCCCACCATCCCTGTGCTGAGTTCCCGGGTCTGTACACCCGCTGTGCCCATTATGAGGGGTTCCCACCATCCCTGTGCTGAGTTCCTGGGTCTGTACACCCGCTGTGCCCATTATGAGGGGTTCCCACCATCCCTGTGCTGAGTTCCCGGGTCTGTACACCCGCTGTGCCCATTATGAGGGGTTCCCACCATCCCTGTGCTGAGTTCCTGGGTCTGTGCACCCGCTGTGCCCATTATGAGGGGTTCCCTCCATCCCTGTGCTGAGTTCCTGGGTCTGTGCACCCGCTGTGCCCATTATGAGGGGTTCCCACCATCCCTGTGCTGAGTTCCTGGGTCTGTGCACCCGCTGTGCCCATTATGAGGGGTTCCCACCATCCCTGTGCTGAGTTCCTGGGTCTGTACACCCGCTGTGCCCATTATGAGGGGTTCCCACCATTCCTGTGCTGAGTTCCCGGGTCTGTACACCCGCTGTGCCCATTATGAGGGGTTCCCACCATCCCTGTGCTGAGTTCCTGGGTCTGTACACCCGCTGTGCCCATTATGAGGGGTTCTCACCATCCCTGTGCTGAGTTCCCGGGTCTGTACACCCGCTGTGCCCATTATGAGGGGTTCCCACCATCCCTGTGCTGAGTTCCTGGGTCTGTACACCCGCTGTGCCCATTATGAGGGGTTCCCTCCATCCCTGTGCTGAGTTCCTGGGTCTGTACACCCGCTGTGCCCATTATGAGGGGTTCCCACCATCCCTGTGCTGAGTTCCCGGGTCTGTACACCCGCTGTGCCCATTATGAGGGGTTCCCACCATCCCTGTGCTGAGTTCCTGGGTCTTTACACCCGCTGTGCCCATTATAAGGAGTTCCCACCATCCCTGTGATCTGTTAAATGTTAGAAAGGTAAGGTTTTAGTGTTAGGTAGACGCTCGTGGATTTAAGAGGGAGTAAAAATATATGTAAACCTAATCATTAAATGTCAAATTATGGTGATCCTGCCATGGAGGTCTCATTTAGATTTGCGGTTGGGTGTAATTAAAAAAAACACATGGGTGGGCCAAGTTTTTAGAGCCTCCCCAACTACCCCCCTTCCCTGGACCTGCAGAGGCAGTGGATGGGGGTGTTTACATGACGCAGTTATTATGCTTTGCGGTAGAAACCATCACTCTTGTCATGTTCAGTGGGCAGTAAGACCGCCTAAGGCAACCGATTCAAGTGAGTGGGGTTGAGCTGCAAAGCCCCCCCAACTGTATGTAACACGCACTCTTGTGTCGCACCGGTGCGCCAATTACAGGGCTAAAACAGGCAGTGAGAAAGCATCTCACTGCCCATCAAATGTCTCTAAAGAGCAATCCAAACGTGGATCACTTTTCAGGAGCCAGGCAGTTAAGATGTAAAATGTATGCTTAGAGAGTGAAAACGGTCTGTTGTCTGTCTCTCAGTTGTGCTTTTGCATTGTCACCCCGTCACATGCTCAGACATGGTCCAGTGAGACGGCCCAGATCAATGAAGTGCAGCCGACACTATAGCAAGTGCATGTGGACAAGAAGTGGCTGAAAGAGGCCGCAGGGGATGAGCAGCACTGAGATATAAAATAAAAAGGGGGGTGAAAATAATACTTTAAATCAGGCCAATTGTTAATAATTCTGTGCATAGAAGAAGCGAAATGTGGCAGATTTCTCATTTACATCTACTGACTTGTTTCAGTGTCAGGTCTGGCGGGTTTAGGCAGGCAAGGGGGGGAGGGAGGGGGTAGTTGTTAGGGGGGAGCGGTAAGATTAAGGACACGTTTTAGCTCAGGGACACTTCGGGGAGATTTCCACTTGATTTCCGCGCTGAAAGCCAAATACAGCGAAAACTAACAAGCAGCAATTAATGCAGCTCCGTGTTCATTAAAAGATAATGAAATGTATTTTTTATTGTGTAAGGATCAGGATTGTACTTTGTATCAGCCTCTTGTATTCTCAGATACAGCAGCACTCTGACAGGGGAAGGCTGCGCCACCAGGGCCGGGACAAGGGGTGGGCGGGCTGGGCGCAGCAGTAGGAGGGCCAGGGCCGCTGGTGAGGCAGTACAGGCAGCCCTCCTGTACCAGGCCCAGGCCCCATCAGTTTAAAAAGGGGGGCCCAGATACCTCCCCAGCAGGCAGGGGCGGACTGACAACTCATGGGGCCCCCGGGCAATAGGAGATTATGGGGTCCCCAGGCAATCAGAGATTATGGGGCCACATAGTATACACAAACACACACACAGTATAATATCACACACACAGTACACACAGACATGTTACTATTGGCTGAGAAGGTACTGGAGAGGTGGGGCAACTATAATCTCAGGTTTTACTGAGGCTGGCAACCCTGATGGGGCCCCCTAGTGGCATGGGGCCCTCAGGCAGTGCCCGAGTAGCCCAATGGTCAGTCCACCCCTGCCAGCAGGAGTGATGACTGCACTGCGTTACTGCCAGCTCTTGTTGCCCCCGCCCGCAGCTCTGCCACCTTCTCCTACATTTTCTCCCACCGGTTGCACTGCAGGGGGATTGGTGTCTTGGCCCTCATTCTGCTGTCCAGGCCCCCCCTATGTGCCCCTCCTTCCCAGTGCTGCTGGCTTCCCTCCCCCCACCAGCAGATGCTGAGGGCACACGGGGGGAGATTCAGGGTGGAGAGCGAAGGGGGGGCATTAGATATGTCTCATTTACCAGCCCCTTCCTTTCAACAATGAACACACTGAGCGATTGGTGCCGATCACTCGCGGTGTTCATTCACCACTGATTCATAGTAGGTTGTGTTTACTATGCTTCACTTTGTGAATGAACAGGAAACCTCAGAGCACTTCCCAGTCATTCCCTGTCCAGTGTGGCTGAGGCAGCAGAGAAAGGAACTGGGGAATCTCTTTCCTCAATCCCTTCTCTGTCTCAAATGTGAGATATCACCCTGATATTTCACCAAAAAAACAAAACGGGGGGGTGGGGGGGGGGGGGAACCTGTCAGGTAGGCTGTATGGGGCCGCGTGATTTCTAACAGCAGCCCTTCACCACACACCCGCTGCAGACCAGTGACCAGCAACTAGTGGGCGTCATATGTCTGCTCTGATAGCTACCAATGCCACAAAAACACCCCGCAGGGGCAACTACATTCCAGAATGCAAGACACGCATCTGCAGTGCATGCTCTGTGCCCATGGATCCCAACCGTCCCGGATTTGGAGGGACTGTCCCTGATTTGGAGCAATGTTCCTCTGTCCATCATTTCCCCTCCTTTATCCCTCATATAGTTGTATATAAACTTTTTATCTTTCAAAAATTGTTTTCCCGCGCTAAACCTTTCATTCAAATTCTAAATTGTTGCATTTGTAAATTCCAAAGGCCAATATAAAGAAATAATAATAAAAAAAAAAAAAAAGCACTTGTGGGTTTAACTAATCGTTATTTTGTACAATTCTCCTTTAAGGGGGCGTGACAGGGGGTACATACTTTTGCTAATAGGTGTCCCTCATTCCCATCTCAAAAAGTTGTAAGGTAGGCCCATGCCAACCATGGGCAGCCGGGGGAAAGGTGGGCACAAAATGGGCATGGGGCCATTCTACGCCATGCATTAGCAGCGGGAGGGGGTGGCACAGTTCTGCATCTTTGCCCTGGGCGTTGCACGAACTGGGCAGCACTATTAAGAACCAGTAAGGTGTGCTGCATGGGAATGTGCTGACAAGGAACATGCAGATACAAGAAAAGTGCAAAGCGAGCAGAAAGATGACCTCCCCGGTCTTCTGCTGCTCCATTACCCAGTTACAGGCTGCATTTCTTTAACTTCTTCAGATCCGCGCTATAGCCGAATGACGGCTACAGTGCAGACCTACTTTGCCGGGAGTATGTCAATAAGTGTCCTCCCGTGCCCGAGCGGGCCTGTGCACGCTGCTCGCTCTGTAATCAGGAAGTTAATGAGACTCGGCTGAACACAGATCGGAGTAAGGGGTCGACTCCGACCCTTTACCGCGTGATCAACTGTTAGCCAATGACAACTGATCGTGTGATGTAAACAGAGCCGGTAATAGGTAATCCTTGCGCTGACAGCGTGAGGAGACAAAAAAGGCGATCACCGGCGGCTCTCAGAGGGACATCGGTCCCAATCAAGGAGACCTTCCTGCCAGCTCATCTGTGCCAGTGCCAGCTACCAGTGCACAACAGTGCCGCCTACCAGTGCCCACCAGCACCACCTACCAGTGCCCACCGTGCCACCCATCAGTGCCCACAGTGCCACTTATCAGTGCCTCATCAACAGTGCTGCCCATCAGTGTCACCTACCACTGTCCATCAGTAACACCTATCAGTGGCCATCAGTACCGCTTTATCTGTGCCCATCAGTAATGCCTTATCTGTGCCCATCAGTAATGCCTTATCTGTGCCCATCAGTACCGCCTTATCTGTGCCTATCAGTAACGCCTTATCGGTCCCCATCAGTAACGCCTTATCTGTGCCTATCAGTAACGCCTTATCTGTCCCCATCAGTAACGCCTTATCTGTGCCTATCAGTGCCGCCTTATCTGTGCCTATCAGTGCCGCCTTATCTGTGCCTATCAGTGCCGCCTTATCTGTGCCTATCAGTACCGCCTTATCTGTGCCTATCAGTACCGCCTTATCTGTCCCCATCAGTGCCACCTTATCTGTGCCTATCAGTGACACCTATCAGTGCCATCAGTAACACCTATCAGTGCCCTTCAGTGCCACCCATCAGTGCCATCTTAACAGCGGCCATCAGTGCCACTTTATCTGTGCCCATCAGTACCGTCTTATCTGTGCCTATCAGTAACGCCTTATCTGTCCCCATCAGTAACGCCTTATCTGTGCCTATCAGTGCCGCCTTATCTGTGCCTATCAGTGCCGCCTTATCTGTGCCTATCAGTACCGCCTTATCTGTGCCTATCAGTACCGCCTTATCTGTCCCCATCAGTGCCACCTTATCTGTGCCTATCAGTGACACCTATCAGTGCCATCAGTAACACCTATCAGTGCCCTTCAGTGCCACCCATCAGTGCCATCTTAACAGCGGCCATCAGTGCCACTTTATCTGTGCCCATCAGTACTGTCTTATCTGTGCCTATCAGTGCCCATCAATGCAGCCTATCAGTGCCCACCAGTGCCACCTCATCAGCGCATATCAATGAAGGAGTAAAAATTACCTGTTTGCAAAATTTTCTAACAATCTATGAAACATGATTTTTTTTCTTTTCTTTTTCAAAATTGTCCACCTTTTTTATTTGTTTAGCAGAAAATAAAACCCCCAGCTGTGATTAAATACCACCAAAAGAAATCTCTATTTGTGTGTGATATAAATTTCATTTGGGTACAGTGTTGTATGATTGCGTAATTGGTCAATTGGTCTGGGCACGGGGGGGGGGGGGGGGGGGGGGGTTGGGGGGGGTGATGCTTGGTAAGCAAGTGGTTAACAGTAGAGAAAAGAAAGGTTTTTGTATTTGCTATAAAATCTTTGGGGTTGATTTAGGAAAGGCAAATAGACTTCTCACTTTGCGAGGGAAGTTGGACTTTGCTAGGGAATGTTTCCACACAGCTTAGTGAATTGGGAAAAGCTCTGGCTTTTATCACGCAATCATCTGCAAGCATTTTTTTATTTTTTTCCTTGCATGTGTTCTAACTGTCACCACCTCCACTAAGCGCTGTGGGAAAATCCCTTGCAAAGTAAAGAGCCTTCTTGCCTTCAGTAAATCAATCCCTTTGTCTTAGAATTCCTTGAGGGACACCGGACGATAGAAATCCGTATGCCGCGTACACACGACCGGACTTCCCGGCAGACTAGGTCCGACGGTCTTCCCGACTGACTTTTTGGTGGAGTTCCGACGGAGTTCCCAAAGGAACGGACTTGGCCACACGCGAATGGACTAAGTCCGTTTCAAAAGTACGTTTGTTTTGAACGTGATGACGTAAGGCGGGACTAAAAAAGGAAGTTTAGTAGCGAAGGCAGTTATTGGCTACTGGCTATGAACTTCCTTATTCTAGTCCGGTTGTACGTCATCAAGTTCAAGTCCGTCGGACTTTGGTGTGATTGTGTGTGGCCAAGTCCGTTCATTCCGAAAGTCCGTCGGAAAGACCGTCGGGACCTAGTCCCTCGAAAAGTCCGGTCACGTGTACGCGGCATAAGGTGACACTTGTTATTCTGAAAGAATGATTGGCCTCTGACAATGATGTGAAGGACAGCAAGGCAACCGCCATAAGAAGAAAAAAGGTGGGAGGAAACTTAAAGCTAAAGAGAAAGGAAAAAAGAAAAAAGAAAGAAAGAAAAGAAAGAAAAGAAAGAAAAAGAAAGAAAGAAAAAAAGAAAGAGGGGGGAGAGAGGGGGGGATAGAAAGAGAGAGAGAAAGAGAGAGAAAGAAAGAAAGGAAAAAAAGAAAAAAGAAAGAAAGAAAGAAAGAAAGAAAAAGAAAGAAAGAAAGAAAAAGAAAGAGGGGGGAGAGAAAGTGGGGGGGGAGAGGGGAGGAGAGAAAGTGGGGGGGGAGAGAAAGTGGGGGGGGAGAGGGGGGGATAGAAAGAGAGAGAGAGAGAGAGAGAGAGAGAGAAAGAAAGAAAGAAAAAAGAAAGAAAGAAAGAAAGAAAGAAAGAAAGAAAGAAAGAAAGAGAAAAATAAAGTACGAGAGTGATGGCAGGGCTGAGGCAAAGTCCTTACTGTCTGCCTGCGACATGGCGTCAGCTAAAAGCAACGGGGGGGGGGGGGGGGGGGTTGCGTATGTTTGAGGTAGGTTGCGAAGGTAGGAGGGGATAGTTGCGTTTGGGTAGATAAGATGAAATTCGGAAGGAAAACAAAAGGAAAGGAAATGAAAAGAAAGAAAGAAAGAAAAGGAAGTACATTGCCTGGTAAGAAAGAAAGGAATGCATAGCCTTGTTACGCCCTGACGCTCTCCTGATACCGTCACCCAGAAAGGATTTCCCTTTGTCAAGCCTGCCAGGCTTGACAAAGGTGATTCCTCCAAAACGCGTTGCCTGGTTAAGCCCTGATGCTCTCCTACTACCCCATCACCCGCACTAAGGCCAGAACAAGGTCTGCATGCAGCAAGCTTTTGGTAGCAGTGTACCGCCTCTCCCTTCCAGCTTTTCATACCGACACTTGTCACCGATCCCTCCTGAGCCAAGACACACAGACATACTGATCGCAATATATGATCGCAGAACAGAACTCCTTTACTGCTCCATCCCTAATCAGAAGTGTTATGTGATAGCTTATGTCAGCCTTGCCGCCTTGTATTCCAAGCACCAGGTGTATTTATGAATTCACAGACTCATCCCCCTCTTGCCTTCTCACCTCAGGATTCTGGAATGTTAGGGGCCATGCTCTGGAATGTTAGGGGCCATGCTCTGGAATGTTAGGGGCCATGCTCTGAAATGTTAGGGGCCATGCTCTGGAATGTTAGGGGCCATGCTCTGGAATGTTAGGGGCCATGCTCTGGAACGTTAGGGGCCATGCTCTGGAACGTTAGGGGCCATGCTCTGGAACGTTAGGGGCAATGCTCTGGAACGTTAGGGGCCATGCTCTGGAATGTTAGGGGCGATGCTCTGGAATGTTAGGGGCCATACTCTGGAATGTTAGGGGCCATGCTCTGGAATGTTAGGGGCCATGCTCTGGAATGTTAGGGGCCATGCTCTGGAATGTTAGGGGCCATGCTCTGGAATGTTAGGGGCCATGCTCTGGAATGTTAGGGGCCATGCTCTGGAATGTTAGGTGCGATGCTCTGGAATGTTAGGTGCGATGCGATGCTCTGGAATGTTAGGGGCCATGCTCTGGAATGGGGCGATGCTCTGGAATGTTAGGGGCGATGCTCTGGAATGGGGCGATGCTCTGGAATGTTAGGTTTGATTTTACTTCTCATTTCCTGACAAGAGCCGGTATATTTCACTGTTCTTTATAAACGGGACAATACCAGCTATACTCAAAAAGTAGAGAGAAGGTGACACTTTGTATAGCAGGAACTGCCAGAATCCAGGACATTGACGATGTTCAATGAGGATCTATTAGGCATTCCACGATGGGAATGCTAGGAAGATGAGGAGCACTGGAGTGGACATAATGGTCTGTGCTGGAGCAGAATCCCAACAGCTTCAGGAAACTGAATACAATCAGCACCATATTCAGGAAAATGATGTTTGACGACCTTGCCGAGAGTCTAGAAGCTGCTCTTGGAAGAGGCAGGATTCAGGAGAGATACAAACCACAAGGAGAGCAATGATCCTAATATCAATTATCTCCAATGTAGAAAAGGGGATGGGGGTATAAAAAAGAAAAGAGGTAGCATGCTCCTAGATACACTCCAGGCAATAAAGGAGGACATAAGTCCTAGGATGCGGGGAGCCCAAATAATTCTGGAATATGTACACTGGGGTACAGAGAATCCAGAAAAGGCAAATGAATCCAATACTTAGATACAGAGTCCAAAGAAGAAGCTAAAGGTTGGAGCCGAGGTCGGACACTGAAAGAATGAAAATTCAAGTTCTGGGAGACCAAACAGCTTGAGGAAACAATAACCCACAAAAAGTCGGGGTGTACAGTACCTCTAAATAGAAAATGTATGGGTATGACATCTGAATATCATGTGGGCCACAGACTTGATGGCCAATAAGATATTACAGCTGTACTAGCTGAAGACTGGAGTACTTCTGTTTCATTAACAGATGTCTTATTTTGAAGCCGTGTCTGAAGAAAGAGAAATAAGAGGTTTGGGCAACTGTAGATGCTGGGTGACCAGAGATGCCATCCGTCAACAGTAAGCGAACAAAGGGTTTGTCATGGTCAGGGGTCAGGCTCGGAGACCAATAACCAGGAATGTACTGGCTATCGGGACTATCGGGAGTTTCCCGGTGGGCCAATAGTTCAGTGGGCCGGTTTCAGTGACAGCCAGTGGCATTGCTAGGGGGGGACTTTTGGGGCTATAGCCCCGAATCTGGGGCCCATAGCTCAGAGTCAGACCAGGAGTCCCCAACCACAGGGTCCCGGCCCACTATTGGGCCATGGGCTCACTGCAGCCATGCGGCGGCAGCTCGAGAGAGCTGGAGAGCGGGCAGGCAGCTCTCACTACCCTCTTTCTGATGACTCTGATGTAAGGGGGAGGCTCTCTGGGGAACCTGATGTAAGAGAGAGGCTCTCTGGGGACCCGGATGTAAGGAGGGTTCTCTGGGGACCTGGATGTAAGGGGGATGTTCTCTAGGGACCCCGATGTAAGGAGGGGCTCTCTGGGGACCCTGATGTAAGAGGGGGCTCTCTGGGGACCAAATGTAAGGAGGGGCTCTCTGGGGACCCTGATGTAAGAGGGGGCTCTCTGGGGACCAAATATAAGGAGGGGCTCTCTGGGGACCCTGATGTAAGAGGGGGGCTCTCTGGGGACCCAGATGTAAGGAGGGGCTCTCTGGGGGCCCTAATGTAAGGGGGTTCTCTAGGGACTTTTTTGCGCTATTGCGTACAGTTTATATACTGTTTTTGAGCGTGTTTGCAAAATGTAAGTGGGCCGGTCTGGATGAAGTCCAGGGCCAAATTTTTGCCCCAGTCCAGCCCTGCCAATAACTCTAGCAGTAAAGAGGCTCCCACTAAGCACAAACCAGTATTCACCAGAGCTCCTGATGGGTTTTGCTGCATCTTGGTACCAGGTTGTGGTCCTCAGGATCCCACCAGGAGATGAGCAAGCCAAGGTCCAATAGCAGATATAGAAGGTAGTGATCAAGCAGAAGCGTAGTCAGTAAACAAGCCAAAGGTTGGTAGCAAAGTGTTTGCAGGTTGGGCTCAAGCGGTAGCGTAGCTGAGGAACAAGCCAAAGGTCAGTAACAAGTGGTAATTGAGATACCAACTGCGGCAGGATTGACAACAGCGAGAGATCGGCTGGAGAGAGCACAATAATCTGGCAAACAAGAAGTGCAGAGACATGGCCTAAATCAGGGATATGCAATTAGAGGACCTCCAGCTGTTGCAGAACTACAACTCCCATGAGGCATAGCAAGACGCTGACAGCCACAAGCATAACACCCAGAGGCAGAGGCATGATGGGACTTTTTGCAACAGCTGGAGGTTCTGCTAATTGCAGATCCCTGGCCTAAATCATGAAGTTCATGGGAGGAGCAAAAAGATCAAGGTTGCAGAAAAACAACGTTCAAGGCGAGATCGTTGAAGGAATTGTCCAGCAGACATCATCAGTCATAGCAGAGGTCGCAGGTTCAGATTTGGATCCTGGCAGGGTTATTTAGGCGTACCCTCTACATACCATGCATGTAGTTAAAGTGCTGGACAGACATGATTGCCATGCGAGACACCAACCTAGATGCCCCTAAAAGGCCATCCGAACTGAAGTGAAGGGACACAGACAGCTATGGGACTGCCAACACGGGGGTGCACACAACACCTGTGTAGGTAAAATATTGCCCTGCACAGGGCAGGAACAAAGATAAAGGATAAGAAGAAGAACTGGACAGTCTACAAAAGGGGGAGCCCATTTGTTAAGGAATTCCCCATCAATGTGAAAATGATTCCTCACACAACCAAAAGGAAGCCATGATTGCAATGAAAGTTCCCAGTCTATAGGAAGGAAATGTTCTAGATCAGAGGAGACAGAGAAGGTCTTGATGTTAGAACAAGCTCTAAAAGACTCATTAACAGGTACAGCAGGTTCATCCTCTAGACCTGTGGTCTCCAAACTGTGGCCCTTTGCTTGCTTTTCTCTGGCCCTTAGGGCACTGTTCCTCTCACTGATATGAGGCACCATTCCTCCCACTGACACCAACAGTAGGGCAAGATTCCTCTCACTGACACCAATAATGGGGTACAATTCCTCCCACTGACACCGAATATGGGCATGATTCCTTTCACTGACACCATGTTGGGGCACTATTCCTCACGCTGATACTAATAATGGGGCCGAGATTCCTTCCACTTCTAGGAAGGGTAACAAATCCTACCCACTGTCACCAAGGATGAAGCACGATTCCTCCACTGACACCAACAATGGGTCAAATTCCTCCAACTGATACTAACGATAAGGCCCAATTGCTCCTACTGACACCAATGAAGCTGCATGATTTCACCCACAAGCTCCAACAATGGGGCATGATTTCTCCCATTGACTCCAATGATGGGGCTATATTCCTTCTACTAACACCAATGATGGACCTTGATTTCTCCCACTGACACCAATAATGGGGCATGATTAATTTCCCTACTGACGACAGGCGCTGCCACTTACTGCCATTGACCCCCAAAACCCAAGACATTGCTTGCCCCCACTGATGCTGGGGCATTTTCTGCTCCCACTGACATAGTGCAGCCCCCCCCCCCAAACATGAAGGAGAGTAAACTGGCCCATTGTTTAGAGATTTTGGAGACCCCTGTTCTAGATGCATAGTCAGGGCTGGACTGGGAAATTTGGCCCTGGACTTCATCCAGACCGGCCCACTTACATTTTCAGTGTCCCATCAGCACCCCCTTACATCAGAGTGTCCCATCCCCAGCCCCATTACTTTAGAGTGTCCCATCACCAGCCCCCTTACATCAGAGTGTCCCATCACCAGCCCCCTTACATCAGAGTGTCCCATCACCAGCCCCCTTACATCAGAGTGTCCCATCACCAGCCCCCTTACATCAGAGTGTCCCATCAGCACCCCCTTACATCAGAGTGTCCCATCACCAGCCCCCTTACATCAGAGTGTCCCATCACTAGCCCCCTTACATCAGAGTGTCCCATCACCAGCCCCCTTACATCAGAGTGTCCCATCACCAGCCCCCTTACATCAGAGTGTCCCATCACCAGCCCCCTTACATCAGAGTGTCCCATCACCAGCCCCCTTACATCAGAGTGTCCCATTACCAGCCCCCTTACATCAGAGTGTCCCATCACCAGCCCCCTTACATCAGAGTGTCCCATCACCAGCCCCCTTACATCAGAGTGGCCCACTAAGCCATCGGCCCACCGGGAAACTCCCGATAGTCCCAATGGCCAGTACATGCCTGTGCATAGTAGAGAGTACATCATCAATCAGATCAGTTTGCATATTCAAACCATAAGGGACCTGAAGTAATACGGACTCTGCAGGAGCAGTTTTGTAGGGGCCCTGAATCTGAATCAGACTTAACGATTGTGCGCTCGGGGTTGATGGAGAGAAGTGCCCGGTGGGGTCAGAACTCAGTTCTCTAGTAGATGCCATGGAGTACGTTTGGGATGTCGGAAAGCAGATTGTTCCACTAAGTGATGAAATGGATAGGAGAAGCCTGTTGGACAGTACAGGTCCGAGGCTCAGCTGACGAGAACGATCCTATAGAAATAGTCCCAGGGGGTGAGCAGGCGATGGGTCCCTGGTTGGATGTACTCTTGATTCTTCGTTCTTCTCTTCTCTTTTCCATTTCTGCTGACCACGCTATTCTTTTACCTTCATTGCAAGTAGTTTAACGTGGTCCAGACTTATGGTTACCTTATGGTTTACCACTAGTAATACATTATTGTACAAGAGAACAATGCGGTCTCATGGCCTCAAAGTGGATGGGCATGAATAGGAAACCTTCTGCCAGTTTAGGTCCAGGGATGAAATTGGGTCTGGAGAAGATCCAGGAAGAAGCTGGTGGGAAGGATTCCAGCTGTCCTATGGTGGTGTCAACATCTCCCTCACTACCAACAGCCTGGTGGATATCGGCCAGAGGCAACCGATGATCCCCTGATAAGCGAGTGGAAGACCCAGGGGACAAGTCCTGGGGAAAAAAGTGTGGGAACTCCCACCCAAGATCCACTCCCCCACCAAAACAAAAATGATACGCTCATATGCACAAACACTTCAAAAGTGGTATTTTTCATCCAATTTTCGTATTGTGTGTATGAAGCTTAACTGTTAGTACATAAAAAAAAACAATCCTCAATAAACATAAATACGGTAATTCTCTGAAAAATCAGCATTCATTCCATTGTGCTTCCATGCAAATGTGAACATCATGTTCTGATCTTTATTGGGGATGTTATTTTGTATATAGAGTGTTTATGTGGTGAGTTTACACTTTTCATTGAACAGAGTTTGGATAACACAGGGTTAAATGGAAAGGTGATAAATGAAGTGCACATTATCTGGACAGAATGCTTGGGGAGATAGTGATGTGTTCCTGCTTAGGAGATGTATGTTAGCTTGGGGGGCTGCAAACTCTGCAGGGGCTCCAACACACACTCACTGCTATTTCAACCCTTCACATATTTCCACATAAACTTCCCTCCTGGCATTAAACTTTGCCAGGCATTGTTCTCAGCTTACCACCCCAAACTGATGTTCCTCCTTCAGCTCACCTCTCTCCCTGCATGTCCTGTGAGCAGAATAGCTGATCTACCCGTCAGCTAGACCTAGACCTGATCTACCCGTCAGCTAGACCTAGACATGATCTACCCGTCAGCTAGACCTGACCTACCCATCACCTAGACCTAGACCTGACCTACCCATCACCTAGACCTAGACCTGATCTACCCATCAGCTAGATGTGATTGACAGGTAGATCGAAGTGGAAGCTGTCATGGGACCCCCTACTGGCAATGC
Source organism: Lithobates pipiens (assembly GCF_037356315.1). Classification (NCBI taxonomy): domain Eukaryota; kingdom Metazoa; phylum Chordata; class Amphibia; order Anura; family Ranidae; genus Lithobates; species Lithobates pipiens. Next base: position 227,810,782 of record NW_027507789.1, on the reverse strand, counting down.
CTGAATGGTCAGGTGTGCGGCACTTACTATTGCAAGCTGTGTCGGCGGCTGCTGGTGTAGCACCTGCCACACAGCTCACATACTTCAAAGTCTTGCAGGACACTGCTTATAACGGGAACTGAGTTCCTCTTGTGGAAAAAGTACAGGAACTTAGTTCCCATGCGTTCCCACAGGACTTGAGCCCTGGGAAGACCCCAATGCTGAAGAATAGTGATTGTGTATAGCTTTTACCTCTGGAAGGAGTACAGGTCACCATCAGCATAGAGATCCTGTGGAACATTCCGTGTGTCCTACAATTCAACCAGAAGGGTCCTCAAGTTGTTCTGTTCTGCAGTTTACTGGGGAATCTCATGTCCCCTCCCCCCCCCCCCATCCAAATTCATAGTTCTCAATAAAAAAATAAAACAATAAGAAGCCCATAGATCAGGGGTCTCCAGACTTTCTAAACAAAGGACCAGTTTATTGTCTTTTAAATTTTAGGCGGGCCGGACTGTGGCCAGCAGGAGTAGAAAATGTCCTGTTGTCAGTGGCAGTTAACAATGCCCCATCTTTAGTATTAGAAGAAGAATAGTGCCCCATTATAAGTGTCAGTAGGAGGAATATTCCCCTTATCATTGGTGTCAGTGGGAGGAATAGTGCCCCATCGTTGGTGTCAGTGGGAGGAAAAGTGCCCCATCGTTGGTGTCAGTGGGAGGAATAGTGCCCCATCTTGGTGTCAGTGGGAGGAATAGTGCCCCATCTTGGTGTCAGTGGGAGGAATAGTGCCCCATCTTGGTGTCAGTGGGAGGAATAGTGCCCCATCGTTGGTGTCAGTGGGAGGAATAGTGCCCCATCGTTGGTGTCAGTGGGAGGAATAGTGCCCCATCGTTGGTGTCAGTGGGAGGAATAGTGCCCCATCGTTGGTGTCAGTGGGAGGAATAGTGCCCCATCGTTGGTGTCAGTGGGAGGAATAGTGCCCCATCATTGGTGTCAGTGGGAGGAATAGTGCCCCATCGTTGGTGTCAGTGGGAGGAATAGTGCCCCATCGTTGGTTTCAGTGGGAGGAATAGTGCCCCATCGTTGGTATCAGTGGGAGGAATAGTGCCCCATCGTTGGTATCAGTGGGAGGAATAGTGTCCCATCATTGGTATCAGTGGGAGGAATAGTGTCCCATCGTTGGTATCAGTGGGAGGAATAGTGCCCCATCGTTGGTATCAGTGGGAGGAATAGTGCCCCATCGTTGGTATCAGTGGGAGGAATAGTGCCCCATCATTGGTATCAGTGGGAGGAATAGTGCCCCATCATTGGTATCAGTGGGAGGAATAGTGCCCCATCATTGGTATCAGTGGGAGGAATAGTGCCCCATCATTGGTATCAGTGGGAGGAATAGTGCCCCATCATTGGTATCAGTGGGAGGAATAGTGCCCCATCATTGGTATCAGTGGGAGGAATAGTGCCCCATCATTGGTATCAGTGGGAGGAATAGTGCCCCATCGTTGGTATCAGTGGGAGGAATAGTGCCCCATCATTGGTATCAGTGGGAGGAATAGTGCCCCATCATTGGTATCAGTGGGAGGAATAGTGCCCCATCATTGGTATCAGTGAGAGGAATAGTGCCCCATCGTTGGTATCAGTGGGAGGAATAGTGCCCCATCATTGGTATCAGTGGGAGGAATAGTGCCCCATCATTGGTATCAGTGGGAGGAATAGTGCCCCATCATTGGTATCAGTGGGAGGAATAGTGCCCCATCGTTGGTATCAGTGGGAGGAATAGTGCCCCATCATTGGTATCAGTGGGAGGAATAGTGCCCCATCATTGGTATCAGTGGGAGGAATAGTGTCCCATCATTGGTATCAGTGGGAGGAATAGTGCCCCATCGTTGGTATCAGTGGGAGGAATAGTGCCCCATCGTTGGTGTCAGTGGGAGGAATAGTGCCCCATCGTTGGTGTCAGCGGAAGGAATTGTGCCCCATCGTTGGTGTCAGCGGAAGGAATTGTGCCCCATTGTTGGTGTCAGTGGGAGGAATAGTGCCCCGTTGTTGGTGTCAGTGGGAGGAATAGTGCCCCATTGTTGGTGTCAGGGACAAGAACTGCTAGCAACAGTAGGGGGAATAATGCCCCAGGGGCCAGATAAAAGTAAAGTATCGCAGTTTGAAGACCACTGCCCTAGACTGTTCTTTGAAGCCAGTGGAATAGTGCAGGAAATGCTGTGTGCCTGGCTGTGAGTGCTGTAGGGGGGGAAATAGGACCAGATTTCCCCAGCGTCTCTATAGGGGGTGCGCTACTCCCGTCTAACAAATGACTGTAAGTGAAATGTTATATTCGTATAGAATTGTGATTTGGAACACTTGTATGTGTCACCTGATTGGCTGCCATCAGATGTGCCCCCCCCCCCCCCATACACCATTTGCAGGTCCCTGGGCCAGTCGCTGTCTCTCGCTACGGGAAAAACCTGATGGGTTTGTCACTCTGTAAGGAGCGCCACCACTCCGAGGTTGCGGTTTCCAGGTATCTGGCGACACGTCGGCGACACGAAGGCAACGCCGTCCCTAAATGGACTTTCCAGCGATCGTTTCCTTCCTCGTTCAGGAATATCGGATTCCCAGAGGCATCATCGGCGATAAGACGGCGGCAGCCCATTACGGCAAATGAGAGGCACGGCGCGGCAAAGCTATAGATTCCGATTCCCCGCCCGCCTGGAGGGCATGGAATGTAAATTGCGTGTAGATTGGCGCCGATTGGAATAACGCCATAGAAATGGCGGCTTCCTCTGTGCAGCCATAGAAGCTCTGCGTGTAAAAATCCCACTTTATATTATGGAGCCACAACCCGCCATCCGTATACAGAGAGCCGCGACTATTCCATTACAGCACCCCATTATTCTATACACTCCACCCCCGACATCCGCCAGAACCCCCACCCTGCAAGATAAGTACCACATATATAAGACGGAGCTCCCAGTCTAGTCACTGACTTTGCCTAGGCTGAGATGACATCAGTCTCCCCTCCCCCAATGATTACACTGTACATTGTATCTTTGTAGAAGGAAGAGGAAGCATTTCCTCAGTCTCCCCTCCCCCAGTGATCAGACTGTACATTGTATCTTTGTAGAAGGGGGAGCAGGCATTTCCTCAGTCTCCCCTCCCCCAGTGATCAGACTGTACATTGTATCTTTGTAGAAGGAAGAGGAAGCATTTCCTCAGTCTCCCCTCCCCCAGTGATCAGACTGTACATTGTATCTTTGTAGAAGGAAGAGGAAGCATTTCCTCAGTCTCCCCTCCCCCAGTGATCAGACTGTACATTGTATCTTTGTAGAAGGGGGAGCAGGCATTTCCTCAGTCTCCCCTCCCCCAGTGATCAGACTGTACATTGTATCTTTGTAGAAGGAAGAGGAAGCATTTCCTCAGTCTCCCCTCCCCCAGTGATCAGACTGTACATTGTATCTTTGTAGAAGGAAGAGGAAGCATTTCCTCAGTCCCCCCTCCCCCAGTGATCAGACTGTACATTGTATCTTTGTAGAAGGAAGAGGAAGCATTTCCTCAGTCTCCCCCCCCCCCCCAGTGATCAGACTGTACATTGTATCTTTGTAGAAGGAAGAGGAAGCATTTCCTCAGTCTCCTCCCCCCCCAGTGATCAGACTGTGGGGAGCTCAGTGTACCAGGGGAAGGGGAGGGAGTCACTAGAGGGTGAGGGGAGATCTGTACTTGGTGGGGGGGGGGGGACTCTATGTATTTGGGGATGGAGGAGCTCTGTGTATTGTGGGGCTAGGGGTTAAGGGGAGTTTTGTACTGGGGAAGTGTGAGGAACAGAGAACAGTGTGTGCTTGGGGGGGGGGGGGGGGGGGGTGAGCGGAAATCTGTTTGGGGGGAGCTAGGGCATGAGGGGAGCTATGCACTTGGTGGAGGGGACTCTATGTATTAGGGGGTGATTGGAGCTCTGTACTGGGGGCTAGGGGGTGAGCAGAACTATGGGGGGGGGAGGGCTAAGGGGTGAGGTGAGGTGAGCTCTGCACTGGGGGTGTAGGAGGAGGGGAGCTCTGTGTACTGGGAGGCTAGGGGGTCGGGGGGACTCTGGGGGGCAAGGGGAGCTCTCCACTTGGTGGAGGGAACTGTATGTACTGGGGGTGGGAGGAAAGGGAAGCTTTGTGTACTGGGGGGCTAGGGGGTGAGGAGAGTTCTGTACTGGGGAGTGGGAAGAGCTAGGAGCTCCGAGTAGTGTGGGGGGGGATTTAGATGGTGACGGGGGCTCTGTACTAGGGGGTGTAGGAGGAAGGGGGAGCTCTGTACTAAAGGGGGGGTGGGAGGAGGGGGAGTTCTGTACTGGGGGAGTGGGAAGAGCTGGGAGCTCTGAGTAGTGGGGGGGATTTAGATTGTGAGGGGGCTCTGTACTAGGGGGTGTAGGAGGAAGGGGGATCTCTGTACTAAAGGGGGGTGGGAGGAGGGGGAGTTCTGTACTGGGGGAGTGGGAAGAGCTGGGAGCTCTGAGTAGTGGGGGGGGATTTAGATGGTGAGGGGGGCTCTGTATTAGGGGGTGTAGGAGGAGGGGGGAGCTCTGTACTAAAGGGGGGGTGGGGGGAGTGGGGAGTTCTGTACTGGGGGAGTGGGAAGAGCTGGGATCTCTGAGTAGTGTGGGGGGGGGGGGTTTAGATGGTGAGGGGGGCTCTGTACTAGGGGGTGCAGGAGGAGGGGGGAGCTCTGTACTAAAGGGGGGGGGGGGTGGGAGGAGGGGGGAGTTCTGTACTGGGGGAGTGGGAAGAGCTGGAAGCTCTGAGAAGTGGGGGAGATTTAGATGGTGAGGGGGGCTCTGTACTAGGGGGTGTAAGAGGAGGGGGGAGCTCTGTACTAAAGGGGGGGTGGGGGGAGGAGGGGGGAGTTCTGTACTGGGGGAGTGGGAAGAGCTGGAAGCTCTGAGTAGTGGGGGGGATTTAGATGGTGAGGGGGGCTCTGTACTAGGGGGTGTAGGAGGAGGGGGGAGCTCTGTACTAAAGGGGGGGTGGGGGGAGTGGGGAGTTATGTACTGGGGGAGTGGGAAGAGCTGGGATCTCTGAGTAGTGTGGGGGGGGGGGGGTTTAGATGGTGAGGGGGGCTCTGTACTAGGGGGTGTAAGAGGAGGGGGGAGCTCTGTACTAAAGGGGGGGGTGGGAGGAGGGGGGAGTTCTGTACTGGGGGAGTGGGAAGAGCTGGAAGCTCTGAGAAGTGGGGGGGGATTTAGATGGTGAGGGGGGCTCTGTACTAGGGGGTGTAAGAGGAGGGGGGAGCTCTGTACTAAAGGGGGGGGTGGGAGGAGGGGGAGTTCTGTACTGGGGGAGTGGGAAGAGCTGGAAGCTCTGAGTAGTGGGGGGGATTTAGATGGTGAGGGGGGCTCTGTACTAGGGGGTGTAAGAGGAGGGGGGAGCTCTGTACTAAGGGGGGGGTGGGAGGAGGGGGAGTTCTGTACTGGGGGAGAGGGAAGAGCTGGAAGCTCTGAGTAGTGGGGGGGATTTAGATGGTGAGGGGGGCTCTGTACTGGGGGTGTAGGAGGAGGGGGAGCTCTGTACTAAAGGGGGGGTGGGGGGAGTGGGGAGTTCTGTACGGGGGGAGTGGGAAGAGCTGGGATCTCTGAGTAGTGTGGGGGGGGGGGGTTTAGATGGTGAGGGGGGCTCTGTACTAGGGGGTGTAAGAGGAGGGGGGAGCTCTGTACTAAAGGGGGGGGGTGGGAGGAGGGGGAGTTCTGTCCTGGGGGAGTGGGAAGAGCAGGGAGCTCTGAGTAGTGTGAGGGGGGGTTTAGATGGTGAGGGGGGCTCTGTACTAGGGGGCAGGGCTGGAGTTACCATTGGGCTTGACTGGGCTCAAGCCCATGGGCCCTGTCCAACAGGGGGCCCCGTGGGCCCCACCGAGATACATAGCCGAGTGTACTCGGCTCGGCTCCGCTCACAGTCATGCTCAGTCCCACCCTACGATGGACATAATACAGGGACTGGGCGTGACTGTAAGCCGAGCCGAGTACACCCGGCTACTCTTGGCTCCGCTCGGGACTGCGAGAGGACCCGAGAGCCACCGAGATACACAGGACTCTGTATCTCCACGGCGCCATTTTTAAACTTCAAGCCTGCAATGACAAGGCTGCAAATGACAAGGTGACACTGGACAAGGCTGCAGATGGATGGGTAAGGCTGTAGATGGACACTGATAAGGCTGCATTGATGGGCATTTAAATGAAAGCTTTTTTCCTTAAAGGGGTTGTAAAGGTAAATGTTTTTTCACCTTAATGCATTCTATGCATTAAGGTGAAAAAACATCTGACAGTCCCGGCTAGGGGGTGTAGGAGGAGGGGGAGCTCTGTACTAAAGGGGGGGGTGGGAGGAGGGGGGAGTTCTGTACTGGGGGAGTGGGAAGAGCTGGGAGCTCTGTGTAGTGTGGGGGGGGGGGGTTTAGATGGTGAGGGGGGCTCTGTACTAGGGGGTGTAAGAGGAGGGGGGAGCTCTGTACTAAAGGGGGGGGGTGGGAGGAGGGGGAGTTCTGTCCTGGGGGAGTGGGAAGAGCAGGGAGCTCTGAGTAGTGTGAGGGGGGGTTTAGATGGTGAGGGGGGCTCTGTACTAGGGGGCAGGGCTGGAGTTACCATTGGGCTTGACTGGGCTCAAGCCCATGGGCCCTGTCCAACAGGGGGCCCCGTGGGCCCCACCGAGATACATAGCCGAGTGTACTCGGCTCGGCTCCGCTCACAGTCATGCTCAGTCCCACCCTACGATGGACATAATACAGGGACTGGGCGTGACTGTAAGCCGAGCCGAGTACACCCGGCTACTCTTGGCTCCGCTCGGGACTGCGAGAGGACCCGAGAGCCACCGAGATACACAGGACTCTGTATCTCCACGGCGCCATTTTTAAACTTCAAGCCTGCAATGACAAGGCTGCAAATGACAAGGTGACACTGGACAAGGCTGCAGATGGATGGGTAAGGCTGTAGATGGACACTGATAAGGCTGCATTGATGGGCATTTAAATGAAAGCTTTTTTCCTTAAAGGGGTTGTAAAGGTAAATGTTTTTTCACCTTAATGCATTCTATGCATTAAGGTGAAAAAACATCTGACAGTCCCGGCTAGGGGGTGTAGGAGGAGGGGGGAGCTCTGTACTAAAGGGGGGGGTGGGAGGAGGGGGGAGTTCTGTACTGGGGGAGTGGGAAGAGCTGGGAGCTCTGTGTAGTGTGGGGGGGGGGGGTTTAGATGGTGAGGGGGGCTCTGTACTAGGGGGGTGTGGGAGGAGGGGGAGTTCTGTACTGGGGGAGTGGGAAGAGCTGGGAGCTCTGTGTAGTGGGGGGGATTTAAACTTTTCACTGGTACAATTTCATTGCATGCCACAAACAAACATTTAGGGGCTCACCCCTATTGGCGTTGTCCCCTTCTTTACCCAATGGGAGGGTGTGGTGGGGGTGCACTTTCCTATCTTTACCCTGGCCACCGGTTCTCACTAGGCATGTGCGATGAGTTTCGTACGAATCCGAAATACAAATTTTTATGCATACGAATTCAGTACGAAATACGTAATTTCACTAACGAATTTCGCATCCAAATTCAACGAAAATTCATAATTAATGAAAAGTTAAAGAACCTAAAAGTTAAAAACCCCAGGAAGTCAGCACAGCACAGCACAGGGATGGTGGGAACCCTATGGGAATTTCTATGCTTATGAAATTTCATACGAAATACGAAATTTCATACGAAATACGAAATTTCATTAACGAATTTCAGATCCAATACAATTTTTTTTTTCGTACGGAACAAAACACATTTTTGGATGGCGCCCATGTCTAGTTCTCACCAGGTTTGGGGCTATAGACCCAAAAGCCACCACCTAGCGATGCCACTGGGCACAGGTATATTAGAAGGATAGGGCACAGGTATATTAGAAGGATAGGGCACAGGTATATTAGAGGGATGGGCACAGGTATATTAGAAGGATAGGGCACAGGTATATTAGAAGAAGGATAGGGCACAGGTATATTAGAGGGATAGGGCACAGGTATATTAGAGGGATAGGGCACAGGTATATTAGAGGGATAGGGCACAGGTATATTAGAGGGATAGGGCACAGGTATATTAGAGAGATAGGGCACAGGTATATTAGAAGGATAGGGCACAGGTATATTAGAAGGATAGGGCACAGGTATATTAGAAGGATAGGGCACAGGTATATTAGAGGGATAAGGCACAGGTATATTAGAAGGATAGGGCACAGGTATATTAGAGGGATAGGGCACAGGTATATTAGAGGGATAGGGCACAGGTATATTAGAGGGATAGGGCACAGGTATATTAGAAGGATAGGGCACAGGTATATTAGAGAGATAGGGCACAGGTATATTAGAAGGATATGGCACAGGTATATGAGAGGGATAGGGCACAGGTATATGAGAGGGATAGGGCACAGGTATACGAGAGGGATAGGGCACAGGTATATGAGAGGGATAGGGCACAGGTATATTAGAGGGATAGGGCACAGGTATATTAGAAGGATATGGCACAGGTATATGAGAGGGATAGGGCACATGTATATGAGAGGGATAGGGCACAGGTATATTAGAGGGATAGGGCACAGGTATATTAGAAGGATAGGGCACAGGTATATTAGAAGGATAGGGCACAGGTATATTACAGAGATAGGGCACAGGTATAGTAGAAGGATATGGCACAGGTATATGAGAGGGATAGGGCACAGGTATATTAGAAGGATAGGGCACAGGTATATTAGAAGGATAGGGCACAGGTATATTAGAGGGATAGGGCACAGGTATATTAGAGGGATAGGGAACAGGTATATTAGAGAGATAGGGCACAGGTATATTAGAAGGATAGGGCACAGGTATATTAGAGAGATAGGGCACAGGTATATTAGAAGGATATGGCACAGGTATATGAGAGGGATAGGGCACAGGTATATTAGAGGGATAGGGCACAGGTATATTAGAGGGATAGGGCACAGCTATATTAGAAGGATAGGGCACAGGTATATTAGAGGGATAGGGCACGGGTATATTAGAGGGATAGGGCACAGGTATATTAGAGAGATAGGGCACAGGTATATTAGAAGGATAGGGCACAGGTATATTAGAGGGATAGGGCACAGCTATATTAGAAGGATAGGGCACAGGTATATTAGAGAGATAGGGCACAGGTATATTAGAAGGATAGGGCACAGGTATATGAGAGGGATAGGGCACAGGTATATTAGAGGGATAGGGCACAGGCATATTAGAAGGATAGGGCACAGGTATATTAGAAGGATAGGGCACAGGTATATGAGAGGGGTAGGGCACAGGTATATGAGAGGGATAGGGTACAGGTATATTAGAAGGATATGGCACAGGTATATGAGAAGGATAGGGCACAGGTATATGAGAAGGATAGGGCACAGGTATATTAGAAGGATAAGGCACAGGTATATTAGAGGGATAAGGCACAGGTATATTAGAGGGATAAGGCACAGGTATATTAGAAGGATAGGGCACAGGTATATTAGAAGGATAGGGCACAGGTATATTAGAGGGATAGGGCACAGGTATATTAGAGGGATAGGGCACAGGTATATTAGAGGGATAGGGCACAGGTATATTAGAGGGATAGGGCACAGGTATATTAGAAGGATAGGGCACAGGTATATTAGAGAGATAGGGCACAGGTATATTAGAGGGATAGGGCACAGGTATATGAGAGGGATAGGGCACAGGTATATTAGAGGGATAGGGCACAGGTATATTAGAAGGATATGGCACAGGTATATTAGAGGGATAGGGCACAGGTATATTAGAGGGATAGGGCACAAGTATATTAGAAGGATAGGGCACAGGTATATTAGAAGGATAGGGCACAGGTATATGAGAGGGATAGGGCACAGGTATATTAGAGGGATAGGGCACAGGTATATTAGAGGGATAGGGCACAGGTATATTAGAGGGATAGGGCACAGGTATATTAGAGGGATAGGGCACAGGTATATTAGAGGGATGGGCACAGGTATATTAGAGGGATAGGGCACAGGTATATTAGAGGGATAGGGCACAGGTATATTAGGGGATAGGGCACAGGTATATTAGAGGGATAGGGCACAGGTATATTAGAGGGATAGGGCACAGGTATATTAGAGGGATAGGGCACGGGTATATTAGAGGGATAGGGCACAGGTATATGAGAGGGATAGGGCACAGGTATATTAGGGGATAGGGCACAGGTATATTAGAGGGATAGGGCACAGGTATATTAGGGGATAGGGCACAGGTATATTAGGGGATAGGGCACAGGTATATTAGAGGGATAGGGCACAGGTATATTAGAGGGATAGGGCACAGGTATATTAGAGGGATAGGGCACAGGTATATTAGAGGGATAGGGCACAGGTATATTAGAGAGATAGGGCACAGGTATATTAGAAGGATAGGGCACAGGTATATTAGAGGGATAGGGCACAGGTATATTAGAAGGATAGGGCACAGGTATATGAGAGGGATAGGGCACAGGTATATTAGAGGGATAGGGCACAGGTATATTAGAAGGATAGGGCACAGGTATATTAGAGGGATAGGGCACAGGTATATTAGAAGGTTGGGGCACAGGTATATTAGAGGGATAGGGCACGGGTATATTAGAAGGATAGGGCACAGGTTTATTAGAAGGATAGGGCACAGGTATATTACAGGGATAGGGCACAGGTATATTAGAGGGATAGGGCACAGGTATATTAGAGGGATAGGACACAGGTATATTAGAAGGATAGGGCACAGGTATATTAGAGGGATAGGGCACAGGTATATTAGAGGGATAGGGCACAGGTATATTAGAAGGATAGGGCACAGGTATATGAGAGGGATAGGGCACAGGTATATTAGAAGGATAGGGCACAGGTATATTAGAGGGATAGGGCACAGGTATATTAGAGGGATAGGGCACGGGTATATTAGAGGGATAGGGCACAGGTATATTAGAGGGATAGGGCACAGGTATATTAGAAGGATAGGGCACAGGTATATTAGAGGGATAGGACACAGGTATATTAGAAGGATAGAGCACAGGTATATTAGAGGGATAGGGCATGGGTATATTAGAGGGATAGGGCACAGGTATATTAGAGGGATAGGGCACGGGTATATTAGAGGGATAGGGCACAGGTATATTAGAAGGATAGGGCACAGGTATATTAGAAGGATAGGGCACAGGTATATTAGAAGGATAGGGCACAGGTATATTAGAAGGATAGGGCACAGGTATATTAGAGGGATAGGGCACAGGTATATTAGAGGGATAGGGCACAGGTATATTAGAGAGATAGGGCACAGGTATATTAGAGGGATAGGGCACGGGTATATTAGAGGGATAGGGCACGGGTATATTAGAGGGATAGGGCACAGGTATATTAGAAGGATAGGGCACAGGTATATTAGAGGGATAGGACACAGGTATATTAGAAGGATAGGGCACAGGTATATTAGAGGGATAGGGCACAGGTATATTAGAAGGATAGGGCACAGGTATATTAGAGGGATAGGACACAGGTATATTAGAAGGATAGGGCACAGGTATATTAGAGGGATAGGGCACAGGTATATTAGAAGGATAGGGCACAGGTATATTAGAGGGATAGGGCACAGGTATATTAGAAGGATAGGGCACAGGTATATTAGAGGGATAGGACACAGGTATATTAGAAGGATAGGGCACAGGTATATTAGAGGGATAGGGCACAGGTATATTAGAGGGATAGGGCACAGGTATATTAGAAGGATAGGGCACAGGTATATTAGAGGGATAGGGCACAGGTATATTAGAGGGATAGGGCACAGGTATATTAGAGGGATAGGGCACAGGTATATTAGAGGGATAGGGCACAGGTATATTAGAGGGATAGGGCACAGGTATATTAGAAGGTTGGGGCACCGCAGTAAATTGGTTATTTTTATTGTCTTGTTGTTTCGATTGATAGTTTGATATGATGCCAAGGATAGGACACATGACCGATTTTATGCTGTGTAGAGTTCTCCTTTAAGGCGGGGAACGTGTCAGAAGAAATGAGTGTAAAAGACGGTGGTTTGGGTCTCGTGGCGGAGACGTGGTGATCGGCACGGAATGAGGGACATGCGGGGGGCCGGCAGGAACGGCTCCCAGCTTTGCCTCCCCTCACATCATTAGAAGCGTCTTGTTAACGCGCCTGTCTCCCGGAGCTGTGCAGTGAAACGTGCGCACATCTGAGCCCCCATCGCTCCGCGGCGTCCGTCTCCTCTCTGAAAACATGTTTCTCTTCACTAGAAAAATTATCTTTTTTTTTTTCCATGGGCCCAGACCCGTCTTTAGCTCAGCGATTCCCTGAAGTTGAGGGCGCTTTGCGGCGGCGTCCTACTTTTACACAAAACGATAGCAGGTCACACGAGGCGCAACGTTTTTCCTTTTTTTTTTTTCTTTCTTTTTTTTTTTTTTTTACAAGCGCAGAACCACTTTAAAATGCAGTAAGATCTCACTTCCGTGATGTGCCGACGGCGACTGTCAGAATCTCCACAGAAGCGTCATCGCACCAGATTTCTGCTAGTATGGGGGGGAGGGGGGGGCGCCGGCCTTCAGGGGCAAACCGAGGGGACAAGACTACAAGAACACAAGTCTGCAGCTTTATAGCTGAACATAAATGGGAGGAGCTCTGTACATTCTCATCATTTTCATCTTCTCCAAAATGTTTGAACAAATCTTTCTGCAGATGAACTATGAAGGACTTTACTGCCGGGATGCCGGCGCTGTCAGATCTGAGGGGTTTCCGGTCACCGGCTCCCGGCACCGGTCATGGTGACTCTACACAATAGGGGCTCATTAGTGTTAGGACTAAGACCATAGCTTACTATGGGGGGTAAATCAGCCTCTCTCTCTTTTTTATCCCAAAAGGAACCCTTAAGACAACGTTCAGGTCTGGGGGACACCTGATTAAAAAAATTCCATCAGTGGTTGGTAGGAAGATTGCAGCTAACATTGGAGCAATGCTCTCCAAACTGGGGCCTGTTCTTCATCCAACATCATTCCGCCCACTGACACCAATGATGGGGCACTATTCCTCCCACTGACACCAAACATGGGGCACTATTCCCCCCACTGACACCAAACATGGGGCACTACTCCTCCCACTGACACCAAACATGGGGCACTATTCTTCCCACTGACACCAAACATGGGGCACTATTCCTCCAACTGATGGGGCACTATTCCTCCCACTGACACCAAACATGGGGCACTATTCCTCCCACTGACACCAAACATGGGGCACTATTCCCCCCACTGACACCAAACATGGGGCACTATTCCTCCCACTGACACCAAACATGGGGCACTATTCTTCCCACTGACACCAAACATGGGGCACTATTCTTCCCACTGACACCAAACATGGGGCACTATTCTTCCCACTGACACCAAACATGGGGCACTATTCCTCCCAACTGATGGGGCACTATTCCTCCCACTGACACCAAACATGGGGCACTATTCCTCCCACTGACACCAAACATGGGGCACTATTCCTCCCACTGACACCAAACATGGGGCACTATTCCTCCAACTGATGGGGCACTATTCCTCCCACTGACACCAATGATGGGGCACTATTCCTCCCACTGACACCAAACATGGGGCACTATTCCTCCCACTGACACCAAACATGGGGCACTATTCTTCCCACTGATACCCTGAGGCCCGGTAGAAAAAAATGCCCCCCCCCCCCGGGAAAAGGCCAGGCCCTAACAGGGGCAGTGCAGAAAAAGCTTTTGTGACTGTGACCATGAGTTCTTTTCACTCAGTGGGGTCCCACACCCATAGTGTTACTAAGAGCCCCCCTAGGGCGACCACTCCCAGGGAGCACAGACACAGTGGATCACCTGCCTTCCCAGCCCATGGCCACACAAGGTAGACCGCTCAAACCAGGAGGTAATGAACCCTTCCGGCTTTCTCGGTGAGAACCTACTCCCAGCCCCCAATTATGGTCAGGCGCCCCGGTTCCAGTTCCTGCCGATACCAACCTTCCAGTTCCCCATCACACCAGCGGATTTGCATAGCCACCACCCCAACCCCCGGTCAGGTTAGGATAGTAGCACAGCGCCTCCACTGGATCACTGATAAGAACAGATCCTACACTTGATCTCAGCCAGAAGGAGAACCTGTTATGTGCGGTAATCTGGCTTTTCAGCACTGAGAAGGACTTTATTAATGGCTCTGTGTGTAGCCTTCTCCCCCTGTCTATGAAGGCGGCGGAGATCAGACAATGGCGGTGTCAGGGGGACACTCCCAGAGGCATTATGGGAATGTAATTCATGGAAAGGCAGTTGTGTTGTCATGGAGGAAGCATGTAGTAGTCAGAAGGGCCTCGGGGGGAGAAAATCCCTCCTTACCAGTCATTTCTGCAAGCCCTGATCCATGTAATTACCCCCCCCCCCATCTTCTCTCATCTATCTCATATCCATCAACCTATTTATCCATCTACTATGTGTATGTATCTATTTATGTATCTATGTATACACATATCGACTGTATGTATCCAAGTATGTATGTATTTGTATCCATCTATGTACCTACCTGTGTGTCTATGTATCCATCTGTGTACCTACCTGGGTGTCTATGTATCCATCTGTGTACCTACCTGTGTGTCTATGTATCCATCTGTGTACCTACCTGTGTGTCTATGTATCCATCTGTGTACCTACCTGGGTGTCTATGTATCCATCTGTGTACCTACCTGTGTGTCTATGTATCCATCTGTGTACCTACCTGTGTGTCTATGTATACATCTGTGTACCTACCTGTGTGTCTATGTATCCATCTGTGTACCTACCTGTGTGTCTATGTATACATCTGTGTACCTACCTGTGTGTCTATGTATCCATCTGTGTACCTACCTGTGTGTCTATGTATCCATCTGTGTACCTACCTGTGTGTCTATGTATCCATCTGTGTACCTACCTGTGTGTCTATGTATACATCTATGTACCTACCTGTGTGTCTATGTATCCATCTGTGTATCTCCCTGTGTGTCTATGTATCCATCTATGTACCTACTTGTGTGTCTATGTATCCATCTATGTACCTACTTGTGTGTCTATGTATCCATCTATGTACCTACCTGTGTGTCTATGTATCCATCTATGTACCTACCTGTGTGTCTATGTATCCATCTATGTACCTACCTGTGTGTCTATGTATCCATCTATGTACCTACCTGTGTGTCTATGTATCCATCTATGTACCTACTTGTGTGTCTATGTATCCATCTATGTACCTACTTGTGTGTCTATGTATCCATCTATGTACCTACCTGTGTGTCTATGTATCCATCTATGTACCTACCTGTGTGTCTATGTATCCATCTATGTACCTACTTGTGTGTCTATGTATCCATCTATGTACCTACTTGTGTGTCTATGTATCCATCTATGTACCTACCTGTGTGTCTATGTATCCATCTATGTACCTACTTGTGTGGCTATGTATCAATATATGTATCTACCTGTGTGTCTATGTATACATCTATGTTTCTACCTGTGTGTCTATGTATCCATCTGTGTACCTACCTGTGTGTCTATGTATCAATCTATGTACCTACCTATGTGTCTATGTATACATCTATGTTTCTACCTGTGTGTCTATGTATCCATCTATGTACCTACCTGTGTGTCTATGTATCCATCTATGTATCCATCTGTGTACCTACCTGTGTGTCTATGTATCCATCTATGTACCTACCTGTGTGTTTAAGTATCCATCTATTTACCTACCTGTGTGTCTATGTATCCATCTATGTATGCTTGTATCTATTTCTGTAACTATGTATATACAAGTGTACAGCCGGGGCCAAAAGCTGTGAGAATGAGACAAATATTAATTTTCACAAATTCTGCTGCCTCTGTGTTTATGGATCTTTGTGTTGGATGTTATTATGGGATACTGAAGTATAATTACATAGAATTACAAGCATTCCATAGGTGTCGGAGGAATGCTGCACTCCACTTCTGGGCCACATCCTGACTGATGGCGGCTCCCCCATCCTTCTATAATCAATGTTCGGAGTTTGCCAGAATTTGTGGGGTATTTTCTTCACCCGCAATGACCAATGGGATTAAGGTCTGGACAGTTTCCTGGCCGTGGACCCAAAATTTCCATATTTTTTTCCCCAAGCCACTTACTTGTCAGTCACTTTTGCCCTATGGCAAGACGCTCCATCATGCTGGACAAGGCATTGCTCCTCACCACACTCTTCTTGGATGGTTGGTGAAAGTTGCTCTCGGAGGATGTTTTTATTCCATCCTTTATTCATGGTGGTGTTCTTACCCACAATTGTGAGTGAGCCCCCCAGTCATTTGGCTGAGAAGCCCCCCCACAAATGAATGGTCTCAGGAAGCTTTACTGTTGGGCAGTGGCGTAACAACGGGAGGGAGGGGGGGGGTCCGCCCCCAGGTGCCACACATTGGGGGTGGTGTCAGCCTGGTGCCCCCGCCCCCCTGTGAGTGAATTGGTGACAGCAGGGCTCGGGCAGCTGTGCTGTGACAGCCAGGGCAGGGGAAGGCGAGCTGTGACGGGGTGCCCGGGTACGGACTGTACCTGGGTGACTGATATCCAGGGCTGGCCACTGGATTCACTCCAGCAGGTGATTGGTTGCTAGGTGGTCCTAGCAACCAATCATTAGCTTGATAATATGAAAAATTAACTCCAGCAGTTCCTGTCCTCTGTTCAGCGCTGCTGTGTCTCCAGCTCTGCATGCATGCCCCAGTCAGGTAGGGAGGGGCAGTGTGTAATGTGCAGGGGTCCAGAGATGGGGGGGATATGTGTAATGTGCAGGGGTCTAGAACAGGGGGGGAGGGCAATGTGTAATGTGCAGGGTTCCAGAGATGGGAGGGCTGTGCACTGTGCAGGTGTCCAGAGCTGGGGGGGGGGGGGGGCTCTGTAATGTAAAGGGATCCAGAGCTGTGGGGGGGCTGTGTAATGTAAAGGGATCCAGAGCTGTGGAAAGCATCCTGGCTTTCTCTCTCTGGCGCGTGCAGCCTGTGTGGAATGGTCGGAATGAGATGGGCTACACTACACAGGTAAGGCTGAGCTGCAGGAGTGTCAAGAGGTCACCTGTCATGGGGGGGTCAATGTATGTGTCAGGGGGGTCAGTGTATGTGTTGGGGGGATCAATGTAGGTGTCGGGGGGGCAGTGTATGTGTCAGGGGGGTCAATGTAGGTGCCAGGGGGGTCAATGTAGGTGTCAGGGGGGTTAATGTAGGTGTCAGGGGGGTCAATTTAGGTGTCAGGGGGGTCAATTTAGGTGTCAGGGGGGTCAATTTAGGTGTCAGGGGGGGTCAATGTAGGTGTCAGAGGGGTCAGTGTATGTGTCAGGGGGGTCAGTGTATGTGTCAGGGGGGTCAATGTATGTGTCAGGTGGGTCAATGTATGTGTCAGGTGGGTCAATGTATGTGTCAGGTGGGTCAGTGTATGTGTTGGGGGGATCAATTTAGGTGTCAGCGAGGTCAATGTAGGTGTCGGGGGGCAGTGTATGTGTCAGGGGGGTCACTGTACTGCAAGCAAGTGAGCCTAACCCCCCCCCCCCTCCTCCCCCATGCCACCGCCGGGCTTGGACACCAGCCCGAAGCCCCTGGTCTTTTTCACACCTAGCAACGCCCCTGATTGCAATTCATCTGATCGCTCTTCATAACATTCTGCAGTAAATGCAAATTGCCATCATAAAAACTGAGGCAGCCGACTTTGTGGAAATTAATATTAGATACTGTATGAATCAATCTATCTATCTATGAATCAATCAATCAATCTATCTATGAATCAATCAATCAATCTATCTATGAATCAATCAATCAATCTATCTATCTATGAATCAATCAATCAATCTATCTATCTATGAATCAATCAATCAATCTATCTATCTATGAATCAATCAATCAATCTATCTATCTATCTATGAATCAATCAATCTATCTATCTATCTATGAATCAATCAATCTATCTCTCTATGAATCTCTCTATGAATCTATCTATGAATCAATCTATCTATCTATGTAAGTCAGGTATAAGTCGGGTGTCAGTCAGTCGTGTGTCAATCGGGTGTCAGTGAGTCTGGTGTCAGTCTGGTGTCAGGTGGATGTCAGTCGGGTGTCAGTGAGTCGGGTGTCAGTGAGTCGGGTGTCAGTGAGTCGGGTGTCAGTGAGTCGGGTGTCAGTGAGTCGGGTGTCAGTGAGTCGGGTGTCAGTGAGTCGGGTGTCAGTGAGTCGGGTGTCAGTGAATCGGGTGTCAGTCGGGTGTCAGTGAGTCGGGTGTCAGTGAGTCGGGTGTCAGTCGGGTGTCAGTGAGTCTGGTGTCAGTCTGGTGTCAGGTGGATGTCAGTCGGGTGTCAGTGAGTCGGGTGTCAGTGAGTCGGGTGTCAGTTAGTCGGGTGTCAGTTAGTCGGGTGTCAGTGAGTCGGGTGTCAGTGAGTCGGGTGTCAGTGAGTCGGGTGTCAGTGAGTCGGGTGTCAGTCGGGTGTCAGTGAGTCGGGTGTCAGTCGGGTGTCAGTGAGTCGGGTGTCAGTCGGGTGTCAGCGAGTCGGGTGTCAGTCGGGTGTCAGCGAGTCGGGTGTCAGTCGGGTGTCAGTGAGTCTGGTGTCAGTTGGGTGTAAGTCTGGTGTCAGTCGGGTGTCAGTCGGGTGTCAGTGAGTCAGGTGTCAGCGAGTTGGGTGTCAGTCGGGTGTCAGTCAGTCTGGTGTCAGTTGGGTGTCAGTCAGTCTGGTGTCAGTTGGGTGTCAGTCAGTCTGGTGTCAGGTGTCAGTCGGGTGTCAGTCAGGCGTCAGTCAGGCGTCAGTCGGGTGTCAATTGGGTGTCAGTGAGTCTGGTGTCAGTCTGGTGTCAGGTGGGTGTCAGTCGGGTGTCAGTGAGTCGGGTGTCAGTCAGTCTGGTGTCAGTCAGTCTGGTGTCAGTCAGTCTGGTGTCAGTCAGTCTGGTGTCAGTCAGTCTGGTGTCAGGTGTCAGTTGGGTGTCAGTCGGGTGTCAGTCAGGCGTGTGTCAGTTGGGTGTCAGTCAGTCTGGTGTCAGGTGGGTGTCAGTCGGGTGTCAGTCAGGTGTCAGTCGGGTTGGGTGTCAGTGAGTCGGGTGTCAGTGAGTCGGGTG
This sequence comes from Lithobates pipiens, assembly GCF_037356315.1. Lineage (NCBI taxonomy): Eukaryota > Metazoa > Chordata > Amphibia > Anura > Ranidae > Lithobates > Lithobates pipiens. The sequence continues at coordinate 227,791,679 of NW_027507789.1, read as the reverse complement.
TCAGTGAGTCGGGTGTCAGTGAGTCGGGTGTCAGTGAGTCGGGTGTCAGTCAGTCTGGTGTCAGTGAGTTGAGTGTCAGTTGGGTGTCAGTCAGTCTGGTGTCAGTTGGGTGTCAGTCAGGTGTCAGTCGGGTCGGGTGTCAGTGAGTCGGGTGTCAGTGAGTCGGGTGTCAGTGAGTCGGGTGTCAGTGAGTCGGGTGTCAGTGAGTCGGGTGTCAGTTGGGTGTCAGTCAGTCTGGTGTCAGTGAGTTGAGAGTCAGTTGGGTGTCAGTCAGTCTGGTGTCAGTCGGGTGTCAGTCAGGTGTCAGTCGGGTGTCAATCGGGTGTCAGTCAGTCTGGTGTCAGGTGGGTGTCAGTCGGGTGTCAGTCAGGTGTCAGTCAGGTGTCAGTGAGCCGGGTGTCAGTGAGCCGGGTGTCAGTGAGCCGGGTGTCAGTGAGTCGGGTGTCAGTGAGTCGGGTGTCAGTTGGGTGTCAGTCAGTCTGGTGTCAGTGAGTTGAGTGTCAGTCAGTCTGGTGTCAGTGAGTTGAGTGTCAGTCAGTCTGGTGTCAGTGAGTTGGGTGTCAGTCGGGTGTGAGTTGGGTGTCAGTCTGGTGTCAGTGAGTCAGTTGTCAGTTGGGCGTCAGTCAGGTGTCAGTCTGAATTATAAACACTCCTCCGCTCTGTAATGTGTGAGGAGATGGAGGTCCCGGGGGGCACCAAATGTCACATATGTGTTACCCAATTATCCATGGGGGGCAGTTCAGGGAAGAACATGGGATAAAACGCACAGCCAGAGATCCTCATCTTTTAGAGTAATGGAGGGAAACCCTTCGGAGGCCATGAGAGCCTCTCCTGTATCTCTCATCTCTGCTTAGAAGGTGCATTGAACCCGACAAGCACCGTCTACCAGTTCATATGAGCACCGTTCTGGCCAAATGGTCAATTAGGTGGAGCTCAGACCTGCACTGAGCAAAATATGGCGGCTGTCATGACTAAACTCAGTGTGAAAATGCTAGGTGCCTGGCTGCCTTTGGCTTCAGTTTTTTTTTTTTTTTTTTTTTTTGCATGGCTGACCTGTAGCAAGCATGCAAGAGACAGGATTTACCTGCTGTATACAAAACCTACTATTGTTTGATGAAGAGTGGGAGGGTTAGACCCTCTGCCAATCACATCGGTCAGATGATGGCTTTTTAATTAATATAATAATAATTTATAATAATTATAGTTCTATAATTAATAGGATGAGGGTGGAGGGCTTGGGGGGGGGGGGGGGGGCACAAAATGGTGTTAGTGAGTCTGGTGTCAGTCGGGTGTCACACGGGTGTTAGTGCGTGTGACTGAGGGGGCAGACAAGGATCTCCAGGGGAAAGGGGTCATAGAAAGCCGGAGCGGCTTATAGATGTGGAGCCCCATTATTGAAGATGGGGGTATGGGAGCCCCTGTCACCGCAGGAAGTGGGTGGACTACTACTTAAGAGATGGTAGTATGAAGGCGATAGGGCTGACACCACTGGAGTCTGATGGGAGTTGTAGTCCCACAATGACAGGACAAGCAGAGGTCACATTGGGGGTGTATCGCCCCTTCCATGGACCACCTGATGATGATGTCTGCTTTATTCTCTTTCTTCAGGTCTGTACAAAGGAAACTGCTTCCGAATTAATCACTTTCCTGAAGACAATGACTACGACCACGACAGCTCCGAGTACCTCCTACGTGAGTACGCACCTTTACTATCATCACACAACCAATCAGCGTGCGTCTGTGGTGTATGGTGGTGGGACTAGGAACAGGGGATTGTGGGAAGGAGTGCAGAGGGACAGCCATGATGTCGGCCATCTTTCTCTCCCTGCACAAATATTCATGGCTGGGGGGTGATCAATCGATCGATTGATCTAGAAGATTTATTTAGCGCTAACAGATTGCAAAGCATTTTTCAATATAAATTGAGACAATTCAGTGACAATATCATCATCTAAAAATCTATGAAGTGGTTGTAAAATTAAAAATGAGCAAAGCATATCCTTCTATAGTGTGTACTTATCTCAATCCAGAGCACAGCGTGGGGCTTCTGTCTGCTGCCTCCTTCCTCTGCAATCTCCAGGACTCACATCTGACAGGTTATGGGGCTCTAGAAGGGGCGACCCGTCCATTAGGGGCGCACGGGCCCCGCCACCCTATCCATGCATCCAGCCCCCTGATCTACATACAGGGCGCCGGACTATGGATTCTATTTGGAGGGGCCAGAGGCTCTAATAGGCTTCAAAAAAAGGGTGGGGGTGGGTGAGTCCACCAAGTTGTGTGACAATAGTGAATTAATATTTGCTATTTTCACACTAAATATCCTCCCCGCCAATCAGGAAGCCAGATTTCCAGATTGGCCAAAACGTCAGGCAATCCTATTGGACGCTTGGCGCCTAGGAGAAGGAGAGAGGAGACTCATGGCAGAAGTCGCCCTGCTGGAGGAGAGGACACTGGAGCCACTGCTCGCAGCCCACTGCTCCCCGCCACCTAGATAGAGTCCGCCGTGCTGGAGGAGAGGAGACCCAAGCCGCTGTGCGCAGCCCGCCACCTAGACAGGATCCGCCGTGCTGGAGGAGAGGACACTGGAGCCACTGCCCACCACCTAGATAGGGTCCACCATGCTGGAGGAGAGGACACTGGAGCCGCTGCTCGCAGCCCACCGCTCCCCGCCACCTAGATAGGGTTACTATGTGCTGGAGGAGAGGACACCGGGGCTGCTGCCTACAGCCTGCCACCCGCTACCTAGATAGGGTCTGCTGTGCTGGACGGAAGGGGCCCGGATTCCGCTGGCCACCGCCCGTCACCTAGATAGAGTCCGCTGTGCTGGAGGAGAGCACACTGGCGCCACTGCCCACAGCCTGCCATCTAGATAGGGTCCACCGTGCTGGAGGACAGGACACCAGAGCCGCTGTCCACTGCCCGCCACCTAGATAGGGTTTGCCACGCTGGAGGAGAGGACACCGGGGCCGCTGCACGCAGCCCACCACCTAGACAGGGTCTGCCATGCTGGAGGAGAGGACACTGGAGCCACTGCCCGCCACCTAGATAGGGTTCGCCACGCTGGAGGAGAGGACACCGGGGCCGCTGCACACAGCCCGCCACCTAGACAGGGTCTGCCATGCTGGAGGAGAGGACACTGGAGCCACTGCCCGCCACCTAGATAGGGTTTGTCATGCTGGAGGAGAGGACACCGGGGCCGCTGCATGCAGCCCACCACCTAGACAGGGTCTGCCATGCTGGAGGAGAGGACACTGGAGCCACTGCCCGCCACCTAGATAGGGTTCGCCACGCTGGAGGAGAGGACACCGGGGCCGCTGCACACAGCCCGCCACCTAGACAGGGTCTGCCATGCTGGAGGAGAGGACACTGGAGCCACTGCCCGCCACCTAGATAGGGTTTGCCATGCTGGAGGAGAGGACACCGGGGCCGCTGCACGCAGCCCGCCACCTAGATAGGGTTCGCTGTGCTGGAGGAGAGGAGACCCGAGCCGCTGTCCGCAGCCTGCCACCTAGACAGGGTCTGCCATGCTGGAGGAGAGGACACTGGAGCCACTGCCCGCCACCTAGATAGGGTTCGCCGTGCTGGAGGAGAGCTGCTGCTCGCCACCCAGACGGAGTCCGCCGTGATGGCAGAGAGGACACTGGAGCCGCAGCCTGCCACTTAGATGGGGTATGTGCCGGACCAACCAGCAGACAGTGAGTGGGGGGGAGGCTTCCCTGCTGGCAGAACACAAGGATTACTGCTGGAGGCTTTAGTTGCCAGCAGTAATCACATGCAAAAGATCTGACAGGCTAGCTGTACTTTAGTCGATCAACTTCAGTACAACCAGCCTGCCCATAGATTGATAAAATCTCAGGTGGTGCTTGCTGAACCAGCAGAGATTCGATCCATCTATGGCCAAATTAAGTTGTGCATGTTTCCCTTTGAGAGTGTGCAGGGGGGGAGGTGTCCATTCCTTTCACTCAAGTCTCAGATTACACAAAGCTCTTTGCTGTGCAGTGTGTGATATCAGATCCCCCACCCCCTGCCTTTTTACAATCAGTAATGCTATGTAAACTGTACACTCTAAATGGCTGCAGATGAACAGGTACAACTTGTGTAGGAGTATTTGTTTGTATCTCTTTGTATCACTTCACTGGGTAAATGGACGGGTTTTACAACCATTTTAAAGCCCAATCCAACCAAAATGTTTGTCTATGGTGATAAAGAGTGGGGGAAGAGTGAAGAGGGGCCTCGGTTAGGTTTTCCTAACTGTCTGTGTCCCCAGCAGAGAGATTTATTCTCACTTCCTCTCAGGAGGACAAGTGATGGTGAAAAATCTCTCCCATGGGGACACAGACAAAATGCAAGATGGGTTTTTCATAGAGTGGGGGAAGGTTAGGTTGCCATGGAATGTGCCCGGTCCCCTAATCTACATGCGGGGCGCCGGACACATGGATTCCAATGGGTTTTTTTTTTTTTTTGAAGCACGTGATTTGAGCCTGAGGCTCTAATTGGCTTTAAAAAAGGGTGGGCTCGGGGAGCAGAGCACTGTGCCCTAAACCCACCTAGTTGTGTGACAACAGCAAATTAATATTCGCCATTGTTTTCCTGCTTCTCCTCTTGAGACCCGATTGGCCGAGAGGAGAAGTGACCGTATTGGGGTAGGTGCGGGGCTGGTGGGCGGACGGGCAAGCTACTGGGAGGGGGTGGGGGGTTTGACTGCTGGCCGACTGACTGACAAAACGGGGAAGGGGGGTGGTCTTTGGTTTGTTTAAAGCCCCCCCCCCCAAAAAAAAATGAAGCACCAGCCGCACTGTTGCCCTATAAATGATGTTACACTGCATGTCCCGGTGACAACCACTGGCAGCATTTTGTTATACCAGTTGTCACAGGGACAGGAAGTGTCCTGAAATCACCCGAGATAATGGAAGTGCGCAAATTTCCCCCCAATGCGCAGAGCGCCGTTCTATAATCCGCACGCCAGTAAAACATAAAACATGAAAACAATTCCCTCCACAACAAAGACTTCCACCGGATTGTCTGGAAGATGTGATAAAAGCCCTTTCACCTTAAACGTTTCATCTTTAATTTGCCACCCCTCCCCCATTTACCGTCGTCTTACATCGCGGATTGTCAGGGAGGGTGCATGCTTTGATGTCTGAGAAGATTACAGCCATTACCGCTCCGGTTCTTCAAATTACAATTCCGGCTCCTGTCAGCAAAGATCGCGGTGCGCCGACTGCGCTCGTTAAAGGGGAACACACACATTTCTTCATTACGAAAACGTGAATAGTGATTTTTTTATTTTTTTTTCCCAACCTCGGTTATTGAAATTTACACGATATTCAAATATACGATCTCATATCCCATCAGTAGAACGACCTGCGCAGTGTCTGCGGGGGTTTCAGCGCTCTGAAAACACGTGGAGGTCTTTTCCTGCCAACATTAATGATTTTTTTTTTTTTACCGTAATTCCCCAGACAGAGATATGTCACATCCCATCTACATACAAGACCCCTTTCACACTGAAGCGCCACTAAAACGGCGATAAAGCGCCGGCCGTTTTTGTGGCGCTTTTCGGGTGCTAGCAGGGCGTTTTTAGTTTTTTTTTTAAAGCGGTAGTAAACCCGCAATTTTTTTTTTTTTTTTTTTCTTTTTTAAACCTGCAAAGCAAAAGGCATAATGAGCTAGTATGCACCGCATACTAGCTCATTATGAAATACTTACCTTCGAACGAGGCCCCGACATCTGGCCCGATCCACGCCGAGGGAGCTGACATGCTCCCTCGGCGTTTCTTCCGGGTATCGCGTCTCCGGCGCTGTGAGTGGCCGGAGCCACGATATCGTCACTCCTGCGCATGCGCGTGGGAGATTTCATTCCGGCCGGCCGGCCGGCCACTGCCGGATTTTCAGGCCGAGAATCCCCTTGTGCGCATGCGCCGCTGCAGTCAGCGGCGCATACCGAGGGGAATATCTCCTAAACCGTACAGGTTTAGGAGATATTTTTTTTACCTACAGGTGAGCCTTATTATAGGCTTTCCTGTAGGTAAAAGTTAAAAAAATTCAGTATACAACCACTTTAAGGTCACGCGACCTTAAAAAAATCCCCAAAAAAACACTTTTACGGTGCTTTCGCGTCTCTTTTTAGGCCCCTTTCGCACTTGTGCGACCTGAAAGTCGCGCGATTTTGCCGTGATTTTTTTTGCCGCGATTTTGATGCAACTTTAAAGCAATGCCTGTGTAATCTTGAAGTCTATGGACCTCAAATCGCATCAAAGTAGTGCAAGGACTGCTTTGCAGTCGCCCAGATATGAACGGTACTCATTGGAAATCATGAGGGGGTACGACTTGTCATGCGACTTTGCAGTCCCAAGTCGCAGGACAGGTCGACACAACTGTGAAAGGGGCCTAAAGGCGCTTTAGGAAGCGCTGCCCATTCATCTCAATGGGCAGGGGCGTTTTTGGAGCGTTTATTTTCACAGCACCCGCCCCAAAGATGCGCTGCTTTGCAGGCAAAGCGCGCCGCCCGAGTGTGAAAGCGCTCATGTAAACGAACGGGAGGCATTTTTCAGGCGCTATTTCTAGCGATAAAAATGCTCGAAAACGGCCTCGCACCAATGCGAATTGGATGAGGGGTTTCTCCCGCATCCAATTCGCATTGCAGGAGATTGTGACCGGCTCTCTATGGAGCTCTCTATGGAGCTCTCTATGGAGCCGGTTCACAAAACCTCTGTTGCGGCCGCGGAGCGGCCTGCGCAGGAACGCCGTGCGTCTTTGGCTCCGTTTCAGGGGCGAATTCAGGCAAAAATTCCCCCCCCCCCCCACCCCCGATTCGTCCCTGAAACGGAGAGAGCTGCATCCGCCGGAGGTGCCAACCCAGCCTTAGCCCTTGTACACACGATCGGATATTCCGATGGAAAATGTCCGATCGGACCGTGTTGTCGGATAATCTGACTGTGTGTGGGCTCCATCAGACTGTTTCTGTCGGAATATCCGACGGACCAAGTTTTCCAGCTGGGCTATAAAACTTTCCGACAACATGATCCGATTGGACCTTGTCCGATCATGTGTAGAGAATTCCGATCGGACAAAGTGCCACGCATGCTCAGATCAAATTCCTACACCAAAGCTATTGGCTACTAGCCTGAACGTAGTCCCATCGTAACGAAATAACGTCACCACGTTCTGAACGATCGGATTTTCCGACAACTTTGTCCGACCCGTGTGTATGCAACAGTTTCGGACAAAATCCGTCAGACAAGATCCAACGGATTTGGTTGTCAGAATGTCCGACCGCGTGTACAAGGGCTTAGTGTGAGAGGGGTCTAATGCCCCGCACACACACACACGATGAGATTGTCGGACGAATGATCGTGCGTTTTCTTTTTGCATGCGAATCTCAGATCGAACCTGAAGAGTTTACTAAAGTCAGGAAAATTCTCGAACGACAGAATAAAAATTCCGAAGTGATGTCATGTGCTGTATCGTATTTTCGAAGGACAGCTGTGCTGATTAAATGAAAATCGCACGATCTGGCATCGTACGGAAAAAATTTCCGTGAACGTCTGATAGAATAATATCGGATGAACTGTCCTGATCGGCTCTCGAAAGCTCGTACTAAAGATCTGATTATCGTACGATCGATTCGAAAGCGTCATTTTTCATACGATTTTCGGATCGCGTGTACGGGGCTTTACTGTCATACAAAGAATCCTTCCAGGGGCCCCAGTGATACCATTTAAGATGATCAGTGGCGGTGCGTCTGTAAAGGGCGCAGGAGCGCCGCCTCCCCCCCCCCCTCCTGTCACTCTCTAATCATCATAGATAGATTCATGCATTCCATGAATCTATCTATGGTTGCTGCTGACACCCCCTATTCAGGTGCCCGGCCCCTTTTCGGTCACCGGGCACCTGAATTACAGCGGCGGGGGTGTTTTTTTGGAATCACCTGATTAGACCTGTAGGCTCTAATAGGCGCCCAAAAAAGTGAGAAGCGGGCACAACGCTGTGCATTCCTTGTCACTCAGCTCAATGTTAGCAAAGCCGAGGGAATTCGCTTTGCTAACATTGACCCGCCTCTCCAATCAGATGGCCGGGGCTGTTACTGGTCGCCTGATTGGCTGAAACGTCAGGCGCTGTGATTGGATGCCTATCAGTTGTCCAAACATAGGAGAGGACTGAAGGAGAGGAGGATGGGAGAAGACACATGGAGGGGAGAAGACGCATGGAAGACAACGCTCGCCGTCACCCGCTGCCCCGCCGAGACAGGGTAAGTGCCCAGCAGATGGCGAGCGGGCAGGGGCAAAGGGGGATCACATTGGCAGCATTGGATGGCACAGTGGCAGCATTGGGAGCATTTGATGTCACAGTGGCAACATTGGGAGCATTGGATGGGACAGTGGCAGCATTGGATGGGACAGTGGCAGCATTGGGAGCATTTGATGGCACAGTGGCAGCATTGGGAGCATTTGATGGCACAGTGGCAGCATTTGATGGGACAGTGGCAGCATTGGATGGCACAGTGGGAACATTTGATGGCACAGCAGCATTATTGGGAGCATTTGATGGCACAGTAACAGCATTGGATGGCACAGTGGGAGCATTTTATGGCACAGTGGCAGCATTGGGAGCATTTGATGGCACAGTGGCACCGTTTGATGATTACAGTGGCTGCAACTGAGCAGCACAGTGGCTGCGTTTGATGGCATAGTGGCGGTATTTGATGGGCACAGTGGCTGCGTTTGATGGCACAGTGGCTGCGTTTGATGGGCACAGTGGCTGCATTTGATGGCACAGTGGCACCGTTTGATGGCACAGTGGCACCGTTTGATGGCACAGTGGCACCGTTTGATGGCACAGTGGCTGCGTTTGATGGCACAGTGGCTGCGTTTGATGGCACAGTGGCACCGTTTGATGGGCACAGTTACAGTGGCTGCGTTTGAAGGCACAGTGAGGCTGCAATTGATTTTTTTTTTTTTTTGAATTTTTTAATTTGTTTGCGCCCCCCAAAAAAATGTGAGCACCAGCCGCCACTGAAGATGAGAGGAGAAATCTTCAAACACTGGAAAGGTTCAACTGCTACATAGTTATACAGGATAAAAAAAAAAAAAAAAAGATACAAAGCAACACAAGAACTGTAATGCCCCATACACATGGTCGGACCATGGTGCTTCTCCACTATGGCTGCCCCAGATCTTTCTACACTATGGATCCCCCAGATCCTTCTCCACTATGGATCCCCCAGATCCTTCTCCACTATGGATCCCCCAGATCCTTCTCCACCATGGATCCCCCAGATCCTTCTCCACCATGGATCCCCCAGATCCTTCTCCACTATGGATCCCCCCAGATCCTTCTCCACCATGGATCCCCCAGATCCTTCTCCACCATGGATCCCCCAGATCCTTCTCCACCATGGATCCCTCCAGATCCTTCTCCACCATGAATCCCTCCAGATCCTTCTCTACCATGGATCCCTCCAGATCCTTCTCCACCATGAATCCCTCCAGATCCTTCTCCACCATGGATCCCTCCAGATCTTTCTCCACTATGGATGCCCCAGGTCCTTCTCCACCATGGATCCCCCAGATCCTTCTCCACCATGGATCCCCCCAGATCCTTCTCCACCATGGATCCCCCCAGATCCTTCTCCACCATGGATCCCTCCAGATTCTTCTCCACCATGAATCCCTCCAGATCCTTCTCCACCATGGATCCCTCCAGATCCTTCTCCACCATGGATCCCTCCAGATCTTTCTCCACTATGGATCCCCCAGGTCCTTCTCCACCATGGATCCCCCAGATCCTTCTCCACCATGGATCCCCCCAGATCCTTCTCCACCATGGATCCCCCCAGATCCTTCTCCACCATGGATTCCCCCAGATCCTTCTCCACTATGGATCCCCCCAGTTGTACTCCCCCTAGTATGTATGATGCATGCATATTCTAATGCCCCGTACACACAATTGGGAATTCCCCCCAGCAAAAGTCCGATGTGAGCTTTTGGTTGGAAATTCCAACCGAGTGTACGCTCCATTGGACTTTTGCTGGCGGAATTCCCGCCAGAAAAAGATTTAGAGAAGGTTCTCAATTTTTTGGTCGAAAAAAAGTTTCGATCATCTGTACCACTTTTCGGTCAAAAGTTCCGAGAACTTGTGTGACCCGTGTGTATGCAAGCCAAGCTTGAGAAGAATTCCGTCTGAAAAACTATCCAAGATTTTTCCGATGGAAATTCCGCTCGTGTGTACGGGGCATCAGCCCTCAAGTGCATAACTTTACATTTATCAACATTAAACATCATTTGAAACTTAGTTGCCCAATTAGACATGCATTGAGGTCAACTTGTAAATTGGAGACAAAGCTCGGTGTCATCTGCAAAGACAGAAGTGGTACTTTTAATCCCAGACCCGATATCATTTATAAAGATATTAAAAAGTAAGGGTCCCAACACTGAACCTTGGGGTACACCACTAATAACCTTGGACCATTCAGAGTAAGAATCATTAACCACTTTGGAATGAATTGGAACGCTAATTACAAGTCACATCTTCTGGATATAAACCCAGCACCATAAAGACATGGTTTGGCCAGTTTGGTGTGGAGGAACTGGAGAGTCCTGCACAGAGCCGTGACCTCAACCCTACTGATCACCTTTTGAATGAATTGGAACGCCAATTTCAAGCCAGCCCTATAAAGACATGGTTTGACCATGTCATGGTGTGGAAGAACTTGAGTATCCTGCACAGAGCCCCCATCTCAACCCTACTGAACACCTTTGGAATGAATTAGAGCTCCAATTACAAGCCAGCTCCGTAAAGACATGGTTTGACAATGTCATGGTGTGAAGGAACTGGAGTGTCCTGCACAGAGCCCTGACCTCAACCCTACTGAACACCTTTTGGTTGAAACAGAGCATCAATTGTGATCCATGTCTTCTCACACAATATCAATATCTGACCTAACAGTGGGCACAGATTTGCCACAGACACCCTCCAACATCTTGTGTCCTTCCTGAAAGTGTGAAGGCTGTTAAAGATGCAAAAGGGCAACTCCATATTAAAGGCCATGGGATATGAGGGCAACTCCATATTAATAATAATGGGAGGTGGGGGTAATTCTATATTAATGACCCTGGGAGATGGGAACAGCTCCATCTTCATAGCCATGGGAGGTGAGAGCAGCTCTATATTAATGGCCATGAGAGGTGGGGGCACCTCCATATTAAGGCACTGAGGGGTGGGGGCAGCTCCATAATAATGGCCATGGCAGGTGGGGGAAGCCCCATATTCGTGGCCATTGGAGGTGGGGACAGCTCCATATTAATGGTCATAGGAAGTGGGGGCAGCTCCATATTAATGACAATGGAAGGTGGGGTTAGTTCCATATTCATGACCATGAGAGGTAGGCAGCGCCATTTACTGACAATGGGAGGTGGGGGCAGCTCCATATTCATGGCCATGACAGGTGGGGCAAATCCATATTAATGGCCATGGGAGGTGGAGGAAGCTCCAAAAGAATGGCCATGGAAGGTGGGGCAACTCCATATTAATGGCCATAGGAGGTGGGGGCAGCTCCATATTAATGACAATGGGAGATGGGCCATGGGAGGTGGGGGAAGCTCCAAAAGAATGGCCATGGAAGGTGGGGCAAATCCATATTAATGACCGTGGGAGGTGTGGGGCAACTCCATATTCAATGGCCATGGGAGGTGGGGGCAACACCATATTTATGGCCATGGGAGGTGGGGGAAGCTCCATTACAATGGCCATGGAAGGTGGGGCAACTCCATAGTAATGGCCATAGGAGGTAGGGGAAGCTCCATATTAATGACAATGGGAGGTAGGGGAAGCTCCATATTAATGACAATGGGAGGTGGGGAAAATCCATATTGATGACCATGGGAGGTGGGGACAACTCCATAATAATGACCGTGGGAGGTGTGGGGCAACTCCATATTCAATGGCCATGGGAGATGGGGGCAACACCATATTTATGGCCATGGGAGGTGGGGGAAGCTCCATTACAATGGCCATGGAAGGTGGGGCAACTCCATAGTAATGGCCATAGGAGGTAGGGGAAGCTCCATATTAATGACAATGGGAGGTAGGGGAAGCTCCATATTAATGACAATGGGAGGTGGGGAAAATCCATATTGATGACCATGGGAGGTGGGGACAACTCCATAATAATGACCGTGGGAGGTGTGGGGCAACTCCATATTCAATGGCCATGGGAGATGGGGGCAACACCATATTTATGGCCATGGGAGGTGGGGGAAGCTCCATTACAATGGCCATGGAAGGTGGGGCAACTCCATAGTAATGGCCATAGGAGGTAGGGGAAGCTCCATATTAATGACAATGGGAGGTGGGGCAAATCCATATTGATGACCATGGGAGGTGGGGACAACTCCATATTAATGACCATGGGAGGTGGGGCAACTCCATTTTAATGACCATGGGAGGTGGGGGAAACTCCATATTAATGACCATGGGAGGTGGGGCAAGTTCCATATCAATGGCCATGGTTTTGAAATGAACTGTTCAATAAGTTCATATAGATGTTAGCATAGAGTGCATTTGCCTGCAGACCTTGGGGCTCAGAGCTGGTAGCCCATTTATATATGTATCTCAGCTGTGCATTTAGCTCTTTGGCAGAGACCCCCTATTTCTCATGTCTATAGGGGAAGCACGAAGAATGGTTTTCGTCCCCTCTAACAGATTGTGTTTTCACAACTGAGACACTCAATTAGGAAGGCAGACAATACAAGCTTCTACCTTCACCGGCAGCTGAAAACAGCTCAATCTGGGTCTCGGAAATCAATATCTGCAACAAGCTGACGTCTTTCCATGTTTCCGCTTGGTTTGGCGACTTCAAAACTGAAGACGAGAAGTGCGCACTTCTTAAAAATAGGCCAGGCCCTGAGTGTTTTTTCACTGACTGGCAGAACGTCTAGGAGGGGTGACCCTATCGCAATTATACACGCAGCAAATCTGTGATAAAATGTCATTTACTGCAGGCGAATATAACATGACGCATCCCAACCGTGAAAAGAATTCTTTCCAGCAAAGTAACCCCCGACGCGCTTCGCTCCGAATCCACCGAAAGTTCAGTTGTATAAAACTGCCGCTTACAGCGATCGTGAAACTTTGCGCACCTCTGCAGAACGTGAATTTCGGTTATCGGATTTATTACTTGGGGCTCCTTTACACTCGCTTAGACTTCAACACACATTAAAGCGCCTATTGCTTCAACATGCTTTTTTTATACGTTTTTGAGGCTTCGTGATGCTTTTTTTTTTAAGCTTTAATGAAGTTGGCAAATGCCCTGTGTGTGTTGGTTTTCTGTTTTAAAGGGGTCCAGTAGAACCCCAGCTCATTTGTACCCCCTGTTCAGCAGATCCCCCAGCTCAGTCATACATTTGTTCAGCAGATCCCCAACTTATTAGTACCCTTGTTCCGCAGATCCCCTACTCATTAGTATCCTTGCGATCCCCTACTCATTAGTATTTTCGCTTGGGAGAGCCCCAGCTCCCTAGAACCCTCGTTCAGCAGATCCCCAGATTATTAGTACCCTTGTTCAGCAGATCCCCTGTACAGTAATAACCCCCAGCTCTGCTGATCCCCTACTCAGTAGTAACCCCCAGCTCTGCATGCTCCATTCAGAGGCAAATTTGTTGGGATTTTGAGCATCCTTCACTGCACAGGTGGAGTGTGTGCCCAGCTCATTTGTACCCCTGTTCAACAGATCCCCCAGCTCAGTCATACATTCGTTCAGCAAATCCCCAACTTATTAGTACCCTTGTTCCGCAGATCCCCTACTCATTAGTATCCTTGCGATCCCCTACACATTAGTATCTTCGCTTGGGAGAGCCCCGCCCTCGTTCAGCAGATCCCCAGGTTCTTAGTACCCTCGCTCAGCAGATCCCCAGATTATTAGTACCCTTGTTCAGCAGATCCCCTGCTCAGTAATAACCCCCAGCTCTGCTGATCCCCTACTCAGTAGTAACCCCCAGCTCTGCATGCTCCATTCAGAGGCAAATTTGTTGGGATTTTGGGCATCTTTCACTGCACAGGTGGAGTGTGTGCCATGTGGGGGGGCTACATCTCACATCTCGGGGGGGGGGGGTGTGTCAGTGTCACCAGTGTGGACAGGAATACTTGCACCGGATCTGGGTGGCTGCTTGCCTGAACCCAGAAGAGGCAGCTGAGCTCCTGATGACACCAGTGAAGAAGTTGGTGGACCCAGACTATGGTACTTGGGTGGGTCACAGCAGGACAAGACTGGATTTGCTGAATATGTGTATGGAGGTAAAGTGGAGGCGGTGGGGCATGGTGTGGAAACCTCCACTTTAGCACCTTGAATTTAGAAACACTCCCGCTTTTTGGTGCCACTTAGCGGTTTTGTGCCCAGATAACCCCACAACGCGGCCACGTCTTTCCTACTAGCTGTTGAGCTTTTTGGACAGAAGACGATGTTCCTCGGTGGCCCGATGTGAGCCTGGAGTCACAGAACTAGACACCGCGAGCTACGCCCCGTCAATCACCCCTTTTCCCAGCCCAGCTTTCATTATACATAAATGTCACCCGGCCGTGACACCAGACTCTGAGAGACAAAATGCCACGCTGCTCGGGTCTTACCGGCTCAGAACTGGGAAGAATAATTACCGGAGGTCATTAAATACCAGCAGAAGCCAGTGAAGGGGGCTTGAAAATCTGCTGCGTGTGCTTTGGGGAAATAATATCCTCTGCTTCTAATTACTTTGTACCTTCAATAAAACATGCCATCTCAGAAGAATCCTACTCTTCTGATTACATCGTGTTATTAATATAGTAACGCAGCTTCAAGTACTGTGAGCAATTCTACACCACCATAAAACAGCGCCCCCTGGAGGATGTAAAGAAATTGGGGCTGCACAGAGCAGTAAAGTCTATACTAAAGGATTTCGGGAAGGGGGGGGGGGGGGGGGGTTGAACCATGTAGCAAACTGTATATATCATTAATGTTATTATGCCCCAAAAAATAATGTCTAGGAAGATTACCAGCAGAAGAATAAAGATATATTTCTTTTTGCACATAAAAGCTCATCCATGAAGGGTGTAAATATAAGCAGCATATTCATACAAGTCACTCTTTATGGAAGGAAAAGTACCTTTAAGCTGCAGTTTGTCTCTGAGCGGTGGTCAGCTCTCCGGCAGGCCATGCTTGGATCACATTCACAACTGTGCGGGGAGAAAAAAAAACAAGAAGATAATGAATAGAATAAAAAAAAAAAAAAACAAGAATAAATTAAAACAATGAAATGTAACGGATTTAATTAAAATTGCATTGTCACTTGTTCAAAAATATTTCTCCGATTGAGGTCTGGCGCCGCCCTTGTGTCCCCTCCAGGCACACGATGGCCTGTCACACAACCTGTGAACTTTAGTCTGTGAAAGCCATATATAGCGCTATAACCCCTGAAAACTGCCTCAGTGCGAGAGGGGGTCTCTTACACCCCTTTCACACTGGGGCGCTTTACAGGTGATATAGCGTTAAAAATAGCGCCTGTAAAGCGCCTCTACTGTCTCTCCAGTGTGAAAGCCCGAGTGCTTTCACATGGGGGCGCTGCGCTAGCAGGATGCTCAAAAAAGTCCTGCAAGCAGCATCTTTGAGGCACTTGTAGGAGCGGTCTATACCCCCGTGAGTCCGGTCGCAGGTCCCGTGGACTCGATGTATTCGATCGCCATGGGCATACCCCCCTGTGCCGGTCAGGACCCCCGTGAGTCCGGTCGCGGGTCCCATGGACTCGATCGTCTCACGGGGGCGGCTGAACTGGGAGATGCCATTGTAAACAGCATCTCCCCGTTCTGCCTAGCAACAAGTGACGCTGATCTCTGCTCCATGTGATTGGAGCAGAGATCAGTGTTCACTAACACAAAGCCCAGCCCACCACAGTTAGTAACACGCCCCTAGGAACACTTAACCCCTACACTGCCACCCACTGGTTAACTCCTTCACTGCCAGTATCATTTACACAGGAATCACTGCATTTATATAGCACTGATTGCTGTATAAAATGACAATGGTCCCAAAAATGTGTCAAAAATGTCCGATGTGTCCGTCACAATGTCGCAGTCACAATAAAAATCGCTGATCGCCGCCATTACTAGTAAAAAAAAAATTATTAATAAAAAATGCCATAAAACTACCCCCTATTTTGTAAACGCTATAACTTTTGCGCAAACCAATCAATAATTGCCAATTATTTTACCAAAAATATGTAGAAGAATACGTATCGGCCTAAACTGAGGGAAAAAAAATGTTTATATATTTTTGGGGGATATTTATTATAACAAAAAGTAAAAAATAATATGTTTTTTTCAAAATTTTTGTTTATAGCGCAAAAAATAAAAAACTACAGAGGTGATCAAATACCACCAAAAGAAAGCTCTATTTGTGGGGAAAAAAAGGACATCAATTTTGTTTAGGAGCCACGTCGCCACGACCGCGCAATTGTCAGTTAAAGCGACGCAGTGCCGAATCGCAAAAAAGTGGTCTGGTCTTTGGCCAGCAAAATGGTCCGGGGCTGAAAGTGGTTAAGATCCCTTTGACACGGAGGCAGTTTTCAGGTGTTTTAGTGCTAGAAATAGCCTCTGAAAAGTGTCTAAAAAAGCCTCTGTATAGGATTGAAATCAATGGGCAGCACTGCCACGGCAATGGCGCTTTGTGGGCGCTTTTAACCCTTTATTCGGCCGCTAGCAGGGGTTAAATGCGCCCCGCCAGCGGCTGAAAAGCACATCTAAAACGTCAGTAAAACGCTGCTAAAACTAGGATGAGAGGAGGAATCTTCAAACACTGGAAATGTTCAGCTGCTACATAGTTATACAGGATGAAAAAAAAGGATACAAAGCAACACAAAGACTGTTACTTCTACACAACAAAGTATTGGCCGCCGCCATCTTCAGTAAGGGAATCAGGAAGTGAAGCCTCGTGGCTTCACTTCCTGGTTCCCTACTGCCTATGCGTGACTCGCGCTGCGCGTTCCCACTGGTCCCTGCTGTCTCCTGGGACCCATATATATATATATATATATACACACACACACACACACACACGTGATCCTACACTTCCAGGTGTCCGATGTCTGCCGGCACCCACTGATCATTTGGTACACAGGCAGAACGGCAATCCGATTGGGAGGTAATGATGGAGCATCGTCACCCCTGTAACAGGAAGTGCCAGAACAAGTATTTGCATGGCAGGAGCATGTTTTAATGGAAGCTGCAGATTTAAAGTGACTTTTCAGATGCCATTAGACGGAGGGTTAGAATTACTGTCAAGTTTTTATTTCTAAATGAAATCAGAAAAAAAGGGCGCCAGAGCGTCTTAGGAGCCCCTGCACAATTATCTCTAAGCACACGTCTATCATAAGTAATATAGAAGACTCCCCAGGAGGTTATAGTTGAGAGTCCTATAGAAAGCCTCGTCAATTTTTATTGAGACCTGATGAAGAAGGACTGTTGGCTGCCGAAACGTGTTGGTTACTTTCTGAATTTAATCTGCAATTAATTAATATAACTTTCTGGCAATTTTTGGGAGGGCATCGCCCCTTGAGAGCGATACCCTATTATAGTAAAACTGACAAGCTCCAGTTCTTAACCCCTTGGCGCCGGCTGTATGCAATCGGGTGTATGGGTGTATATATAGCTGTATACACCCACCTTCCTTCCTTTATATAGAGACCTTCCTCAATCATCACTGGCTGCAGTTATACATCCTCTGTCCTGTATACAGCTATATACATCCACCTTCCTTCCTGTATATGCTAATACCATCCACCCCCTCTATATACACATACTGTACACTCGTCGTACTGTACAGGCCGCATTCGATATGATGGGCTCATGCCTGCACTTTATGTGATAATGACTAAGCCCCTCCCCTTCATGACATTGTCAAAAAAAGGCGGGGCATGGGTGACCTTAAAATTATACCCCCCCCCCTCCCGAAAATAGTTCTGCGGTCGCCCATGCCTCCAAATGAAAGCCCATGGGGTCCTGTCGGGTAGGCTGTGTGGGGTCCTCCGGGTAGGCTGTGTGGGGCCATGTCGGGTAGGCTGTGTGGGGCCCTGTCGGGTAGGCTGTGTGGGGCCCTGTCGGGTAGGCTGTGTGGGGCCCTGTCGGGTAGGCTGAGTGGGGCCCTGTCGGGTAGGCTGAGTGGGGCCCCGTCGGGTAGGCTGAGTGGGGCCCTGTCAGGCAGGCTGTATGGGGCCCTGTCGAGTAGGCTGTATGGAGTTCTGTCGGGTAGGCTGTATGGGGCCCTGTCGGGTAGGCTGTATGGGGCCCTGTCGGGTAAGCTGTGTGGGGCCCTGTCGGGTAGGCTGTGTGGGGCCCTGTCGGGTAGGCTGTGTGGGGCCCTGTCGGGCAGGCTGAGTGGGGCCCTGTCGGGCAGGCTGAGTGGGGCCCTGTCGGGCAGGCTGAGTGGGGCTCTGTCGGGCAGGCTGTGTGGGGCCCTGTCGGGTAGGCTGTAAGGGGCCCTATCAGGCAGGCTGTATGTAGCCCTGTCAGGCAGGCTGTATGTGGCCCTGTTGGGTAGGCTATGTGGGGCCCTGTCGGGTAGGCTGTGTGGGGCCCTGTCGGGTAGGCTGTGTGGGGCCCTGTCGGGTAGGCTGTGTGGGGCCCTGTCGGGTAGGCTGTGTGGGGCCCTGTCGGGTAGGCTGTGTGGGGCCCTGTTGGGTAGGCTGTGTGGGGCCCTGTCGGGTAGGCTGTATGGGGTCCTGTCAGGCAGGCTGTATGTGGCCCTGTTGGGTAGGCTATGTGGGGCCCTGTCGGGTAGGCTGTATGGTGCCCTGTCGGGTAGGCTGTGTGGGGCCCTGTGATTTCTAACAGCAGCCCTGGCAATAAAAAACCTGACAGAGGCTCTGACTCTCGGCTGATCTATTCAAAAGCAGAATAATACATTCTAGTTGGAGTTGGGTTTTTTCGGGATAAAGAATAATTATTGCTGATTTTTGTATTTCATGAACCAATCAGAATGTTGTTTTTGCCAGCGATGGGGAAATGTTATATCCTTGGAAGGAAATCTCCCCTCCCCCTCCCCCGGTCACTGATCATTGTATTGTTGTCCCCAGGCATTGTCCGCGCCTCCAGCGTCTTCCCCATCCTCAGCACCATCCTGCTGTTACTGGGCGGCCTGTGTGTTGGCGCCGGGCGGATTTATAATCGGAGGAATAACATCATCCTCAGCGCCGGGATACTCTTCGTGGCAGCCGGTAAGCATCCAATTTTACGAAAAAAAAAAAAAAAAACAGACATTTACTGACAATGAACTGCGCCCTCTGCACAACGCACACAGGTGTGACTGAGAATACCGGATTCTGTGCCTAGAGGGCGCCACTGCTGACTCCCCTATAAATGTTTTCTGCCTGTGTTTCTAATCTGATCAACTCAAAAAATATATCTCAAGCATGCGCACAGTGAAAGCTGCCAATCTGCTTCCTGTTAAAACAACAACAAAAATTCTAGAGTTATAATGAGGATAATGCCATTAATGATAGTATAGTAATAATGACGATTACAGGTTGGTGAAGACGTATTATATCACTCCGGTATCAGGTTATTTGAAATGAACAACTTTATTGTGAATGAAATCACAAAGATCAGGATACAAAAAACAAAAAGAGACGGCGGGCTACCTAGTGCCTAAGGCATGCTACAATGACATACACTCATTGGCTGAGGGCCATTCGAATATTTCTTAAAGGAGAAGTGTCAGGTTCTGAAAAAAAAAAACATCTATACTCACCTCCATGCTGGAGCTGTCTCCTGCTGGCTCTTTGACCCAGAACCGAGCGATGACTTGACTGCTGATCACTCAGTTTTCGGGTTCCGCTCTGAGCAGGGAGCAATGACTACCAGTCTCTGCCCCTCCACAGCTCACTAAAGTGCTGGGCTGAGGAGGGGTTGGTAGCGGCTGGCTCAGGCTCTCAGCGGCACACTGAAAGGCTGAGGCCAGCTGCCAGTCAGGCACCTGGGTGGATCCTGAATTATATTCCACTCACTGATCACCAATGTAAGGAACATTCTTCCCACTGATCACCAATGTAAGGAACATTCTTCTCACTGATCACCAATGTAAGGAACATTCTTCTCACTGATCACCAATGTAAGGAACATTCTTCTCACTGATCACCAATGTAAGGAACATTCTTCTCACTGATCACCAATGTAAGGAACATTCTTCTCACTGATCACCAATGTAAGGAGCATTCTTCTCACTGATCACCAATGTAAGGAACATTCTTCTCACTGATCACCAATGTAAGGAACATTCTTCTCACTGATCACCAATGTAAGGAACATTCTTCTCACTGATCACCAATGTAAGGAACATTCTTCTCACTGATCACCAATGTAAGGAACATTCTTCTCACTGATCACCAATGTAAGGAACATTCTTCTCACTGATCACCAATGTAAGGAACATTCTTCCCACTGATCACCAATGTAAGGAACATTCTTCTCACTGATCACCAATGTAAGGAACATTCTTCTCACTGATCACCAATGTAAGGAACATTCTTCTCACTGATCACCAATGTAAGGAACATTCTTCTCACTGATCACCAATGTAAGGAACATTCTTCTCACTGATCACCAATGTAAGGAACATTCTTCCCACTGATCACCAATGTAAGGAACATTCTTCCCACTGATCACCAATGTAAGGAACATTCTTCTCACTGATCACCAATGTAAGGAACATTCTTCTCACTGATCACCAATGTAAGGAACATTCTTCCCACTGATCACCAATGTAAGGAGCATTCTTCTCACTGATCACCAATGTAAGGAACATTCTTCTCACTGATCACCAATGTAAGGAACATTCTTCCCACTGATCACCAATGTAAGGAACATTCTTCTCACTGATCACCAATGTAAGGAACATTCTTCTCACTGATCACCAATGTAAGGAGCATTCTTCTCACTGATCACCAATGTAAGGAACATTCTTCCCACTGATCACCAATGTAAGGAACATTCTTCCCACTGATCACCAATGTAAGGAACATTCTTCCCACTGATCACCAATGTAAGGAACATTCTTCCCACTGATCACCAATGTAAGGAACATTCTTCCCACTGATCACCAATGTAAGGAACATTCTTCCCACTGATCACCAATGTAAGGGACATTCTTCTCACTGATCACCAATGTAAGGAACATTCTTCCCACTGATCACCAATGTAAGGAACATTCTTCTCACCGATCACCAATGTAAGGGACATTCTTCTCACTGATCACCAATGTAAGGAACATTCTTCTCACTGATCACCAATGTAAGGAACATTCTTCTCACTGATCACCAATGTAAGGAACATTCTTCTCACTGATCATCAATGTAAGGAACATTCTTCTCACCGATCACCAATGTAAGGAACATTCTTCTCACCGATCACCAATGTAAGGAACATTCTTCTCAGCGATCACCAATGTAAGGAACATTCTTCCCACTGATCACCAATGTAAGGAACATTCTTCCCACTGATCACCAATGTAAGGAACATTCTTCTCACTGATCACCAATGTAAGGAACATTCTTCTCACTGATCACCAATGTAAGGAACATTCTTCTCACTGATCACCAATGTAAGGAACATTCTTCTCACTGATCACCAATGTAAGGAACATTCTTCCCAATTTTTCTTTATTAAAAGTCTTGCAATCATTAACCACTTTCAGACCGGACCATTTTGCTGGTAAATGACCAGAGGTCTTTTTACACTTTGGCACTGCGCTGCTTTAACTGGTAATTGCGCGGTCATGCAATGTTGTACCCAAACAAAATTTGCGTCCTTTTCTTCCCACAAATAGAGCTTTCTTTTGATGGTATTTGATTGCCTCTGCGATTTTTATTTTTTGCGATATAAACGTAAAAAGACCGCAAATTTTGAAAAAAAATGATATTTTCTACTTTTTGTTATTAGAAAAATCCAATAAACTCAATTTTAGTCATACATTTAGGCCAAAATGTATTCAGCCACATGTCTTTGGTAAAAAAAAAGTCAATAACTGTATATTTATTGGTTTGCGCAAAAGTTGTCACATCTACAAACTAAGGTACGTTTTCTGGAATTTACGCAGCTTTTAGTTTACGACTGCCTATCTCATTTCTTGAGGTGCTAAAATGGCAGGGCAGTACAAAACCCCCCCAAATGACCCCATTTTGGAAAGTAGACCCCCTAAGGAAATTGATAAGAGGCATGTTGAGCCCATTGAATATTTTATTTTTTTGCCTCAAGCGATTGAATAATGACAAAAAAAAAAATTTTTTTTTTTTTTACACAAAGTTGTCACTAAATGATATATTGCTCACACATGCTATGGGCGTATGTGAAATGACACCCCAAAATAAATTCTGCTGCTTCTCCTGAGTATGGGGATACCACATATGTGGGACTTTTTGGGAGCCTAGCCGCGTACGGGGCCCCGAAAACCAAGCACCGCCTTCAGGCTTTCTAAGGGCGTAAATTTTTGAGTTCACTTCTCACTACCTATTACAGTTTTGAAGGCCATAAAATGCCAAGATGGCACAAAACCCCCACAAATGACCCCATTTTAGAAAGTAGACACCCCAAGCTATTTGCTGAGAGGCATGTTGAGTTCATGGAATATTTTATATTTTGCCACAAGTTGCGGGAAAATTACAAACTTTTTTTTTTTTTTTTTTTTTTTAACAAAGTTGTCACTAAATGATATATTGCTCATGCATGCCATGGGCATATGTGAAATGACACCCCAAAATAAATTCTGCTGCTTCTCCTGAGTACGGGGATACCACATATGTGGGACTTTTTGGGAGCCTAGCCGCGTACGGGGCCCCGAAAACCAAGCACCGCCTTCAGGCTTTCTAAGGGCGTAATTTTTTGATTTCACTCCTCACTACCTATTACAGTTTTGAAGGCCATAAAATGCCAAGATGGCACAAAACCCCCACAAATGACCCCATTTTAGAAAGTAGACACCCCAAGCTATTTGCTGAGAGGCATGTTGAGTCCATGGAATATTTTATATTTTGCCACAAGTTGCGGGAAAATTACAAACTTTTTTTTTTTTTTTTTCACAAAGTTGTCACTAAATGATATATTGCTCACGCATGCCATGGGCATATGTGAAATGACACCCCAAAATAAATTCTGCTGCTTCTCCTGAGTATGGGGATACCACATATGTGGGACTTTTTGGGAGCCTAGCCGCGTACGGGGCCCCGAAAACCAAGCACCGCCTTCAGGCTTTCTAAGGGCGTTACAGTTTTGAAGGCCATAAAATGCCAAGATGGCACAAACCCCCCCCAAATGACCCCATTTTGGAAAGTAGACACCCCTAAATTTAGGGGTACACTAGTGAGACTAGGTAATAAATGGCGGGTGCCCTGAAACTATAAAAAAATAACTAACCAACCAGCGTCACCTGTAACAGTTATATGGTGATCACTGGTGAAAGGGTTAACTAGGGGGCAATCAGGGGGCTTTATGCGGTAGTATATGGGGGTCCCTGGCGCTATAAAAAGCTGCAGCGAACCTAAATACCTACCTGCCTAACTAGCGTCACCTGTGACACTAATACAGCGATCAGAAAAACGATCGCTTATTAGGCTGGGTTCACACTGGAGCGATGCGGGAACGCCACGAATGCGCGGCGGGTTCCTGCATCGCATGCCTCCCGGCGGCAGTTCACACTGCCCTATGCGAACTGCTGGGAGTGTCAGTGAAATGTTACTGACACCCCCAGATCAGTTCGCATATCGCAGTGCGATCTGCAAACTCGGATCGCATGGTGTGAACACCCATGCGATCCGATTCTGCTGCGGGCCAAAAAAAGGGTCCCGTGCGAATTTGCGGCGGGTGCGGCGAATGGCTGAACTCGAATCGCACAGAGATCGGATGTGATTTGCACTGCAGTGCGGTGCGAATCACATCCGTTCTCATAAACCGCTGCAATGTGAACCCAGCCTTAGTGACACTGGCGACGGGGGGTGATCACGGGGTTAAACCTTTATTGGGGGGGTTAGGGGGGTACCTTAGAACTAAAGGGGGCTAACCCTAACTGCCCTAACAGTTATTAGTCACAAATGACACCCGCCGGGTGATCAGGGGGTTAAACCTTTATTAGGTAATAAATGGCGGGTGCCCTGAAACTATAAAAAAATAACTAACCAACCAGCGTCACCTGTAACAGTTATATGGTGATCACTGGTGAAAGGGTTAACTAGGGGGCAATCAGGGGGCTTTATGCGGTAGTATATGGGGGTCCCTGGCGCTATAAAAAGCTGCGGCGAACCTAAATACCTACCTGCCTAACTAGCGTCACCTGTGACACTAATACGGCAATCAGAAAAATGATCGCTTATTAGGCTGGGTTCACACTGGAGCGATGCGGAAACGCCGCGAATCCGCGGCGGGTTCCCGCATCGCATGCCTCCCGGCGGCAGTTCACACTGCCCTATGCGAACTGCTGGGAGTGTCAGTGAAATGTTACTGACACCCCCAGATCAGTTCGCATATCGCAGTGCGATCTGCAAACTCGGATCGCATGGTGTGAACACCCATGCGATCCGATTCTGCTGCGGGCCAAAAAAAGGGTCCCGTGCGAATTTGCGGCGGGTGCGGCGGGTGTGGCGGGTGCGGCGGGTGCGGCGAATGGCTGAACTCGAATCGCACAGAGATCGGATGTGATTTGCACTGCAGTGCGGTGCGAATCACATTCGTTCTCATAAACCGCTGCAATGTGAACCCAGCCTTAGTGACACTGGCGACGGGGGGTGATCACGGGGTTAAACCTTTATTGGGGGGGTTAGGGGGGTACATTAGAACTAAAGGGGGCTAACTCTAACTGCCCTAACAGTTATTACAGTCACAAATGACACCAATGCAAAAAAAAAAAAAAAAAAAAAAAAAAAATGACATTGGTGTCACTGTGACTGGGGGGCAGGGGTAATTGGGGGGGTGATCGGGGGGTAAAGGGGGGGTGTGAGTGTGCCTGGCATGTTCTACTGTGTGTGTGAGTGTTGGTGCAACTTACTGATCCGCTCTCCTCCGTGTCGGAACGAAAAATACCGACACGGAGGAGAGAATACATCACTTCCTCTCCTGTGTTTACATTACAGGAGAGGAAGTGATGTCACCGGGGATTTCTATTCGTCGGGAGCGATCGCGAGGGGGTGGCCATGAATGAATGGCCGTCCCCTCGTCCGGGATCGCTCCCGTACGAATACCGACCGCCGCAGGCACCGGGCGGGGGCCCGATCGGGCCCCCGACCCGCGGGAGGCAAGGGACGTACATGTATGTCCTTATGCCTGCCCGTGCCATTGTACCGACGTACATCGGCGTGCGGCGGTCGGCAACTGGTTAAGCATAAAATCACAATATATAAATATACATAAATATATACATATTTACATAAATTAAAATATAGCAAATCTGCTCTCAAAACAAATAAAAAATACTTTAAGCAATAACATAAATCCTATTACGACTCACACCATTACACCAGACATCAAACTTGTGAGGTTAAGAAACAATCCCGCACCTATTATGCATGCAGCCCTTCTTCAAAAAGAAGATACTAACCAACAAAAGCTAAGGGAGTGAAAGAAACAGAAAAAGAAAAGAGCTCCTCACCCAGAGATGGGCAGTTCACCAAAGGCAAGTCTGATATTCCTCCACGCCCTTATCCAGACTGCCCGAGGCTCCCTGCCCTTCTCAAGACCCCGAATTTTCCCAACCTCACCCAGAATATTGTGCACCACCACCTCAACAGAGAGGACTTTCTTCCGCAGGGTAATCTGGCACCGTGCATTCCATGTGAAGTAACGGATAACTATACTAACTAAAAACAGTGTATCCAAATCAAAATCCCAGTGAGTCGGGAATGCCCCATACACCCACTCCGCATAACTCATGCGATAGAAAAAGGGGATACCTAGAGCCCTCCCCACCCTTTTATACACCTCTATGTTAAAGGGACACCGGAGCAAAAAGTGGTCCATAGACTCCACTTTACCAACACACTCCGCTCTAGGGCAATCCCGATCATCCACAGGGCGATGCTTCAAGTTCCCTCTCACATAGAGCCTTCCATGGAAGGCGAGCCAGGCTTGATCCCTAAACTTCAAGGGGATTCTTTCTAAATTGATTAAACACAACCCTTCCCTCATTACAGAGCCTGGGCAATCCCTTAAGGCCAGTGACACACTGAAAGCAGAGCCCAAAATCCTCTTCTCCAGAAGCTTCCTGGGGAGGGACTTGATATCCTCCACTGTCACCTGCCACTGCCGAAGTATTTTCAGACACGGGGCAACATAAGCCGGGAGCTTGCCATGTCAGACTCTCAGACTTTTCACTGGCCCGCCATCTTCCCAGCATCGCAGAAAAGGCCTAAAACAAGATTGAAAAATACCCACCCATCCCGGCGGGTTCTCTGCTAGCATGTTACCAAGATTGTACTTTAAAAACAGCAGAGAAAAGAAAACTATTGGGTTGACCATTCCTAGGCCACCCTCCCGCCTAGACAGGTAAGTTAGATTGGGTTTTATCAGGTTCAGCCTACTTCCCCATAACAGTTGGAAAAAGCAGCTGTACACCCTTGCATAGAGAGATACTGGCAAGATACAGACGAAGCTGACATATAAAAAAATTGGGACCAGGTACGTTTTGATCAAGTCAACCCTCTCCCTCAATGAAAGCTTCCATTTCTTCCAGCTTGCTACTTTGGCATTGGCACACACCAACCTGCTTTCCCAATTTCGATGACCATAGTCACCAGGACCAAATTTGATGCCCAACACTTTAATTTCCTGCTGGGGCTCTGGGAAGGCATCCGGAAGTTCGAAGCTTTCACCTTCCTCACCCATCCAGAAAACTTCACTCTTTTCATGGTTGACTTTAGAACCAGAAGCCTCCGTGTACTGCTCTATCATAGAGACCACCTCCTGCACCTCCTCCGTTCCAGAGACAATAACAGACACATCATCGGCATAGGCCACGACCTTCAAAGGTGGCACACCAGCAATGCCCAAAGGCACCCCGCACAAAGATCCACACTCTAGCCTTCTTATAAAGGGGTCAATTGCAAATACATATAACAGGGGGCTCAGAGGACATCCCTGGCGCACACCAGAGCCAACCTCAAAAGGCCGTCCAACCCAACCATTAACCAGTGGGAAGCTCTCAGCCCCTTTATATAATGTCTTCAGCCAATCTATAAACCTCCCCTGCAGGCCGTATCTACCAAGTAGCAAATACAGGTACTCGTGATTGACTCTATCAAAAGCCTTCGCCTGATCCAATGCCAGCAAGTACTTTCTCCATCCAGCAGCCCTGCATCGTTCCAAAGCCTCCCGGACAGCTAAAACCGCTGAAAAGGTACTTCTACCTTGGACCGAGCAGTGCTGATGACTGGACAACAAATCGCCTGCCACTGACGACAAGCGCCAAAAAAGAATCTTCGCCAAGATCTTTCTATCAACATTGAGAAGACTGATGGGGCGCCAGTTCTCAATCATTGAGGGGTCTTTACCTTTTGACAGAAGAATCACAGCGGATTGCCTCATGGAGGGAGGGAGCGAACCCTCTTCTAGACAGCTGTTATAAACCTCCGCTAAAAAGGGAGCCAGAATGGACTTAAAACACTTGCAGAATTCAGCTGTCAACCCATCTGGCCCAGGCGATTTTTTGGTAGCCAGCTTCTCTATAGCATGAACTACCTCATCCACTGAAATTGGTTCTGTCAAATCCATCAAAGGCAATGTACCATTTCCCAATCCTGGAGTAGAATCCAGAAAGCTTTCCATCTTGTCCCGACAAAGGTCCTTTCTTCCTAGAAGATCTGCATAATATGATCTGAAGATTTCCAGGATCCCTGATCTGGACTTCACCAGGGAACCCGTACTATCCCTCAGGCCTGTGACTGTCTTAACTGCTATGCCTTGCTTACAGTTCTGGTAAGGATCAGGCGAGTGATATTTTCCATAATCCCTCTCCAGAACCAAGGAGGCATGCCGGTCGTATTGACACTTTCTAAGAAGAAACTTCACCTCAGAGATCTCCCCTGGATCTCCTCTATACGAGACAAGACGATCAAGCTTCCTCCGCAAATGCTGGTAGGCAATGTACATACCAAGCTGCTTCTTCTTACTTATGGCCTTGAAAAGTCCAATCGCCCTTTGTTTCACAAGCTCCCACCACTCTGACTTAGTGCTGCAAAAGTCCAGAATAGAAATCAGTGCCTGGAAAAAATCCTCAAAGGATTGTCTTACCTCTACGTCTTCCAGGAGAGCCGAATTCAGTTTCCAGGTACCCCTTCCCCTGGGTGGAGTGTCCGAGGCATTCAGAGTCACAGACAGCATACAGTGGTCAGAGAACTCCACCGCCCTCAACTCAGGAGCAGAGAAAGCAGAGTTCTCCTTTAAAAAAAAACTATCTATCCTACTCTGACTATTCCCTCTCTGAAATGTGAATCTCGTGCTGCCAGGGCAGTGCTTAATATGCACATCTACCAGGCCTGCTTGTCTCACCATATCTCTAAGAAAAACGCTATCGTACGCTAGCCTGTCTATGGAGCCTCTCCTGTCTTCAGGCCTAATTATGGTGTTAAAATCACCTCCAAAGACAACCTGCTGGGACGTAAAAAGGAAGAGCTTGATCTCTGTGAGGAGGCATTTCCTGCCCCATCTTGACTGCAGTCCATAGATATTGATCAGACGCAGGTCCTGCCCCCTAACAGAGACGTCCAAGACCATGCATCTCCCAATCTCTACCTCAATTACCCGCCGGCACGTTACCATATCGGTTTTAAAAAGGACCGCAACTCCGCTGCAGGGCTCAGCCGCAAGAGACCAAAAGGAGGGACCACATCTCCACTCCCTTTTTGCTAGATGGACATCGGCCAAAGTATTGAGCCAGGTCTCTTGCAAAAATAAAATCTCAGCATCAAACTCGCTGAGCAAAAATAAGGCAATATCACGAGCTCTTGCAGATTTCATGCTGGCGACATTAATGGTCGCCACCTTTATCGGAGTGGGAACTGCCATCAGGATGATTGGGGTAGTCGTTTCTTAACCTTTGCCACACTCTCATCACCAGAAACAGCTCTCTTCAAACTATGTGACACCCCCTCATCCATGGATGGTAAAGAAAAAGATAAATCAGACACCCCATCACCTGACAAAACTGAAAAAGGGTTACCAGGAGGAACCCCTCCTGGGTCCGACTCTGAGGAAGAAATAACCACCTTATTTGTCTTCCTCTTCTTCTTTTTCTTCCTCCTAAACGTCTCCCACCCCTCATCATCCGAATCCCCCTCAACAGAGGGTGAGACATGGGATATGGACACCCTTCCATCAGCCCCACCCCCATCCAGCACCCCCACACTCCCCTGACCACGTTTGCGCTGCCGAGGGACAGGGACTGGAGGCTGAGAAGGAAGATCCACCCAACCTGCCCCCCCAGCAGCTTCCGCTAGCCCGGAGGATCTACGTACAGCAGGAATAGGGACCACCACATGGGGGACAGACTTAGGGACCACATTACTAGAGGGAACAGAATCTGAAGCAACAGATGGAACAGACACAGGAGGGACAGACTCAGGGACAACATTACCAGGGGAAACAGAACCTGA
This sequence comes from Lithobates pipiens, assembly GCF_037356315.1. Taxonomy (NCBI): domain Eukaryota; kingdom Metazoa; phylum Chordata; class Amphibia; order Anura; family Ranidae; genus Lithobates; species Lithobates pipiens. Next base: position 227,762,035 of record NW_027507789.1, on the reverse strand, counting down.
AACAGATGGAACAGACACAGGGGGGACAGACTCAGGGGCCACATTACCAGGGGAAACAGAATCCAAATCAACAGATGGAACAGACACAGGAGGGACAACAACAGTTACAGCGGCCTCATCCTCCTTATCCAGCCTCTGCAGCTCAGCCTCCAATCCTGGCAAGTTATGTAAAGCCTCTGGACACTTACTATAAGGATGGCACAAATTGCACCGAATGTGGGTACAATCCTTTGCCAAATGGTCCAAATCCTGGCGTAGCGAACACTTTTTACGGGTGCAGGTAGATGCAAAATGGCCCTTTTCACCACACTTATTACAAACTTTGGGCTGCCCCTGGTAGAATATAGTCAGCCGATCTCTTCCCAGAAAAGCTGAGCAGGGTAGATGTTGGACTACATTTCCCAGCATCCCCAATTTTAGTGACACTGTCCAGGCCCCTGTCCATATCCCATGTTCATCCAGGACCTTCCGCAGTGGAGTGAGGACCTCACCATATCGGCGTAGCCATACTATCAAATCAGCCTCTGGTATGGATTTGTTGCGCACCAGGATGGTCACCGATTTTATCAGAGGCTGCCTGGAAATCACCTTTGGCACCAAACCACTCCACTGCGGAAGGCCCTGGCACCTCCTATGTCGCTCCCAAAATAAATCCAACCCCTCAGGTTTTACAAAAGATAAATCAAATTCATAACTCCCCACTGGGCAAATCAAAGCAAAAATATCCACAGCTTTAAACCCCATTTCCAAAACCAGCTCAGCCACCCTCCCCCTCCCACTTCAACTGAACCACATTCCTCCTCCTGTACCCACTACCAATCCCACCACCAAACCTCCCCAAATTATGACCACCAATATTTACAACATTCCCCCCACCCTCCTTGGTGCGACTCCCCAAAACTGATGCATAACTCCCCATATTCCTCCCAGCAGAAGAGACATTTGTTTGTTTTGAACTGTCTGAGACATTTCTAGCAGATATCGATTGTACAGATTTGGTCTGCACAATCGATGAGTCTTTCCTCTGAGCAGAGAGAGAAATGTATTAACCCCTTCACCTCCACCACCCACCACATTCATTGTTTTATCATGACTGTCATTGTTAATACTTGCTGGTATATTCACATGTCCTGCAGTCTTCCCAGCAGTGTCAGTTCCCACTGCTGTGCTGGTGGAATCTTCAGCTGGCCTGTTCTCTTCCATCAGGACAGGACTTTCTGCAGAGGACAGTGCAGGCTGGACTGACACATCCATGGCTTCCATTGCACATGGTGCAGTATTCTGACCCCCTCCCCCACCAGCATCAATCAGCTCTGCTGGAACACAGAGAGGCTCAGGTGAGGCAATCACATTGCAGGTGTCAGACACAGTGTGTGAAACAGCAAACTTGATAGAGGGACTACAGGTCTCAGCACATGCAGGTGCAGCAACATCCATGTTCAGGGGGTTTGGTGCAGGTTCATCCTCATTCCCTGGCTGATTTTTCTGAACTTCCCTGGGACCTCTGATGGATTATCAGACATTACAAGCTTGTCCCCTCTCAGGGGGGATTCCATCCGCTGTATGAAGGTCAGGGTGCCATTCTCACTCTCAACCCCCTGGCTGGTTGCCGCTGGCGACTCCAAGGCCTTACATGGGGGGAGAGGAGCAGAGGCAGATGGACCCGGGTCATCCATATGCTGAGGCTGATCCACAGAACATGCTGAGGACTGGCTGACAAATCTCCTCTCATTTTCAAATTTTTCTTTAAATGCTCCACTTTTTTCTTTTAGTTTTTGCAACAATAAAATTTGCTGCTTCACTTTTTCTTCCAGTTCCTGTAGCTCAGGCTTCATGGCGGTGCCATTCTTACTCCAGGCCTGGAAGTATTTGGCTTTGAAGTTTTTAAGCTCCACTCTCAAAACCTTCAGCTTCTCCTCCGCTCTCCCAATCGCCCTAAAGCGATTAACAACCTTCTGGCTGAAGACACTGGCATCCACACCAGGGGCCGGACCCACAGACAGATCCTCCACCTCCTCCTCACTGGGCCCCGTGTCATTAGGGGGATCCATCTCAGGGCCTCCCCCAGGATCAGGCATTATTCCTGGGCCAAGCTAGCAGGCAAGGCCCAGGCTTGAAACATGGGTGGTTCTCACAGAGAGCTCCTTGGGTGTGTCCTCCTCCTCCTTCCCAATTTTTCTTTATTAAAAGTCTTGCAATCATTAAGCATAAAATCACAATATATAAATATACATAAATATATACATATTTACATAAATTAAAATGAATATAGCAAAACTGCTCTCAAACCAAAAAAAAAAAAATACTTTACAGCAATAACATAAATCCTATTACGACTCACACCATTACACCAGACATCAAACTTGTGAGGTTAAGAAACAATCCCGTACCCATTATGCATGCAGCCCTTCTTCAAAAAGAAGATACTAACCAAAAAAAGCTAAGGGAGTGAAAGAACCAGAAAAAGAAAAGAGCTCCTCACCCAGAGATGGGCAGTTCACCAAAGGCAGGTCTGATATTCCTCCACGCCCTTATCCAGACTGCCCGAGGCTCCCTGCCCTTCTCAAGACCCCGAATTTTCCCAACCTCACCCAGAATATCGTGCACCACCACCTCAACAGAGAGGACTTTCTTCCGCAGGGTAATCTGGCACCGTGCATTCCATGTGAAGTAACGGACAACTATACTAACTAAAAACAGTGTATCCAAATCAAAATCCCAGTGAGTCGGGAATGCCCCATACACCCACTCCGCATAACTCATGCGATAGAAAAAGGGGATGCCTAGAGCCCTCCCCACCCTTTTATACACCTCTATGTTAAAGGGACACTGGAGCAAAAAGTGGTCCATAGACTCCACTTTACCAACACACTCCGCTCTAGGACAATCCCGATCATCCACAGGGCGATGCTTCAAGTTCCCTCTCACATAGAGCCTTCCATGGAAGGCAAGCCAGGCTTGATCCCTAAACTTCAAGGGGATTCTTTCTAAATTGATTAAACGCAACCCTTCCCTCATTACAGAGCCTGGGCAATCCCTTAAGGCCAGTGACACACTGAAAGCAGAGCCCAAAATCCTCTTCTCCAGAAGCTTCCTGGGGAGGGACTTGATATCCTCCACTGTCACCTGCCACTGCCGAAGTATTTTCAGACACGGGGCAACATAAGCCGGGAGCTTGCCATGTCGGACTCTCAGACTTTTCACTGGCCCGCCATCTTCCCAGGATCGCAGAAAAGGCCTAAAACAAGATTGAAAAATACCCACCCATCCCGGCGGGTTCTCTGCTAGCATGTTACCAAGATTGTACTTTAAAAACAGCAGAGAAAAGAAAACTATTGGGTTGACCATTCCTAGGCCACCCTCCCGCCTAGACAGGTAAGTTACATTGCGTTTGATCAGGTTCAGCCTACTTCCCCATAACAGTTGGAAAAAGCAGCTGTACACCCTTGCATAGAGAGATACTGGCAAGATACAGACGAAGCTGACATATAAAAAAATTGGGACCAGGTACGTTTTGATCAAGTCAACCCTCTCCCTCAATGAAAGCTTCCATTTCTTCCAACTTGCTACTTTGGCATTGGCACACACCAACCTGCTTTCCCAATTTCGATGACCATAGTCACCAGGACCAAATTTGATGCCCAACACTTTAATTTCCTGCTGGGGCTCTGGGAAGGCATCCGGAAGTTCGAAGCTTTCACCTTCCTCACCCATCCAGAAAACTTCACTCTTTTCATGGTTGACTTTAGAACCAGAAGCCTCCGTGTACTGCTCTATCATAGAGACCACCTCCTGCGCCTCCTCCGTTCCAGAGACAATAACAGACACATCATCGGCATAGGCCACGACCTTCAAAGGTGGCACACCAGCAATGCCCAAAGGCACCCCGCACAAAGATCCACTCTCTAGCCTTCTTATGAAGGGGTCGATTGCGAATACATATAACAGGGGGCTCAGAGGACATCCCTGGCGCACACCAGAGCCAACCTCAAAAGGCCGTCCAACCCAACCATTAACCAGTGGGAAGCTCTCAGCCCCTTTATATAATGTCTTCAGCCAATCTATAAACCTCCCCTGCAGGCCGTATCTACCAAGTAGCAAATACAGGTACTCGTGATTGACTCTATCAAAAGCCTTCGCCTGATCCAATGCCAGCAAGTACTTTCTCCATCCAGCAGCCCTGCATCGTTCCAAAGCCTCCCGGACAGCTAAAACCGCTGAAAAGGTACTTCTACCTTGGACCGAGCAGTGCTGATGACTGGACAACAAATCGCCTGCCACTGACGACAAGCGCCAAAAAAGAATCTTCGCCAAGATCTTTCTATCAACATTGAGAAGACTGATGGGGCGCCAGTTCTCAATCATTGAGGGGTCTTTACCTTTTGACAGAAGAATCACAGCGGATTGCCTCATGGAGGGAGGGAGCGAACCCTCTTCTAGACAGCTGTTATAAACCTCCGCTAAAAAGGGAGCCAGAATGGACTTAAAACACTTGTAGAATTCAGCTGTCAACCCATCTGGCCCAGGTGATTTTTTGGTAGCCAGCTTCTCTATAGCATGGACTACCTCATCCACTGAAATTGGTTCTGTCAAATCCATCAAAGGCAATGTACCATTTCCCAATCCTGGAGTAGAATCCAGAAAGCTTTCCATCTTGTCCCGACAAAGGTCCTTTCTTCCCAGAAGGTCTGCATAATATGATCTGAAGATCTCCAGGATCCCTGATCTGGACTTCACCAGAGAACCCGTACTATCCCTCAGGCCTATGACCGTCTTAACTGCTATGCCTTGCTTACAGTTCTGGTAAGGATCAGGCGAGTGATATTTTCCATAATCCCTCTCCAGAACCAAGGAGGCATGCCGGTCGTATTGACACTTTCTAAGAAGAAACTTCACCTCAGAGATCTCCCCTGGATCTCCTCTATACGAGACAAGACGATCAAGCTTCCTCCGCAAATGCTGGTAGGCAATGTACATACCAAGCTGCTTCTTCTTACTTATGGCCTTGAAAAGTCCAATCGCCCTTTGTTTCACAAGCTCCCACCACTCTGACTTAGTGCTGCAAAAGTCCAGAATAGAAACCTGTGCCTGGAAAAAATCCTCAAAGGATTGTCTTACCTCTACGTCTTCCAGGAGAGCCGAATTCAGTTTCCAGGTACCCCTTCCCCTGGGTGGAGTGTCCGAGGCATTCAGAGTCACAGACAGCATACAGTGGTCAGAGAACTCCACCGCCCTCAACTCAGGAGCCGAGAAAGCAGAGTTCTCCTTTAAAAAAAACCTATCTATCCTACTCTGACTATTCCCTCTCTGAAATGTGAATCCCGTGCTGCCAGGGCAGTGCTTAATATGCACATCTACTAGGCCTGCTTGTCTCACCATATCTCTAAGAAAAACGCTATCATACGCCAGCCTGTCTATGGAGCCTCTCCTGTCTTCAGGCCTAATTATGGTGTTAAAATCACCTCCAAAGACAACCTGCTGGGATGTAAAAAGGAAGGGCTTGATCTCTGTGAGGAGGCATTTCCTGCCCCATCTTGACTGCGGTCCATAGATATTAATCAGACGCAAGTCCTGCCCCCTAACAGAGACGTCCAAGACCATGCATCTCCCAATCTCTACCTCAATTACCCGCCGGCACGTTACCATATCGGTTTTAAAAAGGACCGCAACTCCGCTGCAGGGCTCAGCCGCAAGAGACCAAAAGGAGGGACCGCATCTCCACTCCCTTTTTGCTAGATGGACATCGGCCAAAGTATTGAGCCAGGTCTCTTGCAAAAATAAAATCTCGGCATCAAACTCGCTGAGCAAAAATAAGGCAATATCACGAGCTCTTGCAGATTTCATGCTGGCGACATTAATGGTCGCCACCTTTATCGGAGTGGGAACTGCCATCAGGATGATTGGGGTAGTCGTTTCTTAACCTTTGCCACACTCTCATCACCAGAAACAGCTCTCTTCAAACTATGTGACTCCCCCTCATCCATGGATGATAAAGAAAAAGATAAATCAGACATCCCATCACCTGACAAAACTGAAAAAGGGTTACCAGGAGGAACCCCTCCTGGGTCCGACTCTGAGGAAGAAATAACTACTTTATTTGTCTTCCTCTTCTTCTTTTTCTTCCTCCTAAACGTCTCCCACCCCTCATCATCTGAATCCCCCTCAACAGAGGGTGAGACATGGGATATGGACACCCTTCCATCCGCCCCACCCCCATCCAGCACCCCCACATTCCCCTGACCACGTTTGCGCTGCCGAGGGACAGGGACTGGAGGCTGAGAAGGAAGATCCGCTAAACCTGCCCCCCCAGCAGCCTCCGCTAGTCTGGAGGACCTACGTACAGCAGGAATAGGGACCACCACATGGGGGACAGACTTAGGGACCACATCACTAGAGGGAACAGAATCTGAAACAGAAGGAACTGACACAGGAGGGACAGACTCAGGGACCACATTACCAGGGGAAACAGAACCTGAAACAGATGGAACAGACACAGGAGGGACAGACTCAGGGACCACATTACCAGGGGAAACAGATGGAACTGACACAGGAGGGACAACAACAGTTACAGCGGCCTGATCCTCCTTATCCAGCCTCTGCAGCTCAGCCTCCAATCCTTGCAGGTTATGTAAAGCCTCTGGACACTTACTGTAAGGATGGCCAAGCTGTTGGCACAGATTGCACCGAATTTGGGTACAATCTTTCGCCAAGTGGTCCAGACCCTGGCATAGCGAACACTTTTTACGGGTGCAGGTAGAGGCAAAATGGCCCTTTTCACCACATTTATTGCAGACTTTGGGCTGTCCCTGGTAGAAAATAGTCAGCCGATCTCTTCCCAGAAAAGCTGAGCAGGGCAGATGTTGGACTACATTGCCCAGCACCCCCAGTTTTAGTGACACCGTCCAGGCCCCTGTCCATATCCCATGCTCATCCAGGACCTTCCGCAGTGGAGTGAGGACCTCACCATATCGGCGTAGCCATACTATCAAATCAGCCTCTGGTATGGATTCGTTACGCACCAGGATGGTCACCGATTTTATCAGAGGCTGCCTGGAAATCACCTTTGGCACCAAACCACTCCACTGCGAAAGGCCCTGGCACCTCCTATGTCGCTCCCAAAATAAATCCAACCCCTCAGGTTTTACAAAAGATAAATCAAATTCATAACTCCCCACTGGGCAAATCAAAGCAAAAATATCCACAGCTTTAAACCCCATTTCCAAAATCAACTCTGCCACCCTCCCCCTCACTGGTGGGGTCCCCTCCCCCTCCCACTTGAACTGAACCACATTCCTCCTCCTATACCCACCACCAAACCCCCCTATATTGTGACCACCAATATTTACAGTATTCCCCCCACCCTCCTTGGTGCGACTCCCCACAACAGATGCATAACTCCCCATATTCCTCCCAGCAGAAGAGATATTTGTGTGTTTTGAACTGTCTGAGACATCTTTAGCAGATATCGATTGTACAGATTTGGTCTGTACAATCGATGAGTCTTTCCTCTGAGCAGAGAGAGAAATGTCATTTTTGTTTTTCCCAGCAGTATTAACCCCTTCACCATCACCTCCACCACCCACCACATTCATTGTTTTATCATGACTGTCATTGTTAATACTTGCTGGTATATTCACATGTCCTGCGGTCTTCCCAGCAGTGTCAGTTCCCACTGCTGTGCTGGTGGAATCTTCATCTGGCCTGTTCTCTTCCATCGGGACAGGACTTTCTGCAGAGGACAGTGCAGGCTGGACTGACACATCCATGGCTTCCACTGCACATGGTGCAGTATTCTGACCCCCTCCCCCACCAGAATCAATCAGCTCTGCTGGAACACAGAGAGGCTCAGGTGAAGCAATCACATTGCAGGTGTCAGACACAGTGTGTGAAACACATGCAGCAAATGTGGTAGTGGAACTACAGGTCTCAGCACATGCGGGTGCAGCAACATCCATGTTCAGGGGATTTGGTGCAGGTTCATCCTCATTCCCTGGCTGATTCTTCTGCACATCCACAGGGACCTCTGATGGATTATCAGACATTACAAGCTTGTCTCCTCTCAGGGGGGATTCCATCCGCTGGATGAGGGTCAGGGTGCCATTCTCACTCTCAACCCCCTGGCTGGTTGCCGCCGGCGACTCCAAGGCCTTACATGGGGGGAGAGGAGCAGAGGCAGATGGACCTGGGTCATCCATATGCTGAGGCTGATCCACTGAACACGATGAGGACTGGCTGACAAACCTTCTCTCGTTTTCAAACTTTTCTTTAAATGCTCCACTTTTTTCTTTTAGTTTTCCCAACAATAAAGTTTGCTGCTTTACTTTTTCCTCTAATTCCTGTAGCTCAGGCTTCATGGCGGTGCGATTCTTACTCCAGGCCTGGAAGTATTTGGCTTTGAAGTTTTTAAGCTCCACTCTCAAAACTTTAAGTTTCTCCTCCGCTCTCCCAATCGCCCTAAAGCGATTAACAACCTTAAGGCTGAAAACGCTGGCATCCATACCAGGGCCCGGACCCACAGACAGATCCTCCACCTCCTCCTCACTGGGCCCCGTGTCATCAGGGGGATCCATCTCAGGGCCTCCCCCAGGATCAGGCATTATTCCTGGGCCGAGCTAGCAGGCAAGGCCCAGGCTTGAAAAATGGGTGGTTCTCACAGAGAGCTCTTTGGGTGTGTCCTCCTCCTCCTTCCCACTGATCACCAATGTAAAGAACATTCTTCCCACTGATCACCAATGTAAGGAACATTCTTCTCACTGATCACCAATGTAAGGAACATTCTTCCCACTGATCACCAATGTAAGGAACATTCTTCTCACTGATCACCAATGTAAGGAACATTCTTCTCACTGATCACCAATGTAAGGAACATTCTTCTCACTGATCACCAATGTAAGGAACATTCTTCTCACTGACCACCAATGTAAGGAACATTCTTCTCACTGATCACCAATGTAAGGAACATTCTTCTCACTGATCATCAATGTAAGGAACATTTTTCTCATTGATCACCAATGTAAGGAACATTCTTCTCACCGATCACCAATGTAAGGAACATTCTTCTCACCGATCACCAATGTAAGGAACATTCTTCTCACCGATCACCAATGTAAGGAACATTCTTCTCACAGATCACCAATGTAAGGAACATTCTTCTCACTGATCACCAATGTAAGGAACATTCTTCTCACTGACCACCAATGTAAGGAACATTCTTCCCACTGATCACCAATGTAAGGATCATTCTTCTCACTGATCACCAATGTAAGGAACATTCTTCTCACTGACCACCAATGTAAGGAACATTCTTCTCACTGATCACCAATGTAAGGAACATTCTTCCCACTGATCACCAATGTAAGGAACATTCTTCTCACTGATCACCAATGTAAGGAACATTCTTCTCACTGATCACCAATGTAAGGAACATTCTTCTCACCGATCACCAATGTAAGGAACATTCTTCTCACTGATCACCAATGTAAGGAACATTCTTCTCACTGATCACCAATGTAAGGAACATTCTTCTCACTGATCACCAATGTAAGGAACATTCTTCTCACTGATCACCAATGTAAGGAACATTCTTCTCACTGATCACCAATGTAAGGAACATTCTTCCCACTGACCACCAATGTAAGGAACATTCTTCTCACTGATCACCAATGTAAGGAACATTCTTCTCACTGATCACCAATGTAAGGAACATTCTTCTCACCGATCACCAATGTAAGGAACATTCTTCTCACCGATCACCAATGTAAGGAACATTCTTCTCACTGATCACCAATGTAAGGAACATTCTTCTCACTGATCACCAATGTAAGGAACATTCTTCTCACTGATCACCAATGTAAGGAACATTCTTCTCACTGATCACCAATGTAAGGAACATTCTTCTCACTGATCACCAATGTAAGGGACATTCTTCTCACTGATCACCAATGTAAGGAACATTCTTCTCACTGATCACCAATGTAAGGAACATTCTTCTCACTGACCATCACACTAATGTACCATGTAGTGTAGTTATGGTATTTTAGCAGGGGTGCCCTGAGACCAGAAAGATTTTTTAGGGATTCCTTTGTGCTAAAAAGGTTGAAAAAGGCTGCTATAGATAAAGATGGATTATTCCTCTCTAATAGCAGATATTAGCACATTTTTGCCTCTATATCCAACCACTGTCATTCTTAGGTTTGAAAAGCAAACCACAATTTCATAACTAGTGATAGCATCCATAAAGCTATGCCTTATATAATCTTTGAGTTTCATCAATGTAACAATGTTTTGTACCTCTTGCAGGGCTCAGCAACATCATTGGCATCATCGTCTACATCTCCAGCAATGCAGGGGACCCCAGCGACAAGAAAGACGAAGACAAAAAGAACCACTACAACTATGGCTGGTCCTTTTATTTCGGGGCCTTGTCCTTCATCGTGGCCGAGACTATAGGAGTATTGGCTGTAAACATTTACATTGAAAGGAACAAAGAGATCAGGTTTAAGTTGAGGAGGGAATTTCTTAAGACCTCCTCTTCTCCATACGCCAGGATGCCGAGCTACAGGTACCGTAGAAGAAGGTCGAGGTCCAGCTCTCGCTCCACGGAAGCGTCTCCTTCTCGGGAGGTGTCCCCCCTTGGAATTAAATATGCCACAACCATTCCGATGGGCGAGATTTCTATGTACACACTTTCTAGGGAACCTTTGAAAATCACCACAGCGGCTAGCTTTAACCCGGACCCAGACGGAAATTTCATGCAAGTCCACAACTGTTTCCAGAAAGAACTGAAGGAAGGCTTTAACATCAATGTGGTTAATCGAAGGACAACTCCGGTTTGATCATGGATTCTTAGTGCGGTGAGGATTTTATATACAAAAGGAAAGCTATAAGTGGACATTCATGGATAAATAACCACAATGGTGCCACTAAACTCTAAAACATGAAAGTGCCATCGGGCAAAGAAGAACGGGTAGGACACGCTCAGTTCTTCCCCTACCCAGAAGACAGTTTCAGTGGATATGTGTACTCCTAACCAAATGTTTGTATACTGTTCATTGTTAATTTCTTCCTGACAAAGTGAAAACCTGTGCACTTTTTGGTTTCCTGTGTCGTGAAGAACACAGGAGATTCCATGTAAGATGACGTATTGGTGACCAACACTTGGTTTTTGCTGGACACTGAAACATTTGGTAAAGTAGTAAGGGTGGAATTGCCCTCAACTCCCTTTGCCAGAATAAGCCATGTTGAATTTATTTTGCCAACCCTGTTTTATTGTATTAAAAGCTCCAAAGCAAAACTACCACTATGGCCTCCACTTAACACTAGTGGTTGATAGAATGGAAATAACCATCGAGATTGTTTTATAGAATGGAAATAACCCTCAAGAGTGGTTGGGAAAATGGAAGCAACCATCAAAAGTGGTTGATAGAATGGAAATAACCCTCAAGAGTGGTTGGGAAAATGGAAGTAACCATCAAGAATGGTTGGGGAAATGGAAATAACCCTCAAGAGTGGTTGGGAAATGGAAGTAACCCTCAAGAGTGGTTGGGAAAATGGAAGTAACCATCAAGAGTGGTTGGAGAAATGGAAATAACCCTCAAGAGTGGTTGGGAAAATGGAAGTTACCATCAAGAGTGGTTGATAGAATGGAAATAACCCTCAAGAGTGTTTGGGAAAATGGAAGTAACCATCAAGAGTGGTTGATAGAATGGAAATAACCATCAAGAGTGCATCAGAGTCGGTACGCTCTGCTTGCTTCACCCATTCTTGGTGGATGATCCTTGGTACATTTACAATGTGATGCACTGGGACAAGGTTTGCTGTCAACATATTAGCAATCTAGAACCCCAAAATGTTCCCTCCATGACGGAGAGAACAGATTTGTCTGGGTGGCCCCAAGGCAGACACTGTGGATTTTTTTTGTTTAGCTTACTTGATTTCCTCCTCCTCTTCCTCAGTCTTGGTAGGAAATGGCACAGACTGGACCGATGCCTTTTGTATCTATGTTTTGGATTCTGATCTGACTGTTTGGAACTTTGACTGTTACGTGAACCATGTTAAAAAAAAACTAAATATGGGCCAATCTCATGCATAATCTGCAAAATAAAAAATATGAATATGATCTAAGGCCAAAAACACCAACAACAATGGATTAAAAATAATACTAGAAAAAAAAGTAATTCAATTAAGTTTTGATTTAATGTATTTCTTTGTTTTACAAAAGGAAAGCCAAGTAACCCAATTGTCATAGATCATATTATAGGTGAGATTTGCCCCTATTTGGCTCATATTAACTGTGCGAAGAAAAGAAATAAAAACTGAGACAAAACAAACTAGTAAAAAATACAAACAAGGGACAACTTTTTAATATAAGGAGAATAAGGGCTCATTTACACTTTCTTCGACTTTAACACACATTAAATCGCCTACCGCTTTAACATGCTTTTTTTTTCATGTGTTTTTGAGGATTCTGTGATGCTTTTTTGAAGCTTTAATGAAGCTTGGCAAATGCCCTGTGTGTGTTCATTTTTTATTTGTTTTTAAAGGGGCCCAGTAAAATCCTGGCTCAGTACTACCCCCACTCGGCAGATCCCCAGCTCATTAGTACCTCTGTTCAGCAGATTCCCAGCTTATTAGTACCCTCGTTCAGCAGATCCCATGCTCAGTAGCACCCTCAGCTCTGCTGATGCCTCACTCAATAGCACCTCCAGCTTTGCTGATCCCCCGCTCAATAGTAACCCCCAGCTCTGCCGAACCCCACTCAGAGGAAACCCCCAGCTTTGCGGATCCCCTGCTCAGTATTTAGCCCCAGCTCTGCCGATCCCCCACTCAGAAGAAACCCTTAGCTTTGCTGATCCCCCACACAGTGGTAACCCCCAGCTCTGCTGATTCCCCACACAGAGGTAGCCCCCAGATTTTCTGAACCCCCTCTCAGTAAAACCCCCACTCTTCTGATCTTCTGGTTTTCTGATCCAACTCTCTCTCCAGCCCCCGCTCACCTCCCGCTATATTGCTCCCATGCTGCACACCATGCGCTAGTTTCTCTTGCTCAGGTCCCCCAGCTCTGATGATCCTCCGCCGCTCAGTCCTCACTCTCCAGCCCCCCTCACCTTCCGCTATAGCGTTCCCATGTTGCACACCACGTGTGATGTCTGCTAGTTTTTCCAGTCTGGAACCCACTCACCTCCCTGCTGCTCCACACTGCACTCCAGATGTTATGTCTGCACCAGACACTCCCAGAATATATACACATGAACTGGAAGTGACTGCTGATGACGTCACCTGCTGTGGTCCCTCAGCTCTGCTGATCCTCTGCCACTCAGTCCTCTTTCTCTGGTCCCTGTTCACCTTCTGCTATAGCGTTCCTATGTTGCACATGACCTGCGTCAACTGCTAGTTGCTCTTCTCTATTTCAGACCCTGCTCACCTTCTTGCTGCTGGTGTCTGCACCACACACTCCCAGAACTGCTAAAGACGTCTTTCCGGTTTGCTTGCTGGTTTCCCAGTGCATCCTGGGACATCGCATACCTGCAATACCTTCAAAACAAAGCTAAGCTAATGCTGAATAAAAGCTCCACAAAAGCTTCAGGTGCTGTAAACGAGTGTTGTCAGACTTCTATGGAGGCTTTGGAGATGCTTCAAAGCACCAAGAAAGTGACATGGGGTATACATTTTTTAAGCAAAACAAACACATCATGTGACCAGGACTGTAAGCTAATCATTTTAATTAGTGACAGGGGCTTTGCTTAGTATTCAGACTTCTCAAAAAAAAAAAAAAGCACATCCAAGGCCGCATTTTGAAGAAAGTGTAAACAAGCCCTTATAACCTTAAATTAGAGGCAATGGGTGGCCTAAACAGATATAGGCAAATCCTAAATCAAAATCTTATGTATCCAACTCCTATTCACGCAATGTTTACCAATTTTGTACTAAGACTTTTTTCAAGACTGTACTTTTTAAATAACTTTATTACTTCAAAACTGTGCCCAGGGTTCTACGTTTTTATTGCAACAAGGTCTGCCCTCTACACTATGAATCATTTTTGTCAAATGAGAATATAACTATACTATATTATGGTTTCTAAGAAAGCTATGGATCTCCATTCATGCCAGATCTGTAGTGTGTCCTCTACAGGTAACTACCAAAACACAGGGTTTCCAATATGTCCTACCATTATGGTGAGACCTGCACACTGAAGTGTCAAAAAACACAAACCTAGTACCCGTCCCTTGGGTTTCTTGGTTAAGTGTTCAATTGTAGGGCATTAGAACATGTTTGCCAACATTGGGACATCACTGTGCATCCAGGATTTTATTTCTAAAGCCATGTCTTTGGAAGCCACCAAACTTTCCTCAATGATGGCTATTACCCAAATTTGCTCAGGAACACCAACATCCTTGTTCCACCCATCTATTACGGTAAGTCTTTTGTTTTGGTAGTTGCTTGTGTTCCACTGTGAATCTTCGACTGTTAGAACCAGCAAGCCCAACCCTGGTTGTATAAAGACTGTCAACTCCAAATGCCAAATTTTATTTTTGGTGTTGTGAAGAAGTAATCCCCCCCGCAGTGGACACCACCCAACCATTTACCCTCAACATTTCATGAATTAGTGCAATACTTTTTAACAAGAAACTTAATAAGCTTGACCTATAGAAAAACAGTACCTGACCAGTGGTTTATAAGGCAGTTGGTTTTGTCTTTTTTAGGCCACCATTCTAGTATTTGAGGAACTAAAGCATATCATAAATGGCTAAAATCCAAAATTTCATGACAAAAAAAAAAAAATATACGCAAAAGCCTTTGTAAGATTTTATGCTATTATTCAGCCGCTGTATATATAGAAGTCATTTTCTGAGATGTAAAATTTTGAATGAATATTCTGCTTGATAAAGGAGCCTAGATTTTTTTTCTTGATCTCATTGCTTTTGTAGGAATTTTACAGTATTTGTATACAATGATACTCTCACATGATGCTTGATGAGATGATATGACCTGATGGGGAATAAAAAGGACATTGGATGTCCAATGGGTTGAAAAGGACATTGGATGTCCAATGGGTTGAAAAGGACATTGGATATCCAATGGGTTGAAAAGGACTTTGGATGTCCAATGGGTTGAAAAGGACTTTGGATGTCCAATGGGATGAAAAGGACATTGGATGTCCAAGGGGATGAAAAGGACATTGGATGTCCAATGGGTTGAAAAGGACATTGGATATCCAATGAGTTGAAAAGGACTTTGGATGTCCAATGGGTTGAAAAGGACATTGGATGTCCAATGGGTTGAAAAGGACATTGGATATCCAATGGGTTGAAAAGGACTTTGGATGTCCAATGGGTTGAAAAGGACTTTGGATGTCCAATGGGTTGAAAAGGACATTGGATGTCCAATGGGTTGAAAAGGACTTTGGATATCCAATGGGATGAAAAGGACATTGGATGTCCAAGGGGATGAAAAGGACATTGGATGTCCAATGGGTTGAAAAGGACATTGGATATCCAATGAGTTGAAAAGGACTTTGGATGTCCAATGGGTTGGAAAGGACATTGGATGTCCAATGGGTTGAAAAGGACATTGGATGTCCAATGGGTTGAAAAGGACATTGGATGTCCAATGGGTTGAAAAGGACTTTGGATATCCAAGGGGATGAAAAGGACTTTGGATGTCCAATGGGTTGGAAAGGACATTGGATGTCCAATGGGTTGAAAAGGACATTGGATGTCCAATGGGTTGAAAAGGACATTGGATGTCCAATGGGTTGAAAAGGACATTGGATGTCCAATGGGTTGAAAAGGACTTTGGATATCCAATGGGATGAAAAGGACATTGGATGTCCAAGGGGATGAAAAGGACTTTGGATGTCCAATGGGTTGGAAAGGACATTGGATGTCCAATGGGTTGAAAAGGACATTGGATGTCCAATGGGTTGAAAAGGACATTGGATGTCCAATGGGTTGAAAAGGACATTGGATGTCCAATGGGTTGAAAAGGACATTGGATGTCCAATGGGTTGAAAAGGACTTTGGATGTCCAATGGGATGAAAAGGACATTGGATGTCCAAGGGGATGAAAAGGACATTGGATGTCCAAGGGGATGAAAAGGACATTGGATGTCCAAGGGGTTGAAAAGGACATTGAATGTCCAATGAGTTGAAAAGGACTTTGGATGTCCAATGGGCTGGAAAGGACATTGAATGTCCAATGAGTTGAAAAGGACTTTGGATGTCCAATGGGCTGGAAAGGACATTGGATGTCCAATGGGTTGAATAGGAGATAGAATATCCAAGTTGGATCCCTGCTAGCATTGGGAACTGTTTGTCCTACTCCTCCGAGATTATATTTTGCTAATTAAGGACAAAGGAGCGGAAAAGATTTAGAATTATGCGAAAGAGTAACCCACTAAAAGTAGTCCTCTACCTTTTTGGCCTACGTACCCTATCATGGGTCATCTCTGAGCTCAGGTACCATAAGAATTTATAAGTTCATTGTCTATTAAAAAAGTTTAAGATCCCCTCTTTTTATTCAAATAAATGTAAAGAAATATCCTCTATTACAGAAATAAAATAAAATAAAACAGACCTTCCAGTTAATGAAATACACGTTGCTGCTTGTTTTCTGCGATTGTTTCTGTAATCTGGTGCCAGAGATGACGGCTGTGCCAGTTCTTCCCGGCTGACACCTCTAGACACTGCAGCTCTTCAAAAAAGATCTTTTGGTTGTTTTCCTTTCAGCCACAAAATAATACCGTCTCTGCGTTCGCCTCTTTGCCTGCCTCACCCAACATGAAGAGAAAATTCTGAAAAACTGAACTGCTCTGCTTTCTCTTTTCCCTCCAAAATTTGGTAAAAATAAAGAAATAGAGATTATTCCATTTGTAAATTGTTTTTGCAGCTCAGCCATTCTCAACTAGGGTTCTGTGGAACTCGGAGGTTCCTCCAGAGGTTGTTAGGGGTGTCTTGAGTTAGCCACCACTTTAACAAGTATTCCTGGCACTGACCTCCAACGTAAGGAAGACTCTTCCCACAGACCACCAATGTAAGAGGGGCATTCTTTCCACTGACCTCCAATGTAAGGAGCATTCTTTCCACTGACCTCCAATGTAAGGAACATTCTTTCCACTGACCTCCAATGTATGGGTTATTCTTACCATGGACCACCAATTGATTGGTTTTAGCCGGGGTTTCTGAGATCTGAAAATTATTTCAGGTGTTCCTCTGGGGTAAACTTTGGCTAATTGAATACTGTGAAAGTGTCTTAATTTCACAAGCATTTACGAGACGTGAGCTGGTGAGGTATGGGGGGGTGGCAGAGACATGAGCTGGTGAGGTATTGGGGGGGGGGTGGCAGAGACGTGAGCTGGTGAGGTATGGGGGGCAGAGACGTGAGCTGGTGAGGTATGGGGGGGGTGGCAGAGACGTGAGCTGGTGAGGTATGGGGGGGCAGAGACGTGAGCTGGTGAGGTATGGGGGGGTGGCAGAGACGTGAGCTGGTGAGGTATTGGGGGGGTGGCAGAGACATGAGCTGGTGTGGTATGGGGGGGCAGAGACGTGAGCTGGTGAGGTATGGGGGGGTGGCAGAGACGTGAGCTGGTGAGGTATTGGGGGGGGGTGGCAGAGATGTGAGCTGGTGTGGTATGGGGGGGGCAGAGATGTGAGCTGGTGAGGTATGGGGTGGCAAAGACGTGAGCTGGTGAGGTATTGGGGGGGTGGCAGAGACGTGAGCTGGGAGGGCTGATGGTTGCTGTCAGGTCCCCATCCTTGTTGTACCTTTGTTTCTATACTCATACAGAAGACTGTTGGAGAACGTTGTGGACACCATTCATGGAAATATGGCAATATTTTTACACTCTATTGTACCTGCGATTTCCCAAGGAACTGTGATTTTTCTTTTTTTAAACAAAAATTGTCCAACCTCTGTGTTTGAATGGATGTTGATGTTTTCTGTCAGCCAATCAAATTTGGTCTCTTCTAATACAAAAAAATTAAAAAAGTGTTCTGGTATCTGGATTTTGTTACTTTCAAAACATCAAACCTTCTGTATATCAAATCTACGACATCTACAAGCCTTATCAAAAGTGTAGTCAGCTACATATACAGATTAAATACTAACTGGATTACGGTTTTACCTGCTAAAAGATATGTATTCTGTTCAGCTGGTCTTATCATTTACACACCAGCCAAGAAGATGCCTCCCTGTACACCTCGGCTTCTGGTGCGCTCACCCAGATGGGGCGGGGGGGTCATTCCTGGGTCTTCCCTCTGGATCCTGAGAGGGTAGGGATGTACATATACTGTGCTGGAGCATTTTCCTGAAAAGTGTTGATTACATACCACTAAAAGAAAGCTCTATCTGTCTCATAAAAAAAATGATAAAAATATGGGTACAGTGTTGTATAACTGCGCAATTGTCATTCAAAGTGCGACAGCGCTGAAAGCTAAAAATTGGCCTCGGCAGGAAGGGGCTGAAATGTCCTGGTATTGAAGGTGACATGGCTGGCCAAAGATCATTGATGGAGGTGGGGAGGGAAGACTCATTGATGGAGACAGAGGAGGGAAGGCCCCCCTGGTGGAGGTGGGGAGGGATGGCTCATTGATGGAGACGGGGGAAGGAAGGCTCATTGATGGAGGCGGGGGAGGGAAGGCTCATTGATGGAGGCGGGAGAGGGAAGGCTCATTGATGGAGGCGGGAGAGGGAAGGCTCATTGATGGAGGCGGGAGAGGGAAGGCTCATTTATGGAGGCGGGAGAGGGAAGGCTCATTGATGGAGGCGGGAGAGGGAAGGCTCATTGATGGAGGTGGGGAGGGAAGGCTCATTGATGGAGGTGGGGGAGGGAAGGCTCATTGATGGAGGTGGGGGAGGGAAGGCTCATTGATAGAGGTGGGAGAGGGAAGGCTCATTGATGGAGCTGGGGGAGGGAAAGCTCATTGATGGAGGTGGGAGAGGGAAGGCTCATTGATGGAGGTGGAGAGGGAAGGCCCATTGGTGGAGGTGGGGAGGGAAGGCCCATTGATGAAGGCGGGGAGAGGGAAGGCTCATTGATGGAGGTGGGGGAGGGAAGGCTCATTGATGGAGGTGGGGGAGGGAAGGCTCATTAATGGAGGTGGGAGAGGGAAGGCTCATTGATGGAGGTGGGGGAGGGAAGGCTCATTGATGGAGGTGGGAGAGGGAAGGCTCATTGATGGAGGTGGAGAGGGAAGGCCCATTGGTGGAGGTGGGGAGGGAAGGCTCATTGATGGAGGCAGGGGAGGGAAGGCTCATTGATGGAGGTAGGAGAGGGAAGGCTCATTGATGGAGGTGGAGAGGGAAGGCCCATTGGTGGAGGTGGGGAGGGAAGGCTCATTGATGGAGGCAGGGGAGGGAAGGCTCATTGATAGAGGCGGGGGAGGGAAGGCTCATTGATGGAGGCGGGAGAGGGAAGGCTCATTGATGGAGGTGGGGGAGGGAAGGCTCATTGATGGAGGTGGGAGAGGGAAGGCTCATTGATGGAGGTGAGGAGGGAAGGCTCATTGATGGAGGTGAGGAGGGTAAGCCCATTGGTGGAGGTGGGGAGGGGAGGCTCATTGATAGAGGTGGGGAGAGAAGGCTCATTGATGGAGGTGAGAGAGGTAAGGCGCATTGATGGAAATGGAGAGGGAAGGCTCAGTGATGGAGGTGGGAAGGGAAGGCCCATTTGTGGAGGTGGAGAGGAAACGCTCATTGACAGAGGTGGAGAGGGAAGGCTCATTATGGAGGTGGGGAGGCAAGACTCATTGATGGAGGTGGGGAGGGAAGACTCATTGACGGAGGTGGGGAGTGAAGGCTCATTGATGGAGGTGGGGAGTGAAGGCGTATTGATAGAGGTGGGGAGTGAAGGCGTATTGATGGAGGTGGGGAGGGAAGGCTCATTGATGGAGATGGGGAGAGAAGGTTCATTGATGGCGGTGGGGGAGGGAAGACTCACTGATGGAGGTGGGGAGGGAAGACCCATTGATGGAGGTGGGGAGGGAAGACCCATTGACAGAGATGGGGAGGGAAGGCTCATTGACAGAGGTGGGGAGAGTAGGCTCATTGATGGAGGCAGAGAGAGGGAAAGCTCAATGATGGAGGCGGAGAGAGGGAAGGCTCGTTGATGGAGGTGGGGAGGGAAGGCTCGTTGATGGAGGTGGGGAGGGAAGGCTCGTTGATAGAGGTGGGGAGAGAAGGCTCATTGATGAAGGCGGGGAGAGGGAAGGCTCATTGATGGAGGTTGGGAGGGAAGGCTCATTGATGGAGGTGGGGAGGGAAGGCTCATTCATGGAGGTGGGGAGGGAAGGCTCCCTGATGGAGGTGGGGAGAGAAGGCTCATTGATGGAGGTGGGGAGGGAAGGCTCATTCATGGAGGTGGGGAGGGAAGGCTCATTCATGGAGGTGGGGAGGGAAGGCTCCCTGATGGAGGTGGGGAGGAAAGGCTCATTGATGGAGGTGGGGAGGGAAGGCTCATTGATGGAGGTGGGGAGGGAAGGCTCATTGATGGAGGTGGGAGAGGGAAGGCTCATTGATGGAGGTGGGGAGGGAAGGCTCATTGATGAAGGTGGGGAGGGAAGGCTCATTGATGAAGGCGGGGAGAGGGAAGGCTCATTGATGAAGGCAGGGAGAGGGAACGCTCATTGATGGAGGTGGGGAGGGAAGGCTCATTGATGGAGGTGGGGAAGGAAGGCTCATTGATGGAGGTGGGGAGGGAAGGCTCATTGATGAAGGTGGGGAGGGAAGGCTCATTTATGAAGGCGGGGAGAGGGAAGGCTCATTGATGGAGGTGGGGAGGGAAGGCTCATTGATGGAGGTGGGGAGGGAAGGCTCATTGATGGAGGTGGGGAGGGAAGGCTCATTGATGGAGGTGGGGAGGGAAGGCTCATTGATGGAGGTGGGGAGGGAAGGCTCCCTGATGGAGGTGGGGAGGGAAGGCTCCCTGATGGAGGTGGGGAGGGAAGGCTCATTGATGGAGGTGGGGAGGGAAGGCTCATTGATGGAGGTGGGGAGGGAAGGCTCATTGATGAAGGCGGGGAGAGGGAACGCTCATTGATGGAGGTGGGGAGGGAAGGCTCATTGATGAAGGCAGGGAGAGGGAAGGCTCATTGATGAAGGCAGGGAGAGGGAAGGCTCATTGATGGAGGTGGGGAGAGGGAAAGCTCATTGATGGAGGTGGGGAGGGAAGGCTCATTGATGAAGGTGGGGAGGGAAGGCTCATTGATGAAGGCGGGGAGAGGGAAGGCTCATTGATGAAGGCGGGGAGAGGGAAGGCTCATTGATGGAGGTGGGGAGGGAAGGCTCCCTGATGGAGGTGGGGAGGGAAGGCTCCCTGATGGAGGTGGGGGGGGCTCACTGATGGAGGTGGGGGGGAGACTCATTGATGGAAGTGGGGAGGGAAGCCTCACTGATAGAGGTGGGGGAGGAAGGCTCGTGGATGGAGGTGCGGACGGAAGGTGCATTGATGGAAATGGGCGGCACAGTGGTGTTTTGCGGCACAGTGGTGTGGGCGGTACAGTGGTGTAGTGGTTAGCACTCTCACCTAGCAGTAAAAAGGGTTGCTGGTTCAAATCCCAACCACGACACTACCTGCCTGGAGTTTGCATGTTCTCCCTGTGCCTGCGTGGGTTTCCTCCGGGTACTCCGGTTTCCTCCCACACTCCAAAGACATGCAGGTAGGTTAATTGGCTTCTGTCCAAAATTGGCCTTAGTATATGAGTGGGGACCTTAGATTGTGGGCTCCTTGAGGGTAGGGACCAATGTGAGTGTGCAATGTACAGGAATAGGGGTAGACACTCACTCAGGTTGAACTGGATGGACTGGTGTCTTTATTCAACCTTACTAACTATGAAACTATGAAACTATGAGAGGGAAGGCTCATTGATGGAGGTGGGGAGGGAAGGCCCATTTGTGGAGGTGGAGAGGAAACGCTCATTGATAGAGGTGGGGAGAGAAGGCTCATTGATGGAGGTGGGGGAGGGAAGGCTCACTGATGGAGGAGGAGAGGGAAGGCTCATGGATGGCGGTGGGGGAGGGAAGGCTCACTGATGGAGGAGGAGAGGGAAGGCTCATGGATGGATGTGGGGGGAAGAGAAGGCTCATTGATGGAGGTAAGGAAAGGCTCATTAACTGAGGTGGGGTGGGAATTCTCATTGACAGAGGTGGAGAGGGAAGGCTAATTGATGGAGACGGGGAGAGGGAAGGCTCATTATGGAGGTGGGGGGGAGACTCATTGATGGAAGTGGGGAGGGAAGCCTCACTGATAGAGGTGGGGGAGGAAGGCTCTAGGATGGAGGTGCGGAGGGAAGGCTCATTGATGGAGGTGCGGAGGTAGGGCTCATTGTTGGAGATGCGGAGGGAAGACTCATTGATGGAGGTGGGAAGGGAAGACTGATTGACGGAGGTGGGGGTGAAGGCTCATTGATGGAGGCGGAGAGAGGGAAGGCTCATTGATGAAGTTGGGGAGAGAAGACTAACTGATGGAGGTGGGGGGGAGACTTATTGATGGAGGTGGGGGGGGAGACTCATTGATGGAGGTGGGGGGGGGGCTCACTGATGGAGGTGGGGGGGGGACTCATTGATGGAGGCGGAGAGAGGGAAGGCTCACTGATGAAGTTGGGGAGAGAAGACTCATTGAGGAGGCCCCACCTCACAACTTACAGGACTTAAAGGATCTGCTACTGACGGCTTGGTGCCGGACACCACAGCGTACCTTCAGAGGTCTAGTGGGGTCCATCCCCGGATGGGTTGTGGTGGGTGGTGATAATGTTATGTCTGATCGGTGTGTGTTTTTGTGTTTACTTAGTAGAAAGCTTTTAATGGATATTTTATGATGTTTCATAAATATTCTACAGCAGTAGAAGAAGAACATTGAAATGAGAGCGGAATAAGTGGAGCGGAGGAGGAATTCCGCCATTGTCCCAGTCCTGAGCAGACGGATATAGAGCTTCTTATTGGTGTATTAACCTCTGTGACCGCGCCGCGTGTCGTAATGTGGGGGGTCACGTTCTGAATCATCCGCCACGCAGCGGAGGCGCACTGTCGTTGGGGGGGAGGGGGGGTTGGAACACCCGGCCGCGGCAAACTATATTTATAGAAGAGAAACGAGTCAATTTTCTGCCTAAAAATGGGAGCCGTCCGAGAAATCATTATTTGAGCTGCGAGGCAATTGGCTGCGTGTGCGTAACCTCAGAAGAGGTCGCTGCGCTTGCGATGATGCCAGACGCCTTCGCCATCGCTGTGTAAAACAAGAAGCTCACCAATTCCCGAACTGCTGGTTCAGATATATTACTCCATGCCGACGAGGCGTCCCCGGAATAATGATCCCATTACATCAGTCACAGATCCGCTTCTTCACAGAGCAAATCACAGGCGGCTACGGAAAGGCGATCCGTACCGCGACAGACACTACTCAGAGCATGGGGGGGGGGGAGCAGCCCAACCCCCCACTCAGAGCATGGGGGGGGAAGCAGCCCAACCCCCCCCCCCCATGCCCCCAAAGCAAGCCAAGGCTATATTTGCCTTAATGGCCCAGTGCGCAAGGTAGCAGGATCAGAGGGGGCACACCCAAAATTCACAAACTGGGATACCTTTTTCCTAATTTTGTGTCCCTTTTCTACACAATTGTACCCCAACTAGGAAAGGCAAATGTGGGGGGATGGGGGGGCACTCTGCGCAGGAGATGTTCAGAGGAGTCAGAAGACTTGTTATATATTCAGAACCCCAGAGCGGTCCCTTGTTATAGCCAGAACCCCAGAGCACGCCCCTATTATTGCCAGAGACCCAGAACAGTCCCTTGTTCTAGCCAGGACCTCAGAGCAGTCCCATGCAAACCTAGGTCAGTCCCTTGTTATAGCTAGAAACTCCAGAGTAGCCCCTTTTTATAGCCAGAACCCCAGAGTAGTCCCTTGTTATAGCCAGAACCCCCAGAGCAGTCCCTTGTTAATGCCAGAACCCCAGAGTAGTCCCTTGTTATAGCCAGAACCCCAGAGCAGTCCCCTGTTATAGCCAGAACCCCAGAGCAGTCCCCTGTTATAGCCAGAACCCTAGAGTAGTCCCTTGTTATAGCCAGAACCCCAGAGCAGTCCCTTGTTAATGCCAGAACCCCAGAGCAGTCCCCTGTTATAGCCAGAACCCCCAGAGCAGTCCCCTGTTATAACCAGAACCCCCAGAGCAGTCCCCTGTTATAGCCAGAAACCCCAGAGCAGTCCCTTGTTATAGCCAGGACTCCAGAGCAGTCCCTTGTTATAGCCAGAACCCCCAGAGCAGTCCCTTGTTATAGCCAGAACCCCAGAGCAGTCCCTTGTTATAGCTAGAACCTCAGAGCAGTCCCTTGTTATAGCCAGAACCCCAAAGCAGTCCCTTTTTATATAGCTAGAACCCCAGAGCAGTCCCTTGTTATAGCCAGAACCCCAGAGCAGTCCCTTGTTATAGCTAGAACCTCAGAGCAATCCCTTGTTATAGCTAGAACCCCAGAGCAGTCCCTTGTTATAGCTAGAACCCCAGAGCAGTCCCTTGTTATAGCCAGAACCCCAAAGCAGTCCCTTGTTATAGCTAGAACCCCAGAGCAGTCCCTTGTTATAGCTAGAACCCCAGAGCAGTCCCTTGTTATAGCTAGAACCCCAGAGCAGTCCCTTGTTATAGCCAGAACCCCAGAGCAGTCCCTTGTTATAGCTAGAACCCCAGAGCAGTCCCTTGTTATAGCGAGAACCCCAAAGCAGTCCCTTGTTATAGCCAGAACCCCAGAGCAGTCCCTTGTTATAGCTAGAACCCCAGTCAGAGCAGTCCCTTGTTATAGCCAGAACCCCAGAGCAGTCCCTTGTTATAGCCAGAACCCCAGAGCAGTCCCTTGTTATAGCTAGAACCCCAGAGCAGTCCCTTGTTATAGCTAGAACCCCAGAGCAGTCCCTTGTTATAGCTAGAACCCCAGAGCAGTCCCTTGTTATAGCCAGAACCCCAGAGCAGTCCCTTGTTATAGCCAGAACCCCAGAGCAGTCCCTTGTTATAGCCAGAACCCCAGAGCAGTCCCTTGTTATAGCTAGAACCTCAGAGCAGTCCCTTGTTATAGCCAGAACCCCAGAGCAGTCCCTTGTTATAGCCAGAACCCCAGAGCAGTCCCTTGTTATAGCCAGAACCCCAGAGCAGTCCCTTGTTATAGCCAGGACCCCATAGCAGTCCCTTGTTATAGCCAGGACTACAGAGCAGTCCCTTGTTATAGCCATGGCCTTCATGTTCCTTGGCCTTCATAATGCTGTTTGTTCACTAAGTTTCTCTAACAAACCTCTGAGGGCTTCACAGAACAGCTGTATTTATACTGAGATCAAATGACACACAGGTGGACTCTATTTACTAATTAGGTGACTTCTGAAGGCAATTGGTTCCACTAGATTTTCGTTAGGGGTATCAGAGTAAAGGGGGCTGAATATAATTGCCCCCCCCTCCCCTCCACACTTTTCACATATTTATTTGTATCATTTATCATTTTCCTTCCACTTCACAATTATGTGACACTTTGTGTTGGTCCATCACATAAAATCCCAATAAAATACATTGACGGTTTTGGTTGTAACATGACAAGATGTGGGAGATTTCAAGGGGTATGAATACTTTTTCAAGGCACTGTAGGTGTACTTGGAGAACCCCCCCCCCCCCCCGCATTATAGCCGGAACAGCCATCGGGGTACAGGTGCAGTGCTGTCAGCCCCTAAGCAGCCCACAGGTGTACCCTAACAGTAGCCCAAAGGTAGAAGCAGAAAGCATTGCGCTTCCATTTGCCATCCTCTCATCCATGAGATCCATCACTCCATATTATCAATAGAGCAGAACACGGCCTGGAGGTGAAGCCGCAGGATGGCGGCCTCAGACACGAGCAACTGTTATCACAGTGCAGCTTGTAGTAGAGGATGGTGAACACCCCCCCCCCCCAAATGAGTGTCCGGTCACATGACTATTCCCTTCTACTCCATACGACACGTGCGCTCCTGACTTCACCGCCATCAGGACGAACGATCGCAAAGGAGGAAGGAAAATTTCATTTGTTACCAGATTCATATTATGGTAGAAATTTCCACACATATTAGTGTAATGCCGCGTACACATGATCGGAATTCTCGTTGGGTTTCCCCGTCAGAATTCCGCTCAAGCTGTCTGGCCTACACACGGTCACACCAAAATTCCGACCGCCAAGAATGCGGTGACGTACGACGGGACTAGAAAAAAGGGAAGTTCAATACCCAGCAGCTTCCGTCTCGGAGTTGAATCTGAGCATGCGCGTGAGTTTTTTGCGCGTCGGAAATTGCGTACACGCGTTCGGAATTTCCGGTAGAAAGTTTTTCCATCGGGAAAGTTGAGAACCTGCTATCGGATTTTTGGCTGGCGGGAATTCGGCCTAGCTGAATTCCGATTGGAGCGTACACGCGGTCGCATTTTCAGAAGAAAAGCGCTCATCGGTCTTTTGCTGGCCGGAATTCCGACCGTGTGTACGCGGCATTAGTGAGCTGGAAGAAAATCAACAAATAAAGTATTGAAGCCGTCACCATTTCTCTAGGTAAATCTGTTGGTAAAGGTGATGGTGACATGTCGGGAACAACCCATCCAATCCATACATACAAAGACACCAAAACAAATCCGATCAGAAATGAAGTTCTGTGTAATAAAACGGAAGGACACCGGGAAAAGTATTGAACACTTGAAGAACGGGAGGTGCACAAAGGCACGGAAAGCCAAGACACCAGCTGAAATCT
This sequence comes from Lithobates pipiens, assembly GCF_037356315.1. Taxonomy (NCBI): domain Eukaryota; kingdom Metazoa; phylum Chordata; class Amphibia; order Anura; family Ranidae; genus Lithobates; species Lithobates pipiens. Next base: position 227,735,315 of record NW_027507789.1, on the reverse strand, counting down.
ATCAGTAATTAGAGAGAAATCCTGCCCCTTGACAGGGCAAATTAATATCAGCGGGTTCAGTCTCACCTGATGGCCTATAAAAGGTGTCTCATTACCAAGGTGTCACACAACAAACATCTCATGATGATGGGTAAAAGCAAAGAGCTCTCTCAATACCTTCGCAAACCTTATTGTTGCAAAACATACAGATGGCATTGGTTGCAGAAGGGTTTCTAAACCTCTGATTGTTCCAGTGAGCGCTGTTGGGACCATAATCCAGACGTGGAAAGAACAAAATGTCATCATAAACCGGCCACGGCCAGGTGCTCCTCGCAAGATTCCTGACAGAGGAGTAAAAAGAAGTATCAGAAGAGTTGTCCCAAGAGCCAAGGAGCACTTGTGCAGAGCTTCAGAAAGACCTGGAATGAGCAGGTACACAATAAGTAATGCCCTCACCCGCCAAGGCCTGTAGGCACGCTCACCACACAGCACTCCGTTGCTGGAGAAGAAGCACGGTGAAGCTCGGGTAAAGTTTGCTGCACAACATTTAGACAAGGCTGTGAAATACGGGGAGAATATAGTCAGTTCAGAGGAGATCAAATTGGAACTCTTTGGATGCCATAATACACCCCATGTTTGGAGGTCACATCACCCCAAAAACACCCCCCATACCAACAGTAAGGTCCGGAGGCGGGAACTTCATGGTGTGGGGGTACTGGCCAACGTCATATCATTGAAGGAAGGATGAATGGTGATAAAAATCTGCTGCCATCTATCAGGATGATGAAGATGAAATGAGGGAGGACACCCCAGGAGGACATCCCAGGAGGACATCCCAGGAGGACACCCCAGGAGGACATCCCAGGAGGACACCCCAGGAGGACATCCTAGGAGGACCCCTCAGGAGGACATCCCAGGAGGACATCCCAGGAGGACATCCCAGGAGGACATCCCAGGAGGACACCCCAGGAGGACATCCCAGGAGGACACCCCAGGAGGACATCCCAGGAGGACACCCCAGGAGGACATCCCAGGAGGACCCCTCAGGAGGACATCCCAGGAGGACATCCCAGGAGGACATCCCAGGAGGACACCCCAGGAGGACATCCCAGGAGGACACCCCAGGAGGACATCCCAGGAGGACCCCTCAGGAGGACATCCCAGGAGGACATCCCAGGAGGACACCCCAGGAGGACATCCCAGGAGGACACCCCAGGAGGACATCCCAGGAGGACACCCCAGGAGGACATCCCAGGAGGACATCCCAGGAGGACACCTCAGGAGGACATCCCAGGAGGACACCCCAGGAGGACATCCCAGGAGGACCCCTCAGGAGGACATCCCAGGAGGACCCCTCAGGAGGACATCCCAGGAGGACATCCCAGGAGGACATCCCAGGAGGACCCCTCAGGAGGACACCATAGGAGGACATCCCAGGAGGACACCCCAGGAGGACACCTCAGGAGGACATCCCAGGAGGACACCCCAGGAGGACATCCCAGGAGGACACCCCAGGAGGACATCCCAGGAGGACACCCCAGGAGGACATCCCAGGAGGACCCCTCAGGAGGACACCCCAGGAGGACATCCCAGGAGGACATCCCAGGAGGACATCCCAGGAGGACACCCCAGGAGGACATCCCAGGAGGACACCCCAGGAGGACATCCCAGGAGGACACCCCAGGAGGACATCCCAGGAGGACACCTCAGGAGGACATCTCAGGAGGACATCCCAGGAGGACACCCCAGGAGGACATCCCAGGAGGACACCTCAGGAGGACATCTCAGGAGGACATGCCAGGAGGACACCCCAGGAGGACATCCCAGGAGGACAATCATCCCAAACACAAATCCAAGGAAACGCTCCATTGGTTCTCGCAAACAGTTGATAAGGGGATTTGGCTATCACTCAGGAGATGGGGCGAAATTGAATGATGGGGGGTGCTGGTGATTGGTTGGGTGTTACGTCTCCAGTCTTTGTGGTGATTGGACAGCTTGGTAAGGAAGACCTTGTCCAGGGAGAGTGCCTGTCAGTCCCAGGCACAGTCAAACGGACCCCTCTCTCTCACCATGTCTGACAAGCTGCAGACCATGGCATGCTGAAGTACGGGTTCAGTTCTCCTGACACCCTCTGAGTCTGGACACCATCAATGCAGAATTGAGTTTACAATTTCTAATCTTATTTTTGTTTAAACAATTATCAAATTTGCCCCCCAACACTAAGCAATGTTTATAATCTAGCACCCTCAATCTAGGCTATGTTTATAATCTAGCACCCTAAATGTAGGCTATGTTTATAATCTAGCACCTTAATCTAGGCTATGTTTATAATCTAGCACCCTAACTCTAGGTGATGTTTATAATCTAGCACCCTAAATCTACGCTACGTTTATAATCTAGTACCCTAACACTAAGCAATGTTTATAATCTAGCACCCTAAATCTAGGCTATGTTTATAATCTAGCACCCTAAATCTAGGCTATGTTTATAATCTAGAACCCTAACTCTAGGCAATGTCTATAATCTAGCACCCTAACTCTAGGCAATGTTTATAATCTAGCACCCTAACTCTAGGCAATGTTTATAATCTAGCACCCTAACTCTAGGCAATGTCTATAATCTAGCACCCTAACTCTAGGCAATGTTTATAATCTAGCACCCTAACTCTAGGCAAAGTTTATAATCTAGCACCCTAATTATAGGCTATGTTTATAATCTAGCACCCTAACTCTAGGCAATGTTTATAATCTAGCACCCTAACTCTAGGCAAAGTTTATAATCTAGCACCCTAATTATAGGCTATGTTTATAATCTAGAACCCTAACTCTAGGCGCTGTGTATAATCTAGCACCCTAACTCTAGGCAATGTTTGTAATCTAGCACCCTAACTCTGGGTGATGTGTATAATCTAGAACCCTAACTCTAGGCAATGTTTATAATCTAGCACCCTAACTCTGGGTGATGTTTATAATCTAGCACCCTAACTCTGGGTGATGTTTATAATCTAGCACCCTAACTCTGGGCGATGTTTATAATCTAGCACCCTAACTCTGGGTGATGTGTATAATCTAGAACCCTAACTCTAGGCGCTGTGTATAATCTAGCACCCTAACTCTAGGCAATGTTTATAATCTAGCACCCTAACTCTAGACAATGTTTATAATCTAGCACCCTAACTCTAGACAATGTTTGTAATCTAGCACCCTAACTCTAGACAATGTTTATAATCTAGCACCCTAACTCTAGGCAATGTTTATAATCTAGCACCCTAACTCTAAGCACGGGGGTTAGCCCCCAGACATTGTATTCAGAATGTTGGGGATGACGTGTGAATGAAATGATTACTCCAAGGCAGAGAAGACGAATGGCGGAGCCCATTGTGGCCCCCCGGTGGAGTAAGTGGAGGTGACGGCTCTGCCTGGCAGTGACAACATGTTATCTTCCCAGTTGTTTTCTCCATCTGATGGGGTGAGTCAGATTCAGACCAGGCGAGGGAAGATTGTGACTCAGACGCTGCGCCTCCTCACAAGCGGACGATCGGATTACGCCAAGGAGGTTCTGGTAACGTCCATGACAAGGTTCTTGTACAGCTTCTCCAGATTATTTGTGAAAAAACTATTCCTGTAAATTACAATAATTTTTCATTTAATAGTCATTTATTTTTGTTTGTCCTTTCCTTATATTTACATAATTAGGTAGAAAAAAAGACAAGTCTATTGAGATCAGTTGGTCCACAGCAGTGGTCTCCAAACCGCGGCCCGTGGGCCGAATGTGGCCCTTTGCTTGCCTGTGTGCAGCCCTTAGGGGGCTGTTCCTCCAACTGACACCAATGATGGGGCACTATTCCTCCAACTGACACCAATGATGGGGCACTATTCCTCCAACTGACACCAATGATGGGGCACTATTCCTCCCACTGATACCAATTATGGGGCACTATTCCTCCCACTGACACCAATGATGGGGCACTATTCCTCCCACTGACACCAATGATGGGGCACTATTCCTCCCACTGACACCAATGATGGGGCACTATTCCTCACACTGACACCAATGCTGGGGCACTATTCCTCCCACTGACACCAATGATGGGGTACTATTCCCCCCACTGACACCAATGATGGGGCACTATTCCTCCCACTGATACCAGTGATGGGGCACTATTCCTCCCACTGACACCAATGATGGGGCACTATTCCCCCACTGACACCAATGATGGGGCACTATTCCTCTCACTGATACCAATGATGGGACACTATTCCTCCCACTGATACCAGTGATGGGGCACTATTCCTCCCACTGACACCAATGATGGGGTACTATTCCCCCCACTGACACCAATGATGGGACACTATTCCCCCCACTGACACCAATGATGGGACACTATTCCTCCCACTGATACCAATGATGGGGCACTATTCCTCCCACTGATACCAGTGATGGGGCACTATTCCTCCCACTGACACCAATGATGGGGCACTATTCCCCCACTGACACCAATGATGGGGCACTATTCCTCTCACTGATACCAATGATGGGACACTATTCCCCCCACTGACACCAATGATGGGGCACTATTCCTCCCACTGACACCAATGATGGGGCACTATTCCTCCCACTGACACCAATGATGGGGCACTATTCCCCCCACTGACACCAATGATGGGGCACTATTCCTCCCACTGACACCAATGATGGAGCACTATTCCTCCCACTGACACCAATGATGGGACACTATTCCCCCCCTGACACCAATGATGGGGCATTATTCCTCCCACTGACACCAATGATGGAGCACTATTCCTCCCACTGACACCAATGATGGGGCACTATTCCTCCCACTGACACCAATGATGGGGCACTATTCCCCCCACTGACACCAATGATGGGGCACTATTCCTCTCACTGATACCAATGATGGGACACTATTCCCCCCACTGACACCAATGATGGGGCACTATTCCTCCCACTGACACCAATGATGGGGCACTATTCCCCCACTGACACCAATGATGGGGCACTATTCCTCTCACTGATACCAATGATGGGACACTATTCCCCCCACTGACACCAATGATGGGGCACTATTCCTCCCACTGACACCAATGATGGGGCACTATTCCTCCCACTGACACCAATGATGGGGCACTATTCCCCCCACTGACACCAATGATGGGGCACTATTCCTCCCACTGACACCAATGATGGAGCACTATTCCTCCCACTGACACCAATGATGGGACACTATTCCCCCCCTGACACCAATGATGGGGCATTATTCCTCCCACTGACACCAATGATGGGGCACTATTCCTCCCACTGACACCAATGATGGGGCACTATTCCTCCCACTGACACCAATGATGGGGCACTATTCCCCCCACTGACACCAATGATGGGGCATTATTCCTCCCACTGACACCAATGATGGGGCACTATTCCTCCCACTGATACCAATGATGGGGCACTATTCCCCCCACTGACACCAATGATGGGGCATTATTCCTCCCACTGACACCAATGATGGGGCACTATTCCCCCACTGACACCAATGATGGGGCACTATTCCTCCCACTGACACCAATGATGGGGCACTATTCCTCCCACTGACACCAATGATGGGGCACTATTCCCCCCACTGACACCAATGATGGGGCACTATTCCCCCACTGACACCAATGATGGGGCACTATTCCTCTCACTGATACCAATGATGGGACACTATTCCTCCCACTGATACCAATGATGGGGCACTATTCCTCCCACTGATACCAGTGATGGGGCACTATTCCTCCCACTGACACCAATGATGGGGCACTATTCCCCCACTGACACCAATGATGGGGCACTATTCCTCTCACTGATACCAATGATGGGACACTATTCCCCCCACTGACACCAATGATGGGGCACTATTCCTCCCACTGACACCAATGATGGGGCACTATTCCTCCCACTGACACCAATGATGGGGCACTATTCCCCCCACTGACACCAATGATGGGGCACTATTCCCCCCACTGACACCAATGATGGGGCACTATTCCTCCCACTGACACCAATGATGGAGCACTATTCCTCCCACTGACACCAATGATGGGACACTATTCCCCCCACTGACACCAATGATGGGGCATTATTCCTCCCACTGACACCAATGATGGGGCACTATTCCTCCCACTGACACCAATGATGGAGCACTATTCCCCCCACTGACACCAATGATGGGGCATTATTCCTCCCACTGACACCAATGATGGGGCACTATTCCTCCCACTGATACCAATGATGGGGCACTATTCCCCCCACTGACACCAATGATGGGGCATTATTCCTCCCACTGACACCAATGATGGGGCACTATTCCTCCCACTGACACCAATGATGGGGCACTATTCCCCCCACTGACACCAATGATGGGGCACTATTCCTCTCACTGATACCAATGATGGGACACTATTCCCCCCACTGACACCAATGATGGGGCACTATTCATCCCACTGACACCAATGATGGGGCACTATTCCTCCCACTGACACCAATGATGGGGCACTATTCCCCCCACTGACACCAATGATGGGGCACTATTCCTCCCACTGACACCAATGATGGAGCACTATTCCTCCCACTGACACCAATGATGGGACACTATTCCCCCCACTGACACCAATGATAGGGCATTATTCCTCCCACTGACACCAATGATGGGGCACTATTCCTCCCACTGATACCAATGATGGGGCACTATTCCCCCCACTGACACCAATGATGGAGCACTATTCCTCCACTGACACCAATGATGGGACACTATTCCTCCCACTGACACCAATGATGGAGCACTACTCCTTCCACTGACACCAATGATGGGGCACCATTCCTCCCTCTGACACCAATGATGGGGCACTATTCCCCCCACTGACACCAATGATGGGGCACTATTCCTCCCACTGACACCAATGATGGAGCACTATTCCTCCCACTGATACCGATGATGGGGCACTATTCCTCCCACTGACACCAATGATGGGGCACTATTCCTCCCACTGACACCAATGATGGAGCACTATTCCTCCCACTGACACCAATGATGGGGCACTATTCCTCCCACTGACACCAATGATGGGGCACTATTCCTCCCACTGATACCAATGAGGAGGAATTCAATGAGAATTGCTACTCTATCCATCCAACCAGATGTTGGTGCATAACTGGAACCATTGGGGCCCTAGTGCAAGAAACCATGAAGGGCCCCTGTGACCCAAGCCTGGGGCCCTTCCCACTGATCATGGGCCCTTTACAGAGTTCCCCCGTTCATCAGAGTCCTCCCTTACATCAAAGTTCCCAGCATTCCCGAGAGCCACTTTTAACATCAGAGTTTCCCTTTACAGTACATCAGAGTCCACAAGGGGGAACTCTGGGACCTCGATGTAAAAGGGGAACTCTGGGGACCTCGATGTAAAAGGGGAACTCTGGGACCTCAATGTAAAAGGGGAACTCTGGGGACCTCGATGTAAAGGGGAACACTGTGGACCCTGATGTAAAGGGAAATGCTGCAGACTCTGTTATAAAGAGGAATTCTGATGTAAGGGGTTCTCGGGTCTCCACCTATAGTGGTGGAACACCAGGGCCCGGTCACAAGTTCAAGCTTTGCGCCCCTGCTAGTCCTGCCATTGGTTTTATGTTGCCGTCTTTTACTTTTATAATAAACAATCTTAGAAAAAGATGACGTTTTATTCCTCAGATCGGTACATTATCTATATCAGTGATCAGTAACTTGTTATCTGCTCATCAGCGATCCCTATTGTTAGTGTATTTTATGTGCTGTCCAAGACAATTCCCCTTCTTCCAATGTGGCCCAGGAAGGTCGGAGGTTGGACACCCCTGATTTAGAGGATTTAAAAGTGTGTAGCGTTGTGTTTAGGTTTCAAGTTCATATGCAGAGCATCCGGAAAGTATTCACAGAGCTTCACTTTTTCCACATTTTGTTATGTTACGGCCTGATTTCAAAATGGATTCAATCCATTATTTTCCTCAAAATTCTACCAACAATCCCCCATAATGACAACGTGAGAGAAGTTTGTTTGAAATCTTTGCAAATTTATTAAAAATTAAAAAAAAAAAAAAATCCCATCTACAGAAGTATCACAAACCAAAGCTGCGCTGAATTTAAAAAAAAAACAATGTATAGAAGACTCTCTGCACTCATATGTGGATATATATATATATGTGCGCTACACGTTCCACTGCAAAATACTGATCTCAACATACAATAAAAAAATGAAAGTGACAATCTTAATCACATAGATAGAGTTGTGAATTACCGTAACACACCAACAGCGATAGAAAGAAAAAAAACATTTTTTGTGATAAATAAATTGGAACTAAATAAGTAAATAAATAAATAAATAAATAATAGTCCACAACAAAAATGGAGAGGAAAATCTTCAGTCCTCAATAGTGACCCCGCACACAACACCCTCAAAGAAGTGACATTGTACCCTGTGGTAGATTCAGGTGACTGGACATGATTGGGAAAGGCACACACCTGTCTATAGAAGGTCCCACAGGTAACAGTGCATGTCAGAGCACAATCCAAGCCATGAAGTCCAAGGAATTGTCTGTAGACCTCCGAGACAGGATTGTATGGAGGCACAGATCGGGGGAAGGGCACAGGAACATTTCTGCAGTATTGAAGGTCCCAATGAGCTCAGTGGTCTCCATCATCTGTAAATGGAAGAAGTTTGGAACCACCAGGACTCTTCCTAGTATGGGCCGCCCCGCCAAACTGAGCGATCGGGGGAGAAGGGCCTTAGTCAGGGAGGTGACCAAGAACCTAGAGGCGATTCAGTTCGCATTTTGCGCTATACAAGTATTTCATTCATTCATTCATTCAACCCCGATGGTCACTCTGGCAGAGCTCCAATGTTTCTCTGTGGAGAGAGGAGAACCTTCCAGAAGAACAACCATCTCTGCAGCTCTCCACCAATCAGGCCTATACGGTAGAGTGACCAGACGGAAGACACTCCTCAGTAAAACGCACCTGAAGGACTCTCAGACCATGAGAGACAAAGTTCTCTTGTCTGATGAAACAGAGATTGAGCTCTTTGGCCTGAATGGCAAGCGTCATATCTGGAGGAAACCAGGCACCGCTCATCACCTGGCCAATGCCATCCCTACTGTGAAGCATGGTGGTTGCAGCATCAGGCTGTGGGGATGTTTTTAAGCGGCAGGAACTGGGAGACTAGTCAGGATCGAGAGAAAGATGAATGCAGCAATGTACAGAGACATCCTTGATGAAAACCTGCTCCAGAGCGCTCTGGACCTCAGACTGGGGTGAAGGTTCATCTTCCAACAGGATAACGACCCTAAGCACACAGCCAAGATAACAAAGGAGTGGCTCTGGGACAACTCTGTGAATGTCCCTGAGTGGTCCAGCCAGAGCCCGGACTTGAACCCGATTGGACATCTCTGGAGAGATCTGAAGATGGCTGTGCACCGACCCTCCCCATCCAATCTGATGGAGCTTGAGAGGTCCTACAAAGAAGAACAGGAGAAACTGCCCAAAAATATGAGTGCCGAGCTTGTAGCATCATACTCACCAAGACTGGAGGCAAAAGGAGCTTCACCAAAGTATTGAGCAAAGGCTGTGATACTTATGTACATGGGAGGAGCCTGTGATACTTATGTGCATGGGAGGAGCCTGTGATACTTGTGTGCATGGGAGGAGCCTGTGATACTTGTGTGCATGGGAGGAGCCTGCGATACTTATGTACATGGGAGGAGCCTGTGATACTTATGTACATGGGAGGAGCCTGTGATACTTATGTACATGGGAGGAGCCTGTGATACTTATGTACATGGGAGGAGCCTGTGATACTTATGTACATGGGAGGAGTCTGTGATACTTATGTACATGGGAGGAGCCCACATAACAAAATGTGGAAAAAGTGAAGCGCTGTGAATACTTTCTGGATGCACTGTAATTAATAAAAGGAAATTCTATTTCTGTACATGAGTTTTGCTCCTCCTTATCCCAGTTTAAAGGTTGTGTATTTGTGATCAAATCAAAAAAAAATGTTCCCACATATTATCCCAAAAAAAAAAAAAAAAAAAACATTTGATGAGAGTTTAACGAATGTTACAATTTGAAATGATAAATGATTTTCAGTCTCTTTGATCCATTTGATTTTGTTTACTAAACAAAAATAAATAAAGGGATAAACCATGAGGAGTACAATTAGATTGTGGGCTCGCCGGCGTGTGTGAACGTTTGCGCACTTGCATGACCAAATTCCAAGAACCTATTGAGATGATTGCACAGTGATGTTCAATGGGTACTGTGCTGTCGTGCGCTTTTAACCACTTCAGCTCCGGAAAGGTTTTACCCCCCCATGCCCAGGCCATTTTGTGCTATTCAACACTGCGCTAATTTAACTGATAATTGCGCGGTCATGTGACACTGTACCCATATGACATTTTTATCATTTTTTTCCCCCAGAAATAGAGCTTTCTTTTGGTGGTATTTCATCACCACTGGGGATTTTTATTTTTTATTAAATAAACAAAAAAAAGACAATATTTTTTACTTTCTGCTATACAACATATTCAATTTTAAAAAATGAAAAAAACTAATTTCTTTATAAATTTAGGCCAAAATGTTTTTTTGCTACATGTCTTTGGTAAGAAATAAAATCCCAATAAGCAGTGGCGACTGGTGGGTTCTCCTTTTGGGGGGGGGGGCGGCAAACATGCACCAACCCCCCCCCCCCCACACTGACCACCCGCGACTCCCGCCAGACCACCCGCAGCACTGACCACCCGCTGTGTGGCGGTGCTCTCCTCCTCTCCTGCAGTGCGGGATCCGGACGCAGTGATCTGCGCATGGAGCCCACCATACTGTATATACTGGATTTTTTTTTATACTGATAACGGCGGTGATCAGTGATTTATAATGGGACTTCGATGGTGCGCGGACAATCTGACACTAACTGATGCTGGGGGGAATTAACTGCCACTGACGTCACCAGTGACACTAATAATCAGTGATAATGCTATACACTGTCACTGTACTAATGGCACTGGCTGGGAAGGGGGTTAAAGCGGAGTTCCAGGCTTTTTATGTTTATTAAAAGTTACCAGCTACAAAAAGTGTAGTTGTTGACTTTTATTAAACAGACACTCATCTGTTCCATGGTCCAGCGATGCGGACAGCTTTTGGCTTCACGGCCGGGCACGCACGGCGCATGCGCGAGTCACGCTGCGCTCCCGGAGTGGACAGGCGATCTCCTGGGACCTGTCACGTGTCCCAGGAGATCGCCTAGAGGGAGGGGCCGCCTAAGGCAAAAGGAGGAGTCGCCTTGGCGGTCCCTGGGCAGAAGGAGGAAGTGGGACAGGAAGTCCCCCTCCTAACGAAGCCCCCATTACCCCCCCCCCCCCCCCCCCCACAAAAAATGGCATGCCAAATGTGGCATGTAAGGGGGTGAGGAGTGCTTAAAGCGGAAGTTCCATTTTTGGGTGGAACTCCGCTTTAACATCTAGGGGCGATCAAAGGGTTAAATGTGTGCCTGTGTGTAATGCGTGTTGCTTTTAATAACGAATCTCTTTGTTTCTTATTCCTGCTTTGCAGGGATAAGAGACAGAAAGATCCTTCACTCTGTCCCGATTTTCAACGCAGGGCTCTGGGCTGTGATTGGACAGCAGGTCCCAGCCATGAATCATTGGCCCGGACTTGCTGACAGACTCTCGCAGCGTACAATCACAGCGGGCGTCGGTGCCGGCGATGACATACGCCGCTTCGCCCACCCACAGCGAATGGATAAAGAAGAACTATTATTTTTACAGATCCGTCCCCTATGAGACAAAGTACATGTAGTTCTTTCCACTATATTTCTAAGTGCTTTCTAAATCTAGTTGAAAAAATTCGTAAAAAATTAGAAAACTCTCATCCCAAAATCCGAAAATAAGAACGAAAATTAAAAAAAAAGAACAAAAAAAAAAAAATTTAAAAATCTGAAATAACCAACTAATAATAGTTTAACTATTACTAACTATTAAATTCGAGGTATTGGAATTTCCTTTCAAATTGGGCTGTTAAGTCAACATAACAAATACGGATTTATCCAAAGTTACGAATTATCCCAAATAAGGAATGCTGCATCTAAACTAATGCAACGTAACAAATTAATATTAATAAATAACAATAATAATTATTTTTATTATTATTTAGTTATGATTAATTCGTTTCGTTCCATTTGTTTATACGGCATTCGTTATTTCGGATAAATTTGTATTTGTTACAAGTTTTCAGATTTTGTTTTTGTTTCTTATTTTAGGACTTTCGAATGTCCGAATTTCCGGATTTTTGGATTTTCGAATTTAGATCATGACGAATGACCCAAAAAAAACAAAAAAAATAAATAAAAAAAAAACGAACAAATTTTTCGGCAGTGCACATGTCTGGTTCTCCCTGTGCGCAGGTTTTGCTCTAGTTGCTCACACTCTCTAATCCCTTGTACACACGGGTCGGAGATTCCGACAACCAAATCCGTCGGATTTTGTCCGACGGATTTTGTCTGACGGATTTTGTCCGAAACTGTTGTATACACACGGTCGGACGAAGTTGTCGGAAAATCTGACGCGATGACGTTATTTAGTTAGGACGGGACTACGTTCAGGCTAGTAGCCAATAGCTTTGGTGTAGGAATTTGATCTGAGCATGCGTGGCACTTGGTCCGATCGGCATTCTCTACACATGATCGGAGTATGTCCGATCGGAGCATTTTGTGGGAAAATTTTACCAACAAGTTGGAAAACTTGGTCCGTCGGATACACCGACGGAAACAGTCCGATGGAGACCACACACAGTCAGGGCCGTCCCTACTGCAGGGCAAAAGGGGCAGCTGCCCTGGGCCCTGTCATTGTTGTGGGGCCCAAAGCATCTGCCTCATACTTGCCAACTATCCCAGTTTACATTCCCCTGTCCCTTGAAGTTTTAGTCCTGTGCTGCTACTAATGCTGCCCAGCTCTGCCCTATTGTTGTGTACAGACCTGTGTTTACATGTAAATACTGGCATTCATATGTAAATAGCAGTGACATTCATATGTAAATAGCTGAGGCCAACTGCATTGATATGTAAATAAAGGCAGCATTCATAGGTATACCATGCCCCCCTGCAGTGAGGAGAAGATGTGCTGTAACCTATAACAACCAGTGAGCAGTATTACTGTACAGCAATCTCTAGCAGCCAATCAACAAGCAGAAATGTGCTGTAACCTTTAGCAACTAATCAGTGAGCCTTACGGAGTGCTGTAACCTCTAGCAACCAGTCAGTAAGCAGTAATGATATGCTGTAACCTCTGGCAACCAATCGCAATCGCTGCCTGATCTGATACAGTAAACTGATTTTAAGTCTAGCTGCTATTTATTGTATGTCTCAGAGAAGGTGGAGAGCGAAATTGCATGGGGGGGAGGGGTGCCCTAAGAAAATTTTTGCCCAGGGTCCAATCAATATTAAGGACGGCCCTGGTCGGAATATCCAACAAAACGGTCCGATCGGACACATTCCGTCGGAATCTCCGACCGTGTGTAAAAGGGCTAAGACATGCTGATAGGTCAACGGGCATCTGTCTAAATTGGCCCTAATATGTGCATGCATAGCTGCCAACTGTGCCCGATTTCGAAGGGACTGTCACTGATTGGGAACAAAGTGCTGCCAATCAGTGCCACCTACCAGCGTCAATCAGGGGCACCTATTAGTGCCCATTAGTGCTGCCAGCAGTGTCGCCTATCAGTGCCCATCAGTGCTGCCAATTAGTGCCCATCAGTGCACTGATTTCAGGGATGGGGAGATGAACTGCCAGGTATGTTGTCCATGGGGGGGGCCTGGTGGGGCACAACTGAAATGTATCAATGTTTATTAGTGCCACATGCCAATCTTTAGTATAATAGGTAATCACCACACTACTATTTACAATAAACTACTGGAGGCTAAATAAAAAAAGTGTCAATAAAAGGCCACTAATCACTCTTACGTGTTTCCACATAATAATGGTGGAACCCTCTAATGTTTGCAGATCTCAATAAACTTCAATATGACCACAATACCGATCTCTGCGATTCGCAACTTCACATCTAATTCATACTGTGACACAAGACGAAACAAATGAAACTTAGCAGGGATGGTGGAAACCCCTCTACACTTTTTAGTTGGGAGGTTCCCACCATTATAGCACTTTGGGAATTTTTATTTTTTAGAGTGTTACACTTAATTGTATATGTTTTAGTTATGGTTATAATGTGAATTATTGCACTTGAAGTTAATGTCCCACCACCCCTGCTAAGTCCATGTCTTTATGGACCTTGCTTTGTGCACTGGTGCGCCGTCATTTAGGAAGAGGAAGGGGCCGCCCTTAAACTCTTCCCACACAGTTGGGAGCATGCAATTGTCCAAAATGTCTTGGTATGCTGACGCCTTAAGAGTTCCCTTCACTGGAGCTAAGGGAGCCAATCCCAACCCCTGAAAAACAACCCTCCCCCCACCAGAATCCCCCTTCCCCCCCCCCCACACCATAATCTCCCCTTCCACCAAATGATTTGGACCAGTGCACAAAGCAAGGTCCATAAAGACATGGATGAGCGAGTTTGGGATGGAGGAACTTGACTGGCCTGCACAGAGTCCTGATCTCAACCCGATAGAACACCTTTGGGATGAATTAGAGTGCAAACTGCGAGCCAGGCCTTCTCATCCAACATCAGTGCCTGACCTCACAGATGCTCTTCTGGAAGAATGGTCAAACATTCTCATAGACACCCTCCTAAACCTTGTGGACGGCCTTCCCAGAAGAGGCCTTCCCAAAATCTTCTATGTTTACTCTTTTTATATCATAATCACAACAGAAAATACCCAAAATGACCCCGATCAAAAGTTTACATACCCCAGTTCTTAATACCGTGTATTGTCCCCTTTAATATCAATGACAGCTTGAAGTCTTCTGTGGTATTTGTGGATGAGGCTCTTTATCTTCTCAGATGGTAAAGCTGCCCATTCCTCTTGGTAAAAAGCCTCCAGTTCCTGTAAATTCTTGGTCTGTCTTCCATGAACGGCACATCTGAGATCTCCCCAGAGGGGCTCAATGATATTGAGGTCAGGAGACTGAGATGTCCTCTCCAGAACCTTCACTTTATTCTGCTGTAGCCAATGACAGGTGGACTTGGCCCTGTGATTTGGATCATTGTCATGTTGGAAGGTCCAAGTACGTCCCATGCGCAGCTTCCTGGCTGATGAATGAAATGTTCCTCCAGTATTTGATAACATTCTGCATTCATCTTGCGCTCAATTTTGACCAAATTTCCTGTGCCTTTGTAGCTCACACATCCCCAAAATATCCGCGATCCACCTCCGTGTTTCACAGTAGGGATGGTGGACCTTTCATCATAGGCCTTGTTGGCTCCTCTCCAAATGTAGTGTTTATGGTTGTGGCCAAAAAGCAAAATTTTGGTTTCCAAATGACTTTGTGCCAGAAGGTTTGAGTCTTGTCTCTGTGCCGTTTGGCTTATTGTAAGCCAGATACTTTGTGACATTTGTGTAGTAATGACTTTCTTCTGGTGACTCGACCATGCAGCCCATCTTTCTTCAAGTGCCTCCTTATTGTGCGTCTTGGATCAGCCACACCACATGTTTCCAGAGAGTCCTGTATTTCACCTGAAGTTATTTGTGGCGTTTTCTTTGCAACCCGAACAATTTACCTGGCAGTTGTGGCTGAAATTTTAGTTGGTCTACCTGACCATGGTTTCGTTTCCTTCTCCTTCCTTGTTCCCCCTCCGTGTGCTCCTCCGACCCCCCATCTTGCATCTTTCAGGATGGAGAGCGGAGGAAGGAGACGGTAAATATGTAATTTGTAGAATAAAAAGGTTATGGCGCTAAACCCTATCAGTGATGTGATGAGTTAACCTATCATCAAAACCTGGTGTTTATTTTTTATATAAAAAGAAAAAACTGTTGGCAATAGCGTGCAAAGATTTCCTAAAATAATTTTATCCTAATTAAAAAATTGTGTGTGATCAATGTGGAGTCAACATTCGTGTTCCATCATAATTATAACCAAAGTGGATATTAAGTTATCTTATACGTATCAGCCTACTATGGGTGGATACTAAAAACATGTAAACATTCATTTAGATATGCAAAAATGGTGAAAATGTTGTTTGTATTCAACAATGTGCTAGTTCAGAACAGACTGTGCAAACATGTGCAAAAAAGCAACTAAGGATCAGAACAACCAGGGATCAGAAATATATTCAACCAATAATCGCATGAAGACGCAAAATATGTGCAAAAAAGCAACTAAGGATCAGAACAACCAGGGATCAGAAATATATTCAACCAATAATCGCATGAAGACGCATCTATGTCCAATGTAAGTCCAAAATTAATGTTTGGCTTAATGATACTGCCTCTTCAGATTATTGTTGTAATTGATGCATAAAGTCAATAGGGAATATTTGATTCACTCGTGCAAATAGTGCGGGTTTTCAATTAGAGAACTTCATCCCCGGTGCGCCACTCAGTGCTATAGTATGTGAATGCTCTCACCAGAGTTAATGCCCCTCTCAAACGAGTGCACACAACGTGGCCACGCCCTACGCGTTTCATCACTACAACGTCCTCTGGAGCGGCCATGTTGGTGCACCTTACTACTTAAATAGGGTGCACCCTATTTAACCACTTTAAGACCGGACCATTTTGCTGGTAAATGACCAGAGGTCTTTTTACACTTTGGCACTGCGCTGCTTTAACTGGTAATTGCGCGGTCATGCAATGTTGTACCCAAACAAAATTTGCGTCCTTTTCTTCCCACAAATAGAGCTTTCTTTTGATGGTATTTGATTGCCTCTGCGATTTTTATTTTTTGCGATATAAACGTAAAAAGACCGCAAATTTTGAAAAAAAATGATATTTTCTACTTTTTGTTATTAGAAAAATCCAATAAACTCAATTTTAGTCATACATTTAGGCCAAAATGTATTCAGCCACATGTCTTTGGTAAAAAAAAAGTCAATAATTGTATATTTATTGGTTTGCGCAAAAGTTGTCACATCTACAAACTAAGGTACGTTTTCTGGAATTTACGCAGCTTTTAGTTTACGACTGCCTATCTCATTTCTTGAGGTGCTAAAATGGCAGGGCAGTACAAAACCCCCCCAAATGACCCCATTTTGGAAAGTAGACCCCCTAAGGAAATTGATAAGAGGCATGTTGAGCCCATTGAATATTTTATTTTTTTGCCTCAAGCGATTGAATAATGACAAAAAAAAAATTTTTTTTTTTTTTTTACACAAAGTTGTCACTAAATGATATATTGCTCACACATGCTATGGGCGTATGTGAAATGACACCCCAAAATAAATTCTGCTGCTTCTCCTGAGTACGGGGATAC
This sequence comes from Lithobates pipiens, assembly GCF_037356315.1. Taxonomy (NCBI): domain Eukaryota; kingdom Metazoa; phylum Chordata; class Amphibia; order Anura; family Ranidae; genus Lithobates; species Lithobates pipiens. The sequence continues at coordinate 227,717,900 of NW_027507789.1, read as the reverse complement.
CACATATGTGGGACTTTTTGGGAGCCTAGCCGCGTACGGGGCCCCGAAAACCAAGCACCGCCTTCAGGCTTTCTAAGGGCGTAAATTTTTGAGTTCACTTCTCACTACCTATTACAGTTTTGAAGGCCATAAAATGCCAAGATGGCACAAAACCCCCACAAATGACCCCATTTTAGAAAGTAGACACCCCAAGCTATTTGCTGAGAGGCATGTTGAGTTCATGGAATATTTTATATTTTGCCACAAGTTGCGGGAAAATTACAAACTTTTTTTTTTTTTTTTTTTTTTTCACAAAGTTGTCACTAAATGATATATTGCTCACACATGCCATGGGCATATGTGAAATGACACCCCAAAATAAATTCTGCTGCTTCTCCTGAGTACGGGGATACCACATATGTGGGACTTTTTGGGAGCCTAGCCGCGTACGGGGCCCCGAAAACCAAGCACCGCCTTCAGGCTTTCTAAGGGCGTAAATATTTGACTTCACTCCTCACTACCTATTACAGTTTTGAAGGCCATAAAATGCCAAGATGGCACAAAACCCCCACAAATGACCCCATTTTAGAAAGTAGACACCCCAAGCTATTTGCTGAGAGGCATGTTGAGTCCATGGAATATTTTATATTTTGCCACAAGTTGCGGGAAAATTACAAACTTTTTTTTTTTTTTTTTTTTTTTCACAAAGTTGTCACTAAATGATATATTGCTCACGCATGCCATGGGCATATGTGAAATGACACCCCAAAATAAATTCTGCTGCTTCTCCTGAGTACGGGGATACCACATATGTGGGACTTTTTGGGAGCCTAGCCGCGTACGGGGCCCCGAAAACCAAGCACCGCCTTCAGGCTTTCTAAGGGCGTTACAGTTTTGAAGGCCATAAAATGCCAAGATGGCACAAACCCCCCCCAAATGACCCCATTTTGGAAAGTAGACACCCCTAAATTTAGGGGTACACTAGTGAGACTAGGTAATAAATGGCGGGTGCCCTGAAACTATAAAAAAATAACTAACCAACCAGCGTCACCTGTAACAGTTATATGGTGATCACTGGTGAAAGGGTTAACTAGGGGGCAATCAGGGGGCTTTATGCGGTAGTATATGGGGGTCCCTGGCGCTATAAAAAGCTGCGGCGAACCTAAATACCTACTTGCCTAACTAGCGTCACCTGTGACACTAATACAGCGATCAGAAAAACGATCGCTTATTAGGCTGGGTTCACACTGGAGCGATGCGGGAACGCCACGAATGCGCGGCGGGTTCCCGCATCGCATGCCTCCCGGCGGCAGTTCACACTGCCCTATGCGAACTGCTGGGAGTGTCAGTGAAATGTTACTGACACCCCCAGATCAGTTCGCATATCGCAGTGCGATCTGAAAACTCGGATCGCATGGTGTGAACACCCATGCGATCCGATTCTGCTGCGGGCCAAAAAAAGGGTCCCGTGCGAATTTGCGGCGGGTGCGGCGGGTGTGGCGGGTGCGGCGAATGGCTGAACTCGAATCGCACAGAGATCGGATGTGATTTGCACTGCAGTGCGGTGCGAATCACATCCGTTCTCAAACCGCTGCAATCTGAACCCAGCCTTAGTGACACTGGCGACGGGGGGTGATCACGGGGTTAAACCTTTATTGGGGGGGTTAGGGGGGTACCTTAGAACTAAAGGGGGCTAACCCTAACTGCCCTAACAGTTATTAGTCACAAATGACACCCGCCGGGTGATCAGGGGGTTAAACCTTTATTAGGTAATAAATGGCGGGTGCCCTGAAACTATAAAAAAATAACTAACCAACCAGCGTCACCTGTAACAGTTATATGGTGATCACTGGTGAAAGGGTTAACTAGGGGGCAATCAGGGGGCTTTATGCGGTAGTATATGGGGGTCCCTGGCGCTATAAAAAGCTGCGGCGAACCTAAATACCTACCTGCCTAACTAGCGTCACCTGTGACACTAATACGGCGATCAGAAAAATGATCGCTTATTAGGCTGGGTTCACACTGGAGCGATGCGGAAACGCCGCGAATCCGCGGCGGGTTCCCGCATCGCATGCCTCCCGGCGGCAGTTCACACTGCCCTATGCGAACTGCTGGGAGTGTCAGTGAAATGTTACTGACACCCCCAGATCAGTTCGCATATCGCAGTGCGATCTGCAAACTCGGATCGCATGGTGTGAACACCCATGCGATCCGATTCTGCTGCGGGCCAAAAAAAGGGTCCCGTGCGAATTTGCGGCGGGTGCGGCGGGTGTGGCGGGTGCGGCGGGTGCGGCGAATGGCTGAACTCGAATCGCACAGAGATCGGATGTGATTTGCACTGCAGTGCGGTGCGAATCACATTCGTTCTCATAAACCGCTGCAATGTGAACCCAGCCTTAGTGACACTGGCGACGGGGGGTGATCACGGGGTTAAACCTTTATTGGGGGGGTTAGGGGGGTACATTAGAACTAAAGGGGGCTAACTCTAACTGCCCTAACAGTTATTACAGTCACAAATGACACCAATGCAAAAAAAAAAAAAAAAAAAAAAAAAATGACATTGGTGTCACTGTGACTGGGGGGCAGGGGTAATTGGGGGGGTGATCGGGGGGTAAAGGGGGGGTGTGAGTGTGCCTGGCATGTTCTACTGTGTGTGTAGAGTGTTGGTGCAACTCACCGATCCGCTCTCCTCCGTGTCGGAACGGAAAATACCGACACGGAGGAGAGAATACATCACTTCCTCTCCTGTGTTTACATTACAGGAGAGGAAGTGATGTCACGGGGGATTTCCATTCGTCGAGAGCGATCGCGAGGGGGTGGCCATGAATGAATGGCCGTCCCCTCATCCCTGATCTCTCCCGAACGAATGCCGACCGCCGCAGGCACCGGGGGGGGGCCCGATCGGGCCCCCCACCCGCGGGCAGGCATGGACTTATATATACGCCAATATGCCTGCCCGTGCCATTCTGCCGACGTATATCGTCGTGCGGCGGTCGGCAAGTGGTTAAGTAGTAAGGTGCACCAACATGGCCGCTCCAGAGGACGTCGTAGTGACGAAACGCGTAGGGCGTGGCCACGTTGTGTGCACTCGTTTGAGACGAACGGCTGAGTTTTTCCATACGCATATGCTTTTAATGTCAAATGTGAGTAGTTTTTAATACTAATAAACGAACGATCTGGTTAAGAATGTATTACACTATGGATATGTCTTTCCTCATATATAATTAACGTTGGATACCATACGGACGGAATAACGAAGCTTCACCCAGTGCACCAGCAGCAGCCAGAGAGCGGCACAGTGGCTTACATTGTGAAGGTCCATCCAGCCCCACAAGGGGCATTAACTCTGGTGAGAGCATTCACATACTATAGCACTGAGTGGCGCACCGGGGATGAAGTTCTCTAATTGAAAACCCGCACTATTTGCACGAGTGAATCAAATATTCCCTATTGACTTTATGCATCAATTACAACAATAATCTGAAGAGGCAGTATCATTAAGCCAAACATTAATTTTGGACTTACATTGGACATAGATGCGTCTTCATGCGATTATTGGTTGAATATATTTCTGATCCCTGGTTGTTCTGATCCTTAGTTGCTTTTTTGCACATATTTTGCGTCTTCATGCGATTATTGGTTGAATATATTTCTGATCCCTGGTTGTTCTGATCCTTAGTTGCTTTTTTGCACATATTTTGCGTCTTCATGCGATTATTGGTTGAATATATTTCTGATCCCTGGTTGTTCTGATCCTTAGTTGCTTTTTTGCACATATTTTGCGTCTTCATGCGATTATTGGTTGAATATATTTCTGATCCCTGGTTGTTCTGATCCTTAGTTGCTTTTTTGCACATATTTTGCGTCTTCATGCGATTATTGGTTGAATATATTTCTGATCCCTGGTTGTTCTGATCCTTAGTTGCTTTTTTGCACATGTTTGCACAGTCTGTTCTGAACTAGCACATTGTTGAATACAAACAACATTTTCACAATTTTTGCATATCTAAATGAATGTTTACATGTTTTTAGTATCCACCCATAGTAGGCTGATACGTATAAGATAACTTAATATCCACTTTGGTTATAATTATGATGGAACACGAATGTTGACTCCACATTGATCACACACAATTTTTTAATTAGGATAAAATTATTTTAGGAAATCTTTGCACGCTATTGCCAACAGTTTTTTCTTTTTATATAAAAAATAAACACCAGGTTTTGATGATAGGTTAACTCATCACATCACTGATAGGGTTTAGCGCCATAACCTTTTTATTCTACACTTTTCATTTCCCTCTCCTCCCTATTAAGGAAGTGAGGGCTTCAGGCACAGGCAGCTCTAACCCAGTATATTTTCTTTTCTTTCTTCACTTTTTATTTATTTACTTTTTTATATTTCTATCACATTGGAGATCTAGTTTTGTTTTGGTTTTTCCATAGCGCGACTTTATTTATTTATTTAAATATGTAATTTACCGGCTCCTTCCTTTTCCGACTGCACAGTCAGTAATCACTGACTGTGCATTCGTAACTGTCACTGAGCATTGTAAACTGTTTACAATGTCTCCGTTTATGAATGGAGAGGAGCCACTTTCTCCTCTCCATTCATCTCCAGTGCAGCTGAAGCTACAGAGAAAGGGACTGGGGAATCTCTGTCCTCAGTCCCTTTCCATGTCTCAAAGGGGTAATGACAGGGGTCTGTTTAGACCCCTGACATCCCCCCAACAGGGTTGAATAAAGAGAAAAAAAAAACATTGTAATAAATAAATATTTTAAAGTACAATTGTAAAAATAATAAAAAAAATACTGTAAAATAGATCTCTCTCTCTCTCTCTCTCTCTCTCTCTCGTAAAAACTCAAAATTGTAAAAAAATTCAAAATAAAAACAAATACTGACAAAGTCCACACCTCATCAATGCCACTGTCACATGACATAAAAAAAAAAGGATCAGTAATCGGTAATGGCGAGAACTTGAAAAAAAGTATTGGTACTTGTACTCAGTCTTAAAAAAGTGGTATCGGGACAACCCTAATTGGTGTCAGTCAAAGGAATGGTTTCCCAGTGCTGGTGTCAGTGGAAGGAATGGTTCCCTGTTGTTGGTGTCAGTGGAAGGAATGGTTCCCCGCTGTTGGTGTCAGTGGAAGGAATGGTTCCCCGCTGTTGGTGTCAGTGGAAGGAATGGTTCCCCGCTGTTGGTGTCAGTGGAAGGAATGGTTCCCTGTTGTTGGTGTCAGTGGAAGGAATGGTTCCCCGCTGTTGGTGTCAGTGGAAGGAATGGTTCCCCGCTGTTGGTGTCAGTGGAAGGAATGGTTCCCCGCTGTTGGTGTCAGTGGAAGGAATGGTTCCCTGTTGTTGGTGTCAGTGGAAGGAATGGTTCCCTGCTGTGGGTGTCAGTGGAAGGAATGGTTCCCCCGCTGTTGGTGTCAGTGGAAGGAATGGTTCCCTGTTGTTGGTGTCAGTGGAAGGAATGGTTCCCCCGCTGTTGGTGTCAGTGGAAGGAATGGTTCCCCCGCTGTTGGTGTCAGTGGAAGGAATGGTTCCCCGCTGTTGGTGTCAGTGGAAGGAATGGTTCCCCCACTGTTGGTGTCAGTGGAAGGAATGGTTCCCCGCTGTTGGTGTCAGTGGAAGGAATGGTTCCCCCGCTGTTGGTGTCAGTGGAAGGAATGGTTCCCCCGCTGTTGGTGTCAGTGGAAGGAATGGTTCCCCCGCTGTTGGTGTCAGTGGAAGGAATGGTTCCCCCGCTGTTGGTGTCAGTGGAAGGAATGGTTCCCCCGCTGTTGGTGTCAGTGGAAGGAATGGTTCCCCCGCTGTTGGTGTCAGTGGAAGGAATGGTTCCCCCGCTGTTGGTGTCAGTGGAAGGAATGGTTCCCCCGCTGTTGGTGTCAGTGGAAGGAATGGTTCCCCCGCTGTTGGTGTCAGTGGAAGGAATGGTTCCCCGCTGTTGGTGTCAGTGGAAGGAATGGTTCCCCCGCTGTTGGTGTCAGTGGAAGGAATGGTTTCCCCGCTGTTGGTGTCAGTGGAAGGAATGGTTTCCCCGCTGTTGGTGTCAGTGGAAGGAATGGTTCCCCGCTGTTGGTGTCAGTGGAAGGAATGGTTTCCCCGCTGTTGGTGTCAGTGGAAGGAATGGTTCCCCCGCTGTTGGTGTCAGTGGAAGGAATGGTTTCCCCGCTGTTGGTGTCAGTGGAAGGAATGGTTCCCCCGCTGTTGGTGTCAGTGGAAGGAATGGTTCCCCGCTGTTGGTGTCAGTGGAAGGAATGGTTCCCCCGCTGTTGGTGTCAGTGGAAGGAATGGTTTCCCCGCTGTTGGTGTCAGTGGAAGGAATGGTTCCCCGCTGTTGGTGTCAGTGGAAGGAATGGTTCCCCGCTGTTGATGTCAGTGGAAGGAATGGTTCCCCGCTGTTGGTGTCAGTGGAAGGAATGGTTCCCCGCTGTTGGTGTCAGTGGAAGGAATGGTTCCCTGCTGTTGGTGTCAGTGGAAGGAATGGTTCCCCACTGTTGGTGTCAGTGGAAGGAATGGTTCCCTGCTGTTGGTGTCAGTGGAAGGAATGGTTCCCCGCTGTTGATGTCAGTGGAAGGAATGGTTCCCCGCTGTTGGTGCCAGTGGAAGGAATGGTTCCCCCGCTGTTGGTGTCAGTAGAAGGAATGGTTTCCCCGCTGTTGGTGTCAGTGGAAGGAATGGTTCCCCACTGTTGGTGTCAGTGGAAGGAATGGTTCCCCTCTGTTGGTGTCAGTGGAAGGAATGGTGCCCTCTCTGTGTTGGTTTTCTATTGTATGGCTTCCTCTATTATCATCTTGGATAGTAACTCTTTCTAAACGCATGCTGTAAACACAATAGGTGTGTTTGTTGATGCGTTTGTGGCACATTTGCAGTGCATTTACATTGATGTGAATAGAGGAATTCGGGGAGCGGTACAGTCAGCCGAACTTTACATGTCAGATACATTTTGGTGAGATACGACACAAAGTGACACCAACATGACCGTGTGAACTACACTGTCCACTGCAATGCATATAACTGACACGGAGCGGTGACCGGTGTTCCTCAGGAAACGCTCGCATTGAACGATGGTGTAAACTTAGACTTACATGGTAAATCTCATAGGAGATTATAGTGATTGGGTTTCCATCTACTTCTATTTCCCTAAAAACAACAAAGTAAATGTTTATTTCCCTGTGAAGTATTTGTTTGTATTGCAGGATGCAACAATGTAATTATTTATTAGAGAAAACCAAACACTTCATCATCAGAACTAGGAGAATTCCAGAATTGACAAAAAAGAAGGATTAGGGAGACGAAGCGTCTTGTCGAAGTATGTAGAAGCCCCCCATAGCACCGAGCCTGCCTATAAAATGTGATGACAGATCCCAACAGCTGAGGACTGCGAGACTCGCCCAGCCCCTTCCCCGACCCCAGCCAAAAATCCCTGACAGACACACACACCAGTAGATGAGAGATCCCTACCAAGAGCAGGACAAGTCTCAGACCCCCTGAAGACTCACAGACCCCGGGATCTCACCACCACCACCACCACCATGCAGGAACTTAAAGCCCTGAAGATCCGGATCGCCTTCTTTATCACCCTGATTGGGGTGTCTCTGATGCTGGCTGCCATCATGGGCAACCATTGGGCAGTCATGAGCCCGAAGGTGGACGATTTCACCCAACCCTGCGAGGTGGCCCACTTCGGCCTGTGGAAACTGTGCACCAAGAGGATCACAGTGGAGGGCAACGATGTGGTGAGCACCCTGTGTGGCCCACTCAGTCTTCCTGGAGGTAGGTTCTCTTTATATACAATATGGATACATTGACATGTCTATAGGATATTCCTGGGTCCTCTCAGACTAGGAGCACTGGGTTGGACCACTAGTCATTGAGTTAGATGTGGTGAGCACCCTTTGTGGCCCATTCAGTCTTCCTGGAGGTAGGTTCTCTTTATTTACAATATGGATACATTGGAGACATGTATAATATCATCCTGAGTCTTCTCAGACTGTGAGCACTGGGCATTGGGTTAGAGATGGTGAGCACCTTGTGAGGCCCACTCAGTCTTCCCGGAGGTAAGTTCTCTTCATTTACAATATGGATACATTCAGATATCTATAGGATATTCCTGGCTCCTCTAGAATTGGAGCAAGGGGCAGTGGGTTGGACCACTGGTCATTGGGTTAGATGTGATGAGCACCCTTTGAGGCCCACTCAGTCTTCCCAGAGGTAGGTTCTCTTTATTTACAATATGGATACATTGAGATTGACATTCCTGGGTCCTCTCGGACTGGAGCATGGGGCATTGGGTTGGACCACTGGTCATTGGGTTAGATGTGGTGAGCACCCTGTGTGGTCCACGCAGTCTTCCTGGTGGTAGGTTCTCTTTATTTACAATATGGATACATTGGGATGTCTATAGGATATTCCTGAGTCCTCTCAGACTAGGAGCACTGGGTTGGACCACTAGTCATTGAGTTAGATGTGGTGAGCACCCTTTGTGGCCCATTCAGTCTTCCTGGAGGTAATTTCTCTTTATTTACAATATGGATACATTGGAGACATGTATAATATCATCCTGAGTCTTCTCAGACTGTGAGCACCGGGCATTGGGCTAGAGATGGTGAGCACCTTGTGAGGCCCACTCAGTCTTCCAGAAGGTAAGTTCTCTTCATTTACAATATGGATACATTGAGATGTCTATAGGATATTCCTGGGTCCTCTCGGACTGGAGCAAGGGGGAGTGGGTTGGAGCACTGGTCATTGGGTTAGATGTGATGAGCACCCTTTGAGGCCCACTCAGTCCTCCCCGAGGAAGGTTCCCTTTATTTACAACATGGATACATTGAGATGTCTGTAGGATATTCCTGGGTCCTCTCGGACTGGAGCACGGGGCATTGGGTTGGAGCACTGGTCATTGGGTTAGATGTGATGAGCACCCTTTGTGGTCCACGCAGTCTTCCTGGTGGTAGGTTCTCTTTATTTACAATATGGTTACATTGAGATGTCTGTAGGATATTCCTGAGTCTTCTCAGACTGGAACCACTGGGTTGGACCATTAGTCGTTGAGTTAGATGTGGTGAGCACCCTTTGTGGCCCACTCAGTCTTCTTGGTGGTGAGTTCTCTTTTTTTAAATATGGATACATTGAGACAACTATAATATATTCCTGAGTCTTCCCAGACTGGCGCACTAGGAATTGGGTTGGACCACTGGTCACTGGGCTACATGTGGTGAGCACCCTCTACTTCCTTGTGGTAGGTTTTATTTATTTACAATATGGATACATTGAGAGGTGTATAGGATATTCCTGAGTCTTCCCAGACTGGCGCATTGGGCATTGGGTTGGACCACTGGTCATTGGGCTACATGTGGTGAGAACCCTCTGCGGCCCACTTTCCTGGTGGTAGGTTTTCTTTATTTATAATATGGATACATTGAGAGGTGTATAGGATATTCCTCTCACACTGGGAGCACTGGAAATCGGGTTGGACCACTACAGAGTGAATGGAGTATAAACAAGTACACTATTCTTGCAACACCAAATTTCCGACAACTTGACCTTTCGGAGTGATTTACAACGTGGCTGGTAAACCTTTCCAGAGCAATCACAAATGACTAAACCCGGCCACGCATGTTACAGTCCAGTTGTATAAACTTCTTTTGATAGCAATATATCAGCAGTGTGAACCCACCTGATTGGACATGCTGACAAGAGGGTTTAAGTCGGACTAACGCTACGTATTTGTTGAGAAATCAAATGCAGAAAACATTCCATAGATTTCCAGCTTGGTGACTCAATTCCCTCCCCCCCCCCCCCCCTCGTCTACATATATCCACCTAACATTATAAATAGTATATGTGTCCACCAAGCTATACTTACAGTAACACACTGAAGTCCACGAGATGCAAAATATACAAACATAGAAGAAAAGATTCACACAAATATGAGGGGTGTACTTACTTTTGTGAGATACTGTGTATCGTTCTATCTTTTCATGTGACAACACCGAAGAAATGACACTTGTCTACAATGTAAAGTAGTGAGTGTACAGCTTGTATAACAGTGTAAATTTCCTGTCCCCACAAAATAACTCAACACACAGCCATTAATGTCTAAACCGCTGGCAACAAAAGTCAGTACACCCCTAAGTGAAAATGTCCAAATTGGGCCCAAAGTGTCAATATTTTGTGTGGCCGCCATCATTTTCCAGCACTGCCTTCACCCTCTTGGGCATTGAGGTCACCAGAGCTTCACAGGTCACCACTGGAGTCCTCTTCCCCTCCCCCATGATGACATCACAGAGCTGGTGGATGTTGGAGACCTTGCGCTCCTCCACCTTCCGTTTGAGGATGTCCCACAGATGATCAATAGGGTTTAGGTCTGGAGACATGCTTGGCCAGTCCATCACCTTTACCCTCAGCTTCTGTAGCAAGGCAGTGGTGGTCTTGGAGGTGTGTTTGGGGTGGTTATCATGTTGAAATGCGTTAGTCGTTCGTCTGTGTTCATGAAATCGACATCCGATGGTTGGTATCACTGTAACGTCCTGTTATCAGGAGTGCTAGCTCTTCAAAAGCAGAAAGAACGCTTGTTTCTGTTTGTATTTTATCTTATGTGAACTGGGAACTGTTCTGTATCTCCCACAGCCAACCAGATTCAAGCTTTTTTGTTTCCCATCTGCCAAGTGCATGTGTGAATCTGTTGGCAGTGAAGTAACAGAAACAGTTCATACTGCAGGCAAGCGGTAAATGAGGCTGCATAGGTCTCTGATGTATAGATAACCGGATAAAATACTAAACGTTAGGCTGCTAAAGACAAGATTTAAAGGGACAAAGCAGAAAGGGGCGGGGCCCCGACCAGTCATTCCAGATTTTATTGCAGAATATAATAGCTTTAGAATTTGAGTCGCTTCAAATGTCCTCAGTATTTCCCATTGGATGTTATACATTGAAGAATTTTCTGTGGCCACACCCCCTCTCCCCCCCTTAGTACACGCAGTCCTGTAGGTGATGAGTTTGGACCTGTCTCGGGTCTATCAGTGTACCTACCCATGATGCCCACTCCGTGCCGGGTCACCCAACGTTGGGGCTCTGAGATCCAATTTGAGGATTATTCACTAAATAATGACCTATTATCAGCAAAGCATAAACTGTGGCACATACTCTATACAGGGGGGCCCAAGACCAGCTTTCTGGGTAAACAAGGGGATGGCTTTTGCATGCTGTTGTATGAAAAATGCTATGAAAACATTTAACGTTGGGTGCCAGAGAAGCAGAACAGGCAACCGAAACAGACTGAACACTGCACAATAAAGTGGCCCTGTCGGGAACTTTACACTTTTGTATTATGTGAATGACACGCCACAATACACAGCAACACAATCATTATGTGGAAAAGCTCCACCTTTTATCATTAAAAAGCTGTCCTTGTGCTCCAGTCTGTGGCTTTGCCTAGGCTAAGATGATGTCATCAGTCTGCTGCAGGCAGGAGGAAGCATTTCCTCAGTCTCCCCTCCCCCAGTGATCACACTGTACATTGTAACTTTGTAGGAGGAGGAGGAAGCATTTCCTCAGTCCCCCCTCCCCCAGTCATCAGACTGTACATTGTAACCCTGTAGTCAGTCACAAGGTGGGAGGTTGCAGCAGAGGATGACTATTGATATATCAGGTGGTCGGTCTGATACAGGGTTGAGCAGCTCTGATATAAAGATGATGGAGGGGGAATTGCTGCAATGTGGGCAGTTTTCCTTCTTCTGACAGTCAGAGAAAATCCCGGGCACAGGACTCGTGTTCAGCCATTGAGACGAGTGCTGAGCCCAAAGGAGGGAACATTTATAGCTGCGATCAACACATGTCCGGCAACCACAAAAATTAAACGTCTTGTAGATGTAACTCAATCACCGCTCAACCCCCCCCCTCCCCCTTCACCGCCGGAATGAGATCCATTTTTTTTAGACAGATGTCCATTTCACAAGAGACATTCCAGAGTCAGGAGAACAAGTGTGTCCCAACTATCCCCCTCCCCACAAAAGGGTCCAAATACAACCCAAGAATATAGTCTGCGTGTCATCTGTCATCATATAACAACAACTAGGAGGAGACCAGTCCATATAAGGAAACTACAACTTTATATATACACCATGTCGGGTGTAATTCTCGGTATCTGTTCTTATTCTGTATGTCGGGTGTAATTCTCGGTATCTGTTCTTATTCTGTATGTATGGACTCTGCACAGTACTACTTCTCTTGTCCTGTATGTCGGGTGTAATTCTCGGTATCTGTTCTTATTCTGTATGTATGGACTCTGCACAGTAGCACTTCTCTTGTCCTGTATGTCGGGTGTAATTCTCGGTATCTGATCTTATTCTGTATGTATGGACTTCTGCACAGTACCACTTCTCTTGTATGCCGGGTGTAATTCTCGGTATATCTTCTTATTCTGTATGTATGGACTCTGCACAGTACCACTTCTCTTTTCCTGTATGTTGGGTGTAATTCTCAGTATCTGTCATGTCAAATGTCATGTTACAAGAAGACTCCTTTCCATAAGTCTATACTTCTCCAACATTTCCTAATTTCCGAACCGTTAATCCATCGTCACTCGGATAACACCAAACTTGCAATTTTACTAGAGCTAAAGTGTTCATTATGCATGGCAACTTTAGTCCTTGCATGCCATTGATAATACTTGACTACGGTAATGATGATGTACATTGTCCCTCTGTCTACACGGTGTATTGTTGGGGGGGGGTGTATTGTTGGGGGGTGTGTATTGTTGGGGGGGGGGTGTATTGTTGGGGGGGGCACCATAAAGGCCGTCTGAGAAACTTGGGTTTTACAACCTTTGGATCCCAACTTTGGCAGCTACTTCCTTCCAGACTTCACGGCTTCCCCAACAATCCACCAAGAAATTCTCCATGGACTCCTCCCGACTACAGCCCAAAGGGCAGATCCCTTCAGATGTGGCCAGACCTTTCATGTTCCCCCTCAGATACACCTTCCCATGGAGAGACAGCCAGGCAATGTCATGAAACTTTGAGGGTAATCTGGGGCTACTTTAAGCTTTCCTCCATGACAGCTGTAGTGCCGTCTCTGAGTACAAGCGGAGAACAGAAAAAGGTCCTACAGATCCTCTGGTATAACAACTTCCTTGGGCTTTTTTCAAGGTAGGATTTCTCAATCCCCCACCTCCTCAGAGACTTCAGAGCTGGGTCCAGATGTGGTGGGAGATAACCCCGAGCACATCTCTTGCTCATGAGAGAACCACCCGGCATCCAGGACTCTGCACAAGGCAATATCCAGGAGCTAACACTGTTTACCCACGGAGGGCCAACACTGGAGTCCAAGCACCCAAAATTAACTCTTTTATCCCCTGTACACACGGAAATTCCAACGGAAAATGTCCGATAAATCCGACCGTGTGTGGGCTCCATCGGACTTTTTCAGTCAGAATGTCCGACCAACAAAGTTTGATAGCTGGATATAAAATTTTCCGACAACATGATCCGATTGGACTTTGTCCGATCGTTTGTAGAGAATTCTGATCGGACAAAGTGCCACGCATGCTCAGATCAAATTACGAGACCAAAGCTATTGGCTACTAGCCTGAACGTAGTCCCATCGTAATGAACGAACGTCATCACGTTCGTATGCAACACCAGTTTCGGACAAAATCCGTTGGGAAAAAAATCAGAGGGATTTTTTTGGTAGGAATGTCTGACCGAGTGTACAAGGGCTAAGAAACAGAGAATCAAAAAAACACCTTAGGATTTATCATATGCAACCCACCCTCTTTCTTCAGCAGGTAAGTAACCCCTCTTTTTATTGGATTGAGTCTCCCAGAAGAGCTGAAAAAACAGACTGAAGAGCCTTGCAGAGAAAGATTCTGGCAACGGAAAAACCACAGAGACATATAGAAAAATAGGATTTAAGTTTTCAACATTGTGACCCTTCCTCTGTAGGTCAGCTTGCAACGCTTCCATCGCTGAACCCTTGCATTTCCAGCATCCAATTTCTGGGCCTCATGGGAGGCGGACACCACTACAGTGACATCATCCGCATAAGCGAATACGGAAAGAACCGAGGCATGGGGCACAGGTACCCCCTGAAATCCAGACTCCTGTAGTGATCTCAAAAAAGCATTGATGGCAAAAACATGTAAGAGGGGACTCAAGGGACAACCCTGCCTCACCCCACCCCAGCCTCAACCCCAAAGGTACTGCCTTGCAACCCATTGATAAGTGGAAAGCTCTTAGCCTTCCAGTATAAAGTTCTCAGCTAATCAACAAATAACCTTGGGATACCATACTTTAACAAAGTTGCCAACAGATACCCATGGTCAACCCTGTCAAAAGCTTTAGCTTGGTCCAAACTCACCATATACTTCCCATGCCTAAGAACCTTACACCTCTTAAAAGCTTCCCTCAAGGAAATGAGAGCACCATAAATATTCCTTTTACCGTGCCATACTGCCAGTCTGTCAATAGTGCTGGAGGAAAACAATTCAACCTAGAAAATAATATTTTTGCCAGAATCTTCCGGTCTACATTTAAAAGGGCTATAGGCCTCTAGTTCCTGATGTCATTAGGTTCTTTACCCTTTACCCCCTTTAACAGCAAAACTAATGCCGCATACACACGAGCGAATTGTCCAGCGTACTTAGTCCGGCAAACAATCCGGCGGATAGTCCGGCGGACTTTCTACCGAACGGACTTAGCCACACACGGACACACAGAAAGTCCGGCATTTGCTAGCGCGATGATGTACAGCACGTACGACGGGACTAGAAAAAGGAAGTTCAGTAGCCAGTAGCCAATAGCTTCCTTTTTCGTACTTGCTTCTGAGCATGCGTCATTCTTAGGCCGCGTACACACGGGCGGATTGTCTGTCCAACTTAGTCCGCTGAATCGTGTTTCAGCGGACAATCCGCTCGTGTGTGGGCTTCAGCTGACTTTTTCAGCGGACTGTCTGACGAACAAAGTCTTACGGAATTTCCGTAAGACAGTCCGTTCAAACTTGGTTTTGTCCGTCCAAACTTGGTTTCAGCGGACAGTCCGCTCGTGTGTAGGCAAGTTGGACGGACTAAGTATGGCGCTTGCTCAGAAAGGGTTTACACGGCCGAAGGTTGCATTGCAGTGTATAGGACGTCGTTTTTCTAGTCCCGTCGTACGTGCTGTACACGTCATCACGCACGCTTTCAGCGGACTGTCTGCTCATCGTGTGTGGTCAAGTCCGTTCATGCTAATTTTGAACGGACTGTCTGTCGGATTGTCTGTTGGGCAGACAATCCGCCCGTGTGTACGCGGCCTTAGTCCGCCGGACTAGCATACTCACGAACGTATTGTCCGCTGAAACCCAAGTCCGGCGGAAAGATTGGACTGCAAAAAATACTTTCTAAGTCCGCCGGACTTTACGCTGTAAAAGTCTGCTGAAGCCCACACGCGATCGAATTCGCTCATGTGTACGCGGCATTAGGATGATACTCTCATGGATGGAGGCATCAGGCGTTTCTCCAAACAACACATAGATACAAAATAGGGATACAAGCCCGAAACCGCCCAAAATAGGAAAGACAAGAATGGGAAATCACTCTTAAGGCCCGTACACACGGTCTGACTTTTTGACAACAAACATGCAAATTAGCTGTTTTGGAGCAACATCCGACTGTGTGTACGCTCCATCGGACAAACTTTTTCTGTTTTCATCGGACTTTTGTTGGCTCTGCGAACGGACAAACTTTCTGGCAACAAAAGTCCGATGGAGCAAAGTCCGACCGTGTGTACGCAAAAGCATCGGACTTTTGTACAAGGTACAAACACGCATGCTTAGGCCGCGTACACACGCGGGGACTGTTCGCCCAACTTTGTCCGTCAAACAGTTTCGGCAAACAGTCCGCTCAAAATTAGCATGGACGGACATGGCCACACACGACGTACGAACAGTTTGCTGAAACCATGCGCGATGACGTGAACGGCACGTACGACGGGACGCAAAATACGACGTCCTATACATTGCATTACAACTTTCGGCGTGTAAATCCTTTCTGAGCATGCGCGGAACTTAGTTTGACGAACAAGCCTACACACGAGGGGACTGTTCGCTGAAACCAAGTTTCAGCGGACAGTTTTTCGGAAATTCCGAAAAACCTTGTTCAGCAAACTGTTCGCTGAAACTGTCTGCTGAAAGCCCACACACGGGCGGACTGTCCGCCGAAACACTGTTCAGCGGACAAAGTTGGGCGAACAGTCCCCGCGTGTGTACGCGGCCTCAGAACCTATGCAAACGATCAGACTACAATACAGAAGTTGACCAAAGGTGGCGCTGGAGTCATTGAACGTCCTCTTTCGAAGTGGCGTCCGTACGTTGTGACGTCACCACGTTCGTGTTTGTTGTCAAAAAGTCCGACCGTGTGTATGCAATACAAACTTGTGGACCACGCCCTTTGTACAAAAGTCCACGGGAAAGTATGTACAAAGTCCGATCGTGTGTATGGGGCTTTATGCTGCGTACACACGATCGAATTGTCTGGCGTACTTAGTCCGACATACAATCCGGCGGATAGTCTGGCGGGCTTTCTACCGAACAGACTTGCCCACACACGGACACACAGAAAGTCTGACGTTCGCTTGCGCGGTGACGTACAGCACGTACGACGGGACTAGAAAAAGGAAGTTCAGTAGCCAATAGCTTCCTTTTTCGTACTTGCTTCTGAGCATGCGTCATTCTTAGTCCGCCGTACTAGCATACTGACGAACGTATTGTCCGCTGAAGCCCAAGTCCGACGGGAAGATTGGAGTGCAAAAATACTTAGTCCGCCGGACTTCACGCTGGAAAAGTCAGCTGAAGCCCACACACAATCGAATTGTCCGCTAAAATGCGTTTCGGCGGACTAAGTGCGCCGGACAATCTGATCGTGTGTACGCGGCATTAGACAGAATGACAATTAACAAACAACAAGGTCGGTATGCTGAAAAGGAGTTCAGACTGACCATTGAGAACCCCAGCCCAGGAGATAGCAGGACCTACATTTTTGGCATATGGTGGGGAAGTGGGTATTACAGTCATAGGAAACCTTTCCAACTGAAAGACATGTTCAACAACCCAGAGTGGGCAGATACCCACTCTACACCTAATTCTAACCCCTTGAAGCCCCGTATGCAAACAATAGGGGACATGGTAGCCATAGCGAACCCTACCTTTGAGGATACTATGGCTGCAGAAACTGGTTTCTCAGATGTCAACTTATGGCTCGAATGGATGAGGTACAATGCAGAGAAGCACAACAAAACCAACTGTTATGTATGCGGGAGGGCTAAACCACATTTAGGAACGGTGCCCCTAAATATACCCCCCGAATATGAGGCCTGCGTTCCTTAGTCTGTTCACCAACACAACCACTAACTACTCCCTGTGTGAGCATTGGAAAAAAGAATTACCCCATGTCTGGACCGCCCACCAAGGCCAACGCCACGCCTCTGCTACAACTGCGGAAGGCCTGGTCACTTTAAGAGAGAATGCCGAAGTCCCCGGAACCACGATCACAGCCAGTTTCCGTACAGGGCCACTTGTGGCCAAAGACCTGAGGACCAAATTCGCCCACCACCACATCCCACTCCGGATCACATGGACCTTCTTCCGCTAGGAGTTTCCGAGGGGGGTCCCAGATGAGTTCAAAGCAAGAGACCAAGTAGCAGCAGGCTTTGCGTCACTGATTCCCATTATCACTGTCAATAAGAATGTGGACTGGATAAATTACATCTACTATAACCAACCCCTGGGATCAGTATTTTACCTGGATAAAAGGGGGGATGGCAGGGATTGTTGACCCAGATAGGAATAGCTATCCTGGTAATGGCGGCTATAATCTGCCGCATTCTCCCTTGCATCAGGAAGTGTGTAGAAAAGGCTGTTGATCAAGCTAACCCTACATTGGTGAATCAAGAAATCCCAGATGATGACAACGATGTTTATGTAAGGCTTGATGATGCCTATGATGACGGTTATGTGTTACGCTCCACTGAGGTGTACTATAGTGATGGCAGTTGACCGAGGGGTACAAAGACAAGTGTGCCTTGCCAACCTTTAAAACATGGCGGAGGAGGTATTCCCTCTTAAACACATCCACCAAAATCAGAGCTAGGAGCTCTTTAAATTTCTTATAAAATTCAGCTGTAATGCCATTGGGTCCTGGTGCCTTCTTTTGACATAATTTATCAATAGCCCACCTAACTTCCTCCACCGTTATGTCTGCTGTCAAGGAGAAAAGTCCAAATTATCAAAAACAGGAGCTGGAACCGCCCCTAAGAACTGTGCCATCTTCTTCTTATCCAAACCCTTCTCCCCAAACAAGTCAGCATAGTATGATGTTACCACTCCCAGCATACCCTCCTCATAGACTCCTGCAAAATCCTCGGGGAATCCTTCAGGCCCGTTATTAACTTTCTAGACACCTTGTCCAGGGGAGGGCTGGCAGCCTTAGGCCTGGGGGGCGCAAGTCCAGTCAAGTGGCCCATTGAGCCACCGAATCAGCACACCATCCATGCCCACTTGTTTTTTCAATGCAGCCTCATTAGTGCCCATTAGCTCAGCCTCATCAGTGCCCATCAATGCAGCCTGATCAGTGCCCATCAATGCAGACTCACCAGTGTCCACCCAATGTAGTCTGATCACTGGGGCAGGGCAAACGCGGCGTATGGGGGGGGGTGGGATGTGGGGGTTAGCTGGGGGTGTCAGGGTCTCTAACCTGGCATCTCAGCTCAGCAGGTCCTTGCATGTCATGTCCTCCTGGGGGGGGGGGGGGGGATTCTCCTGGTCCTGGGGTAAAGTTGCTGCCAGCACTGAGCCAGCCACGAGTCTTGACTCCCTGACGCTCCCCACATCCAAGACTACAGTTGTCTCCTCTGTGTTTGGGCGCAGACTACAACTCCCAGAAAGCAAAAGTGTCCAGCCATGGCAGCCTTACCCCCAGCCCGGCTTCCTAGAGAAGGAAAAAAATGTCAGTGGGCAGCAGCCGCCTTCAACATAAGTTAGGGCGGCCGGGGGGGGGAAATTGCCACCCTGCCCCCCGGCCCAGCCTGCCCCTGACCTTGTCCCCGTTTTGCACCTCACTGTCCTCCAGAGGCTGCACAGTCTGCCCTTCAGGAGACACATGTTGTGACGGCGTGCGTTGGACTGGTTCCCAAGAGCCTGACTAGTAGAAGACTCAATCCTTCCACTCAATCCCGCCTCAAATCGGTCACGATTCCGGTACACCTCCGCCACCGGTCCCAGTTCTTCCAAAACAGCATCAATGTCCTTTGACACACCGGCCAGTTCAATGGAGTTCATATAAAATTTCCTTCTTGGGGTTGGCAGCTTTAAGTCTATATACAGAGTCAATCTTCTTCTGGATTCTGGCCTTGGCTTTTCTCAGGGTATCCATTCTTTTTACCAGGAAAGGAATTTTATCAGCCAGGTGCAGCGCAGGTCCATACTAGAGCTGGGCGATTTTCTCCCCCAAAAAAAGAAAAAAAACGAGATTCACGATTCAAAAAAAGTATTTTTTTTTTTTTTTTGATGGACACCGCGCCGGTCCTGAGGAGCTGCGGGCAGGAGTTTTTAGGCGGGGGCGCGGATTCGGCCTAGTCCACAGTGTTCGGCCTCGCGGACTGGGCCGAAGCCGCGGCCTCACCTAAAATCTCCTGCCCACAGCTCCTCAGGACCGCCGCAGTGTCAGCGCCGGTCCTGGTGGAAAATAAAAAAAAAATCAATAAAAAAAAATCGATCTGCTGAAAATTTGAATCGATTTGACCTCTCAACTCGATTCAAATCGATTTTTTCCGCAGCCCTAGTTCAGAATTTAACCCCTTCTGCTTCGCGGCTGCGGGACGCTTGAAATCTTGATCCCCCTTCCTATTACCAGTGCTGGGCTGAGGGTCTCTGCTGGGTGTAGATGGTTTCACTGGGGCAGATTGTGGAAAATTATTACCACCCTCCTCTTTGTTCTGCTGCAGCTTAGAGCGCGATGAACGTTCCTGGCCGCTGCCCACCATTACACACTGTTGTAAGTTCTCTTTAATGGTTTTCTGTACTAATGAAGTCCTTGTATATTTGCGAGGAGTACTGGGAGAAACCGATGTCTCTGCTCCACTCTGCTGAGCTTGCTGTGGTTGCAATGGCTGACTGCCATTGGACCATGCTTTCAGAAATTGGACTGTACCGGGTGGCATTATTATGTTGCTGAACTGAATTAGCTCCACTCAGAACTCAATGAGCTCCACTCCGCTGGGCTTGCTGGGACGGCAATGGCTGACTGCCTTGGAGTTGGACTTCCAGAGCTCGGACTGTGCTGAGTGATATTATTGCTTCCCTGAATAGACTGCGCTGTGTGAGCTGCACTCTGCTCTGCGCGAGCTGCGCTCTGCACTCTGCTCTGCTTGCAATGGCTGACTGCCTTGATACACGCTTCCAGAACTTGGACTGTGCTAAGCAATAATAACATGTCTCTGAACAGACTGAGCTGCAGTGCGCTGGGCTTGCTGGGCCTGCAATGGCTGGGCTGAGTTATACTTCCACAACTCTTTTGCTGAATAACATTCCCACACTGCTGATCAGACTTCCTCTTATCAGTATTATCGGTACTTTTCATACAAACATTTCTACTTCAACTTACAGTCTCTGCAGATTGTTTCCCATTCCCAGAACTCTGTCCTCCCGCTTCATCACCAACCACAGCTTCACCTGACAGGCCTTGTGTAGGCCGGAAAGCCTGGGACTCTCCTGGGAGAGATCCCAGCCAAGGGGAGCCCAACCCTGGGCTTGTACCTGACATCAGAGCAGGTCAGCACCACACAGACTTCAATTGCTCCACAAGCAGCCACACCCTCTGGACAGTACTACTTCTCTTGTCCTGTATGTCTGGTGTAATTCTCGGTATCTGATCTTATTCTGTATGTATGGACTCTGCACAGTACTATTTCTCTTGTCCTGTATGTCGGGTGTAATTCTCGGTATCTGTTCTTATTCTGTATGTATGGACTCTGCACAGTACCACTTCTCTTGTCCTGTATGTCGGGTGTAATTCTCGGTATCTGTTCTGTTTGTATGAACTCTGCACAGTAGCACTTCTCTTGTCCTGTATGTCGGGTGTAATTCTCGGTATCTGTCCTTATTCTGTATGTATGGACTCTGCACAGTACCACTTCTCTTGTCCTGTATGTCGGGTGTAATTCTCGGTATCTGTTCTTATTCTGTATGTATGGACTCTGCACAGTACTACTTCTCTCGTCCTGTATGTCGGGTGTAATTCTCGGTATCTGTTCTTATTCTGTATGTATGGACTCTGCACAGTACCACTTCTCTTGTCCTGTATGTCGGGTGTAATTCTCGGTATCTGTTCTTATTCTGTATGTATGGACTCTGCACAGTACTACTTCTCTTGTCCTGTATGTCGGGTGTAATTCTCGGTATCTCTTCTTATTCTGTATGTATGGACTCTGCACAGTACCACTTCTCTTGTCCTGTATGTCGGGTGTAATTCTCGGTATCTGTTCTTATTCTGTATGTATGGACTCTGCACAGTACCACTTCTCTTGTCCTGTATGTCGGGTGTAAATCTCGGTATCTCTTCTTATTCTGTATGTATGGACTCTGCACAGTACCACTTCTCTTGTCCTGTATGTCGGGTGTAATTCTCTGTATCTCTTCTTATTCTGTATGTATGGACTCTGCACAGTAGCACTTTTCTTGTCCTGTATGTCGGGTGTAATTCTCTGTATCTCTTCTTATTCTGTATGTATGGACTCTGCACAGTACCACTTCTCTTGTCCTGTATGTCGGGTGTAATTCTCGGTATCTGATCTTATTCTGTATGTATGGACTCTGCACAGTACCACTTCTCTTGTCCTGTATGTCGGGTGTAATTCTCTGTATCTCTTCTTATTCTGTATGTATGGACTCTGCACAGTAGCACTTTTCTTGTCCTGTATGTCGGGTGTAATTCTCGGTATCTGTACATATATTTCAGATCTCGGTAGTGTCCGCTCCCTCTCCCCATGCAGTCAGTGACCCCGGAATTTGTATCAGCCGGGACAAAGCTCTTGCTAATTCCATTATTAATTCGTCTGTCAGCAAACTCGCCTCCGAGCAAAACAGCTGGAAGCAGATCGCGGTCCCGGCATAAAACTAACCAATCACAGCCACGCATACAAAACCTCCATTCTGGATGGTGAAGTGAGACGTCTCGAGTGGTGAATTCTGAACTTCTGGCTTTAGTCGTTCAAAAGTCAAAATGATCGATTTGGATATATCAGGAAAGCTTGTTTCTGAGATCTCTGCATTCCATTGGTTAAGATTTCCCCTTCATTTCCTGTCCTGGAGACACAACAGGAAGTGAAAGGAAATTTCTTACAAAACCGGGGCGGGGGGGAGTTCCCTTCCTAGACAGATGTCGCCAGATCAGGTGTCCCCCATTAGAAGCTTTCTCCTCATTTCCTGTTCTGCTGACAACTGTAAAATGTTGGCTTTTCTTTCACTTTCTGTCTCACTGACAGTGGTGTCACCAGGGGCAAATAGTGGGGTTTATCTACCCAGCAGAGGACACAGACAGAAAACAAAGCCTAAGTACATACAAAGAGGCAATAGACCTTCATCCAATGTCTGCCAGGGGCACAATGACTTTCCTCATGTATACAACTATCACTGCAGCTCAGGTGAGTGTAGCTCTATCTGCAATCATATACAGTAATACACAAGCTGATGGGAGGGGAATATCTGGACCCTCAAAACGCGTTGGCTTTCTTTCTATAGTGGGGAAAATAATGATTTCATCCCCTGCAGATGGTGTAAGTTTTGTCCCCTTACAAAGAAATGAAGGGTCTATAATTTTTATCATAGGTGTATTTTATATGATAGAGATGGAATATCAACCAAAAATCCAGAAAAATCACACGATACAAATGTTATAAATTAAGTTGCAGTTCAGTGAGTAAAATAAGTATTTGATCCCCTACCAACCAACAATTATAGTTACATAGTAGGTGAGGTTGAAAAAAAGACACAAGTCCAACCTATGTAATTCTGCCTCTCACAGACTGGCTACAATAAGTGCTCATGTCAGTGGGCGGAACTACCAGGGTCACAGCAGTCACCCTTGCGACTAGGCCCTGGCATTCCACCACTGTCAGGGGGCCCCAGCGGGGTTGCTAATCACAGGTCTCTGAGCGGAGAGCGTGTGTCTCTATCCTCTCTCACTCCATCTGCCCCCCCCCCTCCCCTCCTGTGTGCTCTGCGGGAAGTCAATCATGAAGCTAACGAGTTCATACCTCCCGCAGAGAACACACAGGAGAGGGGGAGGGGGGAGAGAGGGAGGAGATTGGCTGTCTCCTCTCTCATCCCATGTGAGAGAGGAGAGAGGGAGAACTGTCAATGATGGCTCTGAGCTGTATGAGAGACCTGCTGAGGAGGCAGGCGACATTGATCGATGAGCACTGATAGGAGGTACTAATGAGCACTGATAGGTGGGATTGATAAGCAAGGATAGGTGGCACTGATAGGCAGAATTAATGAGCACTGATATGTGACACTTATAGGCGACACTCCCCCGCTCATAGAAAACTGCCGACACTCCCCCGCTCATAGAAAACTGCCGACACTCCCCCGCTCATAGAAAACTGCCGACACTCCCCCGCTCATAGAAAACTGCCGACACTCCCCCGCTCATAGAAAACTGCCGACACTCCCCCGCTCATAGAAAACTGCCGACACTCCCCCGCTCATAGAAAACTGCTGACACTCTCCCACAAACAGAAAACTGCTATTTCCTCCTACACTACAACACTGCTCACAGTGTTTCTAGTTTGTATAGACAATATTGCTGACACATAGAAAACTGCTGACACTCCCCCGATCATTAGGGATGAGCCGAACACCCCCCGGTTCGGTTCGCACCAGAACTTTCGAACGGACCCCAAATTCGTACGAACGTTAGAACCCCATTGAAGTCTATGGGACTCGAACATTCGAAATTAAAAGTGCTAATTTTAACGGCTAATATGCAAGATACTGTCCTAAAAAGGGTTTGGGGACCTGACTCCTGCCCCAGGGGACATGGGTCAATGCCTAAAATGTTTTTAAAAATGTCAGTTTTGGCGGGAGCACTGATTTTAATGATGATTAAAGTGAAAAAAAAAGTGAAATATTCCTTTAAATATGGTGCCTGGGGGGTGTCTGTAGTATGCATGTGAAGTGCCACGTGTTTCCCGTGTTTAGAACAGTCCCTGCACAAAATGACATTAAACGGAAATAACACCATTTAAAACTGCTTGCGGTTTTAATGTTATATCTGGTTCCTGCAATATGGTTGAAAATCATTGAGAAAAATGGCATGGGTAGCCCTCCCTGCCCATTACCAGCCCCCTTGGGTCTTGTACACATATTAAGGGGAACCCCGTACCCAAATAAAAAAAGGAAATGCGTGTGGCCCCCAGGCCCTATATACTCAGAACAGCAGTATACAGGCGGTGCAAACAAGACAGGGACTGTGTAGGTTTGTTGTGTTAAGTAGAATCTGTTTGTAATTTTCAACTGGTACATTTTTAAAGTGTAGCTCCAGTCAAAAAAAACTATTTTTAAGCTTTTTGGAAAACATAGGGAAGGGTTATCACCCCTGTATAGTTTGTTTTGTCGTCCATCTTTTTTCACCTCACTTCCTGTTGTCTCCTTCCGTTTGCAAGTAGGAGATGTTTGTAAGTTGGATGTTTGAAAGTAGGGGCCTGCCCTATATGCTCTGCAGAAATGGGGGCCTAAGGTGTTGCCACAACACTGTAAGCCCTCAAAGTGACTCTTGGTGGGCGCTGGAGCGCCCTGCTGTGAACGATTATATCAAGAATTGTAATTACATGCCATTGTTGAACAGTGGTAGAAAAATTGACCTTTGGTGGTTGTGGTGCTGGTGCCACAACCCTATAAGTCCTCACCGTTACTCTGGGTGGGCACAGGAAGGGGCCCTCCTGTGAAATATTATATCAAGAATTGTAATTACATGTCCCTGTTAAACAGGGGCAGAAAAATTGGGCCTTAGGCACTGCTGCTGGTGCCACCACACTGCAACCTCTCCCATATACTCTAGTTTTATTGCAGGAATGAGCCCTGCTGCAAAGCATTGCATCAAAAATTGTACTTAAACGCCCCTGTTAAACAGGGGCAGAAAAATTGGGCTGGGGGCATCAACCAGAACCAGAAATGTTCTTCCAACATATCAGCGGAGGAGGAAGAGGATAGACAATCAACATAACAGGACAGTCACTCAGCATCAGCATAGGCAGTCTTGAAGGGATGTGATATTTCAAAAAAATTATTCGGTTACATCAGCTTCAGGTGCTTGGTAGCTGTGGGTGATCCAAGACTGATTCATCTTGATGAAGGTCAGTCGATCAACTGATTCGGTGGACAGGCGCACCCTGTGATCGGTAACGAAGCCACCAGCAGCACTGAAGGTGCGTTCCGAAAGAACGCTGGATGCAGGACAGGCCAGTAGCTCAATTGCATACTGTGCAAGCTCTGGCCAATGATCCATCCTCAAGACCCAGTAAGCCAGAGGATTTTCATTGGGAAAGGTGTCCAAGTCTGACCTTGCCCCTAGGTATTCCTGCACCATGTAAATCAGACGCTGGCGATGGGTGCTGGAACCGATCATACCTTGGGGCTGCAGACTAAAAAATAGCCTGAAAGCATCAGTCAGACGGCCACCTTCTCCACCGCTCCTTCTGACCGATGCCTCAGCAACACGTTGTCCAGGACCAGGAGTTTGTAACCTCCCAGTCTCTGGGAACGCGTTGCACAGACCTTTCTGCAAGGCCTCCCGGAGATGTCTCATCCTCTGCTCCCTCTGCGATGGCAAGATAAGGTCGGCAACCTTACCCTTGTACCGTGGATCAAGGAGAGTGGCCAGCCAGTAATGGTCCCTCTCCTTGATCCAAAGAATACGAGGATCCTTCCGCAGGCTTTGCAGGATCAGGGAGGCCATGCAGCGTAGGTTAGCTGAGGCATTCGGTCCGGAGTCCTCTGGGTCACTAAGGACAACATGATCCGCAGCTACCTCCTCCCAGCCACGTACAAGTCCACGTGTTTCTTGGGACTGTAAATCATCCCTACAAGACTGCTGCTGCTGCTGCTGATGCTGAGTGCCAGCCTCCACCTCCATGCTGACACAATCATCCTCCTCCTCCTCTTTCTCTTCCTCATCCTCTTCCTGTGTGATGTGTGGCACAGCAGGAACACTGTCTGGATAAAGGGGGCCTTGAGAGGCAAGGAAGTCCTCCTCTTCCTGCCTCTGTTCTGCCTCAAGTGCCCTGTCCATTATTCCACGCAGCGTATGCTCCAAGAGGTGGACAAGAGGTACAGTGTCACTGATGCATGCACTGTCACTGCTCACCATCCTTGTGGCCTCCTCAAACGGTGACAGGACAGTGCATGCATCCCTGATCATGCCCCACTGGCGTGGTGAGAAAAAACCAAGCTCCCCTGACCCTGTCCTGGTGCCATAGTCACACAGGTACTCATTGATGGCCCTCTGCTGCGTGTGCAGCCGCTGCAGCATGGCCAACGTGGAGTTCCATCTGGTGGGCATGTCACATATAAGGCGGTTCTTGGGCAGGTTCAACTCCTTTTGGAGCTCAGCCAGCCAAGCACAGGCATTAAATGATCGGTGGAAATGCACACAGACTTTCCTGGCCTGCTTCAGGACATCCTGT
The DNA here is from genome assembly GCF_037356315.1 of Lithobates pipiens. NCBI lineage: Eukaryota > Metazoa > Chordata > Amphibia > Anura > Ranidae > Lithobates > Lithobates pipiens. The sequence continues at coordinate 227,691,204 of NW_027507789.1, read as the reverse complement.
AAGCCGGGGTACCTGCCCAAGAACCGCTGCACCACCAGGTTAAGGACGTGAGCTACACAGGGCACATGGGTCAGTTGTCCCTGTCGGAGGGCGGAGAGGAGGTTGGTGCCATTGTCACAAACCACCATTCCTGGCTTAAGCTGGCGTGGCGTCAACCACCTCTCGGCCTGCCCCTGCAGAGCTGACAAAACATCCGCCCCAGTGTGGCTCCTGTCCCCCAAACAAACCAGCGCAAGCACGGCATGGCATCGTTTTGGCTGCGTACTTGCGTAGCCCCTGGAACACCTACGGAGCACCGCTGGTTCTGAGGACAGAGCATTGGAAGAGGCCATGGAGGAAGAAGAAGAGGAGGGGGTGGAGGAGAGAGGTGTGTCACAACCAATAGTAGCATTTTGGAGGCGTGGTGGCGGAACAACCTCCAACACTACTGCACCTTGTCCTGCATCCTTCCCAGCTGCCAGAAGAGTGACCCAATGGGCCGTGAAAGACAGGTAACGTCCCTGTCCATGCCTGCTGGACCATGAGTCAGCGGTAATATGCACCTTACCGCTGACCGCCCTGTCCAGCGAGGCAAGGACATTGCCTTCCACATGCCGGTAGAGAGCCGGAATCGCCTTCCGTGAGAAAAAGTGGCGTTTGGGGACCTGCCACGGAGGAACTGCACATTGTACAAACTCACGGAAGGGGGCCGAGTCTACCAACTGAAAAGGCAGCAGTTGAAGTGCTAGCAATTTAGCCAAGCTAGCATTCAACCGCTGGGCATGTGGATGGCTGGGAGTGAACTTCTTTCGCCGGTCCAGCAGCTGGGGCAGGGACATTTGCCTGCTATAATCGGACGTGGATGTACCGCTAGCAGAGTTCCCGGAAGCACTTGGCTGTGACACACCTAATTCTACACCTTCATTCCTCTCAGAGCAGGTTTCAGAGAGGACTGAAGGTCTAGTGGGGTTGGAGATGCCAGCTGATGAGGAGCAAGGAGAGGTCCGCTTTGTTCTTTGGTGTGGGTCTTTGAGGTACGCTTGCCAACGAGCTGCATGGCAGGTCAACATATGTCTGGTCAAGCATGTGGTGCCCAAGCGGCTGATGTTTTGGCCACGTGAGATACGCTTGAGACATATGTTGCAAATAGCAGCGGTGCGATCTGATGCACTCGTCTCAAAAAAGGCCCACACCAAAGAACTTTTAGAATAACGCGCAGAGGCAGCGCCCTGCACAGGCGGAGCTCTGCGGTGTGATTCAGTCGGTGTGCTGCCCCTAAGCTGGCCCCCGGAGGGCATCCTGCCTCGTTGGACATGTGCCTCCTCCTCCTCCTCCTCCTCCTCTCTCCTTCCAGGCACCCACGTGGAGTCAGTGCCCTCATCATCCCCTCCCTCTTCATCGCTGTAGCAAACCTGGCAGTATGCTGCAGCTTGTGGAACATGACTGCCAGATTGCTGTCCTTCTTGAGCATCCTCTCTCTCTGCGCTCACGCTACTGCCTTCCTCTAGCTGAGTGTCATCATCAGAGCCCACAAAACACTGGGCATCCTCCTGGAGCATGTACCCAACACTGTGCTCAAAGAGTTCAGGAGACTCCTCAGGAGGACGTGGTGGGTCTAGGGAAGGAGTCACTGATGATGACATTGAGAGGAGGGAAGACGATGCGTTGGCAGCTGCTTTGCTAGTACCCTGAGACTGGGTGAGAGAGGACGAGGAGGATGAAGAGGGCTTGGTCATCCACTCTACCAAGTCGTTGGCATGTTGCGGCTCAACATGTCCAGCTGCCGAAAAGAAGGACAAGCGTGTCCCATGGCCACGTGCTGATGACAATGCACCACGTCCACGACCAGCACTGTTGTCTCTAGACACAGAGCCTGCTTGTCCTCTTTTATCGGCTCGCGCCTGTCTGCCTCTCCTTGCTGGCCTTCCAGACATGGCAATGGCCTGAAGGGAGTTGGGTAAAACAGTAGTTGGGTAGTTTATATTGTGCTGGAGGCACACAACACCCACTAACTCCTGCAGATGCCTTTATTATAGAACACCAAAGATAAAGGGGTATATACAGATGTATACTGTGCTGTGCTGGAGGCACACACAACTTCCAATAACTCCTGCAGATGGCAATTGGGCTCAAATAGAGAACAGCTATGTAGGTGGATATAGCGGTGTGTACTGGGTACAGAGCACGCAGACAGCACGCACTATCTCCTAACACTACTGACTGCAAGCTCTATTATTAAAGATGGACCACTAGCTATATAGGTGAGGTGAATATAGTGGTGTATACTGCGGTCAGGGCACGCAGACAATAACCACTACACAACAGCAAGATCGAAAATCGGCCGAAAACGATCGGTGTGTACTGTGTTGAAGGTACACAGAACACCCACTGCTTCAGACACCAACACACTACACAAGGCCGCCGCGCTGGCGGCCTTATATAGTGTGGGGCGTGCACTACACAGCCTGAGCTATGATTGGCCACAGGCATCCTGCCTGTGGCCAATCATGGCTCTCCTCGCTGCTGGCGCTGCGATTGGCCAAGCATGCGGGGTCACAGTGCATGCTTGGCCAATCATGAGCCAGCAATGCACTGCGCCATCGCAGTGCATTGTGGGCCGTGAGCGCCACACGAATTTGGCGCGAACGGACCAAAATGTTCGGATTTCGCCAAACGGACGAACAGCCAATGTTCGACTCGAACACGAAGCTCATCCCTACCGATCATAAAAAAAGGCCGACACTCCCCCGCTCATAGAAAACTGCAGACACTCCCCCACAAACAAAAAACTGCTATTTACTCCTGCACTACAACTCTGTGAATACTGTTTCTAGTTTGTATAGACAATAGTGCTGACGCATAGAAAACTGCCGACACTCCCCCCGCTCATAGAAAACTGCCGACACTCCCCCCGCTCATAGAAAACTGCCGACACTCCCCCGCTCATAGAAAACTGCCGACACTCCCCCCGCTCAAAGAAAACTGCCGACACTCCCCCGCTCATAGAAAACTGCCAACACTCCCCCGCTTAAAGAAAACTGCCGACACTCCCCCCGCTCATAGAAAACTGCCGTCACTCCCCCGCTCATAGAAAACTGCTGACACTCCCCCGCTCATAGAAAACTGCTGACACTCCCCAGCTCATAGAAAACTGCTGACACTCCCCCGCTCATAGCTCATAGAAAACTGCCGACACTCCCCCGCTCATAGAAAACTGCCAACACTCCCCCGCTTATAGAAAACTGCCGACACTCCCCCGCTCATAGAAAACTGCCGACACTCCCCAGCTCATAGAAAACTGCTGACACTCCCCCGCTCATAGAAAACTGCAGACACTCCCCCGCTCATAGAAAACTGCAGACACTCCCCCGCTCATAGAAAACTGCCGACATTCCCCCGCTCATAGAAAACTGCCAACACTCCCCCGCTCATAGAAAACTGCAGACACTCCCCCGCTCATAGAAAACTGCAGACACTCCCCCGCTCATAGAAAACTGCTGCCACTCCCCCGCTCATAGAAAACTGCCGACACTCCCCCCGCTCATAGAAAACTGCCGACACTCCCCCGCTCATAGAAAACTGCCGCCACTCCCCCGCTCATAGAAAACTGCCGACACTCCCCCGCTCATAGAAAACTGCCGACACTCCCCCGCTCATAGAAAACTGCCGACACTCCCCCGCTCATAGAAAACTGCCGACACTCCCCCGCTCATAGAAAACTGCTGACACTCTCCCGCTCATAGAAAACTGCCGACACTCCCCCGCTCATAGAAAACTGCCGCCACTCCCCCGCTCATAGAAAACTGCTGACACTCTCCCGCTCACCTAAAACTGCCATTTCCTCCTACACTACAAAACTGGCCAGTGTTTTGTATAGATAATAGCGTTCGCATTGTTGAACTGAGCACTGAAAGCAGAAACTGTCAGAGGGTTAAACACTCCGCCATCCAGTTCTGGTCGGCTCATCCTTCACATGTTTTATAAAAAAAAATGTTTGCAACAAATGATCACTGCATAGAGCGTAGCCCAGGCAACAGTTCACATGACGGCGGGGATAAATCCCCAATCATCAAATATTCAAATGTGAGATTTATGAAGCTGGAATGAAGATATACATAATGGGGGGGAGGGGGGGTAACATTCTATAGGGGGCGGAGCCCTGCTGAAAAAGAACACAAAATCCATCACCGGTTGACGTGAATATTTTACTTTGCCTCTATTTCCCACATGTAACTACAAGCCCTCAGATCACCTTGCTGAACAGTCCTGAATGTGCTAGCATGCAGTGCATACTGGCACATTATCCTGCAGGGGCCGCGTTTTTTTGTGTGTGGGGGGGGGGGGGGTGAAGTTTACTACCCTGTAATCACCAAAGTAGGTGTGAGCCCTAATGGATGGGATTTATTTTGCTAATACATTGTGGGTTAACCAATACTTTGTGATACAATTAGCGAGCGAACGAAAATCAGAGACATTCCCGGGGGGGGGGGGGGGGGCGGGGGTGCAGACAGGCGAGGAAAGTCACCCGGGGTGTTATTCTTAGGGATCTCCAGAACATGAGCAATAAGTAATCAGCTGATCCGGAGGGCAGATGGGGCTGAGGGAGGGATGAGGAAATACTCATCATATAATCAGCATGTAAATACCTCCAGTGACATCTGTTCCTCAGTATTCCCCACTCATTAACCCCGCGTGTAACCGAAGGAGGATGGTCCCAGGACAAGGGTCCCCCCCCCACTTACTGTCCCCCATGCATGCCACTCCTCCAGGAGCCAAGATGGCACCTGCCAGGCGAATACACACTATAAGAAAATCGGGCGAACGTTTTCATTCCACAGAATTTTCGTACGATTTTCGTATATAGTGTGTACGCGACTTTCGACAGCCGATTCCGAATTTTTGTACGAAAAAATTCCCGCAGGGACAAACTCCCAAATTTTTTCTCGTACGGTAACAGGATGAACGATTTTCGTTTTAAACACTTAAGCCCCGGATCAATTTGCTGGCCAAAGGACCAGGCCCCTTTTTGCGATTCGGCGCTGCGTCGCTTCAACTGACAATTGCGCGGTCGTGCGACGTGGCTCCCAAACAAAATTGATGTCCTTTTTTTTCCCTACAAATAGAGATTTCTTTTGCTGGTATTTGATCGCCTCTGCGGTTTTTATTTTTTGCGCTATAAACAAAAATAGAGCGACAATTTTGAAAAAAGTTCAATATTTTTAACTTTTTGCTATAATAAATATCCACCAAAAATATATAAAAAATGTTTTTTTTCCTCAGTTTAGGCCGATACGTATTCTTCTACATATTTTTGGTTAAAAAAAAAAAAAAAAAATCGCAATTAGCGATTGACACATTTTTGCTATTTAAATGCTCTGATTCCTGTGTAAATGACACTGACAGTGAAGGAGTGGCAGTGTAGGGGTTATGTATGACGTTATGTGTTTTTGTTATTGTAGGGGGGCGTGGCCTGGCAGGTGACGTCACTGATCGTCTTTCCCTATAAAAGGGAACAGACGATCGGTGACATCCACACTAGGAAGCACGGGGGGAGGTTTGTTTACACAGACCTCTCCTCGTTCTTCAGCTCTGTGACCCGATCGCGGGACACCAGCGGCGATCGGGTCCGCTGGTCCCGCGGCCACGGTCATGGAGCTCAGGACCGGGTCGGTGGCTGCCCTTATACCCAATAGTAGTGCTCTTATACCAAATAGTAGTGTCTGCCCTTATACCCAATAGTAGTGTCTACCCTTATACCAAATAGTAGTGCCCTTATACCCAATAGTAGTGCCCTTATACCCAATAGTAGTGCCCTTATACCCAATGATGGTGTCCTTATAGCCAATAGTGCCCTTATACCCAATAGTAGTGGACTTACACCCAATGGTAGTGTCCTTATACCCAATAGTATTGTCCTTATATCCAATAATAGTGACCTTATACCCAATAGTAGTGCCCTTATATCCAATGATGGTGTCCTTATACCCAATGATGGTGTCCTTATACCCAATGATGGTGTCCTTATAGCCAATAGTGCCCTTATACCCAATAGTAGTGGACTTACACCCAATGGTAGTGTCCTTATACCCAATAGTATTGTCCTTATATCCAATAGTAGTGACCTTATACCCAATAGTAGTGTCCTTATACCCAATAGTAGTGCTCTTATACCAAATAGTAGTGTCCTTATACCCAATAGTAGTGTCTGCCCTTATACCAAATAGTAGTGCCCTTATACCCAATAGTAGTGCCCTTATACCCAATGGTGGTGTCCTTATAACCAATAGTAGTGCCCTTATACCCAATAGTAGTGTCCTTATACCCAATAATAGTGCCCTTATACCTAATAGTAGTGCCCTTATACCCAATAGTAGTGTCCTTATACCCAATAGTAGTGTCCTTATACCCAATAGTAGTGCCCTTATACCCAATAGTAGTGCCCTTATACCTAATAATATTATTTCAAAACCCAGACGGTCCAGGAAAATTCTGGTTGGGTGGCAACTCTAGCTAAGGCCCATCTGTAGGAGGCCTTACAGCCGTGGCAATGTGAGCAGACCCGAGTGGCCGCCATGTTATTCTGTAGGTGGGCGCCTGGTAAAAATGCAGATCGACTGTTTTAGCTGTGCTGTCCGTGTGAACTCAGCCTAAAGGTATCAGTCATGTCCTCACTTCCCCTTCCCTCATGAATCCTCCATGATTGATGGTCTTCACTAAGGATGAGCCGAACACCCCCCTGTTCGGTTCGCACCAGAACCTGCGAACAGACCTAAACTTCGTGTGAACCTTAGAACCCTATTAAAGTCTATGGGACTCGAATGTTCACAAATTAAAGTGCTAATTTTAAAGGGTAATATGCAGGTTACTGTCCTAAAAAGTGTTTGGGGACCCGGGTCCTGCCCCAGGGGACATGGATCAATGCAAAAAAAAGTTTTAAAAACGGCCGTTTTTCAGGAGCAGTGATTTTAATAATGATTAAAGTGAAACAATAAAAGTGTAATATTCCTTTAAATTTCGTAGCTGGGGGGTATCTATAGTATGCCTGTGAAGGGGCGCATGTTTCCCGTGCTTAGAACTTTCCCTGCACAAAGTGTCATTTGTGCAGGAAAAAAAGTCTTTTAAAATCACTTGCGGCTAAATTGTCGGCTTCCCGTAATACAGAGAACACTCAATGAGCGTTCTCTGTATTAGCCGACAATTCATTCATTCATTGATTAAAAAAAAAAAGCGTTCCCCTAAATTCAATTACCAGGCCCTTCAGGTCTGATATGGATATTAAGGGGAACCCCGCATCAAATTTTAAAAAAAATTGACGTGGGGGTCCCCCTAAAAATCCATATCAGACCCTTTATCTGAGCACGCAACCTGGCAGGCCGCAGGAAAAGAGGGGGGGACGAGAGAGCGGCCCCCCTCCCTCCTGAACCGTACCAGGCCACATACCCTCAACATTGGGAGGATGCTTTGGGGGTCTGTGACCCCTCAAAGCACCTTGTCCCCATGTTGATGAGGACAAGGGCCTCATCCTCGCAACCCTGGCCGGTGGTTGTGAGGGTCTGTAGGCGGGGGGCTTATCAGAATCTGGAAGCCCCCTTTAACAAGGGGACCCCTTTAATTCCTTTATTAAAAATAAAAAAAATTAAAAAAAGATTCCAGCGGTGGTAATCCACTCTTGCTATCCAGCGACGAATCTCCGGGGTCCAGCGATGGATGATCATATCCAGCGACGGGGGATCTCTCAGTCCAGCGCTGTCCATACATTCTTCTTCTGTCTCCACTCCGGAGACACTGCAGAGAGCCCAGCGCTGACGTTTCTTATATTAGGAGGGCGGGGCCACCCGTCACCTGACCCCGCCCCCTCTGACGCTGGAGAGGGAAGCCAGGGGTTCCCCAGTGACGTGTGGGTGACCCCGCCCCCTCTGATGTAACGCAGGTTTCCGTTACATCAGAGGGGGCGGGGTCACCCACACGTCACTGGGGAACCCCTGGCTTCCCTCTCCAGCGTCAGAGGGGCGGGGTCAGGTGACCATTTCAAACAGGGGGGGCTGGGATCTGGGGGTCCCCTTGTTAAAGGGGGCTTCCAGATTCTGATAAGCCCCCCGCCCGCAGACCCTCACAACCACCGGCCAGGGTTGTGAGGATGAGGCCCTTGTCCTCATCAACATGGGGACAAGGTGCTTTGAGGGGTCACAGACCCCCAAAGCATCCTCCCAATGTTGAGGGTATGTGGCCTGGTATGGTTCAGGAGGGAGGGGGGGCGCTCTCTCGTCCCCCCCTCTTTTCCTGCGGCCTGCCAGGTTGCGTGCTCGGATAAAGGGTCTGATATGGATTTTTAGGGGGACCCCCACGTCAATTTTTTTTAAAAATTTGATGTGGGGTTCCCCTTAATATCCATATCAGACCTGAAGGGCCTGGTAATTGAATTTAGGGGAACCCCCGCGCTTTTTTTTTTTTTTTATCAATGAATGAATGAATTGTCGGCTAATACAGAGAACACTCATTGAACGTTCTCTGTATTACGGGGAGCCGACAATTTAGCCGTAAGTGATTTTAAAAGACTTTTTTTCCTGCACAAATGACACTTTGTGCAGGGACAGTTCTAAGCACGGGAAACATGCGCCCCTTCACAGGCATACTATAGATACCCCCCAGCTACGAAATTTAAAGGAATATTACACTTTTATTGTTTCACTTTAATCATTATTAAAATCACTGCTCCTGAAAAAACGGCAGTTTTTAAAACTTTTTTTGCATTGATCCATGTCCCCTGGGGCAGGACCCGGGTCCCCAAACACTTTTTAGGACAGTAACCTGCATATTACCCTTTAAAATGAGCACTTTAGATTTCTCCCATAGACTTGTATAGGGTGTTCCGGCTTTTCAAATTTGCTGCGAACACCCCAAATTGTTCACTGTTCGCTGAACAGGCCAACAGGCAATGTTCGAGCAGAACATGAGTTCGACTCGAACTCGAAGCTCATCCCTAGTCTTCACCAATGCCAGCTGGGTAATCAATACAAGTATTTTGGTTTTTATATTAGTCGGTTGTGTTTGTTGTTATGCAGCATAAGGAAACCTCAGACCAACAGCTGTTCACGTTCCATCATTCCGCTCACGCTACGTGTCATGTGACCATTCCCAATAAATCTGATCAATAACCTGATCCCTTCAGATCACATTCCCACATGCTTTCTGGTCCAGGTGGTCCGGGCAGCTGCACCCACTTCACGTGGCTCCGGGAGGGATATCTGCCCGGCTCCTGGCTGGATCTGTGCGGCCGGATCCATATCAGTGTCGTCTCCCAAGGAGCGCAACACTGATCGATTACATGGAAATTCCAGGCTTTCCTCCCACGCCTGCTGATCTGCGCTGCCAGCGGGCACAGCTGCCCACTTTTCACCAGAAATGAAAGCTCAGCTCTGAACACAAGGGAGGGCGCCGCTCCAAAGTAATCACCTCACCTAAGAACAGCTGTCTGCACAATCAGGCGGGGGGGGGGGGGAGAGATAGAGATAGTGGAAGAAATGGAACGCTGGATCAGCCACACTCCGAAAAACGTTCACCTTTATTAAAGAAATGGATATCAAAGCGCCGCAGGGCAATACAGACTAACTGCACAGCTACTGACGCGTTTCACACCAGATATGGTGCTTAGTCATAGTTTTGAGTTTCATTCAAAGGGTAACTCCACTTTTGTGAAGGGCGGGGAGGGGGAAATATACCCTACAATTGCTACACAAGTCATATTGTAATTAAAGGTTATTAAAAATTCTCTTTCCTTCCCAATCTGCAGCCGCTGTCATTTTCTGTAAAATGCAATATGGCCGCCTGGAGGTGCCCTGTACACAGAACCCCACCCCCCCCCGCTAGGTATGTCATTTCCTGCTTGTGTGATTGGCTCACTGATTTTCCCAGAAGTCTGCACTAAGATACAAGTCTGATTTTGGGCATCCCCTGCAACACAAATGTCATTTTAACCACTTAAAGCGGAGTGCCACCCAAACATGGAACTTCAGCTTTAAGGGAAGGTGACCCCCCCAACATGCCACATCTGGCATGTTATTTTTTATTTTTTTTGGGGAGGGGGGGAGCGGAAACACGCTTTTTAGAGGTTCCAGCTCCCACTTCCTTTTGGCGCCGAAATCATCTAGGACATGTCACAGGGCCCAGATGATTGTCCAGTCAGTCACAGCGTGGCTTGCGCATGCGCAGTGCGTTTCCTCTACGAAAATGGAGTTATGATGTAAATATATTCCTCCACAGCCACAAAGGATACAAGTCCACTTTTTGTAAATGCCTTTACAAACCCGAATATTACTTTGTATACGTAGCAGTGACATCATCACTGTGCTGTACACAGTCCATGCAGAGAGCGGAGCTGAGGGAAGGTCCCAGCAGGCTCCACCCACTACAGAAAACTACAAAGGAGGGGGCGGAGACTAGACCAGTCCCCCTGCACAAGGAGAGAGCAGAGCTGTGGGAGGGGCCAGGCAGGCTCCACCCACTACATAAATCTACAGGAGGGGGCGGAGACAAGACCATTCATCTCTGCACAAGGAGAGAGAGCAGAGCTGTGGGAGGGGTCAAGCAGGCTCCACCCACTACAGAAGACTAGAGGAAGGGGCTGAGTCAAAACCATTCATCTCTGCACAAGTAGAGAGAGCAGAGCTGTGGGAGGGGCCAAGCAGGCTCCACCCACTACAGAAGACTAGAGGAGGGGGCGGAGTCAAAACCATTCATCTCTGCACAAGGAGAGAGAGCAGAGCTGTGGGAGGGGCCAAGCAGGCTCCACCCACTACAGAAGACTAGAGGAGGGGGCGGAGTCAAAACCATTCATCTCTGCACAAGTAGAGAGAGCAGAGCTGTGGGAGGGGCCAAGCAGGCTCCACCCACTACAGAAGACTAGAGGAGGGGGCGGAGTCAAAACCATTCATCTCTGCACAAGGAGAGAGAGCAGAGCTGTGGGAGGGGCCAAGCAGGCTCCACCCACTACAGAAGACTAGAGGAGGGGGGCGGAGTCAAAACCATTCATCTCTGCACAAGGAGAGAGAGCAGAGCTGTGGGAGGGGCCAAGCAGGCTCCACCCACTACAGAAGACTAGAGGAGGGGGCGGAGACAAGACCAGTCCTCCTGCACAAGGAGAGAGAGCAGAGATGTGGGAGGGGCCAGACAGGCTCCACCCACTACAGAAGACTAGAGGAGGGGGGCGGAGTCAAAATCATTCATCTCTGCACAAGGAGAGAGAGCAGAGCTGTGGAATGGGCCAAGCAGGCTCCACCCACTACAGAAGACTAGAGGAGGGGGCGGAGACAAGACCAGTCCTCCTGCACAAGGAGAGAGAGCAGAGATGTGGGAGGGGCCAGGCAGGCTCCACCCACTACAGAAAACTACAGGAGGGGGAGGAGACAAGACCAATCCCACTGCACAAGGAAAGAGAGAGCAGAGCTGTGGGAGTGGCCAAGCAGGCTCCACCCAGTACAGAAAACTAGAGGAGGGGGCGGAGACAAGACCGACCACCCTGCACAAGGAGAGAGGGCAGCAGTGATTGGTCTTTATTACAGGAAGTCTCACACTGGAGGAGTGCACAGGTCTGGAAGAAACACACAAGGATCACCGATAAATGGAAATAATTGTTCTCTATGTTATTAATGGATAAAATGAAATGTTAAGTGCTTATATGCTAATTAGGGATGAGCCGAACACCCCCCGGTTCGGGTTCGCACCAGAACTTGCGAACGACCCCCGCGTTCGGTACGAACGTTAGAACCCCATTGAAGTCTATGGGACTCGAACGTTCGAATTGGAAAGTGCTAATTTTAACGGCTAATATGCAAGATAGTGTCCTAAAAAGGGTTTGGCGACCTGCCTCCTGCCTCAGGGGACATGGGTCACTGCAAAAAAAAGTTTTAAAAACTACCGTTTTGGCGGGAGCACTGATTTTAATGACGATTAAAGTGAAAAAAAAAAGTGAAATATTCCTTTAAATATGGTGCCTGGGGGGTGTCTGTAGTATGCCTGTGAAGTGCCACGTGTTTCCCGTGTTTAGAACAGTCCCTGCACAAAATGACATTAAACGGAAATAACATCATTTAAAACTGCTTGCGGTTTTAATGTTATATCTGGTTCATGCAATATGGTTGAAAATCATTCAGAAAAATGGCATGGGTAGCCCTCCCTGCCCATTACCAGCCTATTTGGGTCTTGTACACATATTAAGGGGAACCCCGTACCCATATTAAAAAAAGGAAATGCGTGTGGCCCCCAGGCCCTATATACTCAGAACAGCAGTATACAGGCGGTGCAAACAAGACAGGGACTGTGTAGGTTTGTTGTGTTAAGTTGAATCTGTTTGTCATTTTCAACCGGTACATTTTTAAAGTGTAGCTCCAGTCAAAAAAAATATCTTTAAGCTTTTTGGAAAACATAGGGAAGGGTTATCACCCCTGTATAATTTGTTTTGTCGTCCATCTTTTTTCATCTCACTTGCTGCTGTCTCCTTGTGTTTGCAAGTAGGAGATGTTTGTAAGTTGGATGTTTGAAAGTAGGGGCCTGCCCTATATTATAGCGGTATGTACTGGGTACAGAGCACGCAGACAGCACGCACTATCTCCTAACACTACTGACTGCAAGCTCTATTATTAACCACTTGTTAGCCCAATGTTTGCATAAAGTGAAAGATGAAGTTATGCTGAGTAAATAGATATCAAACATGTCACTCTTCAAAATTGCACATGCCCGTGGAATGGCGTCAAACGTCGCTACTTAAAAAATCCCCATAGGCGACGCTTTAAATATTTTTTTACTGGTTACATGTTTTGAGTTGCAGAGGAGGTCTAGGACTAGAATTATTGCTCTCGCTCTAACATTCTCGGCGATACCTCACATGTGTGGCACATGCGAGCACATGGGGACAGGGGCGCTTTAATTTTTATTTTATTTTTTTATTGTTCATTTTACTTTATTTATTTTAGTTTGACATTTTTTTTCCCAAAAATATATTTTTGATCACTTTTATTCCTATTACAAGAAATGTAAATATCCCTTGTAATAGGAATATGGGGTGACAGGTCCTCTTTACAGTGAAATCTGGGGGGTCAATATGACCCCACATCTCACCTCTAGGCTGGGAAGCCTGAAATAAAAAATAAAAAAAAGATTCAGGCTTTGATCGTACTGGCGAGTTGGTAGAAGCACCGGAGGGCGGTGAGGGGTGGGGGGGCGTCTATGGCTGGGTATTTCAGGGTATCACCGAGTATGGCTGGGTATCTCTGAGTATGGCTGGGTATGGCAATTTATGGCAGGGTATTACAGAGTATTGGCGGGGTATTGGCGGGGTACTACAGAGTAATAGCAGGGTACTGCAGAGTATTGGGGGTACTGCAGAGTAATGGCGGGTACTGCAGAGTATTGGGGGGTACTGCAGAGTAATGGGGGTTACTGCAGAGTAATGGGGGGTACTGCAGAGTAATGGCGGGGTACTGCAGAGTAATGGCAGGGTACTGCAGAGTATGCACTGGTATTGCAGAGTATTGGCAGGGAATTGAGGGGTTAAATTCGGTGAGCAGCGATGTGGGCACTGCAGATGCAGCCCACATCACTGCTGACACCGATCTCTTTCCCCTCCGCTGTACCGATCGGTACAGAAAGGGGAGGGAGGAACAGGCGTCATAACATGACGCCGGTTTGTTTCCAAGTGATCACTCCGTCATTTGACGGAGCAATCACGTGGTAAACGGCCGCTATGAGCGGCCGTTTACCGTGATGCGCCGGGTCCTGTGGACCCGGCGGTCACGGATGCTCTCGAGTGCGCACACCTCGGGGCACGCGAGAGCAGAATTCTGGGAGGCCGTTAATTAACGGCCTCTCTGAGTTAAACAACCGCCCTGAAGCCGTTAATCGGCAATGGGCAGTTGTTAAGTGGTTAAAGCTAGATCACTAGCTATATAGGTGAGGTGAATATAGTGGTGTATACTGCGGTCAGGGCACAGACAACAACCACTACACAGCAGCAAGATAGGAAATCAGCCAAAAACGATTGGTGTGTACTGTGTTGAAGGTACACAGAACACCCACTGCTTCAGATGCAAAGTAACACACTACAGGAGGCCGCCTTAAAGGCGGCCTTATATAGTGTGGGGCGTGCACTACACAGCCTGAGCTATGATTGGCCACAGGCAGGATGCCTGTGGCCAATCATGGCTCTCCTCGCTGCCGGCGCTGCGATTGGCCAAGCATGCGGGGTCACAGTGCATGCTTGGCCAATCATCGGGCAGCAATGCACTGCGCCAACACAGTGCATTGTGGTCCGCACGCGCCACACGAATTTTGACGCGAACGGCCAAAACGTTCGGAATTCGCCGAACGCACGAACAGCCAATGTTCGAGTCGAACGTACGTTCGACTCGAACACGAAGCTCATCCCTAATGCTAATGTCAGAGTGCCAAGATTTCCGGAGGAACACACATGACTCTTATACATAGAAGGTCTCGGTGTGTCTCTCCTGCACACACACCCTTCTAGTACTTCTTACAAGATGCCCCCCACCGGAGCATATGGTGGCTGGGGTATTTATAGCTGCGTGCAGCAAATGTCTGAATTCAGCAGATGAAATAAAAGAGTTCAGGTCGGCAGCACGTTTGGGGTGCGCGGGGTCGTAAATGTCCAGCTGTCTCCGCATTGCTGGGCCGGGGGGTCACTTGCCCGTGTCATGTGATTGACAGAGACAGGAGGGCAGTGCCCAGCGTGCGAACTGCAGGCTACACAGAGCGAAGGCACCCTGGGGGGGGGGGGGGGGCACAGAAGGAGCCGCAGGTGATTTATATGGTGGAAGACAAATATAGAAAGGGCCCTGCAATGTCCTCTGTGTATAAATACACTTTTATATGGAGCTCCGAACATGCTCCCCATTCATTGCAATCAATCGCCTGACACTGCGCCCGGACGAGGCCCCGCCCCCTCACCATCACTTATCACCACCGATACTCATTGGAAGGAATACGATGTGTGAAAAGCCTCCGATAGAAGCTGCTTGTCCTCTGATCACTGGGCAGCATGTTAGTTGAGGAATAATGAAGATGAACCTGCTCAGCTTCACTGCGTTTTTACTGTCAGTTTTGACAAAATGGGAAGGAAGAATCACAATAAATCTATTTACAGTATGTGACAAATATAAGTACACCCCACAGACATGGATGAGCGAGTTTGGGGTGGAGGAACTTGACTGGCCTGCACAGAGTCCTGACCTCAACCTCATAGAACACCTTTGGGATGAATTAGAGCGGAGACTGCGAGCCAGGCCTTCTCATCCAACATCAGTGCCTGACCTCACAAATGCTCTTCTGGAAGAATGGGTCAAACATTTCCATAGACACGTCTCCTAAACCTTGTGGACGGCCTTCCCAGAAGAGGTGAAGCTGTTATAGCTGCAAAGGGCCGACTCAATACTGAACCCTCCGGACTAAGACTTGGGGGTCTTTAAAGTTCATGTGTGTGTAACGGCAGGCGTCCCAATACTTTTGGTAATATAGTGTATTTTCCTATTTACCAATGCTAGCTAAAAAATAGTCGGTGTTGATTTAGAGAGTGAAGTTCTGTTTGAGACCCCTTTCACGCTGGGAGCGCCCGCCGTTAGCGTTAAAGGGCCGCTCGTCTTTGCAGCGCTTTAGCCCTTTTTTAGCTGCGCTTTTGCAGCGTTTTCCGGGCCGCTAGCGGGGCGGTTTTTACCCAAAAAAGGGGTTAAAAACCCAAGTCTTGCGGCGCTTTAAAAGCACTTTGGAAGAGCTGCCTATTCATTGCAATGGGCGGGGGCATTTTGGGGGGCACTAAATACAGCGTCCCGTCCCAAAGATGCCCCTTGCAGGACTTTTCGCAACGTCCCGCAAATGCACCGCCCCGGGGTGTGAAAAGTCACACTGCAATGAACAAGAGGCGCTTTTCAGGGGCTATTTCTAGCACTAAAGCGCCTGAAAACTGCCCCGGTGTGGAAGGGGTCTTAAAGATGTCTTTATAACTGTTTGCTGACCCGCCGCAGTACCCTTTCTCTGCAGCAGGGCGGCTCGTACCGGCACAATCACGGACCTGCTTTCTTTTGGGTCTGCTTGTGCATGTGGACCCCAGAAGACTGTGTGGTCATTCGCTGGAGCACAAGCCAATCGGTGGGTCCCAACCAATGATTTATGGCCAGCACCCGCTGATCGGCAGAGCGAATGGCAGAAGAGAGCTCTGTGTTGGCAAACAACACAAGGCTCTCTACAGACAGCAGCAAATATGAGCCCTGTACTTTCTACCTAAAAAAAACCCCCAGCATATTGCTTACTAAAAGGGACCCGCAGTACACACAATACCAGGGGCGGACTGACCATTCGGGTACTCAGGCACTGCCCGAGGGCCCCATGCCACTAAGGGGCCCCATCAGGGTTACTAGCCTCAATAAAACCAGGGGCAGTATGTAAAAATCTGTGTTTTTTTTTAAATCCCAAGATTAGCTGCCCCGCCTCTCCAGTACCTTTTCGGTGTGTGTGTATACTCTGTGGCCCCATAATCTATTGCTCAGGGGCCCCATAATCTCCTATTGCCCGGAGGCTCCATGAGTTGTCAGTCCGCCCCTGCACACTACACATCATCGGGCACACATTAAATCCCTTGATCGCCCAATAAATGTTAACCTCTTCCTGGCCAGTGTCATTAGTACAGTGACAGTGCATATTATTACACTGATCACTGTATTAGTGTCACTGGTGGTGTCAGTTAGTCAGTTTCCCTCCCCCCCAGCACCTGTTAGTGTCAGATTGTCCGCCGCACTATCGCATCCCCACTATAAGTCGCCGCCATTACCAGTATATTAAAAAAAATATCCCATAGTTTGTAGACGCTATAACTTTCACTCAAACCAATCAATATACGCGGATTGGGATTTTTTTTTTTTTTTTTTTTACCAAAAAAAAAAAAAGACATGTAGCAGAATACATTTTGGCCAAAATGTATGAAAAAAATTTTTAATGGATATGTTTTGTAGCAGAAAGTAAAAAATATATTTTTTCAAAATTTTGGGTCTTTTTTTTCATTTTTATATATCGCAAAATATATAAAAAAAAAAAAACACAAAGGTGATCAAATACCACCAAAAGAAAGCTCTATATGAAAAAAATATATAAAATATATTGAAAAAAAAATGATATAAATGTTGTTTGGGTACAGTGTTACATGACCGCGAAATTACCAGTTAAAGTAGTGCAGTGCTGAAGAGCAAAAAATGGCCTGGTCATGAGGGGGGGGGGGGGGTAAAATGATAACATATGGATCTTTTCTGAAAATTGATTTTGCTGCGACATGTCAGATATTTAGAGTGCCTTGAAAAGGTATTCATACCCCTTCACATTCCCCACATTTTGTTACAACCAAAAACATAAATGGATTTTATGTGATGGACCAACACAAAGTGTCACATAATTGTGAAGTGGAAGGAAAATGATAAATGATACAAATAAATATGTGAAAAGTGTGTGGGGGGGGAGGGGCATTTCTATGGCGCCCCCTTTACTCTGATACCCCTAACTAAAATCTAGGGGAACCAATTGCCTTCAGAAGTCGCCTAATTAGTAAATAGAGTCCACCTGTGTGTAATTTAATCTCAGTATAAATACAGCTGTTCTGGGAAGCCCTCGGGGGTTTGTTAGAGAACCTTAGTGAACAAACAGCATCATGAAGGCCAAGGAACACACCAGGCAGGTCAGGGATAAAGTTGTGGAGAAGTATAAAGCAGGGTTGGGTTATAATAAAATCTCCCAAGCTTTGAACATCTCACGGAGCTCTGTTCAATCCATCATCAGAAAATGGAAAGAGTATGGGCACAACTGCAAACCTACCAAGACATGGCCGTCCACCTAAACTGACCGGGCCGGGCAAGGAGAGCATTCATCAGAGAAGAGCCAAGAGGTCCATGGTAACTCTGGAGGAGCTGCAGAGATCCACAGCTCAGGGGGGAGAATCTGTCCACAGGACAACTATTAGTCGTCTCTCCACAAATCTGCCCTTTATGGAAGAGGGACAAGAAGAAAGACATTGGAGAAAGAAAGTCATAAGAAGTCCTGTTTGTAGTTTGTGAGAAGCCATGTGGGGGAGGGGGCAGCAAACATGTGGAAGAAGGTGATCTGGTCAGAGGAGACCAAAATTCTACTTTATGGCCTAAAAGCAAAACTCTATGTGTGGGGGAAACTAGCACCACCCATCCCCCGAACACACCATCCCCACCGTGAGACATGGCGGTGGCAGCATCATGTGGTGGGGATGGTTTTCTTCAGCAGGGACAGGGAAGCTGGTCAGAGGTGATGGGAAGATGGATGGAGACAAATACAGGACAATTTTAGAAGAAAACCTGTTAGAGTCGGCAGAAGACTTGAGACCGGGGCGGAGGTTCCCCTTCCAGCAGGACAAGGACCCGAAACATCCAGCCAGAGCTACAATGGAATGGTTTACATCAAAGCATATTCATGTGTTAGAATGGCCCAGTCACAGTCCAGACCTAAATCCCATTGAGAATCTGTGGCAAGACTTGAAAATTGCTGATCACAGACGCTCTCCATCCAATCTGACAGAGCTTGAGATATTTTACAAAGAAGAAGAATGGGCAGAAATGTCCTCTCTAGATGGGCAAAGCTGGTAGAGACACCCCCAAAAAGACTTGTAGAGAAAGGGGGTTCTACAAAGTATTGACTCCGGGGGGCGCCATACAAATGCCCCTCCCCCCACACTTTTCACATATTTATTTGTATCATTTATAATTTTCCTTCCACTTCACAATTATGTGACACTTTGTGTTGGTCCATCACATAAAATCCCAATAAAATACATTTATGGTTTTGGTCGTAACAAAATGTGGGGAATGTCAGGGGGTATGAATACTTTATCCAGGCACTGTATATTGGCTGTAATGCGTTTCATATGGGTTGGTATATCTGGGTGATCAGCTCTGTGATCAGAGAGGTAACCTTAGCTGACCAACACTCCATGTTGTGTATTTGGTTATCCCGGCTTCACAAGGGTTAATCTGGGTGAGTCGGGGCTTCCTATGGATAGCAGCATTCCCAGGTTCAGCAGCTGCTGTTCTTCATATGGGGGGGGGGGGGGGTGGTTGTAAGGTGATAGTCTGCTAATGAACAGGAGCTATTTGCTGATAATACGATGGCACTCTGTGGAGACCGGAGAGGACCTCATAGTCCATCCAGAACCAGCTCATCCAATACCTTCTCCACCCCATACTGATCCAGTCACACAAAATATAATGCAGAGAGTGGACTTTTAAAAGGTGTTTAGCAAAATTGTATACAGAGTAAGACCCCCAAGTGTCAGGTTGTCATTGTTCTGGACCCCCAAGTGTCAGTGTGTCATTGTTCTGGACCCCCAAGTGTCAGTGTGTCATTGTTCTGGACCCCCAAGTGTCAGTGTGTCATTGTTCTGGACCCCCAAGT
This sequence comes from Lithobates pipiens, assembly GCF_037356315.1. NCBI lineage: Eukaryota > Metazoa > Chordata > Amphibia > Anura > Ranidae > Lithobates > Lithobates pipiens. The sequence goes on along the minus strand of NW_027507789.1, from coordinate 227,671,761 downwards.
GTCAGTGTGTCATTGTTCTGGATCCCCAAGTGTCAGTGTGTCATTGTTCTGGACCCCCAAGTGTCAGTGTGTCATTGTTCTGGACCCCCAAGTGTCAGGGTGTCATTGTTCTGGGACCCCCAGGTGTCAGTGTGTCATTGTTCTGGACCCCCAAGTGTCAGTGTGTCATTGTTCTGGGACCCAAGTGTCGGGGTGTCATTGTTCTGGACCCCCAAGTGTCAGGGTGTCATTGTTCTGGACCCCAAGTGTCAGTGTGTCATTGTTCTGGACCCCCAAGTGTCAGTGTGTCATTGTTCTGGACCCCCAAGTGTCAGTGTGTCATTGTTCTGGACCCCCAAGTGTCAGTGTGTCATTGTTCTGGGACCCCCCAAGTGTCAGTGTGTCATTGTTCTGGGACCCCCCAAGTGTCAGTGTGTCATTGTTCTGGATCCCCAAGTGTCAGTGTGTCATTGTTCTGGACCCCCAAGTGTCAGTGTGTCATTGTTCTGGGACCCCCAAGTGTCAGTGTGTCATTGTTCTGGATCCCCAAGTGTCAGTGTGTCATTGTTCTGGACCCACAAGTGTCGGGGTGTCATTGTTCTGAACCCCCAAGTGTCAGGGTGTCATTGTTCTGGGACCCCCAAGTGTCAGTGTGTCATTGTTCTGGGACCCCCAAGTGTCAGTGTGTCATTGTTCTGGATCCCCAAGTGTCAGTGTGTCATTGTTCTGGACCCACAAGTGTCGGGGTGTCATTGTTCTGAACCCCCAAGTGTCAGGGTGTCATTGTTCTGGAACGCCCAAGTGTCAGTGTGTCATTGTTCTGAACCCCCAAGTGTCAGCGTGTCATTGTTCTGGACCCCCAATTGTCAGTGTGTCATTGTTCTGGACCCCCAAGTGTCAGTGTGTCATTGTTCTGGACCCCCAATTGTCAGTGTGTCATTGTTCTGGACCCCCAAGTGTCAGCGTGTCATTGTTCTGGACCCCCAATTGTCAGTGTGTCATTGTTCTGGACCCCCAAGTGTCAGGGTGTCATTGTTCTGGATCCCCAAGTGTCAGTGTGTCATTGTTCTGGACCCCCAAGTGTCAGTGTGTCATTGTTCTGGACCCACAAGTGTCAGTGTGTCATTGTTCTGGACCCCCAATTGTCAGGGTGTCATTGTTCTGGATCCCCAAGTGTCAGTGTGTCATTGTTCTGGACCCCCAAGTGTCAGTGTGTCATTGTTCTGGACCCCCAAGTGTCAGCGTGTCATTGTTCTGGACCCCCAATTGTCAGTGTGTCATTGTTCTGGACCCCCAAGTGTCAGCGTGTCATTGTTCTGGACCCCCAATTGTCAGTGTGTCATTGTTCTGGACCCCCAAGTGTCAGGGTGTCATTGTTCTGGATCCCCAAGTGTCAGTGTGTCATTGTTCTGGACCCCCAAGTGTCAGTGTGTCATTGTTCTGGACCCACAAGTGTCAGTGTGTCATTGTTCTGGATCCCCAAGTGTCAGTGTGTCATTGTTCTGGATCCCCAAGTGTCAGTGTGTCATTGTTCTGGATCCCCAAGTGTCAGTGTGTCATTGTTCTGGGCCCCCAAGTGTCAGTGTGTCATTGTTCTGGATCCCCAAGTGTCAGTGTGTCATTGTTCTGGATCCCCAAGTGTCAGTGTGTCATTGTTCTGGGACCCCCAAGTGTCAGTGTGTCATTGTTCTGGATCCCCAAGTGTCAGTGTGTCATTGTTCTGGATCCCCAAGTGTCAGTGTGTCATTGTTCTGGATCCCCAAGTGTCAGTGTGTCTCCCTGCACTGACACTTCTCCCCTCTCCCTGAACTGTCACTTGCACCTTCCAAACGTCATAACCTACATCCATCTCAATGTGATCTTTCTGTACGATTCCCTTTCCGTCCATCCTGGAAAATCTAAAAATATTGTGAGGAGAAGACAGAGAAGAGAGCGGAAAGCGGGCGGCGGAGGGCAACATAATGTGATGAGACAGGGTATGTTTTCTGTTGCCCACGGAGCACCAATCGCAATAATGAAGCAGAAAAGCTGCAGGAAACGCGTTGGGATGGGACAGCTGCTGGGAGCGCAGGATGCGGCGAGTGTTGGAGGCTCCGCTCTGGCTCAAACCTTCGGAGACTTATAAAGAGACTATTTCTATTGTGTTAGCGGTAGTCACTGGAGGATGGGGGGGGGGGGGGGGGCAAACCTGCGGTGTCACTAATATTGTGTGATGTGATAATCAGAGATTTGTTGGTCAATAGATTCTGATGTTCCTGAAGAGAACCTGTCATGTAAAACACAATGCTGCACACACAATGGTTCACTAGTTGGGTCACATCAGATGTTTCCGCCTGTCTAATAATGGGGGGATTAATGTTACAATGTGACAATGATTTGGCTCACATTGAATCACTTTCAGTGGCGGTCCACGCTCGGAGTGGGGTCCGATGATGATGTGATTCCAAGGAGCTTCTACGCCGCGGCTCGGGGAACAAAGACAAAGCTGCTGATTACTTGGCAATGACATCATAAATGCAAAAAGTCAGAAGTGATTCGTCTCATGGAAAACTTTCTGTGTAGCTGTGGATAAACGTTGGAAGGGCTGGAACCTCTGGCTGTGTCTACTTCAGAGGAAATGTTTCCTCACTTCCTGTACAGCTTGTATAACAGTGTAAATTTCCTGTCCCCTCAAAATAACTCAACACACAGCCATTAATGTCTAAACCGCTGGCAACAAAAGTCAGTACACCCCTAAGTGAAAATCTCCAAATTGGGCCCAAAATGTCAATATTTTGTGTGGCCGCCGTTATTTTCCAGCACTGCCTTCACCCTCTTGGGCATGGAGGTCAGAAGAGCTTCATAGGTTGTCACTGGAGTCCTCTTCCCCTCCTCCATGATGACATCACGGAGCTGGTGGATGTTGGAGACCTTGCGCTCCTCCCCCTTCCATTTGAGGATGTCCCACACATGATCAATAGGGTTTAGGTCTGGAGACATGCTTGGCCAGTCCATCACCTTTACCCTCAGCTTCTTTAGCAAGGCAGTGGTGGTGTTGGAGGTGTGTTTGGGGTGGTTATCATGTTGGAATACTGCCCTGCGGCCCAGTCTCTGAAGGGAGGGGGTCATGCTCTGCTTCAGTATGTCACAGTACATGTTGGCATTCATGGTCCCCTCAATGATCTGTAGCCCCCCCAGTGCCGGCAGCACTCATGCAGCCCCAGACCATGACACCCCCACCACCATGCCTGACTGTAGACAAGACACACTTGTCTTTGTCCTCCTCACCTGGTTGCCCCCACACACGCTTGTCACCATCTGACACCAAATACCTTTATCTTGGTCTCATCAGACCACAGGACATGGTTCCAGTAATCCATCTCCTTAGTCTGCTTGTCTTCAGCAAACTGTTTGTGGTCTTTTTTGTGCATCATCTTTAGAAGAGGCTTCCTTCTGGGATGACAGCCATGCAGACCAATTTGATGCAGTGTGCGGTGTATGGTCTGAGCACTGACAGGCTGACCCCCCCCCCCCCCCCCTACAACCTCTGCAGCAATGCTGGCAACACTCATACGTCTATTTCCCAAAGACAACCTCTGGATATGACGCTGAGCACGTGACCTCAACTTCTTTGGTGGACCATGGCGAGGCCTGTTCTGAGGGGAACCTGTCCTGTTATACTGCTGTATGGTCTTGGCCACCGTGCTGCAGATCAGTTTCAGGGTCTTGGCAATCTTCTTATAGCCTAGGCCATCTTTATGTAGAGCAACAATTCTTATCTTCAGATCCTCAGAGAGTTCTTTGCCATGAGGTGCCATGTTGAACTTTCAGTGACCAGTATGAGAGAGTGAGAGCGAAAACACCAAATTTAACACACCTGCTCCCCATTCACACCTGAGACCTTGTAACACTAACGAGTCACATGGCACCGGGGACGGACAATGGCTAATTGGGCCCAATTTGGAAATTTTCACTTAGGGGTGTACTGACTTTTGAGTTATTTTGAGGGGACAGGAAATTTACACTGTTATACAAGCTGTACACTCACTACTTTACATTGTAGACAAGTGTCATTTCTTCAGTGTTGTCACATGAAAAGATAAAAGAAAAGATTTACAGAAATGTGAGGGGTGTACTCACTTTTGTGAGATACTGTATCAAGACTATATTGCCAAAAGTATTGTGACACCTGCCTTTACACACATAAACTTTAATGGCATCCCAGTCTTAGTCCGGAGGGTTCAATATTGAGTTGGCCCTTTGCACCTATAACAGCTTCAAATCTTTTGGGAAGGCCGTCCACAGGGTTTAGCAGGGTGTCTATGGGAATGTTTGACCCATTCTTCTAGAAGCTCATTTGTGAGGTCAGTCACTGGCATCTGAAAGTGGGTGGCATATATAAGGTATTAAGTGAGCATGTTGTCCCTGAAGCAAGTGGACAAGTGTAGGGATTGGAGGGACATTGTAATGTCTAGACAACTGGTTCAGAGCAACTCCAAACCTGCATCTCTCATGGGATGTTCCCGGTCTGCAGTGGTCAGGACTGACCAAAAGTGGTCCAAGGAAGGAAAACCAGCCAACTGGTGACAGGGTCATGAGCAGCCAAGGCTTACTGGTGGAGGTGGGGAGAGAAAGCTCATTGATGGAGGTGGAGAGGGAAGGCTCATTGATGGAGGTGGGGAGGGAAGGCTCATTGATGGAGGTGGGGAGGGAAGGCTCATTGATGGAGGTGGAGAGGGAAGGCTCATTGATGGAGGTGGGGAGGGAAGGCTCATTGATGATGGAGGTGGGGAGGGAAGGCTCATTGATGGAGATGGGGAGGGTAGGCTCATTGATGGAGGTGGGGAGGGAAGGGTCATTGATGGAGGTGGGGATGGAAGACTCATTGATGGAGGTGGGGAGGGAAGGCTCATTGATGGAGGTGAGAGGGAAGGCTCATTGATGGAGGTGGGGAGGGAAGGCTCATTGATGGAGGTGGGGATGGAAGACTCATTGATGGAGGTGGAGAGGGAAGGGTCATTGATGGAGGTGGGGATGGAAGACTCATTGATGGAGGTGGGGAGGGAAGGCTCATTGATGGAGGTGAGAGGGAAGGCTCATTGATGGAGGTGGGGAGGGAAGGCTCATTGATGGAGGTGGGGAGGGAAGGCTCATTGATGGAGGTGGGGAGGGAAGGCTCATTGATGGAGGTGGGGATGGAAGACTCATTGATGGAGGTGGAGAGGGTAGGGTCATTGATGGAGGTGGGGATGGAAGACTCATTGATGGAGGTGGGGAGGGAGGCTCATTGATGGAGGTGGGAAGGGAAGGGTCATTGATGGAGGTGGGGAGGGAAGACTCATTTATGGAGGTGGGGAGGGAAGGCTCATTGATGGAGGTGGGGAGGGAAGGCTCATTGATGGAGGTGGGGATGGAAGACTCATTGATGGAGGTGGAGAGGGAAGGGTCATTGATGGAGGTGGGGATGGAAGACTCATTGATGGAGGTGGGGAGGGAAGGCTCATTGATGGAGGTGAGAGGGAAGGCTCATTGATGGAGGTGGGGGCGGAAGGCTCATTGATGGAGGATGGGTCGGCCAAGGTTCATTGATGGAAGTGAGGAGGGAAGGCTCATTGATGGAGGTGGGGAGGGAAGGCTCATTGATGGAGGTGGGGAGGGAAGGCTCATTGATGGAGATGGGGAGGGTAGGCTAATTTATGGAGATGGGGAGGGTAGGCTCATTGATGGAGGTGGGGGAGGGAAGGATCATTGATGGGGGTGGGGGAGGGAAGGATCATTGATGGGGGTGGGGAGCTCATTGATGGACGTGGGGAAGGGAAGGCTGGTCCATGTAGTCCGACCCATTAGATGAGCTACTGTAGAAACTGATGTGTTCTCTGTACAGCACTGTGGTATACGTCAGAGATATATAAATTAACTGTAATAACATTAATTTCAGTTATGTCATTCTGATCTCTTTCAGAAACAAACTGCTCTTACTTCAAGCATTTCACCTCTGGAGAAAACGCGGAGATATTACAGGTCACCACTCAGAGAGGTAGGTAGACGTATGCGGAGCCTCAGATATATTTCTGGTGGTGGACACATCACTGAACATTGGTCCTTTATAGACACATCAGGGTCCTCACACCCGAGCCCCTCCGTTCTGGCCTTTGAGGGCTCTGAGTTCTTCCTCCTTTCCCCCCCCCGTGTGCTAATCATCCCGAGGACACAATGCTGGCTCTGGAATCACAGCTAATAAAAAGATACATTTGAAATAATCAAAAACAGATCAGTGGAGCTGAGAAAGCAAAACAAAAATGGTTAGCCGCCTGTGATGATGATGGCGGGGGAATCTTGGCTCCACCAATAACCAATAACATGGTGGAGTCATATTTCCTCTTCTAGTAGAAGAATAATTCAGAGTCGCATGACTTTGGGGTTCAGAAATATAAAATCCCGTGGCTGCATGATGGGTGTCGTTTTTAGTGGGGAAAAAAAAGAGGGGGGGGGGGGGGGCGACGGTAAAATAAGAAAGATGATGTTAAACAGACAAAGCTGTGAGGTTGTGGGTGTAATTGCCATCATCCCTTTTAGATCATCACAAAACATCTCCTCGTTCTTGGGGTTTTTTTTTTAAGGCAATTCAAACATTATTTGTATAAAAAAATATATATATATATATATATATATTTAATCAAGTAGCTTAAAAAAATGTAATATAAAAAAAAAAAAAACAGTACATCGTTTTCCAAAAATGGCAAAATTCATCATAGCATGTGACTTTCAACAATGAAGTATATTGGAGATGTATGGATGTGGTATTCCCCAACCACTTGCTTATAAATTCCACCATGATGGTAAGCTGATGGATATGTCCAGTAGATGGGGGAGGGAGGGTATCCAAATCATGAAAGATGATGTTACGCCGAGTAAATAGATACCAATGGCAAACACAAAAAAAAAAAAAAATTGAAAACGCTCGTGGAATGGCAACAAACTGCAATACTTAAAAATCTCCATAGGTGGCGCTTTAAATTTTTTTTTTTTACAGGTTACCAGTTTAGAGTTACAGAGGAGGTCTAGCCCTATAATTATTGCTCTCGCTCAAACGTTCCCTCACATGTGTGGTGCGAATACCGTTACATATGCATGCGTGACTTACGTATTGGTTCGGTTTTGCACACGAGCGTGGAGAAATAGGGGTGGTTTAAAAAAAAAAAAATACATTTTTTTTTTATTTTTTTGCTTTTTTGTATGATCATTTTTATTCCTATTAAAAGGAATGTAAAAGGAATGTGATAGAAATAAGGATGACAGGTCCTCCTTATGGAGAGATCTGGGTTCTCACCTCTACCTTTTAAAAGCAAAAGTTGAAAAAAAAAAAAAAAAAAAAAAAAGAAGTTTGATCTTTTGTTGTAAAAAAAAAAAAAAAAAAAATAATACAAATTTGCTTACTTCCACCCTAGAGCGGTAGTGACTTCACAACCTCGCGATGGTCCTCCTAGATCATAGATGATCTGATCTCTGTTCACCTCTACGGCCAGCCCCGCGAACCGTCAGATCGTTTCCCCAACCACAATATCGCAGTCCCACTATAAGTCGTTGATCACCGCCATTACTAGTATAAAAAAAATTATTCTAAAAATTCCACTATATATCCCATAGTTTGTAGACGCTATAACTTTCACACAAACCAATCAATAGACACTTATTGGAATTTTATTTTTCCAAAGATATGTAGCAAAATTTCAATTTGGTCAACATTTATTAACCACTTAAGGTCCAGGCCTCTTTTTGGCACTTGTTGGTTACAAGTTAAAATCATTTTTTTTTTACTAGAAAATTACTTAGAACCCCCCAAACACATATATATATTTTTAGACACCCTAGAGAATAAAATGGCGGTCGTTGCAATACTTTATGTCACACTGTATTTGCGCAGCGGTCTTACAACTGCAATTTTTTGGGGAGAAAAAAAAATACACTATTTTGACTTAAAAAAAAAATAAGACAACAGTAAAGCTAGCCCAATTTATTTAGTGAAAGATGATGTTACGCCGAGTAAATTGTTTCCCCAACATGTCACGCTTCAAAATTGCGCCCGCTCGGGGGGAACGGTGACAAACTTTGACCCTCCATAGGCGACGTTTAAAAATTTCTACAGGTTACGTGTTTAGAGTTACAGAGTAGATCTAGTGCTAGAATTATTGCTCTCGCTCTAACGATCGCGGCGATACCTCACACGTGTGGTTTGAACATCACTTTCATATGCGGGCGCGACAGCTCGGCGGGATGGCGTGCTTTAAAAAAATAAATTCTTCTTTTTATTTTTTAACTTTTACACTGTCCTTTAAAAAAATTAAAAAAAATAAAAATTGGGTCACTTTTATTCCTATTACAAGGAATGTAAACATCCCTTGAAATAGAAAAAAAAAAGCATGACAGGTTTTTCTTAAATATAAGATCTGAGATCTGAATATGAGATCAAAAAGACCTCAGATCTAAGATTTACACAAAAATGTAATAGTAAAAAAAAAATTTAAAAAAAAATTTAAAAAAAAGAAGAAAAAAAGGAAATGCCTTTTTTTTTTATATATTTTTTTTGTTTTAAGACCGTTGGGCGGAAGTGACGTTTGACGTCGCTTCCACCATTCAATTTTAATGGAGCTGAGTGGGGGGGGCCCCATCATTCCCTCTGGGGGAAGGATGCGATCGTCTTTTTTCCGATACCCAGCCGCTTGCCGTTGCTGAAAAAAAAACAGGGTAATGGCAGCTATCTGCTGTCATAACAACAGTATTTAGCGTCAAAATACCGCAGTACAAAGACAAGCGATTAGCGCTAAGTGGTTAATAATTTTTTTTTTATTATTGGATATGTTTTATAACAGAAAGTAAAAATACATACATATTTTTTATTTATTTTTTTTGTATGGCACAGAGGGAAATTGCCATTGGTCTGTGCTGTAGCCATTGGTAAGATCATTGTGCCTATATGAATATTGGGGTATCAAAGCTTATTACCCATAACCTTGTGTGTGTGTAATGAGACCCGTACTCCAACACTTCGCCATGCCTTGCAATACTCCCAAATAAAAAGGGGACATCTTCAAATTGGGACACCAGTTTGGTGACAACCAGCGATTTACACTCTTCCTGTTTTGGCTATGGGACAGGAAGTGAAGGGAAATCTCTCCAATGGAACTCATTTTACCTTTAGTTCTACTACTGTAACCTCTTCAGCCCTGGAAAGTTTACCCCGCCCCCCCTGAACAGGCCATTTTTTGCAATATGGCACTGCCTCACTTTAACTAATTGTGCGGTCGTGCAATGCTTTACCAAAATATTTCCCCCCCCCCCCACACACACAAATAGAGCTTTCTTTTGGTGGTATTTGATCACCTCTGCGGTTTTTATTATTTGCGCTATAAACAAAAAACAAAAAAAAGCAACAATTTTGAAAAAAAACAAAAAAAAACACATTATTTTACTTTCTTATTCAATAATTACCCACTTGACCACTGGGCACTTAAACCCCCTTCCTAACTGGACCAATTTTCAGCTTTCGGTGCTCTCACACTTTGAATGACAATTACTCAGTCATGCAACACTGTACCCATATGAAATTTTTGTCCTTTTTTTCAAACAAATAGAACTTTCTTTTGGTGGTATTTAATCACCGCTGGGTCTTTTATTTTTTGCGCTATAAATCAAAAAAGACATAACATTTGGTTAAAAAAATAAAAAATTCTTTGTTTCTATTAAAATTTATTGCAGAATATTGGCGAGTATTTGCAGAGTATTGCAGAGAGTATTGCAGAGTATTGCAGAGAGTATTGCACAGTGTTTCAGAGTATTGCAGAGTATTGGCAGAGTATTGGCAGAGTACTGGCAGAGTACTGGCAGAGTATTTCACAGTATGGGCAGAGTATGGGCAGAGTATTGCACAGTATGGGCAGAGTATTGCAGAGTATGGGCAGAGTATTGCACAGTATGGGCAGAGTATTGCACAGTATGGGCAGAGTATGGGCAGAGTATTGCACAGTATGGGCAGAGTATTGCAGAGTATGGGCAGAGTATTGCACAGTATGGGCAGAGTATGGGCAGAGTATTGCACAGTATGGGCAGAGTATTGCAGAGTATGGGCAGAGTATTGCACAGTATGGGCAGAGTACTGGCAGAGTATGGGCAGAGTATTGCACAGTATGGGCAGAGTATTGCACAGTATGGGCAGAGTATGGGCAGAGGATTGTCACTGAGCAGCGCTGTGGGCACTACACATCCAGCCCACAGCACTGCTGCCATCTCTCCCCCTCTCCCCTCTCACTGTACCGATCGGTACAGAGAGAGGAGGGAGGAACCGGTGACATATGACATAACGCCGGTTTGTTTACAGGTGATCGCTCCATCATTTGATGGAGCGATCGTGTGGTAAACGGCCGCTACCAGTAATGGCGGCGATAAGCAACTTATAGCGGGACTGCGATATTGCGGCGGACAAATCAGACACTAAGTGTCACTTTTGACACTTTTTTGGGGGGAGCAGTGACACCAATATAAAAATATGCACTGTCACTGTACTAATGACACTGGCAGAAAAGGGGTTAACATCATGGGGCCATCAAAGGGTTAAGCGTGTCCCTAGGGGGTCCTTTCTAACTGTGTGGGGGTAATGCTCTGACTGGATGAAGACAGCGATCGGTGTTCCTCCTTATCAGGAACACGAGATCTTGATCTTCTTCCCTGTCAGATCGCCATTGCTGTACTGACACTGGCAGGGAAGGGGTTAACATCAGGGGCAATGAAAGGGTTAAACGTGCCCCTAGGGGTTGCTTTATAACTGTGTGGGGGGAGGTGCTTGTAATGTAAGAAGACAGAGATCTGTATTCCTGCTTAGCAGGAGCACAAGATCTCTGTCTTCCCCCGTCTCGGTTTACATAGGCAGACCGCCATTCCGTCTACCTCAGGAACGATTGGCGGGTCCCGGCAGACATTGGGTCAGCCAGGACCTGCTGATTGGCTCCCACTGAGGTGATCAAATACCATCAAAAGAAAGCTTCATTTGTGTAAAAAAAAAAAAAAGATACCAATTTTATTCTGATACAGTGTTGCATGACCGCGTAATTGACAGTTACTGCTAAATAGCATAAAAATGGCCTTGTCCTGAAGGGGGTAAAACCTTTCTTAGCTGAAGTGGTTATATTATAGATATAGAAGATGGATACATTGTATTTATGCTGCAATTATTCCCGAGATAAGGAGTCTGACCTGTAAATAAGAGGACAGAAGAATTGCAGGGACCTCCATCCTTGTCTGATCTTCACATCTCTATTTGTATTCATCAATCGTTCCTCACCCTCCACCCAAAGCTCCCCACATGGTTGTGGGTGGAGGTGTCAGGGCTGGGAATTTCCCTCCTTACATTCATTCCTGTCTCTGCAGAGTACAGCCTCTCGGCTGCAGCCATCGCCATCATTGCGGTCGGTTTCATGACCATGGGGACCATCTGCACCCTGCTGTCCTTCAGGGAGAAGCTGGACTACCTGCTCAAACCAGCCGGCCTCTTCTACGTCTTCGCAGGTAAGTGAACATTTCTATTCATTTATTACAGCCGTTCCCAACCTTCTCATCCCAGAGGAACCATTGAAAACATTTGTAGGCTTTGGGGATGTCCAGCTAAAGCCAATTCATTGGTGATCAGTGGGAAGAATGTTCCTTACATTGGTGATCAGTGGGAAGAATGTTCCTTACATTGGTGATCAGTGAGAAGAATGTTCCTTACATTGGTGATCAGTGGGAAGAATGTTCCTTACATTGGTGATCGGTGGGAAGAATGTTCCTTACATTGGTGATCGGTGAGAAGAATGTTCCTTACATTGGTGATCGGTGAGAAGAATGTTCCTTACATTGGTGATCGGTGAGAAGAATGTTCCTTACATTGGTGATCGGTGAGAAGAATGTTCCTTACATTGGTGATCGGTGAGAAGAATGTTCCTTACATTGGTGATCAGTGAGAAGAATGTTCCTTACATTGGTGATCAGTGAGAAGAATGTTCCTTACATTGGTGATCAGTGAGAAGAATGTTCCTTACATTGGTGATCAGTGAGAAGAATGTTCCTTACATTGGTGATCAGTGAGAAGAATGTTCCTTACATTGGTGATCAGTGAGAAGAATGTTCCTTACATTGGTGATCAGTGGGAAGAATGTTCCTTACATTGGTGATCAGTGGGAAGAATGTTCCTTACATTGGTGATCAGTGGGAAGAATGTTCCTTACATTGGTGATCAGTGGGAAGAATGTTCCTTACATTGGTGATCAGTGAGAAGAATGTTCCTTACATTGGTGATCAGTGGGAAGAATGTTCCTTACATTGGTGATGAGTGAGAAGAATGTTCCTTACATTGGTGATCAGTGAGAAGAATGTCCCTTACATTGGTGATCAGTGAGAAGAATGTTCCTTACATTGGTGATCAGTGAGAAGAATGTCCCTTACATTGGTGATCAGTGGGAAGAATGTTCCTTACATTGGTGATCAGTGGGAAGAATGTTCCTTACATTGGTGATCAGTGAGAAGAATGTTCCTTACATTTGTGATCAGTGGGAAGAATGTTCCTTACATTGGTGATCAGTGGGAAGAATGTTCCTTACATTGGTGATCAGTGAGAAGAATGTTCCTTACATTGGTGATCAGTGGGAAGAATGTTCCTTACATTGGTGATGAGTGAGAAGAATGTTCCTTACATTGGTGATCAGTGAGAAGAATGTCCCTTACATTGGTGATCAGTGAGAAGAATGTTCCTTACATTGGTGATCAGTGAGAAGAATGTCCCTTACATTGGTGATCAGTGGGAAGAATGTTCCTTACATTGGTGATCAGTGGGAAGAATGTTCCTTACATTGGTGATCAGTGAGAAGAATGTCCCTTACATTGGTGATCAGTGGGAAGAATGTCCCTTACATTGGTGATCAGTGAGAAGAATGTTCCTTACATTGGTGATCAGTGAGAAGAATGTTCCTTACATTGGTGATCAGTGGGAAGAATGTTCCTTAAGCCCCGTACACACTATCAGATTGTCTGCTGAGTTTTTCCTTCAGATTTACCAAAACCATGTAGTAGAAGGGCCTGCCTGATTGCATACACATTGAAACTCCTAAGGTTTGACCTCATATTATATGGTTTTGGTAAATCTGAAGGAAAAACTCAGCAGACAATCTGATAGTGTGTACGGGGCTTTACATTGATGATCAGTGGGAAGAATGTTCCTTACATTGGTGATCGGTGAGAAGAATGTTCCTTACATTGGTGATCAGTGAGAAGAATGTCCCTTACATTGGTGATCAGTGGGAAGAATGTTCCTTACATTGGTGATCGGTGAGAAGAATGTTCCTTACATTGGTGATCGGTGAGAAGAATGTTCCTTCACTGATGTTCCTTCACTGACCACCAATGTAAGGGACATTCTTCTCACTGATCACCAATGTAAGGAACATTCTTCCCACTGATCACCAATGTAAGGAACATTCTTCCCACTGATCACCAGTGTAAGGAACATTCTTCTCACCGATCACCAATGTAAGGAACATTCTTCCCACTGATCACCAATGTAAGGAACATTCTTCTCACCGATCACCAATGTAAGGAACATTCTTCTCACTGATCACCAATGTAAGGAACATTCTTCCCACTGATCACCAATGTAAGGAACATTCTTCCCACTGATCACCAATGTAAGGAACATTCTTCTCACTGATCACCAATGTAAGGAACATTCTTCTCACTGATCACCAATGTAAGGAACATTCTTCTCACCGATCACCAATGTAAGGAACATTCTTCCCACTGATCACCAATGTAAGGATCATTCTTCCCACTGATCACCAATGTAAGGAACATTCTTCTCACTGATCACCAATGTAAGGAACATTCTTCCCACTGATCACCAATGTAAGGATCATTCTTCTCACCGATCACCAATGTAAGGATCATTCTTCTCACTGATCACCAATGTAAGGAACATTCTTCTCACCCATCACCAATGTAAGGAACATTCTTCTAATGATGATTAAAGTGAAAAAAAGAAAGTGAAATATTCCTTTAAATATGGTGCCTGGGGGGTGTCTGTAGTATGCCTGTGAAGTGCCACGTGTTTCCCGCGTTTAGAACAGTCCCTGCACAAAATGACATTTAACGGAAAAAAATGTAATATCTGGTTCCCGCAATATGGATGAAAATCATTGAGAAAAATGGCATGGGTAGCCCCCCCTGCCCATTACCAGCCTATTTGGGTCTTGTACGCATATTAAGGGGAACCCTGTACCCATATTAAAAAAAGGAAATGCGTGTGGCCCCCAGGCTCTATATACTCAGAACAGCAGTATACAGGCGGTGCAAACAAGACAGGGACTGTGTAGGTTTGTTGTGTTAAGTTGAATCTGTTTGTAATTTTCAACCGGTACATTTTTAAAGTGTAGCTCCAGTCAAAAAAACTATTTTTAAGCTTTTTGGAAAACATAGGGAAGGGTTATCACCCCTGTATAATTTGTTTTGCCGTCCGTCTTTTTTCATCTCACTTGCTGTTGTCTCCTTCCGTTTGCAAGTAGGAGATGTTTGTAAGTTGGATGTTTGAAAGTAGGGGCCTGTCCTATATGCTCTGCAGAAATTTGCGCCTAAGGTGTTGCCACAACACTGTAAGCCCTCAAAGTGACTCTTGGTGGGCGCTGGAGCGCTCTGCTGTGAACGATTATATCAAGAATTGTAATTACATGCCATTGTTGAGCAGTGGTCGAAAAATTGGGCCTTTGGTGGTTGTGGTGCTGGTGCCACAACACTATAAGTCCTCACAGTTACTCTGGGTGGGCACAGGAAGGGGCCCTCCTGTGAAATATTATATCAAGAATTGTAATTACATGTCCCTGTTAAACAGGGGCTGAAAAATTGGGCCTTAGGCACTGCTTGCTGGTGCCACAACACTGCAACCTCTCCCAGATACTCTAGTTGGAGTGCAGGAATGAGCCCTGCTGCAAAGCATTGCATCAAAAATTGTATTACATGTCCCTGTTAAACAGGGGATGAAAAATTGGGCCTTAGGCACTGGTGCTGGTGCCACGACACTGCAACCTCTCCCATATACTCTAGTTTTATTGGAGGAATGAGCCCTGCTGCAAAACATTGCATCAAAAATCGTAATTACCTGCCCCTGTTAAACAAGGGCTGAAAAATTGGGCTGGTGGCATCACCCAGAACAAAAAAATTTCTTCCAAGATATCAGCGGAGGAGGAAGAGGATAGACAGTCAACATAACAGGACAGTCACTCAGCATCAGCATAGGCAGTCTTGAAGGGATGTGATATTTCCCAAAAAATTATTAGGTTACATCAGCTTCAGGTGCTTGGTAGCTGGTGGTGATCCAAGACTGATTCATCTTTATGAAGGTCAGTCGATCAACCGAGTCGGTGGACAGGCGCACCCCTGTGATCGGTTGCAAAGCCACTAGCAGCACTGAAGGTGCGTTCCGAAAGAACGCTGGATGCAGGACAGGCCAGGAGCTCAATTGCATACTGTGCAAGCTCTGGCCAATGATCCATCCTCAAGACCCAGTGGGAAGAATGTTCCTTACATTGGTGGTCAGTGGGAAGAATGTTCCTTACATTGGTGGTCAGTGGGAAGAATGTTCCTTACATTGGTGGTCAGTGGGAAGAATGTTCCTTACATTGGTGGTCAGGTATCTGGCTGCTCTAATGAAGGAGTACTTGTAGATATGGATTCTGAAGATCAGGCCACTGACATTGTGTCCTTTCTGTCTTCCAGGTTTGTGTATGATCATCTCAGCGGAGGTCATCAGGCAGTCTGTGCACCGGATGATTGACAGCAAGGAGACCGTCTGGATTGAGTATTACTACTCCTGGTCCTTCAGTTGCGCCTGTGCCTCCTTCGCTCTGCTCTTCATTTGTGGCATCGCCCTGGTGCTCATCTCCTTACCCCGGATGCCCAGGAACCCATGGGAGACATGTATGGACGCTGAGCCCGAGATCTGAAGGGCCCCCATGTCACCTTTGCACTCCAGATGGCAGATTTTAAAATGTTGATGGTCTCCAGGGGCTCCAAAAAGCCTTCAGACCAATGAAGACCGCAGCTCCTTAAATTCTTATCTCATATCTGCTGATCTGTACAATTCCGTCTCCATGTCAGCAGGATGGAGAAGGTTCCTTACTGTATATAGCTACAAGGAGGATCATAGAGTTCATGGTTGGTTGTAACATTTCACCCCGGTGCATCTCTCACCGGCCGCCCCCCCTCGTCTGACTGGACGAACCAATGACAGCGTTCGGAACAGGTACTAGTCTGACTGTCCCGGGGACTGAAGATTGAGCTCCGGAAACATCCAAGGTGTTCAAAAAAAAAAAAACGACGAACTATAGAATGAAGATCCCTCTTTTGTTTTCTGCATGCAAAATTCTGTTCTGCTCAAAACTTTTTTTCTTTTTTTTTGGAAAGAGTGCGGGTGGGTTAGAACCCCTGTCAGGTTTTTATTGCTGGGGATGTTACATGATTCTGTGTATACAAATATCATCAATATTCTAATGAGTCTAGACAATCCTGAGGATACATATTATATAAGTGCTGATGAAGGGGGGTGTGTCTGAACCTCTGAAACGCGTTGCCTTTCTTTTTCTACCAATTATTCAATTAAAAACTTTTCTGGAATCTACGATCCACTGGCGTGGTGCCCTTACTGCTTTTTACAAATTTGGACTTTCCTCTGGATGACCCCCCCCCCCACCCCCTTTCGATGGGGGTACGCCGATACATTTGATAAACAGTCATTTTACAGCACTGGATATTATATATAGCGGCCCCTTCAGCTGTTTGAAAAACTACAAGTCCCATCATGCCTCTGCCTGTGGGAGTCATGCTTGTAACTGTCAGCCTTGCAATGCTTCATGGGACTTGTAGTTTCGCAACAGCTGGAGGGCCGCCAGTTTGAGACCCCTGCTGTAGAGTGACCAAGAGATGAGCCATAGAAGTTGCAAAGTTCTGTCTTGCAACCACGGATTTCAGGAACAAACGATTTCCCCCATCAACACAGTCAGCGCCAACAGGAGAAGCCCTCCTGCCGAGACATTGTCCCCCTCCGCAGGGAGAAGACAGTGATTATTGCTAGCAGCCCATAGTGATAATTGCAAGTAAAATCTGGCAGGCTGGTTGTGCCCAAGTTGATCGATCGATCGATCGATCAACTTGGTACATTTTGTCTGCCCATACACAGTTTCGAATCTCAACCAGTTCCTGCTGAACCAGCCGAGATTCGAACCCTCTATGGCCAGCCTTATGCATGGACCCCAAGGTTTTTATTTCCATCTGTGAGATTCCTCCTCTGTTTTTATCTTAGTGACCATTATCACTGGTTCCAGGGAGGGGAAATTCAACATTTTAGAATTCACCCTTACAAGAGAAAAAAAAGAGGGAGTGACACAAAGGACCTAAAGTGCCACCATCCCAAAGCAACAAATGATTACAAAAGCAAAAACCAGGGGACTTCTGGGGTGACACTCGGGAATATAAATTCAAAACAAATGTATAGAAAAATATTGCTGGATATATTAGTCACATTATAAAAAAGTTTAAACAGTCACGTATGATATCAATACAGACTTTCTTTTTTTGTTTCGACCAACTAAAAAGACCAAGTTATAAATTTGTAGTATAGTGAGTGTCCCGTTTCACAGCAGGTTGTGTTCAACACGTTTCGTAGGTAGCGTTACTTCATCAGGACCAGCAGTAAAGGGGTATCAATACAGTGGTTACAATTGATAATATGGTTACATCAATCTATAAATCACACTCATCTCCACAGGGGGATTTTGCTAGCGAGTACTCCTATAGGGCAGAAGTCGCCAATCCCCAGGCCACGGACCAGTACCAGTTCATAGCCCATTAGTAACTGGGCCAGCAACAGGAAGAGGCAAGTGGTGACCGCAGTCTATGTCCTCTCCCAGGACTCCCACCTCCTCGCCCATCTCATCCTATCAGCAGGGCAGGGGGGGCGGGCGGAGCTGGAGAACTGGACAGAGAGCGGGAGGCTTTTCGTATTGACAACTGGGTAACACGATGAGTTGGGCAGCTTCCTGTCAGGAAACATAAACCAGGCGGGGGCAGAAAATGCAGTTACAATCACAACTGTAATGAAATAGCAAGTCGTCAAAAACAGAAGCCAGGATTTGGATGCCAGAGCGAGTAATCAGAAGAGCCGGGATCAGAGAACCAGAAGTCAGCGTTGTCAGGAGCGGGAATCGGAAGAGAAGTCAGCCAGGCCAAGTCATACACAGGAAGGAAGGCACTGGAGATCATAGACCCCGCAAGGGTCGGGAGGGAATGAGCAAAGCTGTTTAAATAGCCAAAGCCGGCTGATTGTAGGCTGGACTAACAAGGCAGGTAATGGTAACCAGGTAAGTCACTGTAGAAACAACGAGTGGCTGGTAGTTAACCGACAGCTGAGCAGCCTCTGTGCACTGAAAGAAAAGGGCTGCTAGTAAATAGAAGGAGCCCAACTCTGACACTCCCACCCTTCATCCAGATCTGCAGCTCCCCCCACCCCCGGGCCCTGCTGATAGGATGACATCGTCAAGGAGGAGTCACACAGGCTAATAAATGGAGGCGGAGATTGAAAGGGGGACAGTGAGAGTAAGAGATTGAATCAGGTACCTTAACTGCAAGGGACACAGTAATGGGGGGGGGGGTAGGGGGTTCTGTAATGTGGAGACTAATATAATGGAGGGGGGGGTTGCTGTAAAAGGGGGTTGTGATGTGAAGGGGGGCTGAGGACTTACTCTGTAACACCACCCCCCCCCCCAGAAAAAACTGATTGGCTGTCATAAAAGTGCCCAAAAAATTGGGGACTGCTGTTGTAAGGGACTAAGAGGCATAGGGGGTTCAGTGTCCAGGACTCAACGCTGTCTTGTCATAAGGTAGTAATATTCGAGAAGATCCCCTCCCTAACTGATCCTCGGAGTAGGAATGAGCCCTGACAGTCTCGTAACCCAATCACCGCTGGTCCTGATGAAGTGGCGCTTATCTACAAAACACGTTGCCTGTAATCTGTGAAATGGGACACTCACTATATAAGTGGTCTTTGTGGTTGGTAACAAAAAAAGAAACATCATATGTGATTCTTTTAAACTTTTGTATCTTTATATACCTTTGTTTTGAATTTCTATCCCCGGGTTCCATCCTGGAAAGTCCCCACTTTTTACTTTATTGTAGTCACAGTTACAAGACGAGGAATCTTCCAGTAGATAAACCTGTACCGGGGACCATTGTCCCCTCCCTTTGGGGAGATTTCCTCTCACTTCCTGTTTTATCCCCCCGGGGAAGGAAGTGAAGGAAAATCTCACCAAGAGGAGATAGGGGGAAAAAAGCTGTCAGGGGCAGTAATCATTCCATACTTAATTTTTATTTTTTTTTTAAATAGGTCTGTTCACTTTAAAGCTGAACAGCTAAATATTGAAATTCTTATATATGAGTTTTTTTTTTTTAACCTTACTAAATATTTCTATGTCTGCCCATCCAGTTCTGTGATTTACACACCTCTACCGGACACCGCAACCAGGCTGTTGAGCTGCTATTGTACCAAAAGAACACAGCGGGGTCATCTCCCCACCCCTAGGCTGTGACTGGACTAGAAGGGAGCAGCAGAAGACTGATAAGTTCAGCTCTCTGCTCTCCTTCTGTCTGATTACATCACACCCCCAGTGTGGCCCCTCCCTCTCCCAGTGTAAGTGCTGCTGCTTGGGGAAAGACTGGAGATAACAAACAAGTACTTATTTTAGCTGCATGTTAGTTATTTATAAATATATATTTTATCATTTTAAATGTATCCATTGGTTGTGGTTTGATTTTGAATCTTCCCGGAGTTTCAGTTTTAAGGTAAGCGAATGTCCTGTTGTGGGTGGAGACAGGGGAGCGCAGCCATTCACCAATCACTCGATCTTCATGCCACCATTGATGGCGAGTCCTCAACCCAGGGCTGCTGTTAGAAACCACGGGGGCCCTATACTGCCAACCTGACAGCCCCCTCTCTAAATAAACAAACACAGTTTACTATGCTTCAGTCATGATTGAGCACAGTGGAAGATCAGTACCAATCATTCATTGTGTTCATTCAGGAAAGGAAGGGGCTGGTAAATGTTAGATATTTGTTGGACCCTTCCCCCACTCTCCATCCTGAAGGATCCTATTATGTGTTTGTAGCGCCCAGTGGAGAGGAGAAGAGGGAATCCAGAAGCAGCACTGCAGAGGGTAGAGGGGTCATCCCCGGGTGGGCCTGGGCAGCAGGGGAAAACGTACACTGCACAGGGAGGGTGATCAGTGCAACAGGGGGGAGGGGGGAATTAATTACTGGAACTGATCCCCTGTATGGCTCGCTCTGCGGCAGCGGAAATCTGGTGGAAGGAAGGAGGAGGAAAAGTCAGCTTTCAACTGCTGCAGAGAGAGTCATACAGGGGATCAGTTCCAGTAATTGCCCCACCCCCCTTCCCCGCTGTGCTGATCATCCTCTTTGTCCACCAGTGGTGGGACAAAGTCATCTAGAGCCCAGGGCAAACATGCCAAATTGTGCCCCGCCCCCCAAGATGTATGGGCATATGTCAGCAAAGGGGGCCACTAATCTACACGCTAGCCCCCTAAGCATAAATCCCCCCTCCTCCCAATAAAAATCTACCCTGCTGCTGAAATCCCCCAGCACAAATCTCTGCCCCCTCCCTCAGCTCAAAATTCTCTCTCTCCCCATATTCCCCCCAGCACAAACCCTCCCCCCAAAAAAAAATTCCCCATTCCTAGCGAATTTCCTCTATCCCTCAAATTCCCCTCCAAAACCCCCTTCCAGAACAATGTCCCCTCCCCCAATCACCCAACATATCACAATGCACCCCCCAGTCCACAAATTTCCACTTCAAGGACAAATCCCCCCTTCCAGCACAAAGTCCCCTCCCCAATCCCCCAACCTAGTACATAACCCCCCCCCCCCCCACAAGTTTCCCCTCCTAACAGTACCCCCCAACCGTCCCTACTAGCACAAATACCCCCCGCCCCCAAAATTCAACAAATCCTCCCCCCTCCGATCTCCTTGTGGTTCAACCCCCACACACACAGTAGCCAGGGCAGCCACCCCTCCTGCCCACCCATTGTCCTGGCCCTGTTGCCTACATCTGATTCACCCAGATGCCTGGGCCCCCCCTGCTGGCCTGGGCCCCGTACAGGAGGACCGGTGGTACCCCCCCCATCCATACCTCCCAACATATATTAGCAAAAGTATGTAGGCATAGGACACCCCCCCCCCGCCCCCCCAACGCCCCTTAAAAATGATTGTACTAATAGTAATTGGGTTTGACCAATCTACTATTCCTTCTTATTGGTTTTTGGAATTTACAAATGCAGCAGCAGAGAAATTGGATGAAAGGTTCAGCACCGGGAAACACCTTCTGATAGATAAAAAGAGCATTTCATATACAGCTATATAGATCAGACCAAAAATGAGGGACAAACGAGGAGGAAAGAGGGACGGGGAACTTTGTTTCAAATCAGGGACAGTCCCTCGAAATCAGGGACAATCCCCACAAATCAGAGACAGTCCCTAGAAATCAGAGACAGCCCCTACAAATCAGGGACAGTCCCCACAAATCAGAGACAGTCCCTCGAAATCAGGGACAGTCCCTCGAAATCAGGGACACTCCCTCGAAATCAGGGACAGTCCCCACAAATCAGAGACAGTCCCCACAAATCAGAGACAGTCCCCACAAATCAGAGACAGTCCCTCGAAATCAGAGACAGTCCCTCGAAATCAGAGACAGTCCCTCGAAATCAGAGACAGTCCCCACAAATCAGGGACAGTCCCCACAAATCAGGGACAGTCCCTCGAAATCAGAGACAGTCCCTCGAAATCAGAGACAGTCCCTCGAAATCAGAGACAGTCCCCACAAATCAGGGACAGCCCCTACAAATCAGGGACAGCCCCTCGAAATCAGAGACAGTCCCTCGAAATCAGAGACAGTCCCTCGAAATCAGAGACAGTCCCCACAAATCAGGGACAGTCCCCACAAATCAGGGACAGTCCCTCGAAATCAGAGACAGTCCCTCGAAATCAGAGACAGTCCCTCGAAATCAGGGACAGTCCCTCGAAATCAGAGACAGTCCCTCAAAATCAGGGACAGTCCCCACAAATCAGGGACAGCCCCTACAAATCAGAGACAGTTGGAAGCTATGCTTTATCCACAGCCCTGCCTCCACCCATTGGGCGAGGTCAGGGTTGGAGCAAGAGGTGGGCAGGAGGGGAGGCTGCCCTGGGCACAATGGTTTACTGTAGGGATAGGGGATCCTTCCTTCTGTCGCAAGGCAGGCAGTAGTAGAGACAGCAACATCACTACTCCTGTCAGCCCAGCGCTGGGAGTGGCAAGGAGAGAAGGAGAAAGCCGGGAAGTGGTGCTGGCTGTGTTCCTCTTCCTCCTGTATTCAGAATCCGGCAGCGGAAATCATAGACACAGGAGCTCTGCACTGGCAGGGGGCAGCAGGCGGGAGAGAACACAGTCCACAGCCGAGCGCAAAAGTCTCCAGGAGAGAGCCATAAGTGGAGAAGAGAGTCGGGAGGAGGCGGGACTGTGCTCTCTCTCCATCCACTCCTCCCTCCTGTCAGTGCAATGCTCCTGTAGCATGTAAAACACACCTGGTGGCTTCTGCCTGCAGGTGTCCAAACAGATCGGGACTGTCTCTTCTGTTATCTTACCCCACTCCCCAGCCACCTCCTCCCCACACTGGGGGCGCAGTTTGGCATGTTTGCCCTGGGCACTGGATTACCTTGTCCCGGCACTGGGCGAGGC
The DNA here is from genome assembly GCF_037356315.1 of Lithobates pipiens. Taxonomy (NCBI): domain Eukaryota; kingdom Metazoa; phylum Chordata; class Amphibia; order Anura; family Ranidae; genus Lithobates; species Lithobates pipiens. Next base: position 227,648,953 of record NW_027507789.1, on the reverse strand, counting down.
AGGCATGTGGCCCCAGCCAGGGCTCAGACACACAGGTCTCATCATCGGCCTTCCTGACAGATATAAGTCATGGATAATTCAGACCGCCAGCACTCCGCCCACATCTGAATTATTAGGGAGGACTGAACGTTTATTAAGTCAGCATCTACAATGGTAAACCGAAACCCGTGTCGAGGTTTGGTGGCTTGTGCTCCTCTCAGGAAGAGTAGGGCGGCCATGGCGCTGCAGTAAAGTGACCCTGTAAACTGCTGCAAAATGGTGGCTGTGACTCCTCTCTGGCATTCTCCGACTTCCTGTTGGTAAACCTTCACGCCCCTCGTTCTCCAGAATCCAGGCCTGCACTCGGGGACTAGGCTGCAAAAATGTTATTTCATTACCCTTTAAATAGACGAGAGAACCCGATCCTCCGGTGACAAATTCTGCCGCGGTGTCTCCTTGCAAGAGGCCAAACAGTTTCTCCCCGAGCTCTTAAAATGGAGCCGTTGCAGTGGCTATGTGGGCAGGCCTCCTATAAATACCCGGCTCCCACCGCCCGCATTTCTTACACGTCTACGCACTTCTTTTTACACCGTCCATGTCAGCGTTAAAGACACAGCACCCTATTTTATGGAAGGAGTCGCCCACCCAGTGTACTTGGCGGGCACATGGACCCCCTCTGAGGGCATCATCTGCCTGTCACAACCCTTACAGCATAAAGCAACACTGTGAAAGTCCTTCTGAGATCAAGGCATGCCGTTCAGTGAGCGTCAGTTCTTGGGTTCAAACGCACTATTCCCATGTACACATTCCTGAAAAGATGGTTATATGTATAAGCGGGTGCTGAAGTGACCATCGGCTGGAACTTTGAATAGTCAGAGATGTCACCAGCACACCGTGGATCTCCAGAATGGGTCCAAAGCTTTATATAACGATCACATAGTTACAGAAAATATCAACGTGTAGAAGCCATGTAGAACCCCTTCATCATGCCTGCCGCCCTGCGTGCCTCCGAAAGGTTGCTATTTGCAGAAACTATGTGATCGCTAAATAAAGCTTTGGACCCATTCTGGAGACCCATGGTGTGCTGGTGACATCTCCAGGAGACCCTTGGCGTGCTGGTGACATCTCCAGGAGATTCGTGGCGTGCTGGTGACATCTCCAGGTGACCCATGGAGTTCTGGTGACATCTCCAGGTGACCCATGGAGTGCTGGTGACATCTCCAGGTGACCCATGGAGTGCTGGTGACATCTCCAGGTGACCCATGGCTTGCTGGTGACATCTCCAGGAGATTCATGGCTTGCTGGTGACATCTCCAGGAGATTCATGGCTTGCTGGTGACATCTCCAGGAGATTCATGGTGTGCTGGTGACATCTCCAGGAGATTCATGGTGTGCTGGTGACATCTCCAGGAGATTCATGGTGTGCTGGTGACATCTCCAGGAGATTCATGGTGTGCTGGTGACATCTCCAGGAGATTCATGATGTGCTGGTGACATCTCCAGGAGATTCATGGTGTGCTGGTGAGATCTCAAGGTGACCCATGGTGTGCTGGTGACATCTCCAGAGATTCATGATGTGCTGGTGACATCTACAGGTGACCCATGGTGTGCTGGTGACATCTCCAGGTGACCCGTGGTGTGCTGGTGACATCTCCAGGTGACCCGTGGTGTGCTGGTGACATCTCCAGGAGACTCATGGTGTGCTGGTGACATCTCCAGGAGATTCATGGTGTGCTGGTGACATCTCCAGAGATTCATGATGTGCTGGTGACATCTCCAGGAGATTCATGGTGTGCTGGTGACATATCTCACTCAGTTTTTGGGTTCAGATACCATTTAGCAACATCTCCAGGTCCCTTCAAAAATCAATGAGATGCTACTGCAACAACGCTAAAGTCAGAAACTAGATTCAATTCAATACCTGATTTGTAGCTCAGCTGAGTGAACCTCACAATGGATGTTGGGCTTGAGCTGCAGTTTCTGGTCACAGGACCTTTTGTTCTGGTCTGCTTTTCTTTACTCCTGTAGGTGGCAGAAAGGAGACAGTATGGAGTTCACATCGGGTAGGGTTAAAATCTGCAGGTCCGCGCGTTCACAGAACTCAGCCACCCGGGTTCCCAGAGCTCACCAGTCAGCTTAATGGTACCTTTTAGACTGCAGTCACACCTCAGCCTTTTGAATCGCGGGCAGATTTGCCACTATTCTGCCCACAATTTTAAAACGCTGTGATTTCAAAGCAGCGAGGTGTTTTCGACAAATTGCAGAACACACATTTGAGATGCCAGTCATTGGAACGGCACCTAAATATCACAGTTGCGGTTCTGCTGTTATTGTCGCACAATAAATTCTGCTGCAATTGTGGCAACCCGCAAGGTCAGAAGAATGCCCCCAAAAATAGTTTAGGAGCTACTTTGGCACAACATGCTTCATAAGATGGGGGTTGCCACGATTGCAGCGCGACAGTCACGGTAGAACCGCACTACGATTTTCTCAAATGTGCATTCTGCGATTTGTCATTTACACCTCGCCACTTTGAAATCGTGGGCAGAATCGTGCCAAATCTGCCCGCAATTCAAAACACTATGGTGCGAATGCAGCCTCAAGGCTCGGTTCACATATATGGAATGGAAATCAATGTCATTTCAAAACACATTTCATGTAGGTCCAAAACACATCCGATTCGTATGACGTGAAAAAAATATTGATTTTCATTGAAGCCGTTGACATATATGCGGTGCATCCGCAATGTGGATTTAAAAAGAGTCCTGTGCGTTTTCTGGGCCCTGCGGTGCGGGTGGGAATTTCTGAATCGCACGTGTTCAGGATTGAGCCTAGGCTGGGTTCACACATGTCCAGTGAGAATTGTATGTCTGTTTTAACTGCAAAGGCTCTGGATCGGATTTCTGTCACAGCTGCGATTTCAGTGCTGGCCAATTCTTAGAAGATAAAGAGTGTCTTCTCCTATAGTAGGAGAGAAATTTGTGTTGAAATCCTGAACACGTGTGAGATTCGGAAGCATTGCCATAGAACTCAATGAGCCTGGAATTCGCACCTGAACAGTGGCAGTCCATCAATGGGGGGTGCTTGGTCTCTATATACAGGAAGGAAGGTGGGTGTATATATAGCTGTATACAGACCAGATGATGTATACCTGCAATCAGTGATGATGGAGGAAGGTCTCTATATATACAGGAAGGAAGGTGGGTGTATATATAGCTGTATACAGGACAGATGATGTATACCTGCAATCAGCGATGATGGAGGAAGGTCTCTATATAGAGGAAGGAAGGTGGGTGTATATATAGCTGTATACAGGACAGATGATGTATACCTGCAATCAGTGATGATGGAGGAAGGTCTCTATATATACAGGAAGGAAGGTGGGTGTATATATAGCTGTATACAGGACAGATGATGTATACCTGCAATCAGCGATGATGGAGGAAGGTCTCTATATAGAGGAAGGAAGGTGGGTGTATATATAGCTGTATACAGGACAGATGATGTATACCTGCAATCAGTGATGATGGAGGAAGGTCTCTATATATACAGGAAGGAAGGTGGGTGTATACATAGCTGTATACAGGACAGATGATGTATACCTGCAATCAGTGATGATGGAGGAAGGTCTCTATATACAGGAAGGAAGGTGGGTGTATATATAGCTGTATACAGGACAGATGATGTATACCTGCAATCAGTGATGATGGAGGAAGGTCTCTATATATACAGGAAGGAAGGTGGGTGTATACATAGCTGTATACAGACCAGATGATGTATACCTGCAATCAGTGATGATGGGGGAAGGTCTCTATATACAGGAAGGAAGGTGGGTATATATATAGCTGTATACGCCCACCTTCTTTCCTGTATATAGAGACCTTCCTCCATCATCACAGATTGCAGGTATACATCATCAGTCCCTCCGTACTGTACAGGCTGCAGCATATGATGGGCACGGTGAGGCTGCAATTGATGGGCACAGTGAGGCTGCATATGATGGTATGATGGGCACAGTGAGGTGGCATTTGATGGGCACAGTAGGACTGCGTTTGATGGACACAGTGGGGTTGAAATTGATGGGCACAGTCTTATCTAGCAGTAACAATACATAATCACCTGATAAATGTCTATTTAAAATCCTTCATTACTAACAGTTACATTTTTCAGTTTGTTTGCGCCCCCTCCCCCCCCCCCCAAAAGAAATATAGATCTCTATTCGTCCTGCTCACGTCATGCCAGGGCACTGACAAAAACAATGAATTTTTGCAACGCGCCTATTAAAAACACACAAAAAAAAATTAAAAATACGTATAAGTATTATGGCCGTTGATGTTTCCAGTACAGAAAAAATATATTTAAATAATGAAGTGTTAAAAATGACACGTCAGTCTAATGTGCATTAACATTCATGTATTTCTATGTGCGGAGCGGTGTTGGGAACAAGCCCTCGGGTGATAGAAAACTAATCTTTATGTAATTTAGCAGACAGAAAGGATTATTTTTTGCTGCGCAGAAAGCTTTGTACTGTCCGGGCTGCTGGATTACCAAACAGGCACCAGCCTATGGGCCCCATGCCACCGGAGGGCCCCACAACAATGGATCAAAATAATATCAATTTGCTCTTGAAGGAAAATGACAAAGTTTAGGACAGGATAGGGAACATCTGTATGGGATGGGGAGGTCATGACAGGATAGGGAACGTCTGTATGGGATGGGGAGGTCAGCACAGGATAGGGAACGTCTGTATGGGATGGGTAGGTCAGGACAGGATAAGGAACGTCTGTATGGGATGGAGAGGTCAGGACAGGATAGGGAACGTCTGTATGGGATGGGTAGGTCAGGACAGGATAGGGAACGTCTGTATGGGATGGAGAGGTCAGGACAGGATAGGGAACGTCTGTATGGGATGGGGAGGTCAGGACAGGATAGGGAACGTCTGTATGGGATGGGGAGGTCAGGACAGGATAGGGAACGTCTGTATGGGATGGGTAGGTCAGGACAGGATAGGGAACGTCTGTATGGGATGGAGAGGTCAGGACAGGATAGGGAACGTCTGTATGGGATGGGGAGGTCAGGACAGGATAGGGAACGTCTGTATGGGATGGAGAGGTCAGGACAGAATACGGAATGTCTGTATGGGATGGGGAGGTCAGGACAGAATACGGAATGTCTGTATGGGATGGGGAGGTCAGGACAGGATAAGGAACGTCTGTATGGGATGGAGAGGACAGGATAGGGAACGTCTGTACGGGATGGGGAGGTCAGAACAGGATAGGGAACGTCTGTATGGGATGGGGAGGTCAGGACAGGATAGGGAACGTCTGTATGGGATGGGGATGTCTGCACAGGATAGGGAACGTCTGTATGGGATGTGGAGGTCAGGACAGGATAGGGAACGTCTGTATGGGATGGGGAGGTCAGGACAGGATGGGAAGCCGAGAGAGGGACCCAGAAAGAAGAAAGAGTCCATTCAGAACCAGTTGACTCCACAATGTGAAGAAGCCTTCAGACAGCTGAAGTAGAGCCTCACCACTGCTCCGGTCTTGAGCTATGCAGACCCCGCCAAACCCTACAAACTGCACGTGGATGCCAGCCAAGATGGGCTAGGTGGAGTGCTCTACCGAGAATATGACGGGCATCTGAGTTCTATTGCCTATGTGAGCAGAAGTCTAATTCCTGCTGAAAGGAACTACCCTACTCACAAACTTGAATTTCTGGCTTTGAAGTGGGCAGTGGTGGACAAGTTGAAAGATTATCTCTATGGAGTGGAGTTCGTGGTCAAGATGGACAACAACCCCCTCACATACTTACTCACCCCCTCAAAGTTGGACGCCACCGGTCATAGGTGGTTGGCTGCCCTCTCGGCATTTACCTTAAGCCTGAAGTATAGACCAGGAGTTGGTAATCGAGATGCAGATGCTTTATCGAGAAGGCCTCACTATTCCCAGGATCACTCAGGAAAATGGACCCAACTTACCCCTGAAGGAGTAAGAGCCCTCTGTGAAGGGGCAGAACAGCAAGGAAAAGGTGGAGCCAGAGCTGAAGAAGTTGCAGGTGCCTAAATGCTACTGTAAACATCTCTCAGATTGTACAAGAGGGTCTTCCCAAACTATCTAAAAAGGATCTCAGGAGAGACCAGCAGGAAGACACACTTTGTGGGCTAGTACTGAAGGCTTTGGAGAGCTAACAGCCTTATCTGCTGCAAATGAGACCCCGGAGAGAAGCTTGGCTGTTTCAGAAAGAGTGGGATCGGTTGCAGTTACAACAAGGGGTGGTCTACCGAAGGGGCCCCTCTGAAGATCCTGAAGAGAAGTGGCAACTGTTTCTGCCAGAGAAACACAGAGAGAGGATACTGATCGCCTTGCATGATCACCATGGCCATCTGGGACCAGAAAGAACTCTTCAGCTTGTAAGAGACAGATTCTACTGGCCTTACATGAGGACTGAAGTGGAGAGCTACTGTCATTTCTGCCTCAGGTGCATACAGCAGAAGACTTTGCCCCAGCGAGCCGCTCCAATGGGCCACTTAGAGAGCCAAGGGCCGATGGATCTGGTCTGCATAGACTTTCTCTTTGGAATCCGACCTGAGTGGGCAAGGGGACATCTTAGTGGTTACAGATCACTTCACCCGCTATGCCCAAGCGTTCCCTACTAGAGACCAGCAAGCAGCCACAGTAGCAAAAACTCTTGTGAAAAAGTTCCTTTGTCCATTATGGTCTACCTCAATGGATACATTCGGACCAAGGCAGAGACTTTGAGAGCACACTGATAAAAAGAATGTTGGATCTATTAGACATACATAAGTCCAGGACTACTCCCTACCACACACAAGGGGACCCTCAACCGGAAAGGTTCAACAGAACTCTCCTGAACATGTTGGGGACTTTGACTGCAGAGCAGAAACCCCATTGGAGTAGGCACATCGCTGCACCGGTACATGCCTACAAGAGTACCAAAAGTGACGCTACTGTGTATTCACCTTACAGGCTAATGTTTGGGACTGCCGATAGACTTAGCCTTCGGAACCTCTCTGGACCATACATCCGAGACCTCTCATCGAGGGTATGTGGACAGACTGCGGAGGAACTTGAAGATAGCTTATGAGAAGGCTCAAGTCATCTTGAACTCCAGAGAAAATAGGAATAAGAGGAACTTTGATCTAAAAGAGTTCAGGATCTTCAACCAGGTGACTGTGTCCTGCTAAGGAATCTGGGCATCCCAGGCAAACATAAGTTGGCTGACCACTGGAGACCACAGCCATATGTTGTGTGCAGGAAGCTCCCAGGACTCCCAGTGTATGAAATCAAGCCAGAAGGAAACACTGGGCCAGTAAAAACCTGCCATCGAAATCATTTCTTACCCCTCACAGAAGCAGTCAGGATAAATCCAGAAGAGGAACTCCCATCCATGTCCACTGCTGCGCACAGACCAGCAACTAGGTCTCAAACTGCATCCTCTGTAGATGAGGACGAAGAACTGCAGTTGAGTTGGCTGTGGCCACCTGAGACATCAGAGACTTACGTTGATGTTCCCCTAAAGAAAGAAGATTATAATGGGACTCTTAGAGCAGAGGCCCCAGAGTTTGTGCCGATAATTCATCACACAGAAGAGCAAAATACTCCCGTTTACTCTCCACTACCAGCGTCTGAGGTATGAGGACACTTGCCCAAGAGTGGTGGACACACCAAAATGCAAAGAGAGACATTCGCCCACCAAAAAGACTGACATATGATACATCGGGCAAATACTCTGAAGCGACTCAAATTACCAGCAAGAGAAATTCTAAAGTGCCTGGTCCCGCTACTGCTGATTCAGTAAGGGACAACCCCAGCTAACCCCTTGACACATCTGTACCACACTCTATAGTGTCAGCTGTGAGTGCACAGGACAGCTCCTTGTCATATGTGAATAGGTGGGAAGCTCCTCTGTCAAGTTTGTGTTGTAAGACGAACCATTTAAGTTTAGACTCTGGTCATGGAAATACAACTTGGTTGTTGTCATACTAATCTGTTCTCTCCGCATGTAAATGATAGCACGTAATAGGCAAAAATGTTTGATAGAACCAAGATTCTAAATATCTTTGGGGACCATAGACTAAAAGTAGGGAGAGTATGTAGCGCTGATAATTTTTGCCTACTAATGTTATCTTGATGTTTTACAATGTAAGCCTATGGACAATTCTATAGCTTAGTATTTGGCGCCATCTAGCGGCCAAACACAGGTAGTGAACTGAAACGAATATTGCTTTCACAAAGCACAAAGACTGAATACAGGAAGTGACTGCTATTTACTTTGGAAGGTTGACCTTTACCCAGGATGCTTGGTGACCTACCCATGGACACCCTCTCTGACAGTGCATGCTGGGTAGGACATAAAAGGAGCCTAAGCAGCCATTTTAGGTCTCTTCTGAATGCATGGCCTGCCGCTGAGGACTTGTGAGGAGGCCTCCCAGAAGAAGCGGCCTACAGCCATTGGCAGAGCGCAACTCCAACAGTTTGTGTGAGTGACCTGATGGTGCCAGAGACACAGAGACCGGATTGGAGAGATCCAGAGACACTCTTTGAGCATCGGAGGACCGGGCTCCCCCAGCATAGCTGAACGAAGTGACGGAGCCAGTTGGCAGAGAAGCAAGCTGCAATCACTGGACCAAAGCTACCATACAGAGCTCCGATCCAGTTGGTGAGCGGGTTGCGGCTCACAGTTTATTAACTTTTGCACCTAGTCAGGCTTATATACAGGCCTCGCTGGGATCTGTAGTCCTACGGAGGAGGAGTATAGCAACTGACACTAGGCAGGCATAAGGCCTATCTGCTATTGCATCTGAAGCCTTGTATCATAGTTACTGAAGTTACACCAGGAGCAACTTTAACTCAACTTGAAATTACAAATCACAAGGAATTACCCTAGCTAGCGAAGATCAGAAGATAAAGACTGAGTACTTTAAGTGAGATCTCACGCATAGCTATAAAAGTAGGGGGAGCTCCCATATATATATATATGAATATTGTTTTAACTGTTTTATCAAAGTTCATTGTCCTGCCAATCTATGTTGGATGACAGTACAATTGCTGTAATCACCGATCTACAAATACATATAGTAAAATATACTTTGGTTAAGTACCTTGTTGTGTGGAGTATTGTTTTCTCCCAGCAGCTGGAGCCAGTGGATCCTGAGAGGACAATACAGGTATATTGTGATATATTATATTGTACTGTATTGTATTGCACCACAGCTGTGTCAAGGGGACCGAGCCAATTCAGTGGGGGTTCATTAGCAGAGTGCAGGCTCAAAACAAACCAGCAGCTCCTTCGGGGGTCAGTGCTACATACCCCTGTCATGTGACCTGAGAGAGAGATTTACCTCACCTACCCCTGTCATGTGACCAGAGAGAGACATTTACTTCACCTACCCCTGTCATGTGACCTGAGAGAGAGAGAGAGAAAGACTTACCTCACCTACCCCTGTCATGTGACCAGAGAGACATTTACTTCACCTACCCCTGTCATGTGACCAGAGACAGATTTACCTCACCTACCCCTGTCACGTGACTAGAGAGAGATTTATCTCACCTACCCCTGTCATGTGACGAGAGAGAGAGAGATTTACCTCACCTACCCCTGTCATGTGACCTGAGAGAGATAGATTAACCTCACCTACCCCTGTCATGTGACCTAAGAGATTTACCTCACCTACCCCTGTCATGTGACCTGAGAGAAAGATTTACCTCACCTACCCGTCATGTGACCTGAGAGAGAGACTTGCCTCACCTACCCCTGTCATGTGACCCGAGAGAGATTTACCTCACCTACTCCTGTCATGTGACCAGAGAGAGCCATTTACCTCACCTACCCCTGTCATGTGACCAGAGAAAGACATTTACCTCACCTACCCCTGTCATGTGACCTGAGAGAGAGAAAGACTTACCTCACCTACCCCTGTCATGTGACCAGAGACAGATTTACCTCACCTACCCCTGTCATGGGACCTGAGAGAGAGAGATTTACCTCACCTACCCATCATGTGACCTGAGAGAGACAGAGAATTACCTCACCTACCTCTGTCATGTGACCAGAGAGAGAGAGATTTACCTCACCTACCCCTGTCATGTGACCCAAGAGAGATTTACCTCACCTACCCCTGTCATGTGACCTGAAAGATTTACCTCACCTACCCCTGTCATGTGACCTGAAAGATTTACCTCACCTACCCCTGTCATGTGACCTGAGAGAGATTTACCTCACCTACCCCTGTCATGTGACCTGAGAGAGATTTACCTCACCTACCCCTGTCATGTGACCAGAGAGAAAGAGAGACTTATCTCACCTACCCCTGTCATGGGACCTGAGAGAGAGAGAGAGAGACTTATCTCACCTACCCCTGTCATGGGACCTGAGAGAGAGAGAGACTTATCTCACCTACCCCTGTCATGGGACCTGAGAGAGATTTACCTGACCTACCCCTGTCATGTGACCAGAGAGAGAGTTACCTCCCCTACCCCTGTCATCTGACCTGAGAGAGAGATTTACCTCACCTACCCCTGTCATGTGACCAGAGAGAGACATTTACTTCACCTACCCCTGTCATGTGACCTGAGAGAGAGAGAAAGACTTACCTCACCTACCCCTGTCATGTGACCAGAGAGACATTTACTTCACCTACCCCTGTCATGTGACCAGAGACAGATTTACCTCACCTACCCCTGTCACGTGACTAGAGAGAGATTTATCTCAGCTACCCCTGTCATGTGACCTGAGAGAGATAGATTAACCTCACCTACCCCTGTCATGTGACCTAAGAGATTTACCTCACCTACCCCTGTCATGTGACCTGAGAGAAAGATTTACCTCACCTACCCGTCATGTGACCTGAGAGAGAGAGATTTACCTCACCTACCCATCATGTGACCTGAGAGAGACAGAGAATTACCTCACCTACCTCTGTCATGTGACCAGAGAGAGAGAGATTTACCTCACTTACCCCTGTCATGTGACCCAAGAGAGATTTACCTCACCTACCCCTGTCATGTGACCTGAAAGATTTACCTCACCTACCCCTGTCATGTGACCTGAAAGATTTACCTCACCTACCCCTGTCATGTGACCTGAGAGAGATTTACCTCACCTACCCCTGTCATGTGACCTGAGAGAGATTTACCTCACCTACCCCTGTCATGTGACCAGAGAGAGAGAGAGACTTATCTCACCTACCCCTGTCATGGGACCTGAGAGAGAGAGAGAGAGACTTATCTCACCTACCCCTGTCATGGGACCTGAGAGAGAGAGAGACTTATCTCACCTACCCCTGTCATGGGACCTGAGAGAGATTTACCTGACCTACCCCTGTCATGTGACCAGAGAGAGAGAGTTACCTCCCCTACCCCTGTCATCTGACCTGAGAGAGATATACCCCACCTACCCCTGTCATGTGACCAGAGAGAGATTTACCTCACCTACCCCTGTCATGTGACCAGAGAGATTTACCTCACCTACCCCTGTCATGTGACCAGAGAGATTTACCTCACCTACCCCTGTCATGTGACCAGAGAGATTTACCTCACCTACCCCTGTCATGTGACCTGAGAGAGAGAGAGAGAGAATTACCTCACCTACCCGTCATGTGACCTAAGAGAGAGACTTACCTCACCTACCCCTGTCATGTGACCAGAGAGAGAGAGAGAGACTTACCTCACCTACCGCTGTCATGTGACCTGAGAGAGAGATTTACCTCACCTACCCCTGTCATGTGACCAGAGAGAGAGTTACCTCCCCTACCCCTGTCATCTGACCTGAGAGAGAGATTTACCTGACCTATCCCTGTCATGTGACCTGAGAGAGATTTACCTCACCTACTCCTGTCATGTGACCAGAGAGAGAGAGATTTACCTCCCCTACCCCTGTCATCTGACCTGAGAGAGATTTACCCCACCTACCCCTGTCATGTGACCAGAGAGAGAGAGATTTACCTCACCTACCCCTGTCATGTGACCAGAGAGATTTACCTCACCTACCCCTGTCATGTGACCAGAGAGATTTACCTCACCTACCCCTGTCATGTGACCAGAGAGATTTACCTCACCTACCCCTGTCATGTGACGAGAGAGATTTACCTCACCTACCCCTGTCATGTGACCAGAGAGATTTACCTCACCTACCCCTGTCATGTGACCAGAGAGATTTACCTCACCTACCCCTGTCATGTGACCTGAGAGATTTACCTCACCTACCCCTGTCATGGGACCTGAGAGAGAGAGATTTACCTCACCTACCCATCATGTGACCTGAGAGAGACAGAGAATTACCTCACCTACCTCTGTCATGTGACCAGAGACAGATTTACCTCACCTACCCCTGTCATGTGACTAGAGAGAGAGAGAGAGAGAGAGATTTACCTCACCTACCCATCATGTCACCAGAGAGAGAGAGATTTACCTCACCTACCCCTGTCATGTGACCCGAGAGAGATTTACCTCACCTACCCCTGTCATGTGACCTGAAAGATTTACCTCACCTACTCCTGTCATGTGACCTGAGAGAGATTTACCTCACCTACCCCTGTCATGTGACCAGAGAGAGAGAGAGACTTATCTCACCTACCCCTGTCATGGGACCTGAGAGAGAGAGAGAGACTTATCTCACCTACCCCTGTCATGGGACCTGAGAGAGAGAGAGAGAGAGAGACTTATCTCACCTACCCCTGTCATGGGACCTGAGAGAGATTTACCTGACCTACCCCTGTCATGTGACCAGAGAGAGAGTTACCTCCCCTACCCCTGTCATCTGACCTGAGAGAGAGATTTACCTCACCTACCCCTGTCATGTAACCAGAGAGAGACATTTACTTCACCTACCCCTGTCATGTGACCTGAGAGAGAGAGATTTACCTCACCTACCCATCATGTGACCTGAGAGAGACAGAGAATTACCTCACCTACCTCTGTCATGTGGATTTACCTCACCTACCCCTGTCATGTGACTAGAGAGAGAGAGAGAGAGAGAGAGAGATTTACCACACCTACCCATCATGTCACCAGAGAGAGAGAGATTTACCTCACCTACCCCTGTCATGTGACCCGAGAGAGATTTACCTCACCTACCCCTGTCATGTGACCTGAAAGATTTACCTCACCTACTCCTGTCATGTGACCTGAGAGAGATTTACCTCACCTACCCCTGTCATGTGACCAGAGAGAGAGAGAGACTTATCTCACCTACCCCTGTCATGGGAGCTGAGAGAGAGAGAGAGACTTATCTCACCTACCCCTGTCATGGGACCTGAGAGAGAGAGAGAGAGACTTATCTCACCTACCCCTGTCATGGGACCTGAGAGAGATTTACCTGACCTACCCCTGTCATGTGACCAGAGAGAGAGTTACCTCCCCTACCCCTGTCATCTGACCTGAGAGAGAGATTTACCTCACCTACCCCTGTCATGTGACCAGAGAGAGACATTTACTTCACCTACCCCTGTCATGTGACCTGAGAGAGAGAGAAAGACTTACCTCACCTACCCCTGTCATGTGACCAGAGAGACATTTACTTCACCTACCCCTGTCATGTGACCAGAGACAGATTTACCTCACCTACCCCTGTCACGTGACTAGAGAGAGATTTATCTCACCTACCCCTGTCATGTGACGAGAGAGAGAGATTTACCTCACCTACCCCTGTCATGTGACCTGAGAGAGATAGATTAACCTCACCTACCCCTGTCATGTGACCTAAGAGATTTACCTCACCTACCCCTGTCATGTGACCTGAGAGAAAGATTTACCTCACCTACCCGTCATGTGACCTGAGAGAGAGACTTGCCTCACCTACCCCTGTCATGTGACCCGAGAGAGATTTACCTCACCTACTCCTGTCATGTGACCAGAGAGAGACATTTACCTCACCTACCCCTGTCATGTGACCAGAGAGAGACATTTACCTCACCTACCCCTGTCATGTGACCTGAGAGAGAGAGAGAGAGAGAGAAAGACTTACCTCACCTACCCCTGTCATGTGACCAGAGACAGATTTACCTCACCTACCCCTGTCATGTGACTAAAGAGAGAGAATTACCTCACCTACTCCTGTCATGTGACCAGAGAAAGAGAGAGAGATTTACCTCACCTACTCCTGTCATGTGACCAGAGAGAGAGAGATTTACCTCACCTACCCCTGTCATGTGACCCAAGAGAGATTTACCTCACCTACCCCTGTCATGTGTCAAAAAATATAGCTGCGCTAAAACTTATAAAACAAAATTATAAAGTGACATAATTTTTCTAATTTACAAAAAATCAAAAAACATGCAAAAATAGTGCCAAAATAATGATTTCCAGGCATATGACCTGTCATGTGACCTGAAAGATTTACCTCACCTACCCCTGTCATGTGACCTGAGAGAGATTTACCTCACCTACCCCTGTCATGTGACCTGAGAGAGATTTACCTCACCTACCCCTGTCATGTGACCAGAGAGAGAGAGAGACTTATCTCACCTACCCCTGTCATGGGACCTGAGAGAGAGAGAGACTTATCTCACCTACCCCTGTCATGGGACCTGAGAGAGAGAGAGACTTATCTCACCTACCCCTGTCATGGGACCTGAGAGAGAGAGAGACTTATCTCACCTACCCCTGTCATGGGACCTGAGAGAGATTTACCTGACCTACCCCTGTCATGTGACCAGAGAGAGAGTTACCTCCCCTACCCCTGTCATCTGACCTGAGAGAGAGATTTACCTGACCTACCCCTGTCATGTGACCAGAGAGAGAGAGAGTTACCTCCCCTACCCCTGTCATCTGACCTGAGAGAGATATACCCCACCTACCCCTGTCATGTGACCAGAGAGAGAGAGAGAGAGATTTACCTCACCTACCCCTGTCATGTGACCAGAGAGATTTACCTCACCTACCCCTGTCATGTGACCAGAGAGATTTACCTCACCTACCCCTGTCATGTGACCAGAGAGATTTACCTCACCTACCCCTGTCATGTGACCAGAGAGATTTACCTCACCTACCCCTGTCATGTGACCAGAGAGATTTACCTCACCTACCCCTGTCATGTGACCTGAGAGATATACCTCACCTACCCCTGTCATGTGACCTGAGAGAGAGAGAGAGAGAATTACCTCACCTACCCGTCATGTGACCTAAGAGAGAGACTTACCTCACCTACCCCTGTCATGTGACCAGAGAGAGAGAGAGACTTACCTCACCTACCCCTGTCATGTGACCAGAGAGAGAGAGAGAATTACCTCACCTACCCATCATGTGACCTAAGAGAGAGACTTACCTCACCTACCCCTGTCATGTGACCAGAGAGAGAGAGACTTATCTCACCTACCCCTGTCATGTGACCAGAGAGAGAGTTACCTCCCCTACCCCTGTCATCTGACCTGAGAGAGAGATTTACCTGACCTATCCCTGTCATGTGACCTGAGAGAGATTTACCTCACCTACCCCTGTCATGTGACCAGAGAGAGAGAGAGAGAGAGAATTACCTCACCTACCCGTCATGTGACCTAAGAGAGAGACTTACCTCACCTACCCCTGTCATGTGACCAGAGAGAGAGAGAGACTTACCTCACCTACCCCTGTCATGTGACCAGAGAGAGAGAGAGAATTACCTCACCTACCCGTCATGTGACCTAAGAGAGAGACTTACCTCACCTACCCCTGTCATGTGACCAGAGAGAGAGAGAGAGACTTATCTCACCTACCCCTGTCATGTGACCAGAGAGAGAGTTACCTCCCCTACCCCTGTCATCTGACCTGAGAGAGAGATTTACCTGACCTATCCCTGTCATGTGACCTGAGAGAGATATACCCCACCTACCCCTGTCATGTGACCAGAGAGAGAGAGAGAGAGATTTACCTCACCTACCCTTGTCATGTGACCAGAGAGATTTACCTCACCTACCCCTGTCATGTGACCAGAGAGATTTACCCCACCTACCCCTGTCATGTGACCTGTGACCAAGGCACAGGGCACGAATAGGGTTCTCAAGAAATTTGGAATGGATGGAGAAAATGGGCTAAGTGTAGAAGGTTGGGAGAATATAAAGAGAGACAGACAGGGGGAGGTCCTGCAGAACAGATGGGTATCACAAATACAATGTTTAATTAAGGTTTCCAACAGGGCTGAAGAGGAGGGATGGAAGTATTGTCATGAACAGGGTGGATGAGATATGAAGGTCCGACGCAAGAGTCTCCCTTCTGCTCC
Source organism: Lithobates pipiens (assembly GCF_037356315.1). Lineage (NCBI taxonomy): Eukaryota > Metazoa > Chordata > Amphibia > Anura > Ranidae > Lithobates > Lithobates pipiens. The sequence continues at coordinate 227,632,759 of NW_027507789.1, read as the reverse complement.
CGAGGATGGAGTAAAAACGGAAGGTACTCCACCTCCTTATACCACTACCACACCGGGTAGCGAAAGACCAAAACTTTATCCTTCCTTAAGAGGAAGAGGGTGGGTATGCCGAGTATGCGGTACCCAGAATACAGACTGGGCACAGGAATGTGTACATTGCGGAGCTCAAAGACCAGAGTCCGTAGCTCCAGTCCACAGTCGGACTAGGGTAATACAAGTAAATAATCCAAATGCGGGTCAAGCAGGACAGCCACCTACAGTGACTCGACAAGTCGTTCTGAGGACATGGACACCTTGGTCGGCTGACACTCTTATGGCATTAATACAGAATGCTCCTGATCCCGTAGCAAAACCTGCCGCATTCTGTAGATTCGTGACACAATTACTAGACACACATGAAGCAACTTGGCAAGATGGGAAGGATTTGTGTAGACATAAAATGACACTGACGATGTTTAATCAATTTATGAATGAAATTGCTCCACATAGACCACAAGGGGATCCAGCGGCAGATCCACCAGGAGTACACCCCCGTCATATAGACTCTAGACCCCTGTTTATTAATCAGTTACGAGAATTTTGCCAAGGGAAACAGCAGGAAAGGGGTTCGACAGCGCCCATAAAACAGGCCCCAGGTCAGACTGTTACAGAATTTTACCTCAACATGGAAAGCATGATGGCTGACGAAGGTCTAGATTTAGCCTTACCCGTCACCATTAGGGCTTTCAATCGACAGTTTATGGAAGGACTAGTACCCCAAATAGGTGACAAACTGAAGGCATGTACTCCCGAATGGAGAGCCATACGGGACAGAGGAACATTGTTGCAGAAAGCACAAGGCATAGAGGCTGATTTAGCAGAAGCTAAACCCAGAAGGACACCGGGAGTTAACACTGTTGCCCGGGTCAATGAAGGAGGGAATTCCTCCCGTAAACCTCTTACCTGTTATTACTGCAACAAGGTGGGACATATAAAATGAGACTGTAGGAAAAGAATAAAAGACGAACAGGAAGGAAACACGGACAGAGACACGAGGGACTACAGACAGAGGGGTACCAACGATAGGGACGATCCGACCGCATGACTTGCCCCAGTCCTAGCTGAATCAGAGAACAAAATGCTCCACATGTTGATGAAGGTGGAAGGTAAACATGTTCCTTGTTTAGTTGACACAGGAGCATCACGCAGCTTATTATCTGATTCAGTAGTCCCTCCACACATGACATCCCGTGACACCATACCTATAAGTGGTTATGACGGTCTTTTGTCCGATGCCCCACTGACTAAACCTTTAAAAGTAAAAATAGGGAATCACATGTTTTTGTCACGCTTTTTGATTTCCAGAGGAGCCCCTACTAATTTATTAGGAGCAGATATTCTTCAGAGAATAGGAGCAAACATTACTTATCATCCAGATGGTATGGTCACCTTAGCAATAGGAGACGACCCAGAGGGTATAGAAATCTGTAATAAAATACAATGTTTGGAAGTAGAACCAGAACTGTCCAATACACCCTCGCCGGAAATAGATCAAATTCTGTCTAGCCTTCCGGAAGGGCTATGGGAAACACATCCAGCAGACGTTGGGCTTTTGCCCATACCCCCGGTTACTCTACAGCTGATTCCAGGAGCAGTTCTCCCCCAGCAGAAACAGTACCCACTCAGTGCGCCCCAGGAAGCAGCTATAGAACTACAAGTGGAGGCTCTACTCAAAAGTGGAGCATTAAAAGAAATACAGTCACCAGCCAATACCCCATTGTATCCGGTCAAGAAAAAGACATTGGGGGATGGCCCAGTAAAGTATAGAATGGTACAAGACCTAAGGGCGGTAAACAAAATATTGGTCCCAATAACGCCACTAGTACCAAACCCGCATACTTTACTTTCAGAAGTACCATCAGATAGCTCCTCATTTACTGTTATAGACTTGGCTAATGCTTTCTTTTCTGTACCCCTGGCGGAGGAATGTCAACCGTGGTTTGCGTTCCGTCTCAAAAACCGCCAGTTGACCTGGACACGCCTACCGCAAGGAATGGCGCATTCGCCAACTCTATACTCGCAAGCCCTACAGACAGTGTTGGGGGAATGGCAACCACCTGACACTTGTGTATTGTTGCAATATGTAGATGACCTATTGTTATGTTGTCCGGATAACGATACTTGTTTAAAAGCCACTCTATCATTGTTACAATTCCTGGCTGAAAAAGGGTGCAAAGTGAATAGAACTAAGTTACAGGTATGCCAGAAAAAGGTTGTCTTTTTGGGCCACTGTATATCCCAGGGTACTCGACACCTCACTGAAGACCGAGTCCAGGCCATAAGACAAATGAATATCCCACGCAACTTTAAGCAACTTCGTATGTTTCTGGGAATAGTGTCATATTGTAGACAATGGATACCACATGCCAGTTCTCTGATGCAGCCATTATATGATTGCTTGAAAATAGTACCCTATGTACTCACAGAAGCAGGTCATAAGTCTTTTAGCACCTTAAGAAAGTTACTAATTTCGGCACCTGCGATCGGGATCCCTGACTATACCAAAACATTTCATTTGTACATTGCTGAAATCACGGGACATGCAACAGGGGTGTTGACACAACAACACATCAAACAAAGGCCGGTAGCATATTTCTCAGCGGCTCTCGATCCTGTCTCTAGAGGATCACCGTCCTGTGTACGAGCAGTCGCAGCAGTGTCAATTATCATTGACAAATCCTCAGAAATTGTCTTAGACAATCCTGTAGTGGTACATACCACACATGACATACACGCCATCTTGTCACAAGTTCAGCCAAAGCACATATCAATGGCGAGGCAGCTGCGTCTGCAATGCACCTTGCTCCTACCTCCCAATGTTACCTTCCAGCGATGCACTTCCTTTAACTTAGCACAACTTCTACCCTTACAGACAGATTTGACAGGGGGGAGTAATGGTGAAGGCACAGCACAAGAAACTCAGGATTCTGACACACTTTCATTTCATGACATAACATCTGATGAACACGATTGTTTTCAACTTATGGAACAAGAGATCACGGGGTTCCCACATGTCACAGACACACCCATTGCAAATGCAGAACACACACTGTACATAGATGGTAGTAGATTTGCCGATGACAAAGGTAAATATCACACAGGTTATGCTGTGGTAACGGACACACAGGTAATTGAGGCAAAGTCATTACCAGCACACATGTCGGCACAAGAAGCGGAACTAACGGCCTTAGAAAAAGCCTTAGAACACTTAGAGGGACAAGAAGGGAACATTTACACTGACTCTGCCTATGCTTATGGTGTTGCACATGATTATGGCCACATATGGAAAGCTAGAGGTTACCTTACAGCAGCAGGCACACCTGTTAAACATGGTGAAGGAATCAAAAGAGTCCTGAACAATCTTCAAAAAGTTAGAAGAGTAGCCATTATGAAGATAGCGGCACACACGAGCGCAAAAACAATTGAGGCAAAAGGAAATGCATTTGCAGATTTAACTGCAAAACAAGCAGCTCTAGGGGAAGTAAGCCCTGAGACCTTAGCTACGGTAAAGGTGAGCATCCCAGAACCGACATGGCAGCAGATGAGTAAACTACAGGAGCAAGCAGGAGAGAGCGAGAAAGATAGATGGGTAAAAATGGGAGCAGCACCAGGCCTTGACAATATATGGAGGGAAGGAGGCAGAATATGCCTACCTGCCTCTCTATACCCAGCAATGGCAGCGGCTGTCCACTTGCCCACTCATGTCAGCTCCAATTCTATGTATAGAATTGTAAGCCAAGGATGGCTAGCCCCTGGATTCAGTAGTACTGCAAGGAACTACTGTGCTGCATGCCAAATCTGTCTGTTAAATAACCCAGGACAGAGAGTGAAAACCCCACGTAAACATCAGGTTCGGGCCCAGTATCCCTTTCAGAGACTGCAAATTGACTACATACAAATGCCTAAGAGCGGCCCATTTGAATTTTGTCTCGTGTGCATCTGCTTATTTTCAGGCTGGCCAGAAAGTTATCCTGTGAAATCAGCTACAGCGAAAGCCACAGCGAAGAAACTGATCACAGAGTTAATACCTAGGTTTGGTCTCCCAGAAACCATAGAATCAGATAGGGGAACACACTTTACAGGAGAAATCATGCAGAATGTAATGGCTATGTTAGGGGTTCAACAAAGTTTCCACACCCCTTACCACCCACAGAGTTCAGGATCAGTAGAAAGAGTAAATGGGACAATAAAGTTAAAAATACAAAAAGCTATGCAAGAGTTAAATAAACCTTGGCCAGAATGTCTGCCTTTAGCTTTGTTCTCCATAAGGTATACTCCAACGGGAAAAACAGGGTTATCCCCATATGAAATACTTTTTGGGAATGCACCCAGACTAGGTTTATACTTTCCACAGAGTATGCAATTGCAATGTGATAGTTTGACTGCATATGTGATACAATTACAACAGCATCTAACTAAGATCCACAAAAGTGTGTATTCTTCTCTTCCAGACCCTAACTCAATAGCAGGTACTCATTCACTGAGCCCCGGAGATTGGGTCTATGTAAAGAAACATACCAGAAAAGCTTTAGAGCCACGGTTTGAAGGACCATATCAAGTACTGCTGACCACTCCCACATCGGTCAAGTTGGAGGGTAAAGCAGCCTGGATCCACGCTTCACACTGTAAAAAGGAGCCAGTTGGCAAATGACAACATGTATCTTTTTATTCTTTTTGTTTCAGTAATCCTGACCAATAGTTTGGTTACCTCACAGAATGAAATTCACAAGGATGAAGGATTTTCTAAAAAAATGTTATTACTGAAGTTTAAATATGCTTATGCTCGGAAGTCAGGATATGAGAAATGTTGGATTTGCAGTAAATTACACCCCAGTACAGCAAACATACCACTGATGGCAGTTCCTATAAATTATACTGACCTTGCTAACAGTAGCATTAACATAACTGGAACAAATACCAGCAAGACAGTAATGTTTAAATCAAATGGTCTCGCCTTTCCCCCTGATTGGTGTTTCAACCTAGGGAACACAACGGGAGGAAATAGAGAATGCCAAGACAGCAAGTTTAATTTGTCCATTGTCGTATTAAATGGAAGCTTCTACCCCCAGTAATTCCAGCACACACCAGACATTATCTGACTTCCTCACTAACATTGTGGATAATAATGTTAGGTGGTTAGTATCCAACTTATCCCTCTATGGATACACCTCTCGTTATAGAAATGATATCAGTTCAAGATCAGTAGCTCTAGGAAACAATATATACATCTGTTGTGGGGATAAGTGTTATACCTGGATACCTAGAAGGGCTCAGGGATGGTGCTACCTCGCAAGTTTGGTACCAGTAATGGGAGTAGTGGGTGATGAACGAGGTGATCACCTACTAGAAGCTAGTATACACCCCAGATATCCCCTCAGATATCGTAGCAAGAGAGAAATATTCTTAGAGCAGGACATGGCATGGGCTTGGTTCCCGTCCTGGACAGGATGGGGTATAGACTTAATGAAGCGACTAAATAACTATACTGGAATAATTAATGATATTTTGGAGAAAAACTCTGATGACATTACTAAGTTAAATCTAGAGACCAGAGCCATCACAAAACAAATAGAATTACATGAGTTAGCGATTGAAAGTATGAGTGCAGCATTAACAGGACTCTGTGAGACTACAGAAGACTATGAATGTTGTACTTGGATACATAACACCAGCATCGAAGTACCCGACTATTATGACATCATTGCACAACACCGCACGGAAGTAAAGGATCTACAGGAGAAGGCCCGTAATATTGGCCGTGACTGGGATCCGTTTGGTGGAACTTTTAGCTTCTCAGGGTTATTCTCTTGGCTTAAGAAGGCAGCAATGACAATTATAGTGGTGCTTTTATTTGTATTTCTTCTTTATGCATGCTTTAAACTGCTCATGTGCTTTTGCAAGAAAGCCAAGGTAAATGCTGTAGAAAAGATGGAATTTTTGTAAGTTGATAAGTTGGATAAGATAGGTGGATTTAGTTTCTTGACATCACCCATCTTTCAGAAAGGCCACTCTTCCTGAATTTTAGATGTTGGTACTATCCAGGGGGATGGGTGTATACCCCTCTGACAACTCGCAGTCAGGGAGAGTACTTTGGACATAGGCCGACTAGAACTTGTTCAGGTGGACCCAGGGTAAGAGGGAGGGGTGATGTCAAAGGGGGAAGTTGTGAAGATCAGGTATAAGAATAAAAATGGTTGACAGTATATTTCTCTTAAATGCTTATCTCGTCTGTTTTCAGTTGTTTTAAAGACATCATTCTTAAAGGCCGGATGGGTGCAGTCATATCCAGTCACGTACACACAAAGAGGAAGCCATGTCATAAGGGTCAACTGCTGCATCAGCTCTAAGAGCAGAAGACACTTAGAAATTGCCTTTTATAGAAGTTGTTTTGTTTCAACATTTTTTTAACGCCTGTCTTTCCTTTGTGTATATAAGACCTGTGTGATAATAAAGAGACTCAGAGTGAGTGCGACCGTCTGAGCAGACATACTGAGAACTTTTTCCGTGTCTCCTTGCTTAGATAAGACTCTAATAATAATTGGGAAACGGTAACATAACTTATGAATAGGTGACTTGCAGTAGTCACACCTAACAGACCTGAGAGATATACCTCACCTACCCCTGTCATGTGACCTGAGAGAGAGAGAGAGAGATTTACCTCACCTACCCCTGTCATGTGACCTGAGAGAGAGAATTACCTCACCTACCCGTCATGTGACCTAAGAGAGAGACTTACCTCACCTACCCCTGTCATGTGACCAGAGAGAGAGAGAGACTTACCTCACCTACCCCTGTCATGTGACCAGAGAGAGAGAGAGACTTATCTCACCTACCGCTGTCATGTGACCTGAGAGAGAGATTTACCTGACCTACCCCTGTCATGTGACCTGAGAGAGATTTACCTCACCTACCCCTGTCATGTGACCAGAGAGAGAGTTAGCTCCCCTACCCCTGTCATCTGACCTGAGAGAGATTTACCCCACCTACCCCTGTCATGTGACCAGAGAGAGAGAGAGATTTACCTCACCTACCCCTGTCATGTGACCAGAGAGATTTACCTCACCTACCCCTGTCATGTGACCAGAGAGATTTGCCTCACCTACCCCTGTCATGTGACGAGAGAGATTTACCTCACCTACCCCTGTCATGTGACGAGAGAGATTTACCTCACCTACCCCTGTCATGTGACCAGAGAGATTTACCTCACCTACGTCTGTCATGTGACCAGAGAGATTTACCTCACCTACCCCTGTCATGTGACCAGAGAGAGACATTTACTTCACCTACCTCTGTCATGTGACCTGAGAGAGAGAGAGACTTACCTCACCTACCCCTGTCATGTGACCAGAGACAGATTTACCTCACCTACCCCTGTCATGTGGCTAGAGAGAGATTTACCTCACCTACCCGTCATGTGACCTGAGACTTACCTCACCTACCCCTGTCATGTGACCAGAGAGAGAGAGAGATTTACCTCACCTACCCGTCATGTGACCTGAGAGAGATTTACCCCACCTACCCCTGTCATGTGACTAGAGAGAGAGAGAGATTTACCTCACCTACCCCTGTCATGTGACCTGAGAGAGATTTACCTCACCTACCCCTGTCATGTGACTAGAGAGAGAGAGAGATTTACCTCACCTACCCCTGTCATGTGACTAGAGAGAGAGAGAGATTTACCTCACCTACCCCTGTCATGTGACCTGAGAGAGATTTACCCCACCTACCCCTGTCATGTGACTAGAGAGAGAGAGAGATTTACCTCACCTACCCCTGTCATGTGACCTGAGAGAGATTTACCCCACCTACCCCTGTCATGTGACTAGAGAGAGAGAGAGATTTACCTCACCTACCCCTGTCATGTGACCAGAGACAGATTTACCTCACCTACCCCTGTCATGTGGCTAGAGAGAGATTTACCTCACCTACCCGTCATGTGACCTGAGACTTACCTCACCTACCCCTGTCATGTGACCAGAGAGAGAGAGAGATTTACCTCACCTACCCGTCATGTGACCTGAGAGAGATTTACCCCACCTACCCCTGTCATGTGACTAGAGAGAGAGAGAGATTTACCTCACCTACCCCTGTCATGTGACCTGAGAGAGAGAGACTTACCTCACCTACCCCTGTCATGTGACCAGAGAGAGAGAGAGATTTACCTCACCTACCCCTGTCATGTGACCAGAGAGATTTACCTCACCTACCCCTGTCATGTGACCTGAGAGAGATTTACCCCACCTACCCCTGTCATGTGACTAGAGAGAGAGAGAGATTTACCTCACCTACCCCTGTCATGTGACCTGAGAGAGAGAGACTTACCTCACCTACCCCTGTCATGTGACCAGAGAGAGAGAGAGATTTACCTCACCTACCCCTGTCATGTGACCAGAGAGATTTACCTCACCTACCCCTGTCATGTGACCAGAGAGATTTGCCTCACCTACCCCTGTCATGTGACGAGAGAGATTTACCTCACCTACCCCTGTCATGTGACCAGAGAGATTTACCTCACCTACCCCTGTCATGTGACCAGAGAGATTTACCTCACCTACGTCTGTCATGTGACCAGAGAGATTTACCTCACCTACCCCTGTCATGTGACCAGAGAGAGACATTTACTTCACCTACCTCTGTCATGTGACCTGAGAGAGAGAGAGACTTACCTCACCTACCCCTGTCATGTGACCAGAGACAGATTTACCTCACCTACCCCTGTCATGTGGCTAGAGAGAGATTTACCTCACCTACCCGTCATGTGACCTGAGACTTACCTCACCTACCCCTGTCATGTGACCAGAGAGAGAGAGAGATTTACCTCACCTACCCGTCATGTGACCTGAGAGAGATTTACCCCACCTACCCCTGTCATGTGACTAGAGAGAGAGAGAGATTTACCTCACCTACCCCTGTCATGTGACCTGAGAGAGAGAGACTTACCTCACCTACCCCTGTCATGTGACCTGAGAGAGATTTACCTCACCTACCCCTGTCATGTGACCAGAGACAGATTTACCTCACCTACCCCTGTCATGTGGCTAGAGAGAGATTTACCTCACCTACCCGTCATGTGACCTGAGACTTACCTCACCTACCCCTGTCATGTGACCAGAGAGAGAGAGAGATTTACCTCACCTACCCGTCATGTGACCTGAGAGAGATTTACCCCACCTACCCCTGTCATGTGACTAGAGAGAGAGAGAGATTTACCTCACCTACCCCTGTCATGTGACCTGAGAGAGAGAGAGACTTACCTCACCTACCCCTGTCATGTGACCTGAGAGAGATTTACCTCACCTACTCCTGTCATGTGACCAGAGAGAGACATTTACCTCACCTACCCCTGTCATGTGACCTGAAAGAGAGAGAGACTTACCTCACCTACCCCTGTCATGTGACCTGAGAGATTTACCTCACCTACCCCTGTCATATGACCTGAGAGAGAGAGAGAGAGAGAGATTTACCTCACCTACCCCTGTCACGTGACCTTAGAGAGATTTACCTCACCTACCCCTGTCATGTCACCTGAGAGATTTACCTCACCTACCCCTGTCATGTGACCTGAGAGAGATTTACCTCACCTACCCCTGTCATGTGACCTGAGAGAGATTTACCTCACCTACCCCTGTCATGTGACCTTAGAGAGATTTACCTCACCTACCCCTGTCATGTGACCTGAGAGAGATTTACCTCACCTACCCCTGTCATGTGACCTTAGAGAGATTTAGCTCACCTACCCCTGTCATGTGACCTGAGAGAGAGATTTAGCTCACCTACCCCTGTCATGTGACCTGAGAGAGGGATTTAGCTCACCTACCCCTGTCATGTGACCTGAGAGAGAGAGAGAGACTTACCTCACCAATCCCTGTCATGTGACCTGAGAGATATACCCCACCTACCCCTGTCATGTGACCTGAGACAGATTTACCTCACCTATCCCTGTCATGTGGCCTGAGAGAGAGACTTACCTCACCTACCCCTGTCATGTGACCAGAGAGAGAGAGAGATTTACCTCACCTACCCGTCATGTGACCTGAGAGAGATTTACCCCACCTACCCCTGTCATGTGACTAGAGAGAGAGAGAGAGATTTACCTCACCTACCCCTATCATGTGACCAGAGAGAGAGATTTACCTCACCTACCCCTGTCATGTGACCTCAGAGAGAGAGAGAGACTTACCTCACCTACCCCTGTCATGTGACCTGAGAGAGAGAGAGAGAGAGAGACTTACCTCACCTACCCCTGTTATGTGACCTGAGAGAGATTTACCTCACCTACTCCTGTCATGTGACCAGAGAGAGACATTTACCTCACCTACCCCTGTCATGTGACCTGAGAGAGAGAGAGAGACTTACCTCACCTACCCCTGTCATGGGACCTGAGAGAGATTTACCTCACCTACCCCTGTCATGTGACCTGAGAGATTTACCTCACCTACCCCTGTCATATGACCTGAGAGAGAGAGAGAGATTTACCTCACCTACCCCTGTCATGTGACCTTAGAGAGATTTACCTCACCTACCCCTGTCATGTCACCTGAGAGATTTACCTCACCTACCCCTGTCATGTGACCTGAGAGAGATTTACCTCACCTACCCCTGTCATGTGACCTGAGAGAGATTTACCTCACCTACCCCTGTCATGTGACCTTAGAGAGATTTACCTCACCTACCCCTGTCATGTCACCTGAGAGATTTACCTCACCTACCCCTGTCATGTGACCTGAGAGAGATTTACCTCACCTACCCCTGTCATGTGACCTGAGAGAGATTTACCTCACCTACCCCTGTCATGTGACCTTAGAGAGATTTACCTCACCTACCCCTATCATGTGACCTGAGAGATTTAGCTCACCTACCCCTGTCATATGACCTGAGAGAGAGATTTAGCTCACCTACCCCTGTCATATGACCTGAGAGAGAGATTTAGCTCACCTACCCCTGTCATATGACCTGAGAGAGAGATTTAGCTCACCTACCCCTGTCATGTGACCTGAGAGAGAGATTTAGCTCACCTACCCCTGTCATGTGACCTGAGAGAGAGAGAGAGAGAGAGAGAGAGAGAGAGAGACTTACCTCACCAATCCCTGTCATGTGACCTGAGAGATATACCCCACCTACCCCTGTCATGTGACCTGAGACAGATTTACCTCACCTATCCCTGTCATGTGGCCTGAGAGAGAGACTTACCTCACCTACCCCTGTCATGTGACTAGAGAGAGATTTACCTCACCTACCCCTGTCATGTGACTAGAGAGAGATTTACCTGACCTATCCCTGTCATGGGACCAGAGAGAGATTTACCTCACCTACCCCTGTCATGTGACCAGAGAGAGATTTACCTCACCTACCCCTGTCATGTGACCAGAGAGAGATTTACCTCACCTACCCCTGTCATGTGACCTGAGAGATTTACCTCACCTACCCGTCATGTGACCTGAGAGAGCTATCTACTTTACCTACCCCTGTCATGTGACCAGAGACAGATTTACCTCACCTACCCCTGTCATGTGGCTAGAGAGAGATTTACCTCACCTACCCGTCATGTGACCTGAGACTTACCTCACCTACCCCTGTCATGTGACCAGAGAGAGAGAGATTTACCTCACCTACCCGTCATGTGACCTGAGAGAGATTTACCCCACCTACCTCTGTCATGTGACTAGAGAGAGAGAGAGATTTACCTCACCTACCCCTATCATGTGACCAGAGAGAGAGATTTACCTCACCTACCCCTGTCATGTGACCTTAGAGAGATTTACCTCACCTACCCCTGTCATGTGACCTGAGAGAGAGATTTACCTCACCTACCCCTGTCATGTGACCTCAGAGAGAGAGAGAGAGAGACTTACCTCACATACCCCTGTCATGTGACCTGAGAGAGAGAGAGAGAGAGAGAGAGAGACTTACCTCACCTACCCCTGTCATGTGACCTGAGAGAGATTTACCTCACCTACTCCTGTCATGTGACCAGAGAGAGACATTTACCTCACCTACCCCTGCCATGTGACCTGAGAGAGAGAGAGACTTACCTCACCTACCCCTGTCATGGGACCTGAGAGAGAGAGACTTACCTCACCTACCCCTGTCATGTGACCTGAGAGATTTACCTCACCTACCCCTGTCATGTGACCTGAGAGAGAGAGATTTACCTCACCTACCCCTGTCATGTGACCTTAGAGAGATTTACCTCACCTACCCCTGTCATGTGACCTGAGAGAGATTTACCTCACCTACCCCTGTCATGTGACCTTAGAGAGATTTACCTCACCTACCCCTATCATGTGACCTGAGAGATATAGCTCACCTACCCCTGTCATATGACCCGAGAGAGAGATTTAGCTCACCTACCCCTGTCATGTGACCTGAGAGAGAGATTTAGCTCACCTACCCCTGTCATGTGACCTGAGAGAGGGATTTAGCTCACCTACCCCTGTCATGTGACCTGAGAGAGAGAGAGAGAGAGAGAGAGAGAGACTTACCTCACCAATCCCTGTCATGTGACCTGAGAGATATACCCCACCTACCCCTGTCATGTGACCTGAGACAGATTTACCTCACCTATCCCTGTCATGTGGCCTGAGAGAGAGACTTACCTCACCTACCCCTGTCATGTGACCAGAGACAGATTTATCTACCTACCCCTGTCATGTGACTAGAGAGAGATTTACCTCACCTACCCCTGTCATGTGACCTTAGAGAGATTTACCTCACCTACCCCTATCATGTGACCTGAGAGATATAGCTCACCTACCCCTGTCATATGACCCGAGAGAGAGATTTAGCTCACCTACCCCTGTCATGTGACAGAAGAGATGACAATGCACAGTCATGAATGATAAAATCTACACTAGGTGTGCAAATATTACATAATACCCGTCACATGACCTCAGGTCACCTAACAAGGTGGGGGGGGGGGGGGCATAAAGGGTATTATCGGGCAGTTACCCCACCTCTGTCAGGTGAGGTGTGAGGGGTATTAACCTGACACCTATATACATCACATTGTACAGAGAGCGGAAATACTCCGAATATCCGGCACAGAACTCACACTGCAGTAATGAAATGTCTGCCTTACCTGTGTGCAGAGGGTCCGATACAAGCTGAAGATCCTCATCAGGTAAAACTGGAGCACCACTGGGTGTGGGTGGGGGCCCCGCTCTGTACTGGGGGCCCTGCATTGGGAGCCCCACTCTGTACTGGGGGCCCTGGAGAACCTCAGAGAGAAGTGTCAGTGGTGGATGTGAGTGCTGAGCTCTCCTCACCTGAATACTGATTGTGAGCAGGAAGAGCCCAAACCTCACCTGAGACAGGTGTACACAGGAACTTACCTGAGTATACCCCAATCCCCCCTCTGTCCTTCTATTACACCCCAATCCCCCCCCTCTGTCCTTCTATTACACCCCAATCCCCCCCCTCTGTCCTTCTATTACACCCCAATCCCCCCCCCTCTGTCCTTCTATTACACCCCAATCCCCCCCTCTGTCCTTCTATTACACCCCAATCCCCCCTCTGTCCTTCTATTACACCCCAATCCCCCCCCTCTGTCCTTCTATTACACCCCAATCCCCCCCCTCTGTCCTTCTATTACACCCCAATCCCCCCCTCTGTCCTTCTATTATACCCCAATCCCCCCCTCTGTCCTTCTATTATACCCCAATCCCCCCTCTGTCCTTCTATTATACCCCAATCCCCCCTCTGTCCTTCTATTACACCCCAATCCTCCCCTCTGTCCTTCTATTATACCCCAATCCTCCCCTCTGTCCTTCTATTATACCCCAATCCTCCCCTCTGTCCTTCTATTACACCCCAATCCCCCCCCTCTGTCCTTCTATTACACCCCAATCCCCCCTCTGTCCTTCTATTACACCCCAATCCCCCCTCTGTCCTTCTATTACACCCCAATCCCCCCTCTGTCCTTCTATTACACCCCAATCCCCCCTCTGTCCTTCTATTACACCCCAATCCCCCCTCTGTCCTTCTATTACACCCCAATCCCCCCCTCTGTCCTTCTATTACACCCCAATCCCCCCTCTGTCCTTCTATTACACCCCAATCCCCCCTCTATTACACCCCAATCCCCCCTCTATTACACCCCAATCCCCCCTCTATTATACCCCAATCCCCCCTCTGTCCTTCTATTACACCCCAATCCCCCCTCTGTCCTTCTATTACACCCCAATCCCCCCCTCTGTCCTTCTATTACACCCCAATCCCCCCCTCTGTCCTTCTATTACACCCCAATCCCCCCCTCTGTCCTTCTATTACACCCCAATCCCCCCTCTGTCCTTCTATTACACCCCAATCCCCCTCTGTCCTTCTATTACACCCCAATTCCCCCTCAATTATACCCCAATCCTCCCTCTGTCCTTCTTTTACACCCCAATCCCCCCTCTGTCCTTCTATTACACCCCAATCCCCCCTCTGTCCTTCTATTACACCCCAATCCCCCCTCTGTCCTTCTATTACACCCCAATCCCCCCTCTATTATACCCCAATCCCCCCTCTGTCCTTCTATTACACCCCAATCCCCCCTCTATTATACCCCAATCCCCCCTCTGTCCTTCTATTACACCCCAATCCCCCCCTCTCTGTCCTTCTATTACACCCCAATCCCCCCCCTCTGTCCTTCTATTACACCCCAATCCCCCCTCTGTCCTTCTATTATACCCCAATCCCCCCTCTGTCCTTCTATTACACCCCAATCCCCCCTCTGTCCTTCTATTACACCCCAATCCCCCCTCTGTCCTTCTATTACACCTCAACCCCCCCTCTGTCCTTCTATTACACCCCAATCCCCCCTCTGTCCTTCTATTACACCCCAACCCCCCCCCTCTGTCCTTCTATTACACCCCAATCCCCCCCTCTGTCCTTCTATTACACCCCAATCCCCCCCCCTCTGTCCTTCTATTACACCCCAATACCCCCTCTGTCCTTCTATTACACCCCAATCCCCCCTCTGTCCTTCTGTTATACCCCAATCCCCCCTCTGTCCTTCTATTATACCCCAATCCCCCCTCTATTATACCCCAATCCCCCCTCTGTCCTTCTATTACACCCCAACCCCCCCCCCCTCTGTCCTTCTATTACACCCCAATCCCCCCCTCTGTCCTTCTATTACACCCCAATCCCCCCTCTGTCCTTCTATTACACCCCAATCCCCCCCTCTGTCCTTCTATTACACCCCAATCCCCCCTCTGTCCTTCTATTACACCCCAATCCTCCCCTCTGTCCTTCTATTACACCCCAATCCCCCCCCTCTGTCCTTCTATTACACCCCAATCCCCCCCTCTGTCCTTCTATTACACCCCAATCCCCCCCTCTGTCCTTCTATTACACCCCAATCCCCCCTCTGTCCTTCTATTACACCCCAATCCCCCTCTGTCCTTCTATTACACCCCAATCCCCCCTCTATTATACCCCAATCCTCCCTCTGTCCTTCTTTTACACCCCAATCCCCCCCTCTGTCCTTCTATTACACCCCAATCCCCCCTCTGTCCTTCTATTACACCCCAATCCCCCTCTGTCCTTCTATTACACCCCAATCCCCCCTCTATTATACCCCAATCCTCCCTCTGTCCTTCTTTTACACCCCAATCCCCCCTCTGTCCTTCTATTACACCCCATTCCTCCCCTCTATTATACCCCAATCCTCCCTCTGTCCTTCTTTTACACCCCAATCCCCCCCTCTGTCCTTCTATTACACCCCAATCCCCCCCTCTGTCCTTCTATTACACCCCAATCCCCCCTCTGTCCTTCTATTACACCCCAATCCTCCCTCTGTCCTTCTATTACACCCCAATCCCCCCTCTGTCCTTCTATTACACCCCAACCCCCCCCCTTTGTCCTTCTATTACACCCCAACCCCCCCCTCTGTCCTTCTATTACACCCCAATCCCCCCCTCTGTCCTTCTATTGTACCCCAATCCCCCCTCTGTCCTTCTATTACACCCCAATCCCCCCTCTGTCCTTCTATTACACCCCAATCCCCCCTCTGTCCTTCTATTACACCCCAATCCCCCCTCTGTCCTTCTATTACACCCCAATCCCCCCTCTGTCCTTCTATTACACCCCAATCCCCCCTCTGTCCTTCTATTACACCCCAATCCCCCCTCTGTCCTTCTATTGACACCCCAATCCCCCCTCTGTCCTTCTATTACACCCCAATCCCCCCTCTGTCCTTCTATTACACCCCAATCCCCACTCTGTCCTTCTATTACACCCCAATCCCCCCTCTGTCCTTCTATTACACCCCAATCCCCCCTCTGTCCTTCTATTACACCCCAATCCCCCCTCTGTCCTTCTATTATACCCCAATCCCCCCTCTGTCCTTCTATTATACCCCAATCCCCCCTCTGTCCTTCTATTATACCCCAATCCCCCCTCTGTCCTTCTATTATACCCCAATCCCCCCCCTCTGTCCTTCTATTATACCCCAATCCCCCCCCTCTGTCCTTCTATTATACCCCAATCCCCCCCCCTCTGTCCTTTCTATTACACCCCAATCCCCCCTCTGTCCTTCTATTACACCCCAATCCCCCCTCTGTCCTTCTATTACACCCCAATCCCCCCCTCTGTCCTTCTATTACACCCCAATCCCCCCCCTCTGTCCTTCTATTACACCCCAATCCCCCCCTCTGTCCTTCCATTACACCCCAATCCCCCCCTCTGTCCTTCTATTACACCCCAATCCCCCCCCCTCTGTCCTTCTATTACACCCCAATCCCCCCCTCTGTCCTTCTATTACACCCCAATCCCCCCCTCTGTCCTTCTATTACACCCCAATCCCCCCTCTGTCCTTCTATTACACCCCAATCCCCCCTCTGTCCTTCTATTACACCCCAATCCCCCCTCTGTCCTTCTATTATACCCCAATCCTCCCCTCTGTCCTTCTATTATACCCCAATCCCCCTCTGTCCTTCTATTATACCCCAATCCCCCCTCTGTCCTTCTATTACACCCCAATCCCTCCCTCTGTCCTTCTATTATACCCCAATCCCCCCTCTGTCCTTCTATTACACCCCAATCCCTCCCTCTGTCCTTCTATTATACCCCAATCCCCCCCTCTGTCCTTCTATTACACCCCAATCCCCCCTCTGTCCTTCTATTATACCCCAATCCCCCTTCTGTCCCTCCAATATACCCCAATCCCCCCCCCCTCTGTCCCTCCAATATACCCCAATCCTCCCCTCTGTCCCTCTAGCACACTCCAATCCTCCACTCTGTCCCTCTATTATATCCCAATCCCCCTCTGTCCTTCTTTTATACCCCAATCTCCCCTCTAGTACAGCCCAATCCTCCCTCTGTCCCTCTATTATACCCCAATTTCCCCTCTGTCCCTCTAGTATACCCCAATCCTCCCTCTGTTGTCTCTAGTATACCCCAATCCCCTCCTCTGTCCTTCTATTATACCCCAATCACCTCCTCTGTCCCTCTATTATTCCCCAATCCCCTCTGTCCCTCTAATATACCCCAATCCCCTCCTCTGTCCCTCTAATATACCCCAATCCCCTCCTCTGTCCCTCTAATATACCCCAATCCCCTCCTCTGTCCCTCTAATATACCCCAATCCCCTCCTCTGTCCCTCTATTATTCCCCAATCCTCCCTCTGTCCCTCTATTATATCCCAATCCTCCCTCTGTCCCTCTAGTACACCCCAGTCCTTCCCTCTGTCCCTCTAGTACACCCCAATCCTTCCCTCTAATACACCCAATCCCCCCTCTGTCCCTCTATTATACCCCAATCCCCCCTCTGTCCCTGTATTATACCCCAATCCTCCCTCTGTCCCTCTATTATACCCCAATCCTCCCTCTGTCCCTCTATTATACCCCAATCCTCCCTCTGTCCCTCTATTATACCCCAATCCTCCCTCTGTCCCTCTATTATACCCCAATCCTCACTCTGTCCCTCTAGTATACCCCAATCCTCACTCTGTCCCTCTAGTATACCCCAATCCCCCCTTGGTCCCTCTAGTACACCCCAATCCCCCCTTGGTCCCTCTAGTACACCCCAATCCTTCCTCTGTCCCTCTATTACACCCCAATCCTCCCTCTGTCCTTCAATTTTACCACAATCCCCTCTCTTAAACCCCAATCTCCCCTCTGTCCCTCTTATACCCCAATCCCCTCTCAGTCCCTCTAGTACACCCCAATCCTCCCTCTGTCCCTCTAGTACACCCCAATCCCCCCTCTATTATACCCCAATCCCCCTGCTGCTGCCCCTCTATTATACCCCAATTCCCTCTGTCATTCTATTATACTCCAATCCCACCCTCTGTTATACCCCAATCCCCCCTCTATTAAACCCCAATCATTTACTCTGTCCCTCTAGTACATCCCAATTCTCCTTCTGTCCCTCTATTATATCCCAACCCTCCCTCTGTCCTTCTATTATACCCCAATCCCCCCCCCTCTGTCCTTCTATTATACCCCAATCCCCCCTCTGTCCTTCTATTATACCCCAATCCTTCCCTCTGTCCTTCTATTATACCCCAATCCTCCCCTCTTTCCTTCTATTATACCCCAATCCCCCCTCTGTCCTTCTATTATACCCCAATCCTTCCCTCTGTCCTTCTATTATACCCCAATCCTCCCCTCTGTCCTTCTATTATACCCCGATCCCCCCCCTCTGTCCTTCTATTATACCCCGATCCCCCCCCCTCTGTCCTTCTATTATACCCCGATCCCCCCCCCTCTGTCCTTCTATTATACCCCGATCCCCCCCCCCCTCTGTCCTTCTATTATACCCCGATCCCCCCCCCTCTGTCCTTCTATTATACCCCGATCCCCCCCCCCCCTCTGTCCTTCTATTATACCCCGATCCCCCCCCCCCTCTGTCCTTCTATTATACCCCGATCCCCCCCCTCTGTCCTTCTATTATACCCCGATCCCCCCCCTCTGTCCTTCTATTATACCCCGATCCCCCCCTCTGTCCTTCTATTATACCCCGATCCCCCCCTCTGTCCTTCTATTATACCCCAATCCCTCCCTCTGTCCTTCTATTATACCCCAATCCCCCCCCTCTGTCCTTCTATTATACCCCAATCCCCCCCCCTCTGTCCTTCTATTATACCCCAATCCCCCCCTCCGTCCTTCTATTATACCCCAATCCCCCCCCTCCGTCCTTCTATTATACCCCAATCCTCCCCCTAGTTCTACCTGTAGTAATTATTGTCCTATTTTGTTGCTTTTATCTTTCCAGAAATGTTTTTTCAGTTTATTTATTACAGAGGGATATAAAGGAGAAGTAACGCTATCACCATTATCAGGTGTTGGTTGACTCTGGCCCGGGTCGCTCAGGTGTGTCGTTGCTTCTGCTCAGTAATTTGGGGTTGCTCAGGGTAGCACAATCCTACAATCACTACATACACATGTACCAATGCAATTAACCACTTCGCCCCCAGGCCAATTCTGACATTTCTCTCCTACATGTAAAATTCATCATTTTTTTTTCCTAGAAAATTACATAGAATCCCCAAACATTATATATGTTTTTTTTTTTTTTTTTTTTAAGCAAAGACCTTAGAGAATACAATGGCGGTTGTTGCAACTTTTTATCTTGCACGGTATTTGCGCAGCAATTTTTTGAACGCGTTTTTCTTCAGAAAAAAAAAAACAGTTTAACGCTTAAAAAAACAAAAAACAAAAAAAACAGTAAAGTTAGCCCAATTTTTTTCGCATAATGTGATAGATGAAGATACACCGAGTAAATAGATACCCAACATGTCACGCTTCAAAATTGCACGCGCTCGTGGAATGGTGCCAATCTTTGGTATTTAAAAATCCCCATAACATTTTTTACTGGTTACATGTTTTGCGTTACAGAGGAGGTCTAGGGCTAGAATTATCGCTCTCGCTCTAATGTTCACGGCGATACCTCACATGTGTGGTTTGCACACCGTTTTCATATGTGGGCGGGACTTACGTATGCGTTCGCTTCTGTGTGCGAGCTCACGGGGACAGGGGCGCTTTACATTTTTGGTTTTGTTTTTATTGTTAATTTTTTTTTTTTTTTTAGTTTGACACTTAAAAAAATAAAATAAAATTTGATGACTTTTATTCCTATTACAAGGAATGTAAACATCCCTTGTAATAGGAATATGGCACGATCGGACCTATTTACAGTGAGATTTGGGGGGGGGGTCAATAAGACCCCACATCTCACCTCTAGTCTGGGAAGCCTAAAATGGAAAAAAAAAAAAAAAAAACGATCTTGGCTTCCCAGCCGAGGCGCCGCCGTTATTTTGAATGCACAGGCCGGGCGTGACGTCATAACATCACGCCCGGCCTCCGAACGATCATAGAAACTCCGGGGACCACTGGTCCGCCGGAAATCTCTATGGTATCATCCGGGGGCCGGCGGATCCTGTGACCGATGAGTCGGTAGAAGAACCAGAGGGCGGCGGGAGGGGAGGGACGTCCCCTCCCGCCGCCCGTAAGAACGAAGAAGCGGCGGAACAGCCGCTATGATCATTCTTATGGTGCAGGGAGTCGCCGGCTGAAAACGCCGATATCTGAATGATGTCTGTGGCCTCCGGCATCATTCAGATATAACCACTGAAAAAGTCGAGGCCGTCTCAGGACATCCACCCGGCGCAAAGTGGTTAAAGAGAACCCTTCTGCAAGACGGCCCCAACGAGGCCACGCTTACAGGTCACACACTTCCAGTACTGAAGCTGATCCCTACTGACCGAAGCACCGAGTCCTATAACTGGACACAGCTGGACAGGAGGGGCGGCGGCTTATAGAGGAACAGATCCCCCCTCGCTTCTGCAGCTGCTGAATGCCTGCGGGAGGGAGAGGAGAAGCGGACATTCTGTGTCTATAGGAGGGAGGGGATTGGTTCATATATATGCCGCCGCCGCCGCCCCTCCTATCCAGGTGTGCAGGAGATCAGGCCACACAATTGCGACCCTTGCAGATACACTCCTGGTCAATGCGTTCACAATCCTTTAGAGCAGTGATGCCGAACCTCGGCACCGCAGATGTTTTGAAATGACATCCCATGACGGTCAACTACACTGCAGAGTGCATGAGGATCATGGGAAATGTAGTTCCAAAACATCTGGGGTGCCATGGTTCACCATCGCTGCTCTCGAGCCATGCTAGAAGGCAGCCTGCAGCACGGACCTGTCATCAGCTACATGGGCATGCGTCTTCCTACCCTGTTTCCCCTAAAATAAGACCTAGCGTGAGTGTCGGTGATGGCTGCAATATAAGCCCTACCACCCAAATAAACCCCACCCTCTTTCCCCAAAAATTAAGCCCTACCCTGAGAATAAGACATAGAAGGACTTTAACTAGGGCTTATTTGGGGGGTAGGGCTTATATTGCAGCCATCGTCGACAATCACGCTAGGTCTTATTTTAGGGGAAACAGGGTAGTTCCTACCAATAAATTTTCTGATTTGGACCCTATTTCCTGGCTGGAAGACATCCAGCATCATCTAGGTCGGTGATGGTGAACCTCGGCACTCCAGATGTTTTAGAACTACATTTCCCATGATTCTCATGCACTCTGCAGTGTAGTGGAGCATCATGGGAAATGTAGTTCCAAAACATCTGGGGTGCCGAGGTTCGCCATCCCTGATCTAGGTCTTTCTACTCCAGCCTGCCCATCCCTTGCATTCATTGGTTTTCAGTTTTTTTTTTTTCCAATCATGGAAGCTCAGCATCATGTGGGGATTGGCTATGCTGGTCTGCATGCAAATACATCCTGCCAAGGAACACCCAACTCCTCCCAGACTCACATCCATTTTGATATTTCCATAACTCCTCCCAAGATAAGGTGACCAGATTATTTTTATTTTTAAATGAGATCTGGGGAAGGTTTTTTTTATTGCCAAATGGTAAAATATTTTATAAGCATATTTTGCTCAAATGATATATACAGTGCATGTGTTTATGGAAGGATTGTATGATATATACATTATTTCTCACATTAAAAACAAATAAAATTAAAAAGATACTGCTTAGAATTTTTTGAGATATGACTACCAAATGCTATTAAGATAGAGAAAAAGCAGAGTTCAGGAGTGCGCTACATAAAGAATGCAGAGTTCAGGAGTGCGCTACAGATAGAATCCAGGGCCAAGGAGTGCACTACATATAGAATCCGGGGCCAAGGAGCAAGCTACATAAAGAATCCAGGGCCATGGAGTGCGCTACACATAGAATCCGGGGCCATGGAGTGCGCTACACATAGAATCCAGGGCCATGGAGTGCGCTACACATAGAATCCAGGGCCATGGAGTGCGCTACACATAGAATCCAGGGCCATGGAGTGCGCTACACATAGAATCCAGGGCCATGGAGTGCGCTACACATAGAATCCAGGGCCATGGAGTGCGCTACACATAGAATCCAGGGCCATGGAGTGCGCTACACATAGAATCCAGGGCCATGGAGTGCGCTACAGAAAGAATGCAGGGCCAAGGAGTGAGCTACATAAAGAATGCAGACTTCAGGAGTGGGCTACATATAGAATGTAGGGCCAAGGAGTGCGCAACATATAGAATACAGGGCCAAGGAGTGCACTACATATATAATGCAGGGCTAAGGTGCGAGCTACACAAAGAATCCAGGGCCAAGGAGTGCGCTACACATAGAATGCAGGGCCAAGGAGTGCCCTACACATAGAATGCAGGGCCAAGGAGTGCCCTACATATAGAATGCAGGGCCAAGGAGTGCCCTACATATAGAATGCAGGGCCAAGGAGTGCCCTACACATAGAATGCAGGGCCAAGGAGTGCCCTACATATAGAATGCAGGGCCAAGGAGTGCCCTACATATAGAATGCAGGGCCAAGGAGTGCCCTACATATAGAATGCAGGGCCAAGGAGTGCCCTACATATAGAATGCAGGGCCAAGGAGTGCCCTACATATAGAATGCAGGGCCAAGGAGTGCCCTACATATAGAATGCAGGGCCAAGGAGTGCCCTACATATAGAATGCAGGGCCAAGGAGTGCCCTACATAAAGAATGCAGGGCCAAGGAGTGCCCTACATAAAGAATGCAGGGCTCAGGAGCATGCTACGTCTAGAATGCAGGGCTAAGGAGTGCGCTACATAGAGGATGCAGGGCTAAGGAGTGCGCTACATAGAGGATGCAGGGCTAAGGAGCACGTTGCATCAAGAATGCAGGCCTGTGTACATCAGGAATGCAGGGCTCAGGAGTGTGCTACATAAAGAATGCAGGGCTCAGGAGTGCTCTACATAAAGAATGCAGGGCTCACCAGTGCCCAACATAGCAGCCTCACCTGTGCAGGGGTTCAAAGAGAACCGATCATCACACAGGCCGGCGTCTCCCACTGTGTCAGCTTTAATTTGAATGGCCGAGTGCTCGCCGTCAGAGAAGCCCAGCCTTCCTCCTGGATTGGCTCCCACCTATGACAGACAGCACATGTTCCCGGCATTTGACAAGTGTGCGGTCTGTCAAAGGAGCCATAACAGGAGGTGGGATTTTATGTGATGGCGGGCACCCGGCGTTAAAGCTGACACAATGTGAGATGCCACCCAGTTAACCAGTGTGTGCCACCCAGGGTGGACTGCCCCCTCTGCTTCAGCACCTGCCCTGCAATCCAGGAACAGACCGCCCAGAAACAGGGGACGTCTGGTCACCCTATCCCAAGAACCAGCCCACTACTTGCATCAGGACTGGTGGCTGTGATATTTTCACAAACGTGTGTACAGCGCCCTGCCGCTCCCTCCCACAAGCAACGATCTGCCTGCACTGCATAGAGAAGCACAGAAACCCAGTGATGACATCACTGGGTATTAAATAAGGTAAGTAATATAAAGGGTTCTATTTAATAATGGAATATGCTTGTCAGTGAGGGCGGAGGAACCAAGGAAGGTAAAATACAAGCAGATTAAACTTTAACTGGTTTTGCACTCTGACCCCCCATCAGACATTTCCTATTCATCACCTGATGGCGGTTTAATTGGCTGCAGTTTGCAGAAGAACATTCCTCTATTAAAGAACGACATGGGGACAAATAGTGACGTCCTGTCTAGACAGCAACGCGCCTTTTTACCAGTCTTGTCATGTTGCCCGTTGTGCTCAGAGCTCCTCACAAAGGGCGATTCTTCCCCCCCGGAACACAAATATTTTACAGATTTTTTCTTCTTTCAACAGCTTCCTTCAATTTGAGGCAGAGTGCGAGCTCTTGAGTCAAAGCATTGACCTAAATAAGAGAAGATAACGCTGGACACACATACTGGATACAAATGAGCAGCAACACACACGACAGACCAGCTGCTATTCTCAACTTTGCCAATGTGTGGATGTGGCACTCCGTGACGAGGTCGGAGCATTTACACTCACCCGCCACTTTATTAGGTCCCCCTTGCTAGTAGCGGGTTGGACCCCCTTTATTAGGTCCCCCTTGCTAGTAGCGGATTGGAATCCCTTTATTAGGTCCCCCCTTACTAGTAGCGGGTTGGAACCCCTTTATTAGGTCCCCCTTGCTAGTAGCGAGTTGGACCCCCTTTATTAGGTCCCCCTTGCTAGTAGCGGGTTGGACCCCCTTTATTAGGTTCCCCTTGCTAGTAGCGGGTTGTACCCCCTTTATTAGGTCCCCTTGCTAGTAGCGGATTGGACCCCCTTTATTAGGTCCCCCATGCTAGTAGCGGGTTGGACCCCCTTTATTAGGTCCCCCTTGCTAGTAGCGGGTTGGACCCCCTTTATTAGGTCCCTCTTGCTAGGAGCGGGTTGGACCCGCTTTATTAGGTCCCCCTTGCTAATAGCGGGTTGGACCCCCTTTATTAGGTCCCCCCTGCTATTAACGGGTTGGACCCCCTTTATTAGGTCCCCCTTGCTAGTAACGGGTCTAGTAGCGGGTTGGACCCCCTTTAGTAGGTCCCCCTTGCTAGTAGCGGGTTGGACCACCTTTATTAGGTCCCCCTTGCTAGTAGCGGGTTGGACCATCTTTATTAGGTCCCCCTTGGTAGTAGCGGGTTGGACCCCCTTTATGAGGTCCCCTTTGCTAGTAACGGGTCTAGTAGTGGGTTGGACCCCCTAGCTAGTAGCGGGTTGGACCACCTTTATTAGGTCCCCCTTGCTAGTAGCGGGTTGGACCCCTTTTATTAGGTCCCCCTTTTTAGTAACGGTTGGTCCTCCTTGCTAGTAGCGGGTTGGACCCCTTTATTACGTCCCCCTTGCTAGTAGCGGGTTGGACCTCCTTTAGTAGGTCCTCCTTGCTAGTAGCGGGTTGGACCCCCTTTTGCCTTCATTCTTGGTGGAATAGACACAACAAGGTGTTGGAGACGTTCCTCAGAGATTTTGCTCCATAGTGACCTGATAACATCACGCTCTGTGCAGGAATAGGCAACGTTCATGCGGTAGCCAACACAGCCCCCAGGTTACTGGTTCAGCACTTCACAACCAGCTCACTAGTCATTGGGTGGCCCATGCCCCGCCTACGAGCAGCGAGGCGTGTCTCAGAAATACAATTAAAAGTGTTTCTATAGCGCCAATATTTTACGCACCACATTCTCATCGGTCCCTGCCCTTTATGACCGTATAGTCTGAAGGTTCCTATTCCCCATGGAGGGGGCGTAGCTTAGAGACCAGCCTGAGGCGGACATACACTTGCATTTCATGGGATGGTTTTGATGGCACGGCCAAAGGTAGGTGCTCTTCATTACTCAGCGACGGTAGGGGCCAGGACGAGCTCCCTCCCATGCCAGCACTCGCACCAGTGGACACGGAGGACTTGCACCCCTCTTATGCTTTGGCAGCTCACATGGGGTTTCCTCAGGTCCTATCCAAATAACATACATAGACTAGGGCCAATTACGACAGGGTCCAGTTATCCTACCAGCACATTTATGGAGTGTGGGAGGAAACCGGCACAAGGAGAACAAGCAAACTCCATTTGCCAGAAAAGCTGCCACTTCAAAATGCATTGTCCAGGATGCCTTCTAACCTCGCCCTGAACAGCGGCCGTATGGAGGACTGGTGACATCACATTCCCTGCTGACGTCAGTTCCGGTCACGTTAGGTCTGGTCTTCCGGCAATTGGATTCTTCTCCATCTTTACAGTTCCAGCATCCCCCTGCCTGCCGATTTGGACCTCAGCATCACCTCCATCGAGTGGCCACGAGGATCGGGTAATGTAGAGCCACGCAGGACATCATCACACCATAGTGCCAAGTATTGGGGGGGGGGGGGGGGGGGGATGGAACAGACCCCACTTTTATATTTTAGATTATTAACCACTTGCCAACCACCTACCTAGGAATCCACCTAATTTTCTGCAACCGTTTTCTCCGATAAAAGCGATCCAAGTGGCTGACTGGCAGCTGGATTACTTTTAGAAGTGGTGGGAGAGGGTCGTCCTTTCTGGAGATTCTCAGGCTGATCTGGGAATCCATTGACTGGGATTGCAGCAGCTGGCAATAAAGATTAGCAGAGCAAAGATGGCCTTCACTCTTCTCTATGACCTAGGAGGCCCGGAGCAACTTCATGACCTCACTGCTGGTACACAAGGAGATTTATTTATTTATTTATTTTAAATTGGATGCTTTCCATTGTAGAGGAGAGATTTGGGGTCTTAGAGGATCTGTCCCCTCTTATTTCTATCACAAGTGATGTTTACATTTCTTGTGAGAGGAACAAAAAGTGATCAAAAATATAAAAGTAAAAGGGAGAGTGAAAATAAAAAAAAATAAAAAAAATAAAATAAAAAAATAAAATAAAAAAAAATAAATAAAAAAATAAATAAATAAAAAAAAAATGTATATATTATTACTTTTTTTTTTTTTTAGAGCACTCACGCACAGTGCTGAACACATACATGTGTCACGCCTCCATAATGTAGGCAACGGTCACACTACACGTGGAAAAAAAATTAAAAAGGGACAGGGTGTCAAAAAAAACAAACGTCCACAAAACGCCTACATAGTTTGCACCACACATCTACTAGACACCTCTTCTGTAACTCTAACCTGTAGAAATTTTTAAGCGTCACCTATGGAGATGTTTAAGAACCCGAGTAGTTTGGTGTCATTCCACATGCTTGCGCAAATTTAAAAGCTTGACATGTTGGGTATCTATTTACTCGGCCTAAAAGCAGCTTTTATATATTACAAAAAAATAAATAAAAAAATAAGGCTATATATATATAAAAAAAAATTTCCCCATTATTGTGTATTTTTTCCCCAAAAAATGCATTTGAAAAACCACTGTGCTAATACTGTGCAACATAAAATTGTAGAAACTGCCATTTTATTCTTTAGGGCATCTACTAAATATATATATATATTTTTTTTTACATACTGTAGTTTGGCCCCATTCAACATGTGTGCACAAATTTTAAAGCTTGACGTGTAGGATATATATTTACTCAGCATAACATATTTTAATTTAAAACAAAAATGGGCTATATAGTGTGTTTTTTTTTGTTTTTTTTATTGCATTTGAAAAAGCGCTGTGCAAATAGTGTGCGACCCAAAAAAAATAATTGCAGCGACCGCCATTTTATTCTCTAGGGCCTCTGCAAAAAACAAAAAAAAAAAACTGGATTTTTGACTTACCGTAAAATCTGTTTCTCTGGTTTCATTGACAGACACAGCGCTTCCCTATTCAGAACCATAGGGTTATATCACCCCCTACAGGAGTAGGACACTAGGCAGAAAAAAAAAAATATATAAGCCTTGGCTACACCCATGGGTAGTCCTAAGTGACATTCACCCCCCTCTCTGCTAGAGGCCTTCAGTTTTGTCCCAAGCAGGGTCAGAAGCATTGAATACTCCATAGAGGGGGGTGGGTGCTTTGTCCGTCAATGAACTCAGAGAAACGGATTTTACGGTAAGTCAAAAATCCTATTTTCTCATTCGTTTATCGACACAGCGCTTTTTTATTCAGAACCATAGGGATGTCCCGAAGCAGTGCCAAACATGAAGGGTGGGGCAGCCAACAAAAACAAAACAAAAAAAAACAAAAAAAAAAAAAAAACAAAAAAAAAAAAAAAAAACAGGCCAACCAGACAACCTGGAGCTCAACTGGAGCCCAACCTGAACAGCAAGAAAACCCCTGCATGAGGGGGGAAAAGCCTGCAGAACCTTGCGGCCACAAGAGGCATCCACAGATGCCAGCACATCCACTTTGTAAACGTGTGCGCCGACGACCAGTTGGCCGCCTTGCACACTTTTGTCACTGATGCCTGATGACGGAAGGCACAGGAGGGACTCAGCAGCCGAGAGTGCGCCTTCACCGGGAAGGGAACACGACCCCGGACAGAATAGGCCGGAGTCACCGTCTGTCTGATCCATCTAGAAATGGTTGCCAAAGAAGCAGACAGTCCCCTTCTTTGGCCCTTCCGCGATCACAAACAGGGAGTCTGACCTCCGTAAGGACTAAGTGGCCGCCAAATACACCCCGATCGCCGAACCACATCCAAGGTGTGTAAGGAAAATTCCCTCGGATGTTGCGGCCTGGGACACAGGGAAGGCAACACAATGTCTTCACTTAAATGGAAATCAGTAACAACTTTTGGAAGGAACGAAGGACATAGAACCACCTTGACCTTAGGAATCACCGGGTATGGCGTGCGACAGAATAAAGACGCCAGTTCCGACACCCTGCGAGCAGAGGTGATAGCCACTGAGAAGGCCACCTATGACAGAGCGAGCAAGGGAATTTCTCAAATATTTTCAAAACTTAAGCTTGTTTAGAACCAAAAGCATCAGAAGTCCCACGATGGCAAGGAAGACTTCACTGGTGGAACCAGGTCGCACCCCCGAATGAAGGTACGCACCAGGGAATGCAAAGCCAGGGGGCATTGAAAGAAAAACGCCAAAGCCCGATACCTGGCCCTTGATAGTACTCAAGGCCAACGTCCCTCAGAAGAAAAGTCAAAATCCGAGCCAACGAAAAGGAACGTGGGTGAAACCCCACTGACTCACACCATGAAATGTACGCTTTCCACGTCCGATGATATATACCTTCCTGGAAGTAGACTTCATAGCTTTGAGTAGTGTCTGAATCACCGATGCAGGTAAGCCTCTATCCTTCAACACTTGGCTTTCAACAGCCAGGCCGTTAAAGCCAGTGACGGGGTAAAGCAGGGTAGAAGATCAGATCTTGGGATAGCAGATCCTGCCTGAGAGGCAGCCACCAGGGGGCCTCTGCGACCAGTTGCACCAGGTCGGCGTACCAGGACCAATGGGGCCAGTCTGGGGCCATTAGAATGACCAGAATTCCTTCGGCCTCGATCTTGCGTAACAGCCGAGGCAGAAGCTTGAGTGGAAAGGCATAAGTCAAACAATACTGACCCCATGGAGCCACCAGAGCGTCTGAGGCATCAGCTAGACTAGAGGGTCCCAACACCTGGCCACAAACCTTTGCGCCTTTCTGTTGACCCAGGATGCCATCAGAGCTACCTCTGGAGAACCTCAACGCAGACATATCTGTTGAAATACCTCCTGATGAAGGGACCACTCCCCTTGGTCCATCACTTGTCTACCGAGGTAATCCGCCTGCCAGCTGTCCACCCCCGGAATATGGACAGTGCAGGTGGCCAGGATGCCCATCGGAGAATGCCGGCTACTTCCAGGGCCGCCAACACACTCCTTATTCCTTCCTGATGGTAGACATAGACCCCCCAAGTGGCATTCTCCGACTGGATCCGTATCGGGAGCCCCTAAAGTTGATCCATCCAATGATCGAGGTGGCCGTCGTCGGCAGAGCGGGTGGACGGCCCGCGCGGGCGGAGCGGGTGGACGGCCCGCGCGGGCGGAGCGGGTGGACGGCCCGCGCGGGCGGAGCGGGTGGACGGCCCGCGCGGGCGGAGCGGGTGGACGGCCCGCGCGGGCGGAGCGGGTGGACGGCCCGCGCGGGCGGAGCGGTGGATGACCGCCGTGGTCTCCGATAGTGAACCGCTGGGCCATTATACTGACTCGTCAGTGACTAACATCTGAATTGCATGCCGGCTGCCAATTTAGCCAAAACACTTGCAGGGGGTGCCCGACAACCATTATAAAAAATAATAATAATAATAATAAATAAAAATAGATCCAGGCGGTGTGTACAAAGCCTCAGCAATTATTATTGCCACCCAATTAACCCCAAGTATAAAATATTCATGGTGAAGCTGTTCAAATAAAACAGCAAAATGATTGCGTTTTCGTAAATGTTGTCACATTTTAATTTAAACATCAAATAAATGTAACATTATTTTTGTTTTAAAATAGGAAAAAAAAAAAGAAAGGAAACAGAACAAAGGTTTCTTGATTTTGTTTTTTTATCATGTTTTTTTTCTTTTTTTTTTTTTTTTTCTTCAATATCACTGAAGGGGAGGAGAAGTTAAGCCAGATTACAAACATTTATGCATGCATAGTGAAAAGAAACAAGATTTTTTTTTTCTCTTTACCAAATTCACACAGTTTTTTGTCTTTGTAAAATAGTTAGTAAATCTACGGAGCACCAACATACCTAAAAATGTGTTATCTTTAAGCTTTCATGATCCGGTTACAAAAAAAAAAAAAAAAATTATCAAAGTAAAAGTTACAAACAAGCTCTTTAAGATTGCCTGTCAGAAAATAAAATGCAGAACAGATTTTGTGTCTTTATTTTTTTAAAGTATATGCTTTTATTTAAGTTTTTTTTTGTGTTTTTTTTTTTAATATATATTTTTTCACTTTTTTTTTTCCGGTTTTTGCACATTTATTAGGTGGACAAATTATTCTGTAATTAAAGCAGTTTTGTATGCTTATTTATTTCCCTCTCAGAGGTATCTGTAGAGTTTAACAAACCAAAACAAAACTTAAAAAAGAAAAAAAAAAAAAAAAATTACAAAAATCTGAAATGCGTTATATACCTTGCAAAAGTACATGCGTAAAAAAAAAAAAAAAAAAAAAAAAATTAAAATATATATATATATATATTTTGAAAATTATTCGGTCTCCCCCTCCTTCTAGTATTTTTTTTCCTGATTGACATTGATCAAATGTTTAAGCATACAAAATGTCAACACATCTTTTTTTTTTTTCTTAAAGGTTGGTACCATTGTGAGATTAATTTGAAAAAATAAAATGCTTTCAAAATTTACAAATACCATTACAAGCACACAAGGCTGATTTTACTCCAATCTCTTCCTGAATTAGGGACTGGATATAAAGCAAGATACTAAAATTGCAGCAAAAAAGACATTTTTTTTTTCTTTTTTTTTTTTGCACCAAGGTGTCACAAAAAATGGATTTCAAGCGGCCTCTGAAAGTTCTGTTGTCATCAGAAAAAAACATTTAAAAAGGAGGTCCGCAAGACACCCACTTAGTGAGGCAAACTGTTATGCATGGTCCCCCCCACCCCACCCCCAACCCCTCCCCAGAGATCTTTTTAAAATCAGCTGCTTGCCGGTCCCTAATAAAAAAGAGATTTAAACATAAAAAAAAAAAAAAAAAAAGGAACATGTTTTCTACAAAATAAAAATAAAGGCAGCATCCTTTATCAAGAAAAATGTTGATGAAACTCAAATATTAACATTTGCTGCTTTTTTTTTTTTTTTTGAAAAAAATAAAATAAAAAATTCAAACAAAAGAAAAAAAATAAAAAAGGAGAAAAAAATAAAAGGAGCTTAAAAGCAGTAACATACGATTTTTACATTAACTGGCTATTTCTGGTACAGAAATCCAGTATTGGATGCCAATGTCGATTGAATAAATGTAAAGAATACTTACAATTTTTTTTTTTTTTTTTTTTAAATACACTTTGACAAAATTTTTAATATTTTTCCTCTTAAAATGTTTGCTTTTTTTTTTTTTCTTTTTCTGTTTGTATTTTTTTTTAATCATTTTATTTTTATTATTTTTTTTTTTTTTTAAATAAAACCAAAACTATTTTGCAACATGACACATAAGAAAAGTCTGCTTAAAAAAAAAAAAAAAATGAATATATATATTTTTTTTTATATTTTCCTTTTTTTTAAATCTCTGTAACAACTTGTGGACTTAGCAGTAAAGCTATCAACTGTCTGTGTGAATGTATATTTATTTAAAAAATAAATATAAAGCCACACATTTTAGTGTATATGTATCTATGTGTATATGTCTACCTTAGGGCACATACTGGAGCGGGAAATCAAGTCCCACGACTGTCGGGAACATTGGTGTAAAAAATTATTTGATTTTCTTTGCTATCCAAGGACAGACACAAGTTTAGAGGGGTGGCATTGTACAAGGCTATAGCAGAAAAAATTCGGATCATTTTGACAAATTAAAGAAAAAAAAAAAAAAAATACATAATACATACAATAAAATACATTTTAATAGGTTGTGTAACTCTTGTAAAGAGATTCTTGAAGTTTTTCCCTATCTGGCTGCAAGGGCACAAGAGCAGTAGACATATACACTGAGGTGTACAAAAACACACTTTTTATGCAAACTGATAAAAAAAACAAAAAAAACAAAACAAAAAAAAACAACAACTTTAAAATGAAAAAAAAAAAAAGCCAAAAATAGAACCTTAAAATTAACAGTTCCTGGTATTCTCCTTTACTTATTAATCAAATCTAAAACGTGTTCTCTCTACAAAACAGGAAAAAAAAAAAATACTGTATAAAACAAGAACACAAGTGAAGCGGGGGGGGATAGGGAAAAAAAACAAACAAAAAAATAAAATAAAACTACTTAAAATAGGAATAGAAACCATTGCTACCTGATGAACTGCCTAAGCTTAGTTCCTGAAATAAAGACAAAGGGTCGCTATTCTTTTTTGCCTGTTCTGGCGGGGGTTTGGGTTTGGGAGGGGCGCGCAGGGCACTTGCGTAAGACATGGTGGGTTTGCTGGCGCCCGTACTCTGCTGGACAGCTCCGGCCCCGTTAGGCTCTACAATCTGTTTGTTGGGCATGAGTGGGGGGAACTGCCCGAGATGCTGCAAGACGTTGTAGTTGAAAGAGTTGGACATCTGCATGTTCTCGGGTTTGAGATGGTCATCCGGAGGCTTTGCGATTTTCTGTTGAGTAACTAGAAAATAATACAGAAACCTGTTAGTAACTTTATTCACAAAAAAAAAAATAAAAAAAAAAAAAATTATATATATATATAATATATATATATATATATATATATATATATATATATTATACAATTATAAAAAAAATTAAAAATGATATATATATAAGCTATATATATATAAAAGATATTAGATATATATATATATATTAGCTATATATATATATATTAGCTATATATATATATATATAAGATATTAGCTATATATACAGTGACTACAAGTAGTATTCAACCCCCTGCAGATTTAGCAGGTTTGATAAGATGCAAATAAGTTAGAGCCTTCAAACTTTAAACAAGAGCAGGATTTATTAACAGATGCATAAATCTTACAAACCAAAAAGTTATGTTGCTCAGTTAAATTTTAATAAATTTTAAACATAAAAGTATGGGTCAATTATTATTCAACCCCTAGGTTTAATATTTTGTGGAATAACCCTTGTTTGCAATTACAGCTAATAATCGTCTTTTATAAGACCTGATCAGGCCGGCACAGGTCTCTGGAGTTATCTTGGCCCACTCCTCCATGCAGATCTTCTCCAAGTTATCTAGGTTCTTTGGGTGTCTCATGTGGACTTTAATCTTGAGCTCCTTCCACAAGTTTTCAATTGGGTTAAGGTCAGGAGACTGACTAGGCCACTGCAACACCTTGATTTTTTCCCTCTTGAACCAGGCCTTGGTTTTCTTGGCTGTGTGCTTTGGGTCGTTGTCTTGTTGGAAGATGAAATGACGACCCATCTTAAGGTCCTTGATGGAGGAGCGGAGGTTCTTGGCCAAAATCTCCAGGTAGGTCATGCTATCCATCTTCCCATGGATGCGGACCAGATGGCCAGGCCCCTTGGCTGAGAAGCAGCCCCACAGCATGATGCTGCCACCACCATGCTTGACTGTAGGGATGGTATTCTTTGGGTCGTATGCAGTGCCATCCAGTCTCCAAACGTCACGTGTGTGATTGGCACCAAAGATCTCGATCTTGGTCTCATCAGACCAGAGAACCTTGAACCAGTCTGTCTCAGAGTCCTCCAAGTGATCATGAGCAAACTGTAGACGAGCCTTGACATGACGCTTTGAAAGTAAAGGTACCTTACGGGCTCGTCTGGAACGGAGACCATTGCGGTGGAGTACGTTACTTATGGTATTGACTGAAACCAATGTCCCCACTGCCATGAGATCTTCCCGGAGCTCCTTCCTTGTTGTCCTTGGGTTAGCCTTGACTCTTCGGACAAGCCTGGCCTCGGCACGGGAGGAAACTTTCAAAGGCTGTCCAGCCCGTGGAAGGCTAACAGTAGTTCCATAAGCCTTCCACTTCCGGATGATGCTCCCAACAGTGGAGACAGGTAGGCCCAACTCCTTGGAAAGGGTTTTGTACCCCTTGCCAGCCTTGTGACCCTCCACGATCTTGTCTCTGATGGCCTTGGAATGCTCCTTTGTCTTTCCCATGTTGACCATGTATGAGTGCTGTTCACAAGTTTGGGGAGGGTCTTAAATAGTCAGAAAAGGCTGGAAAAACAGATAATTAATCCAAACATGTGAAGCTCATTGTTCTTTGTGCCTGAACTACTTCCTAATACTTTAGGGGAACCAAACAGAATTCTGTTGAATTGAGGGGTTGAATAATAATTGACCCTCTGAATAAACTTTTCACTATTTAAAAAAAAAATTAAACAAAGAAATAACATTCTTTTTTGCTGCAGTGCATTTCACACTTCCAGGCTGATCTACAGTCCAAATGTCACAATGCCAAGTTAATTCCGAATGTGTAAACCTGCTAAATCTGCAGGGGGTTGAATACTACTTGTAGGCACTGTATATATATATAAGATATTAGCTATATATATATATATATATATATATATATATATATATATATATATATATATATATATGATATTAGCTATATATATGATATTAGCTATATATATGATATTAGCTATATATATGATATTAGCTATATATATATATATATATATATATGATATTAGCTATATATATATATATATATATATATATATATATATATATATATATGATATTAGCTATATATATATATGATATTAGCTATATATATATATATATATATATATATATGATATTAGCTATATATATGATATTAGCTATATATATATATGATATTAGCTATATATATATATATATATATATATATATATATATGATATTAGCTATATATATATATATATATATATATATATGATATTAGCTATATATATATATATGATATTAGCTATATATATATATATGATATTAGCTATATATATATATATATATATATATATATATATATATATATATATATATATATATATATGATATTAGCTATATATATATATATATATATATATATATATATATATATATATATATGATATTAGCTATATATATATATATATATATATATATATATATATATATATATATATATATATATATATATATATATATATGATATTAGCTATATATATATATATATATATATATATATATATATATATATATATATATGATATTAGCTATATATATATATATGATATTAGCTACATATATATATATATATATATATATATATATGATATTAGCTACATATATATATGATATTAGCTACATATATATATATATATATATATATATATATATATATATGATATTAGCTATATATATATATATATATATATATATATATATATATATATATATATATATATATATGATATTAGCTATATATATATATGATATTAGCTATATATATATATATATATATATATGATATTAGCTATATATATATATATGATATTAGCTATATATATATATATATATATATATATATATATATGATATTAGCTATATATATATATATATGATATTAGCTATATATATATATATATATATATATATATATGATATTAGCTATATATATATATATATATATATATATATATATATATATGATATTAGCTATATATATATATATATATATATATATATATGATATTAGCTATATATATATATATATATATATATATGATATTAGCTATATATATATATATATATATATATATATATATGATATTAGCTATATATATATATATATATATATATATATATATGATATTAGCTATATATATATATATATATATATATATATATATATATATATATATATATATATATGATATTAGCTATATATATATGATATTAGCTATATATATATATATATATATATATATATATATATATATATATATTATAATATATATATTTCTAAAAAAATATACATACATCCAGTATGTTTTGCTGTTTTTTATGTGTTTATATTCTTAATTCTGTTCTGTGCAAAATTCAGTAAGAACACCAAGCGACTCTGTGGTCTTACCTAGCATGTCCCTTGGTGTTCCGGATCGGTTGGCCCCGTTGCAGGGAATGTTCTGGAACGGGGCGGCGGATGCAGCGTTGACCCAGAGCTCTGGAGATGAATAGCTGTATGATGCTGGTTTGTTTGGGTCCGGGTGATCTTTACCGAGATTTTCAGGACAAGCGGCTAATTCATCGGGACCTGTATGCACCGAGGCGGCCGAGATTCTTCTTTGGTACAGTGGCCTGCCGGGACCTCGCGGTTCATACTGGGTGGGATGAGAAGGAAAAAACGTGAAAAGACATTTCTACAAAAAAAAAAAAAAAAAAAAAAAAGCATCTTCACCAACACCGGGCCCATCCTGACTCTTCTCACATGCATTTTTTTTTTCTTGCTTAGAACCCCCAAACATCATCTGTATTTTCTAAGCAGCCCGGGGCCCTCCAGCTGTTGTGAGACTACAAGTCCCATGAGGCATTGCAAGGCTGACAAGTACAAGCATGACTCCCACAGGCAGAGGCATGATGGGACTTGGCCCCTCCAGCTGTTGCAGAACTACAAGTCCCATCATGCCTCTGCCTGTGGGAGTCACGCTTGTACTTGTCAGCCTTGCAATGCCTCATGGGACTTGTAGTCTCACAACAGCTGGAGGGGCCGCCAGTTTGAAACCCCTGCCCTAGAGAATAAAATGGCGATCGATGCAATTTTATGTCACACGGTGTCTGCGCAGCTTTTTTTTTTTATGCAATTTTTTGGAGAAGAATATAAAATTTTCATGCAAAGAAACACAATATATAACCCAATGTTTTACTAGAATATAAAGATGATGTTACGCCAAATAGTTACCCAACACGTCGCATTTTAAAATTGTTTCTGCCTGTGGAATGGCGACAAACCAAAAAAAAAAAAACAACATCATATGCGACACTTTAAACATTTTTTTTTTTTTTTTTACAGGTTACCAGTTTAGAGTAATGCCCGGTACACACGGTCGGACTTTCCGACGGAAAATGTGCGATCGGATCTTGTCGTCGGAAATACCGATCGTGTGTGCGGGCTTCCATCTGACTTTTTCCGTCGGAATTTCCGACACACAAAAGTTTGAGAGCAGGATCTAAAATTTTCCCACAACAAAATCCGATCGTTTTAAATTCCGATCGTGTGCAGACGATTCCGGAGGGACAAAGTGCCACGCATGCTCAGAATAAAATTACAAGACAAAAGCTATTGGCTACTGGCCTCTTTATAGTCCAGTCACACGTGTTGTACGTCGCCTCGTTCCTGAACGATCGGATTTTCCGACAATTTTGTGCGGCCGTGTGTATGCAAGACAAGTTGGGGCCAAAACCCGTCAGAAAAAAAAAAAAAAAAAAAAATCAGAAGGATTTTGTAGTCGGAATGACCGGCCGTGTGTACGGGGCATTACAGAGGAGGTCCAGAGCTAGAATTATTGCTCTCGCTATAACGTTCGTGGCGATACCTCACATGTGTGGTGCGAATAACGTCTACATATGCAGGCGCAACCTACATTTGCGCTCACCCTCTGGGAGGGAGTCCTAGAAGGACGGGGGGCTTAAAATTTTTTTTTTTTTTTTACTTATTTATTTTACACTGTCCCTTTACTGTTTTAATCACTTTTATTATATTAATATATATTTATAATATTAAAATAAATATATTTTATTTATATATAGATATATATATATATATATATATATATATATATATATATATATATATATATATATATATATATATATATATATAGATATATATAATGAATAAAATATTATTATTTTATTAACAAGTAAACAACCTGTGTAATAGAAATCATTTAAAGCATGAGAGAGCCTCTTTACGGAGAGATCTGGGGTCAAAAAGGGTTAAAAGCAAAAGAAAAAAAAAAACTTTTTTTTAATCTTTTGTAAAAAAAAAAAAAAAAAAAAAAAAAAAAATTGATTATTTCCACCCTGGACAGGAAGTGATGTCATGAAGTCACTCCAGTCCTCCAAGGCCATAGAGGGGGCTCAAAGACGTTCTGGTCTATTATCCAGTCTGTGACCAGCCGGCTGCATCGTCTGATTGTTTCTCTGGTGCGCAGGTAAAAACGGAGAAGGGGTCAGGGGGAAGGGGGAGGGGCGCTTCTGAAAGCGTTCTAGTGGCTCATGAGAAAACCAGCCACAAAAAAAATAAATAAAAAAATGCTGGGGGTTATGGTTGCTAGCTTGGGGTTCTTCCCTTCACTTCCTGTCCCATCGCCAAGTGAGAGGACATCCCTCCAAAGTGAGGGGATCCCTGGTTATCAGCCATCGGATGACTTCCCCTCTATTCCTCTTCTGGGATTTTCCTTGAGCCCCGGGTTCACACTGTGGCGGACTTTGAATCAGACATCGCAGTGCGACTTCCCTGCGGCTTGCATACGGCTTTTCTAACAGACGTCGATGCAAGACTTGCCAAAGTCGCCCCTAAAGTAGCGTAGGAAACTTTTTCTAAGTGGGAGTGAGTTATGTCGCACCAATTAGAACGGTTCCATTGCAGTTAATGGGGTGCGACTTGAGAGTTCAAAGTTGCAT
Source organism: Lithobates pipiens (assembly GCF_037356315.1). Taxonomy (NCBI): domain Eukaryota; kingdom Metazoa; phylum Chordata; class Amphibia; order Anura; family Ranidae; genus Lithobates; species Lithobates pipiens. The sequence continues at coordinate 227,593,773 of NW_027507789.1, read as the reverse complement.
GACAAGTTGCGATTGTGCGAACCGAGCCTCACTCTCAATGATAACTAAATAATATATAATAATAAAAAATAATAATATAAAATAATAATAATATAATAAAATAGGACGCATGTATTCCGGGATTAGCGGCCTCTTCCTATAAAGTATTTGCGCCTTTATCCCGGGAGTCGGAGCCCCTCCCCCACAGAGCGGGGACAGATCCTCAAGTTACACTCGTTAATCAGGAGCAGCACGGCGTCCTCGCTCTCCAAAAACATCCAGAATATGAAATCAAACTCCCCCACTTAACGCCTTTCATTTGAAGTGAACATTAAACCCCAACCCCCCCCCCCCCGCCCACCAAAATTGCTTATTTTTTTGGATGGGAATCAAGCGATAATTAAACGCCAATTAGCTTCAATGAACAATGGCAGACACGCTCAATTAGGAGGCATTGTCAGAGAGCGAGCGGCGCGCTCTACGAGACGCCGCCATGAAGAGCGGACAGACTTTTTCCTCATATTAGTGGATTCCGCCCTCAGCGCTGACAGCCGCCTCCCCTCCCCCATCCCCCCCCTCCACCCTGTACGCTTTCACACATGAGAAAAAAAAAAGTGAATGCCTGCCGCTGCCGGCGCGGTTATGTAAGCGGAGAAGTTCGCACCTGGGTACAACCGAGGAGACGGCGTGACAACTGTCAGAGCGACAACAGCTGAGAACGAAGAACAGGAAGTCAGAACTTATAAAACACAGAATCTGAAATTTTCCCATAAAAATAACAAACATGTTCTACTTCCCTGCTCTGTGTGATGGTTTTTTGCACAGAGCAGCTCCGATCCTCCTTTTCTTTTGGGGTCCCCCGTTGGCGCTCCTGGCTCCTCCTCTTCATCATGCCTGCCCCCCCAAGAAAAGCCTCTTACCCTGGGAGAGCCTGTGCGGGCACGCTCCCAACTCCATTGACACAGACAGCAGGAAACCCCTTCCACTGGATTTGATTCACAGCAGCAGGAGCCAATCACTCCCGCTGCCATCAATCTATCCAATGAGGAGAGATACAGAGACGAGAGCCGCTGCACTCGTGCGCGTCGCTGGATTGGATCGGGCTCAGGTAAGTAGAAGGGGGGGGGGGGGGGGTCTGGAGGTCGCTGCAGAGAAGGTTTTTCACCTTAATGTATAGAATGAAAAGAAAAACCTTAAAGCTTTACAACCAATTTAACCGCTTCCCGACCGCTTCACGCAGATACACTGCGGCAGAAGGGCATGTACGAGCAGATTAACATACCTGTACATGGCCCTTTAAGAGGCTGCCTGCAAGCTCCATGACTGTGATCGCGGGTCCCATGGACTCGATGTCCGCGGGGATTCCCATGAACGTCTTACGGAGCGAAGAACGGGGAGATGCTAATGTAAAACAAGCATTTCCCCGTTCTGCCTAGTGACACTGATCACAGCTCCCTGTGATCGGGAGCGCTGATCAGTGACATGCCACACACAGCCCCCCCACTCCCCAGTTAGAATCACCACCTAGGACACACTTAACCCCTACAGCGCCACCTAGTGGTTAACCCCTTCACTGTCAGTCACATTTACACAGTCATCAGTGCATTTTTAATCGCTGTATAAATGTGAATGGTCCCAAAATCGCGCTAAAAGTGTCCAATGTGTCCGCCACAATGTCGCAGTCATGATAAAAATCACTGATCGCCGCCATTACTAGTAAAAAAAATTACCAATAAAAATGCCATAAAACTATCCTGTTTTATAGATGCTATAACTTTTGTGCAAATCAATCAATATACGCTTATCGTTTGTTTTTTGTTTTTTTTTACCAAAAATATGTAGAAGAATACGCATCGGCCTAAACTGAGGAAAATAACGTTTTCTTAAATATATTTTTTGGGGATATTATAGCAAAAAGTAAAAAATAATGCGTTTTATTTTTTTTCAAAATGGATGCTTTTTTTTTTTGTCTATAGCGCAAAAAATAAGAGGCGAAAAGCAGAGGCGATCAAATACCACCGAAAGAAATCTCTATTTGTGGGGAAAAAGGGACACCAATTTTGTTTGGGAGCCGCGTCACACGAACCGCGCAATTGTCAGCTAAAGCGACGCAGTGCCGAATCGCAAAAAGGGGTCTGGTCCTTTGGCCAGCAAATTGGTCCGGGGCTTAAGTGGTTAAACGAAAAAAACGTTCGTCCTGTTACCGTACGAGAAAAAATTTGGGAAATGCTCTGGTCCAGCCTGCTAAAGAGATATTTTATATATATATATATATATATATATATATATATATATATATATATATATATATATATATATATATATATATATATATATATATATATATATATATATATATATATATATATATACCGTATATAGGCCGACCCGAATATAAGCAGAGGCCCCCAATTTACCCCCAAAAAAACTGGCAAACTTATTGACTCGTGTATAAGCCGAGGGTGAGACATGCCTGTCCATCCCTGTGTGTGTGTCCGTCCATCCCTGTGTGTCCGTCCATCCATCCCTGTGTGTGTGTGTCTCCATCCATCCATCCATCCCTGTGTGTGTGTGTGTCTCCATCCATCCATCCGTGTGTGTGTGTGTGTGTGTGTGTGTGTGTGTGTGTGTGTGTGTGTGTGTGTGTGTGTGTGTGTGTGTGTGTGTGTGTCCAGCCTACCTGTGTCCCGAGCCTTTGTCCCGAGCCTCCGTCCCGTGTCGTGCCTTGCCTTCGTCCCGTCCCGTGCCGTGCCTTGCCTTGCCTCCGTCCCGTGCCCTCTTCGTCGGCGGCCATTGTAAAATTCAAAAGCCGCGCCTCCTCCTTCGCCTGTGATAGGCGGAACACTGAATTTCCCAGCAGCCTGTGTTCCGCCTATCACGGACGTCGTATCATCCTCGTCCGTAGTACGAGGATGAGACGACGCCCGTGATAGGCGGAACACAGGCTGCTGGGAAATTCAGTGTTCCGCCTATCACAGGCGAAGGCGGAGCCGGAGGCGCGGCTTTTGAATCATAGAATGGCCGCTGTCTGTCTGCTCGACACGCTGATCGAGCGGGCAGACAGCGATGACTCGAGTATAAGCCGAGGGGGGCACTTTCAGCCTCAAAAAAGAGGCTGAAAATCTCGGCTTATACTCGAGTATATACGGTATATATATATATATATATACATACATATACACACACACACACACACACACACACACCTCAAGTAAAGCCAGCCATACAAGCATCGAAAATTCCTACTGAAAGGTTCTAATTGCGATCCATTTGAGGGCACCCTGGTCATCGATCTATCGGTTTGTGTACAATCCAGGCTGTCGGGTTTTCCCCAAACTATTACAGTCAGCAACACTAATCATTGTGATCTGCCGGCAAGGAGCAGAATAGCGTTGCAGGAGGGACAAGAATCACGCAACCTTATTTCCTTACACCCGTGGACGCAAATAAAAATTTTTGAAACAAAACCCAAAAACAATATTTTTTATTTTTGCTAAAATAAATATATCCCAAAAAAAAAAAAAAAAAATAAAAAAAAACTTCCTTCATCAGTTTAGGCCAATATCTGTCCTACATTTTTTTTTTAACCCTAAAAAAAATCCCAATAAGCGTATATATCGATTGGTCTGCGCAAAATTTATAGCGTCTACAAAATAAAGAATATATTTAAGCATTTTTATTATTTTTTTTTTTTAAGCGGGACTACGACATTGCGGTGGACAGATCGGACACTTGACTTTTTTTTTTTTTTTTTTTTGGGGCCAGTGACATTTATACAGCGATTAGACCTAAAAAAAATAGCCACAGATTATTGTACAAATGTTGCTGGCAGAGAAGGGGTTAATACTAGGGGGCGATCAAGGGGTTAAATGTGTTCCCTAGGGAGGTGTTTTTTTTTTTTAACTGTGGGGTGGGAGGAGGGAGATCGCTGTTCCTGATCACTAGGAACAGCAGATCTCTCTCCTCCCCTGACAGAACAGGGTCATCTCTGTTTACATTGACAGATTCCCCATTCTGGCTCTCTGAGGAGCGATCGCGGGAGGGCCTGCGGGCATCGTGGCCACGCGCACCGTCACAGCCCGCGCACCTCCAGCGGCGCATGTTCGGTTGGTGAGAAAATTGCTGCGGTGTGAACGAAGGCGATCGCGATCCAAATGTTTTTAGACTGCAGCAGAGATGTGAATATTATCAGAGCGATGGCACCTTTGTATCAATAATTATCTCTTGGGGGGGAATCGGAGATTTAGCCCCGAAGTGATGCTTCAGGATGCGCCACGGAGACTGGCGATGTTCTCCGCCGCGGTAGAGGGGGGGGGGTACCGAGAACACCTCCGGCGAGTAGACCTAAATCTTCGGCTTTCATTAACGCCGGCGTGACACTAAGTCGCACTTTGATCTCGACTTTCAAAGGGAGAGATTACTTTAAACAGTCTGCCCACGCGATTTCTTTCTGAAGACGAGGTGGACGTATCGGCCAATATCCAATCGTTTAATGATTCTGTATAATCCGGCGGACAGGCTTCATTAGCGATCCCTCGTAGGGGTTAGGAAGGCAGCGCGGCACAACAGGCCCCCCCGTCTTTCATTTTATATTAAAACCCCGCAGTGACGTACAGGGAGGGGGGGAGGGGAGCGCATGCCGGTTTTATCCGCAGAGCTGGGAAATAAAATAATATATTTGCAAAAAAACGCTCGCTCACATTCGCCCGGGTAAGGAGCTTAGAAGCTGGGAAACCAGAAGCTGATTACACCCGGAGCGTCACTGCTAATTAACACTTAAAAGGGACAGTCCATCCGCTCCGGATATTCGAGAGAGGAAGGGACACTCAACAGGCTGAGATCAAAACGTCAAAATCGCTCAACGATCGCCCATCAATTCACGGACCCTCGAAACTCATTCCTGCCCATAGGATCCCGCTTCTCCTGCTGCAGGAAGAAAAGTCTCAGTCTTATTTTGCTGCAACCTTATCATTTCAAATTTGCAGAGTACGGAAGGGTTGGAACCCCCCGGACGGGGCGGGGTTCTGTTGGGGAGATTTTTCTCCACTTCCTGTCCAAAAATCAGGAAGAGGAAATTTCTTAGTCATGAGAGACAGTGATGGTGAACCTCGGCACCCCAGATGTTTGGGAACTACATTTCCCATGATGCTCCACTACACTGCAGAGTGCATGAGCATTATGGGATATGTAGTTCCAAAACATCTGGGGTGCCAAGGTTCCCCATCACTGTCCTAAGAGATCGGCTTACCCACCGCAACACATATACATACATACATGTTGCGGTTTGCAAGTGGTTTACCGGGGGTTATGGATAAAGCTCTCACTCGTAACCCAAGTATTTTTTTAGGCTTTCTCATGAGCTGCTGGAAAGCTTTCATAAGTGGCGGGAGGGACAAGGGACACCCACCACCACCGGTGTCTTGTCAAATAACGTCCTCCATCGGATAGTGTCTGCTGTGTACTGCGAATGCGCAGCAACACAGATTCCGAAAATAGCCGAGGATGAACGGCGCCTGCGCCGTGAGTCCAGGTTCTATCCCCACCATCCAAGTGGACATAGAGTAGGAAAAAAAAAAAGAGCCGAGCGCAGCGAGGGCGAGCCCAAAGCGGGGCGAGCTAAGCTCACCCGCGAGGGGCCCTCTGATATTCTCAACCCTATGTCCGCTTGGATGGTGGGGCTACCACCTCCACTCACGGCGCAGGCGCCGTTCAGCTTCGGAGATTTTCCGAAGCTTCGTATGCTCCGTACTGCGCATGCGCAGTACGGTCCGGACACTATTTGATGGCAGGACACTATACGACAGAACACCGGTATTTCTTGGACTTACCTTTTTACCAACACGCCCAAAAAACGATCCGACGATGTGGCCAGCTGGTAACAGAGGCAGTAGAAGACTAGATTGTCTTTGACCACCTCTATGGCCTTGGAGGACTGGAGGGACGTCATGACATCACTTCCGGTACAGTGTGGAAATAAATAATTGATTTTTTATTTTATTTTTTAAAGCAAAAGATACAAAATTAAAATTTTATTTGGATCTTTTGCTTTTAACCACTTCCAGGCCACCTGCCATCGTTCTAGGTCGGTACTAGGACGTTGAATAGTTGCCATAAGACCCATATTTTTTTTTTTTTTTTAATAACGGTGGGCGGTCTGCTTTCATGTAAAAGTGGTTGAATCGCCACAAGAGCACTTTTAATCGGCGGCAGGAGAGGTGCCCGCCCCCCCTCCCCCCCCGTGTCCCAGAGCCGTCAGTAGCGGCGGAGACGATCCGATCCTGAGGAAAAGATGGTCCCCACTTGGCTCCACAACAATGGACGTCAAACATCACTTCCGCTTAATGGTCTTAAAGGGGAATTACTTATTTTTTCAATAGGAAATAAAGATTTTTTTATTTTTATTGCACTTTAGTGTAAATATGAGATCTGAGGTCTTTTTGACCCCCCCAGATCTTACATTAAAGAGGTCCTGTCATGCTTTTTTTTTTTTTTTCCAACAAAGGATGTTTACATTCCTCGTAATAGGAATAAAAGTGATCCAAAAAATTTCAGTGTAAAAAAAAAAAAAAAAATTGATTTATAGAGCCCCGTCCCACCCAGAAGCGAACGCATACGCAAGTCGTGTCCGCATATATGTAAACTGTGTTCAACCCCACATGTGAGGTATCGCCGTGATAGTTAGAGCGAGAGCAATAATTCTAGCACTAGACCTCCTCTGCAACTCAAAACTGGTAACCTGTACACAATTTTAAACGTTGCAGACGGAGATTTTTAAGTGTCCAAGTTTGTCGCCATTCCACGAGCGGGCGCAATTTTGAAGCGTGACATGTTGGGTATCAATTTACTCGTTGTAACATTATCATTCACAATCTAAAAAAAAAAAAAAATTGGGCTGTTGTCTTGTTTTTTTAATTTAAAGTGTATTTTCCCCCCCAAAAATTGTGTTTATTAGGCCGCTGCACAAATACGGTGTTGCATAAAGTATTGCAACAACCGCCATTTTATTCTCCAGGGTGTCTGAAAAAAAAAAAATTATATATATATATATATAGTACGCAGGAAGTTGTTGATGGGGATGGGCTCAGGACTGTTCGGATCCTAGTCCCAACCCACCTGAGCAATCCCGCCAGCAAGCAGTCACTGCACAGCGCCAATAATGAGCAGCCTAGGTCAGGGCGTGTGAATGTGCAGCTGTGGGCCGGGAAATGCCTCACTGCCCATGACTGGCGTTGTGCATGGATGACTTCCTGGCGGGATTGCTCAGGTGGGTTGGGACTAGAATCCGAACACGCCTGAGCCCATCCCTATTCATGTCAATTGGAAAAAGCGGGTGCAGACACCGCCGCTGCTCCCAATTTGACATCTGTGTGGGTACCGGTCCCCAAATTCCCACTGTCTGCATTTAGGAACACGCAACGCTCACCCACGCAAATGTTAAATTGGGACCATTAGCTGCGTTTCAATCGACATTGAGACTGCCTGCACGGGGATGCATGGAACACCTGAGCATCTCCATATGGGCAGACATAACCCTCACACGGGTGTATGCTTAATTGTGCATGTGTACACAAGGCCTCAATGGCTTCTTCAGGGAATTTATATGGACCACAAAATCCCCCTGAAGAAGCCATCGTTGGCGAAACATGTAGGGATACGACATCTAGTATTGACCACTTCATGTAAACAGATATTACTGACCAGAAAAATAATTTTTAATATGCTCTGCTAATAATTTTAATGAACCCTATATGCATTGATGTTTTATGTGTATGTAATTACATAAAACAGCAACACATATAGGGTTCAATAAAATTATTAGCAGAGCATATTACAAATTATTTTGCCGGTCAATAGCATATGAATACATGAAGTGGTCAATACTAGATGTCGTATCCCTACATTTTTCGCCAACAAAGGCTTCATCAGGGAATTTATACTGACCAACATATACCCTGAAGAAGCCATTGTTGGCGAAACATGTAGGGAATACGACATAGCATTGACCACTTCATGTATAAAGATAGTATTGGCCAGCAAAATAATTTCTAATATACTCTGCTAATAATTTTAATAAACCCTATATGCATTGATGTTTTATGTAATAAAATTTCAATTTTATAATATTTACGTAATTAAACATAAACACATATAGGGTTCATTAAAAATTATTAGCAGAGTATATTACAAATTATTTTGCTGGTGAATAGTATCCTTATACATGAATTGGTCAATAATAGATGTCGTATCCCTACATGTTTCGCCAACAATGGCTTCTTCAGGGGATTTATTTGGACCACAATATCCCCTGAAGAAGCCATTGTTGGCAAAACATGTAGGGACACAACATCTAGTATTGACCACTTCATGTAAAACTGATACTATTGACCAGTAAAATAATTTGTAAAATGCTCTGCTAAGAATTTTAATGAACCCTATATGCGTTGATGTTTTATGTAATAAAATTTCCATTTTATAATATTTACTTTTTTTCCTTTGTTTTTGGGCACTGTCATAACCCCAATCACCCTGTTGCCATTGCCAATTTAATAGGAATGAGGTGCCGGATACTTAAGGGTCCCTCAACTTACTTTCCCAGCTACCGGTTTGTAGATTGTAATAGAAGAAATAATAACCTAGAAAACTGTAATCACTGTCACCAGCAATAAACAAACTGTAAACAAAGGTCCAAGTTACCTCTTCTAGATTGTGGAGTGACGTGGTGGACACAGCGCGGGGGGCAGGGGGCTGAAATGCTTCCGGTCCAGCTGGCGGCTGATGGTTGGGAACATGGATGAAGGGGTTCTGTGGTGCTCTATGCTGTAAGGGGGGAAGGCCATAAGGAAAACCCTGTCCCATGAGGGGGTTCTGCTGTAGGTTGGCGTAGGCCCAGGAGCCGTCGTGCTGCAGGTATTTCATAGGCGGTGGTGGGGTCATGTGATCGGAAGGAAGGGTGTAGGGGCTGTTGTAGACGTTGGCCATGTGTTGGGGGAAGGCGGGGTTGTTGGTCATGTCCATGTCTCGGGTGTTGTCGGTGAAGGTGGGAAAATGACCGCTGTGGTTGGAGGAAGGGGAGGCGAGCGATGGTGGGCTCCGTGGCTGGACCTGTCTGTACTGTAACAGTCTAGACTGTGGAGGGGGCATCTCCGGGAGGTCTCTGCCATCGCCTTGGTCCTGCTGTGACAACTCCCGCAGAAACTCCTGAAACCTGAGGAAACAGCAACGGGTAATGGGGTGATTAGGACACTCTTCACACAGCACTAGATACACAGCTAACCAATTACAATTTCTGTACCCAGTATGAGGGATGGAAAAAGCTGCTGTAATTGATGGGCAGCAGAAACCCGTAACCTTTTCTACCCAATAGGTCAGCGTATGGCAAACTCAAGTTCCTGGACTGGCAGTAATTTGCCGTATTCTTTAAGCAGTTCTTTAACCTGTAGCAGTTTTAGGTACACATACATAATTCTGCACTACCGCCTGCAGTAGGCGCCGGCTTCTGTTGTGATTATTCACAGCCGGGTGGCGTGCCGGCTTCTGTTGTGATTATTCACAGCCGGGTGGCGTGCCGGCTTCTGTTGTGATTATTCACACCTGGGTGGCGTGCCGGCTTCTGCTGTGATTATTCACAGCCGGGTGGCATGTCGGCTTCTGCTGTGATTATTCACAGCAGAAGCCAATCTGTGGGTGCCGGGCACTGGATGTCCTCTGGCATCCGCCAGATCATCTGGAAAACAACACAGAACAGGAAACTGCCTATGTCAACAAGGCAGATCTCAGTTCCGACAGGGGGCAAGGGATGGATTTTGTATTCCTGCAAAGCAGAAACTTCAATCCATGTCTTCCCTGAGTAAAAGAAGCACACACAGTACACAAACACTGGCTAGGCACACATTTAACCCCTTTGATGTTAACCCCTTTGCCAGCCACTGTCATTAGTACAGATTTTTTAGCACTGATCACTGTATTAGTGTCACTGGATAACTCAAAGTGTGTCAGTTCGTATCAGATTGTCCGCCGCAATACCGCAGTCAGTGATCGCCAGCATTACTAGTTTAAATTTTGTTTTTTAAATTCCATAAATATATCCCATAGTTTGTAGACACTGTAACAATTGCGTGAACCAGGGCTAGGCAACCTGGGCAATTGCGTAAATCAGGGGTAGGCAACCCGGGGCCCTCCATTTGTTGTGGAAATACATTTCCCATGAGGCATTGCAAGGCTGGCAGTTACAAAAACTCCCAGAGGCATGATGGGACTTTTAGTTCTGCAACATCTGGAGGACCCCAGGTTGCCTACGCCTGGCGCAAACCAAAAACATGTATGGCAGAATACATATTGGCCTAAATTTACAAAGAAATTTGTTTAGAATTTTTTTTTATTGGATATGTTTTATAGTAAAAAAAATTTTTTTTTTCCCAAATTGCCTTTTTTTTGTTTATAGCGCAAAATATAAATTTTTTTGTTTTATAGCGTTAAAAAATAAAACCCGCAGAGGTGATCAAATATCACCAAAAGAAAACAATTTGTGGGGGAAAAAAAAATATATATAAATTTTATTTGGGTACAATGTCACATGACAATTACAATTGTCAGTTAACCACTTCAATACGGGGCACTTTCCCCCCTTCCTGCCCAGGACAATTTTCAGCGCTGTCGCACTTTGAATGACAATTGCGCGGTCATGCAACACTGTACACAAACAGTTAGCGGTATTTGATCACCTGTGATTTATATTATTTGTGCTAGAAACAAAAAAAAGGCAGACAAAAAAAAAAAAACTGATGGGCACTGATAGGCAGCACTGATAAGTGCCACTGGATAGGCAGCACTGATAAGTGCCACTGGATAGGCAGCACTGATAAGTGCCACTGGATAGGCAGCACTGATGAGGAGCTACTGACAAGCATTACTGAGGGCGCTGACAGGCATTACTGATGGGGCATCGATTGCCACTGTTTAGCACTTTTATGGGCACTGACAGGCGTTCTTTCTGGGGCACAGGCTGGCAGCTGATGGGCACTGCACTGATAATGTGCCGAATATCAGCGCTGACCCCCCCCCCCCCCCTCCACCCCGACAGGGAGACCCGCCGATTGGCTCTCCCTGTCAGCGTGAACCAAGGAAAGCCGTTTTACCGGCACTTCTTGGTTCACGTGATGATCAGCTGTGATTGGTCACAGCTGATCACGTGGTAAGGAGCCTCTGTCAGAGGCTCCTTACCACGATCAGCGTTGCGGTGCGTCAGACTGCTCCTCAGATCGCCGTGCTGCGCCGATCCTGATCACGTCATGACGTCCGATCAGGATAACTAAACCACTTTGCCGACGTCATGCTATATGGCGGGCGGCAAGTGGTTAAAGTAACTCAATGGAATTTTTTTTTTTTTCTTTACATACGCTCACCAGTGCAGTACAGCGCCATCATATACTGTAACTGGTGTGGCGATCAGGGACACTGGTGACAGTACAAAAAAAATAATATATATATATATATATATATATATATATATATATATATATATATATATATATATATATATATATATATATATATATATATATATATATAATGCTACCATAGTAACATTGTACTACTCTGGGGAAGTGATCAGTATTTTTATTATTATTATTACAAATTATATTTTGCATATAGCAAGAAAATGTCATTGTTACACGCAAGCATTTTACTGAATAAAAAAAAAGATTGTTTGTTTTGTTCCAATTAGCCGCAGCTGAGCCTGTGATTGGCCCGGTCTGTACCATGTGCTCCCTGTGACCAATCACTGCTAGCAACACAATTGTAATCAATGGATGGCTTGAAAGGAAGCCACCCATTGCTAACAATTGTCATGTGACCTGCCGTGATTAACAGCGGTCACATGGTACCGGCAGTGGGCAGGTACGGCGAGCAGCCATCAGCTGTGTGCGGTGGACACAACCGGTGACAGATCGCGCCGCTGTGTGACCCGATCCATGAGGACATCAAATGACGTCCACCAGGCCGGCCACTGGCTTCATTCGCCCATAGGCCGGGGCGGGAGCCGCTTAAATCATTGCAGTGAATTCTTTTTTTTCTCATTCTACAGTTTGGCAACTTCAAATCTCAAAAGATGCAAAAATATTATCCGTGAAACAAAAGTATATATTAAGTATAGAAAAAAGTATATACACAAGTATAATCGTTTATTTAAAAAAAAAAAAGTCAAGGTCTTTATAATTGGTATGCTTACCCCTAAAACTGTATATCTATTATAAAAGTGTGGCCCTCTGTAAACGGAATGGGGCCCCTTGCTGGGTTATCCTAGGATAATTCGGGGTAGGCGTGGCCTTTTTTTTTTACCTGGAGTAGGTGATCTCTGCCTCCTCCTCTCCCCCGCCGGGTATCTTCCAGTTGGGTCGGACCAGCTGCTGATGGGCCAGGCCCATGGCCTGCATGTGGTGGTGGTGGTGAGGGAATGGCAGGCTGGCTTGGCTCAGAAAGGCGTTGTGTTCATTCCACTGCTGTATCCGAGACTGTTGCTGCCTCAGGGTCTCCAGGGCCACATTGCTGTGTATACGATCTGGAAAAAGCACAGGGGGAGGAAATTAGAACCACGTCTTGTTTGTATGAGAGAACGATAAAGAGAACCTATAGCAGTGATGGCGAACCTTGGCAACCCAGATGTTTTCAAACTACATTTCCCATGATGCTCAACTACACTGCAGAGTGCATGAGCATTATGGGAATTCCAAAACATCTGAGGTTCCAAGGTTCACCATCACTGAACTACAGCCTCTACATGTGTAATCATATCCTTGTTGGCTCCGGTAAAACATCACACCACAAAATCAGAAAGAAAAAAAAAAAAAAAGATGGCGCTCACCCAAAGCTTCACCAGCTGCCATAGGTTGAGGCGATTCCTCCATGTAGCTGTTGATGTGGGAGGACATCATGGGGTTGTTTTGGGCCATGGAACGAAGAGGGTTATTGACGTCCTGAAGCATGGAAGGAGGCGGCTGTTCAGGGACCATACCGTCCATAGTGGGCGATGGTGGCCGGTGCGGCATGGCGGTGTTGAAGAAGGACTGGCCTGGTTGGAAGGCTGGAGAGAGCTGAGGGGTCTGCTGTGGAGGCTGCTGGATTAAATGGTTGTGTTGGGGGAGGACAGGGGCCTGCGGGGAAGGAGGGGGAGGGATTTGGTTCTGTAGCTCCGATAGGTGGTTCTGCTGCTGTGGTAGGAGGTTCTGCTGCTGCTGTTGTAGAGGGAACTGCTGCCTTGGCATCGCAGGCATATGCTGGAAAGGGCGATTGGGCATGGGGTACTGCGGGTGAGGAGGCGTCAGGTGAATGTTGACTGGCCTCTGGTTGGGGTTCTCTTTACGATGAAATTTAGGATTGGGGAACCCAAGATTGGCTCGAGACTCGGGGCTCCTGGATTGTGCATTTGGGTCCAAGTCACCCTAGAAGAGAAATAAAACAAAATGAAATGCTGCCTGGACAGAATCTACGCTGAAGTGCAACATCATTTAAAAACCTCTTATTCGCCTAAAGTTAGGCCATCAAGACGTCACAAATTGATGACGAAACGCGTAGAGGACTACCAGGTGACGTCATATCTCTGACTGAGTGAACAGTGGCCATCAGCTTCTTTTTTTTTTATGACACATGTCCGTTAGTACTGTATTTCTTTTTAGGATTTAAGGCAGTGCTGTTCTACAGTTTTGTTGGAAGTTTCACAGTTAATTCCAAGGGGTTCCAATTTTTTCCTGCCACTATATGTGGGGTTTATTATATTTATATGGGGTGTTTACTATACAAAATAAAAAAAACACTTATTATTCTCACTTGAACAAATGATATGCCTGGGTGACCCATCCCTAGTGCAATATTGAGTACAAGAACATGGAATGGGACTTTGTATAGACACCCAGAGGCATAGAAAAAAAAAAAGAAAATATTAAAAAATATATTTCTTTATTCAATACAAAATTAAAGCAATGAACTTAAATATAAAAAATAAAAAAAATTTCAACCAATACAAAGATACATCTCATATCTGGATTCCATCAATAATTAGTCAATGGTACAGAATCTCAACACGTTTCAACTCTTCATCAGGAGGTAAACAAACACCAATGAGGCATGAAAAGAATGAGTGTGTGTCCACAGAAGCTGCAGGTGGATTTTGGTATAATGCAACCCAGCCACAACAAACAGGGAAGATATTAAAGCAGCATTCCACCCAAAAGTGGAAGATCTGCTTATCTACTCCCCCGTGCACCTTTCTGGGGGAAGAGGGGGGGGGGGGGGAAGTACCGTTTTTTTGTGCATGTGCAGTATGGAACCATCCTGTGAAGCGGGTTTCCCTTATAGGCTATGGCGGCGGCTGGGGTGCCGACATCGCTGAATTCCAGGACAGTCAAGCGTCTAAATATTAAAAGTCAGCAGCTACAGTATTTGCCGCACCTCCTTTTTAACATGTGGTTTATGTAGAAAGATCAGGGAAAGGCCAGAACAAAGTATCCAAGCGCAACAAAGTGGTCACAGCTTCTCTTTTTTATCTATTTTATCAAAATCCATCTGGAGCTTCTGTGGACAAGCGCTCATTCTTTTCATGCAACATTGGTTATTTATTTATTGTTTACCTCCTGATGAAGACCTTTTTACGAGTTGAAACGTGTTGGAGGTCCAATACAATTGACCAATTATCACTAAAGACAACCCCGTACGATGGAATCGAGACGAGATATACCTTTGATGTATTGATTGTAATTTTTTATATTAAAGTGGGAGTGACGTCATCGCGGGCCCGACCAACCATACAGCCGGAGCCCCGTGATCCCGGAGGGAAGACAGAGTGAAGATGAAAGCGGCGGGGAGCCGTGACAGCGCTGCGCCAGAGAGCACCGTGTGCAAGTAAGTCTCTCATACTAGCACATACTAGAGCATAACCCTGAAGGAGCCCAATTTTTATTTTATTACGGCTTGAAGAGTAAACAGAGAAAAGTTCTCTTACCCCTTTACATTCCAAAGGCTTCTTCTCCGGAGTTCGCAGCTTATTCATTTCAGACGACGGGCTGTTCTCATTTTTACCTGAAGAAACACGGAGAAGGTAAGTAGTAGAAAAACTCAGCATCTTCTACAGCAATTCAATCTAAAAACAAGTGACCTACCACTGACCCTCTGAACAGTCCGAAGGTGGCGAACTGCCCCTACCCTGCCACACACTACAGGGGAGACCCCTTTATGTCTTACGGGTACAATCGGCACTGTGCAGATTCCTCCAACATCAGAGCAGTGTCCCCCAAAATTATAAAGAAGCTCCACTTTTGCTGAAAAAAAACACTCCCCTCTGAGTGATTACGAATAGTGCCCCATTGTTGGTATCAGGGTAAGGAATAGTGCCTCAGAATGGGCATTCATGGGAAGAATAGTGCCCCATTGTTGGCGTCAGTGAGAGAATCAGTGCCCCATTGTTGGCGTCAGTGAGAGAATCCGTGCCCCTTTGTCAATATAAGTGGGAGGAATGGTGCCCCATTGTCAATATAAGTGGGAGGAATGGTGCCCCATTGTCGGGGTCAGTGGGAATAATGGTGCCCCGTTGTCGGGGTCAGTGGGAATAATGGTGCCCCGTTGTCGGGGTCAGTGGGAATAATGGTGCCCCGTTGTCGGGGTCAGTGGGAATAATGGTGCCCCGTTGTCGGGGTCAGTGGGAATAATGGTGCCCCGTTGTCGGGGTCAGTGGGAATAATGGTGCCCCGTTGTCGGGGTCAGTGGGAATAATGGTGCCCCGTTGTCGGGGTCAGTGGGAATAATGGTGCCCCGTTGTCGGGGTCAGTGGGAATAATGGTGCCCCGTTGTCGGGGTCAGTGGGAATAATGGTGCCCCGTTGTCGGGGTCAGTGGGAATAATGGTGCCCCGTTGTCGGGGTCAGTGGGAATAATGGTGCCCCGTTGTCGGGGTCAGTGGGAATAATGGTGCCCCGTTGTCGGGGTCAGTGGGAATAATGGTGCCCCGTTGTCGGGGTCAGTGGGAATAATGGTGCCCCGTTGTCGGGGTCAGTGGGAATAATGGTGCCCCGTTGTCGGGGTCAGTGGGAATAATGGTGCCCCGTTGTCGGGGTCAGTGGGAATAATGGTGCCCCGTTGTCGGGGTCAGTGGGAATAATGGTGCCCCGTTGTCGGGGTCAGTGGGAATAATGGTGCCCCGTTGTCGGGGTCAGTGGGAATAATGGTGCCCCGTTGTCGGGGTCAGTGGGAATAATGGTGCCCCGTTGTCGGGGTCAGTGGGAATAATGGTGCCCCGTTGTCGGGGTCAGTGGGAATAATGGTGCCCCGTTGTCGGGGTCAGTGGGAATAATGGTGCCCCGTTGTCGGGGTCAGTGGGAATAATGGTGCCCCGTTGTCGGGGTCAGTGGGAATAATGGTGCCCCGTTGTCGGGGTCAGTGGGAATAATGGTGCCCCGTTGTCGGGGTCAGTGGGAATAATGGTGCCCCGTTGTCGGGGTCAGTGGGAATAATGGTGCCCCGTTGTCGGGGTCAGTGGGAATAATGGTGCCCCGTTGTCGGGGTCAGTGGGAATAATGGTGCCCCGTTGTCGGGGTCAGTGGGAATAATGGTGCCCCGTTGTCGGGGTCAGTGGGAATAATGGTGCCCCGTTGTCGGGGTCAGTGGGAATAATGGTGCCCCGTTGTCGGGGTCAGTGGGAATAATGGTGCCCCGTTGTCGGGGTCAGTGGGAATAATGGTGCCCCGTTGTCGGGGTCAGTGGGAATAATGGTGCCCCGTTGTCGGGGTCAGTGGGAATAATGGTGCCCCGTTGTCGGGGTCAGTGGGAATAATGGTGCCCCATTGTCGGGGTCAGTGGGAATAATGGTGCCCCATTGTCGGGGTCAGTGGGAATAATGGTGCCCCATTGTCGGGGTCAGTGGGAATAATGGTGCCCCATTGTCGGGGTCAGTGGGAATAATGGTGCCCCATTGTCGGGGTCAGTGGGAATAATGGTGCCCCATTGTCGGGGTCAGTGGGAATAATGGTGCCCCATTGTCGGGGTCAGTGGGAATAATGGTGCCCCATTGTCGGGGTCAGTGGGAATAATGGTGCCCCATTGTCGGGGTCAGTGGGAATAATGGTGCCCCATTGTCGGGGTCAGTGGGAATAATGGTGCCCCATTGTCGGGGTCAGTGGGAATAATGGTGCCCCATTGTCGGGGTCAGTGGGAATAATGGTGCCCCATTGTCGGGGTCAGTGGGAATAATGGTGCCCCATTGTCGGGGTCAGTGGGAATAATGGTGCCCCATTGTCGGGGTCAGTGGGAATAATGGTGCCCCATTGTCGGGGTCAGTGGGAATAATGGTGCCCCATTGTCGGGGTCAGTGGGAATAATGGTGCCCCATTGTCGGGGTCAGTGGGAATAATGGTGCCCCATTGTCGGGGTCAGTGGGAATAATGGTGCCCCATTGTCGGGGTCAGTGGGAATAATGGTGCCCCATTGTCGGGGTCAGTGGGAATAATGGTGCCCCATTGTCGGGGTCAGTGGGAATAATGGTGCCCCATTGTCGGGGTCAGTGGGAATAATGGTGCCCCATTGTCGGGGTCAGTGGGAATAATGGTGCCCCATTGTCGGGGTCAGTGGGAATAATGGTGCCCCATTGTCGGGGTCAGTGGGAATAATGGTGCCCCATTGTCGGGGTCAGTGGGAATAATGGTGCCCCATTGTCGGGGTCAGTGGGAATAATGGTGCCCCATTGTCGGGGTCAGTGGGAATAATGGTGCCCCATTGTCGGGGTCAGTGGGAATAATGGTGCCCCATTGTCGGGGTCAGTGGGAATAATGGTGCCCCATTGTCGGGGTCAGTGGGAATAATGGTGCCCCATTGTTGGTGTCAGTGGGAATAATAGTGCCCCATTGTTGGTGTCAGTGGGGGAACACTTTCTGGTATCGGTGGCAGGAAAAGTGGCTCAAGGGCTGGATAGAGGCGAGCAAAGGGCTGCATCTGGCCCCTGGGCCATAGGTAGGAGAGGCTGTAGAGTAGACAGTAGGGAGCGTTGGGATCTTTGCCCCCGGGGTAATAGAAGGGATTGCAGTACAGTACATACCATTGCGGTTGAGCTCGTGCTGATCTTTGTCGGCGTGCGGCATCTGCTGTCCGACATTGACGGGCGAGTGATGGCCGAGACCGAAAGGAATGGGGGAACCCCGGCCATGGCCTTGAAGCAGGTTCATGTTGTATGCCATAGCTGGGTGGGTCATAAGCCGGGGGTCCACAGAGAAGCGGCCCTGGTAGTTGGGAGGCCATGGGACCTGGAATTGGAAGTGTTGGTTACAAGAGAAGAAAAAACAGACCAGATGGACTAGCACATTTAGATACACTAACAAACTGAAGCCGAACGCCAACGCTTTATAATCAGTTACAGTAATATCGTTTTTTCTTTTCATTTTTAGGATAAAAGGTTTTACATCAATAAAAGCTGATCATTGTAAGCACCCCTTTCAGTAGTAAATAGTTGGTCTCATCCCTGTAATGGACACATTATGTGACAGAGCTTGTTCTGTTGTAAAACAGACCTACTGGCTGGATCGCCAGAAAAAAGAAAAAAAAAAAAGAAAAATGAATGCAGCCGTCACATCTAAGAATTGGAAAGCTGCAATATTGTAAATGTTTGGCTTTAGGTTTAATGCACCTTCTAGGCTCGGCCCACACGTGTCCAGTGCCGACCTACAAACCAGCTGCGGTTCAGATGGAAATTTTTGGAGCCGGCGGCCACCAGTGTCTTTAGCAATATATGGTTAAGGAGCGCCCCGCCCCCGCCCCCGCCCCCGCCCCACAATCCGTACCAGGTCCTTTCAGGTCTGGTATGGGTTTTAAGAGGAACTCAACGTTAAAATTTAAAAAGAAAAAGGCGGAACCCCCCCCCCCTCCCATGCCAAAAATTGACTGATGCATGCTGGGTGGGAAAAGTCACAAGGGGGGCAGCGCCGTCGAGTGGCCCCGCCCCTTAGCTATTTAACCACTTACAGACCGGACCATTTTGCTGGTCAAAGACCAGACCACTTTTTGCGATTCGGCGCTGCGTCGCTTTAACTGACAATTGCGCGGTCGTGCGACGTGGCTCCCAAACAAAATTGATGTCCTTTTTTTCCCCTACAAATAGAGCTTTTTTTCGGTGGTATTTGATCACCTCTGCAGTTTTTATTTTTTTGCGCTACAAACAAAAATAGAGCGACAATTTTGAAAAAAAGGTCATTATTTTTTACTTTTTGTTATAATAAATATCCCCCAAAAATATATAAAAAAAAAATTTTCCTCTCAGTTTAGGCCGATACGTATTCTTCTACATATTTTTGGTAAAAAAATAAATAAATAAAAAAAAAATCGCAATAAGCGATTATTGATTGGTTTGCGCAAAAGTTATAGCGTTTACAAAATAGGGAATCGTTTTATGGCATTTTTATTAATAATTTTTTATTATTTTTTTTTTTTACTAGTAATGGCAGCGATCAGCAATTTTTATTGTGACTGCGACATTGCAGCGGACACATCGGACATTTTTGGGACCATTGTCATTTATACAGCAATCACTGCTATATAAATGCACTGATTCCTGTGTAAATGACACTGGCAGTGAAGGGGTTAACCAGGGGGTGGCAGTGTAGGGGTTAAGTGTTCCTAGGGGTGTGTTACTAACTGTGGGGGGGTTGGGCTTTAATTTAGTGAACACTGATCTCTGCTCCAATCACATGGAGCAGAGATCAGCGTCACTAGTTGTTAGGCAGAACAGGGAGATGCTGTTTACACGGCATTTCCTCCATTCAGCTGCCCCGTGAGACGATCGCGGGTATGCTCACGGCGATCGAGTCTGCGGGACCCGCGACCGGACTCACGGGGGTCCCGACCGGCACGCGAGTGCCCCGCCGGCAGTGCGCTCGCGATGGCAGGGCGGCATTGAAGATTGGACCTACCTGTACGCCAATATGCCTGCCCGTGCCATTCTGCCAACCTACATCGCGTGCGCTGGTCGGGAACCGGTTAACCACTTAAGCCCCGGAGCAATTTGCAGCCAAAGGACCAGGCCCCTTTTTGCGATTCGGCACTGCGTCGCTTTAACTGACGATTGCGCAGTCGTGCGACGTGGCTCCCAAACAAAATTGACGTCCTTTTTTTCCCACAAATAGAGCTTTCTTTTGGTGGTATTTGATCACCTCTGCGGTTTTTATTTTTTGCGCTATAAACAAAAATAGAGCGACAATTTTGAAAAAAAACGCATTATTTTTTACTTTTTGTTATAATAAATATCCCCCAAAAATATCTAAAAAAACATTTTTTTTCCCTCAGTTTAGGCTGATACGTATTCTTCTACATATTTTTGGTACAAAATAAAAATAGCAATTAGCGATTATCGATTGATTTGTGCAAAAGTTTTACAAAAAATAGGGGATAGTTTTATAGCATTTTTATTAAAATATATATTTTTTTTTTTACTAGTAATGGCGGCAATCAGCGATTTTTATTGTGACTGCGACATTATGGCGGACACATCGGACATTTTTGAGACCCTTGTCATTTATACAGCAATCAGTGCTATTTAAATGCAGTGATTCCTGTGTAAATGACACTGGCAGTGAAGGAGTTAACCACTAGGGGCTGGGGAGGGGTTAAGTGTGTGTTTACTTTTTTTTTTTTTAACTGTAGGGGGTGTGGCTTGGCGTCTGACATCACTGATCGTCTTTCCCTATAACAGGGAACAGACGATCTGTGACAGGCTCAGTAGGAAGCACAGGGAGAGGTTTGTTTACACTTACCTCTCCTCGTTCTTCAGCTCTGTGACCCGATAGCGGGACACCAGCGGCGATCGGGTCCCGCTGGTCCCGCGGCCATGGTCACGGAGCTCAGGACCGGGTCTGGCGGCACGTTCCGGACCCACGGCTGGGCACTTAAAGAGCAACGTACAGGTACGTGCTTGTACCCAGCCGTGCCATTCTGCCAACGTATATGTGCAGGAGGCGGTCCTTAAGCAGTTAAGAACGGTCACATGCAGCAGGCAGACAGCGGGAGCCTTCGGGGCGAGCTGAGCTTTATTTTTTTTTCTTCCTTTCGGGTCGGCGGGTGTTGTGATTGATGATGGATCCATACCGAGGGACATCATTTTATTTAACCGATTAAGTCCCCGGAAGATTTTACCCCCTTCTTGGCCAGAGTACTTATTACAAATTTGGCACTGTGTTGCTTTAACTGACAATTGCGCGGTCGCTCGACGTTGTACCCGGAACAAAATTTGTGTCCTTTTTTTTTCCCCCCACAAATAGAGATTTATTTTGGTGTATTTGATCACCTCTGCGGTTTTTATTTTTTGCGCTATAAACAAATTTGAAAAAAATATATTATATATATATACATACATATATATATATATATATATACACACACACATATACATATATATATATATATATATATATATACATATATATATATATATATACATATATATATATATATATACATATATATATATATATATATATATATATATATATATATATATATATATATATATATATATATATATATATATATATATTTTTTTTTTTTTTTTTTTTTTTTTACTTTTTGCTATAATAACTATCCCCAAAAGTTTGCACAGAGGTTTATTTTACCTTCACGCATAGAATGCCTCCCTGGTGAATGAAGGTAGATAATGACAGATTTGGTGAATTAAAGTGGATGTAAATTTGTTTTTTATTTTTTTTGTCTGGCACAATATAGAGTACGGGATTCCAGATCAGCTGTGCAATCCTCATATCTTTTTTCAGTGAAATAAAACAGACAAACTGTGAAATCTTTGTCAGTGTTTCCCCCCTTGCTGTGATCGACAGGTGAGCTACATATCTGGTGCACTAGCCTAATGCCGGCCATTACGCGGTTCGAATTTTCGAAAGAATTTTTCTTTCGAAAATCGTTTCTAAGAATTTTCGTATGAATTTCGCACCATTAGTGGGGCTGTAGCAACAGCCGATTTTCGTGTGGAAATCAAATTTGAGAAATCGGACATTTTTTGAAAAACAAACGATTTTCTAATCAATGATGGGAGAATCGTGCGAGAAATGTAATAAGAAAAGAAAATTTTACGGAGAGAAAAAGAAGATTCCCGGCCACGAAAATTATTTTCTGTAGCAACAGGAGGTGAAATTGAAGGCTTGGTCAGCCGAATTTCGAAAATCAATGGGGGCGCCATCGGATCACAAAAAAAAAAAAACGAATTTTCTGATTTTGAAAAGAAAATTCGTTCAAAATTCAACCATGTATGGCCTGCATTAGAGACATGCATTATTTTTTAATTCCCACCCCCACTCCTTTCTTCAGCTGCTCTGCAAGGATTGTCTGTTCCACACCTCAGCATGATTGGACATGCTGAAGTCATGTGGGGACTTTTCTGGGTTTTGACTGGATGTTAGTGACCATAGCAGAAGTTCAGTGTAAGAAATACACAGGAGAAAATGCATGTTGATAAGTGGAGTGTAGAGGTGGGCGGGGAGTCTACTGACATCACCACTCCACCAATTGAGCCCTGGAAAACAGACCTACCCACAAAATTGCCAGTTTTTAGGGTCTCATAGCAGACAGAGGGGAGACATGCGACAGGTAAGTATACATGCAGAGGAGGCGTGTATATCCTTCTAGATAACCAATATTGCAGTAGTTTAGAAAGGATGAGAGTGGCTTTACATCCACTTTAAATGTAAAACTTTGGGTTGGAATAAAGGCAGTCAGAGCCTTCAAGTGATTGTAAAGGATTTTTTTTTTTCTAATAACAAACATGTTATACTTACCTGCTCTGTAATGGAATTGCAGAGAGTGGCCCTGATCCTTCTCTTTTGGGGTCACTCACTGGCACTGCTGGCTACTCCTCTCAGTCCAGCGCCCCCCTCCCCCCCCCATGGGACGCAGCTGCTTTCCATGGGGGGGGGGCACTCGTGCATGCTCACTCCTGAGCCCACCCTGCCGTCCATCGACACACACACATCGTCACTGCTTTTGATTGACAGCACTAGGAACCAATGGCTCCTGGTGCCTCAGCAAAGCCAAGGAGACATGAAGGTGAGGGGAGAGAAGAGCTACAAAACATGCACAGAGATGGATCCAACGAGGGCTCAGGTAAGTATAAAAGGGGGTGAGGGGCCAAATTTGATGCTAGGAACGCATTAAGGTAAAAAAATAAATTTACGTTTTAGAACCAATTTCAAATCCAGAAAGGAACAAATGCCCTCTTTGGGGTTTGGGAAGATTGAACTGCGCTACAGGAACTGGGACAATCGCACCTTGATCCAAAAGATCCAAGAGGCCTTGATGGAGATCTGTTAGTCTATGTGGTGACACAAAGGGCTGGGGGTGAGAAACTGAGGGGGCAGGGAGCGAAACTAAAGCCCGGGAATACTGCGTCCTAAAGCAAGCTGTCCAAGCATCAGCAAAAGGTCAATAGAAGCCAACCCCTTGAAAGGTTCAAGGAGAGGAGGTGGTTGAGGGAGTGGAGAATGAAAAGAGAGAAGATGACTTTGCAGCCTATTCCTTGGGTTACTTTTGTTGAGAAAAACGGGGGTTCTTGCCTCCCCCCCCCATAGCAACCCAGAGATTATCATAAGACCATCTGAAAAGACATTTCCTTTCGTAGGCAAAGGGAATCCATTCTCTACAGACCAATCCTACTTAAAGAGGAGGGCCGGTTATAGAAAAAAAAAAAAAAAAAGTCGGCAGCTGCAAACACTGCAGCTGCTGACTTAATCAACACACTCACCTGTCCAGGGTGCCCGCGATGTCGGCCGCCCGAGGCCGACCCGTCCCTCGGCTCCCGGTGCTGCCATTCCTTGTAAGGGAAACAGGCAGTGGAGTCTTACGGCTTCACTGCCCGTTTCCTACTGCGCATGCGCGAGTCCCGCAGCTACTGGGCATGCGCGAGTCCCGCAGCGCTTTCTGAATGGGACGCGCTGTGTTCTGGAACACACAGTTCCCAGAACACAGCGCGACTCATTACCCAGAAGACGCCGCGACGAAGACAGAAGACAGAAGATCTCCACGGAGGAGGAAGAGGAAGATTAGGAGAAAGTGCCTAGCAACAGGCATTTCTGGTAAGTAAAAAAAAAAATTTTTTTTCATTTTTTTTTTTTTATATTTTTTTGTAATTTTTAATATTTTTTTTGTTTTCAGGGTGGCCCTCCACTTTAAGAACTATCCCTCTTTGTAAGAATCAAACACGCCGTCAGAAAACAATATTATAATCTCTGATACGAGTTGATTGGACAAGACATTGCAAGGCACCAATCAGAGGAGCCGGTACTTACAGGTAAAGGAACGGACATCACCATATTCCCTCCATAGACAGCCGGGACATAGAGGATACTGGTCCCGGTATGAGGATCTATTCTCTGCACGGGGCTCGGAGATTTCCCCATGTTGGTGTGTGGACCCATTGGAGGGGTGTACGCTCGGATAGGGTTGCCAATCAGCACAGACGGGTTGGGTTGAACTACAACAGAAAAAAGAAGAAATAGAAAAAGCTTAGAACATGAGATTTCCTATCACAAGTGCAGTATTGGTGGGCACAATGTATCATTACACTAATCATTATGGAGCCCTTGCTTGCTTTATAGGGCTCTTATAAAAGAAAGACAAGATAATAAATGAAGAGCTCATATAATTAGCAGAAACGACATAATTGCAGCTTCTAGTCAGCGTGATATTCTCATGTCTAGGGCCTAAACGTCACTACACAAAAGTGCCAAGATGTTACCTGAGCTGATGTGGAGAAAAGTAAACTTGTTTTCTCAGAATCTGAAGTTCTGATCTGGGTTCTTGAGCTCAGAGACTTTGCAGAGCTTTGGGTGGGATAAAGCCACATCTTACCTGATAATCAGACCTCAACATTCTCAGCTGCCCACAGGCCTTTATATAGGTGAGCTGATTGATGCTCAGGGCTCTCTCCCTGCTGCTGGATAAAAAGCTGAGTGCTGACAAAATACTAAGACTCCGTTCACATTTGTGCGACTTGAAAATTGTGAGATTTCCATTGTGAATTTGGATGAGTGTGACTTTGTTGGGACTTAAGCTTTGACCAAAGATAACATACATGGTGTGACACAATTCCTTTCCCTGCTGAAGTAATTGGGGCTGGGGCAAGCGCTGGGGCTGGGGCAAGCGCTGGGGCGCTGGGGCAAGCGCTGGGGATGGGGCAAGCGCTGGGGATGGGGCAAGCGCTGGGGATGGGGCAAGCGCTGGGGATGGGGCAAGCGCTGGGGATGGGGCAAGCGCTGGGGATGGGGCAAGCGCTGGGGATGGGGCAAGCGCTGGGGATGGGGCAAGCGCTGGGGATGGGGCAAGCGCTGGGGATGGGGCAAGCGCTGGGGATGGGGCAAGCGCTGGGGATGGGGCAAGCGCTGGGGATGGGGCAAGCGCTGGGGATGGGGCAAGCGCTGGGGATGGGGCAAGCGCTGGGGATGGGGCAAGCGCTGGGGATGGGGCAAGCGCTGGGGATGGGGCAAGCACTGGGGATGGGGCAAGCACTGGGGATGGGGCAAGCACTGGGGATGGGGCAAGCACTGGGGATGGGGCAAGCACTGGGGCTGGGGCAAGCACTGGGGCTGGGGCAAGCACTGGGGCTGGGGCAAGCACTGGGGCTGGGGCAAGCACTGGGGCTGGGGCAAGCACTGGGGCTGGGGCAAGCACTGGGGCTGGGGCAAGCACTGGGGCTGGGGCAAGCACTGGGGCTGGGGCAAGCACTGGGGCTAGGTCGTTTGTGCTTTACAAAGATGCACACAAGTCGCATGTATATCATGAAGGTGTGACTTTCATACAACTTTTGAGGGTTTACATTGAAGTCTATAGCCCTCAAGTTGCATCAAAGTCAGACCAAAGTAGTGCATGATCGCACAGAAGTCTCACAAATATGAATGGTACCCATTGGGAAACATGGGGTGCGACTTGACAAGCGACTTTGGGTTCCATTGCGAGCTGGGCACACTCTCCTGTCATGCGAACTGGATGTGGGGAAATCAAATTTGCATAAGAGTGAATCCGGCCTCAAAAGCGAAAACGTGGAAGTGACATGGCGTCACTCCGGTCCTCCAAGGCCATAGAGGCAACTGGAAACGTTCCGGTCTCTCTGACAAGCCGGCTGCACCGTTGAATCGTTTCTCGTGCAGTCCGGTAAAAACAAGAAGTCTAAATATCCATTTGACTTATCTACGGTCTTTATATTCATCTATTTCTGATATGTTTGTATGTGTAATGCTCAATTTCCAGGAGTCCACAAATGTCAAAGTAACCAGAACTTCCATCGGTGGGTGAAGGAATTCGATGTGTGGTGAAAATCAGAAAAGAAAAAAAAAACGACTTACCCATTGCTTCACCTTGAAAGTGCTCATTCTGATTGTGATGACCTTTGCCCCCCTG